>NW_027250967.1:890000-1490000 GCF_044704955.1 Pristiophorus japonicus
GCCATTTGGCTCTTATCCCCAGCACCTTTAGGGTGGCCTTCATCACCTGGCCGGTGAAGTGGCTTCCCCGGTCGGACTCGACGATTTGAGGTCGACCCCTCCGAGAGAACACCTCCCTCACCAGGATTTTTGCAGTCCCCACCGTGGTAGCTGTTCGGCAAGGGAAGGCTTCCACCCACTTGGAAAACACATCCACCAGGACGAGACAGTATTTATAGCCCCCCTGGGCGGCTGGTAGGAATCCGATGTAGTCGATCTGGATCGACTGCCATGGTCCCTCTACCCGCCTGACGTGTCCCATAGACGCCTTCCTTTTCTGAGGGTCTGGGTTGTTTGCAGCGCAAATCAGACAGCCCGCACAGAAGTTGCGGACGTCTTCCCGGAGGTCTGGCCACCACCCTGCCTTTTCTACCCGTTGCCAGGTAGATTCCGGCCCAGGGTGTCCCGCACCTAGACCCTCATGGGCCAGCTGAAGGAATTCCCTCCGGTGTTGTGGCGGCACTACCCATTTGTCCCCTTTAAACAACATGCCTTCCCGCACAGCAATATCTACAGCACTCTATGGGCCCTCAGCCTTTTCCCCCCTTTTGATAGCAGCCAAGGCAGCCTTCCGGATAGGATCCTGCATCTGGACTACTTTAAGGTCCGGGGTCACAGCCGCCCCGACGCTCCCTTGTGTCTCTGGCTTGCTTCTTGCTAGTGCTATCCTGCCTGCCTCGTATGGGTCCCATGGGCGACCTGTGCGAGCACCTTCCCTTGCCAGCCGGTCTGCCTGCTGGTTACCTTCCCTCCGTGGCTCAGTTTTGGAGTGGGCCTTTACCTTATGGATATATACATCCCCGGTTTCTCCCACTGCAGCCACGATCTTTTCTAGCAGGGGTTTGGTCACAAGGGGCTTCCCAGGTGCAGAGGTGTACCCCCGGCATGACCAAATCGCCAGATACTCTGTACACGAATTGCAAGTGAACATGCTGTCCGAGCAAATCGTGTATGGGGTAGGGAATTCCTCGGGGTCTGTGACCACATACATCACCGCCGGGAGTTCCGCCTGCTGGGCGCTCAGGGTGCATGGGAGTTATAAAGCAAAGGCAATTCCTGCCTTGGGATCCCAAACTCCGCAGCCCGTGAGTCTTGTACCCGTGGACACTGAACTGGAGCCATCAACGTAGATCTCGCGGCCTGTGGGGTGTATCCCTGTCCGAAATCCAAAGTTAATGTCCCATTCTCCCTCCACAGAGCATCGATGCGGCTGCCCTGGTTAGATTAAATTTGCTGCGAGCCTGGGCTCGCAGAGGCCCTTGACCTTTAAAGTCATTTGGAAGAGGAGGAGGGTCCAGCGAGTGATTCTAGCACTGCTCACTGTCCCGTCCTTAATCTTCACGTCCAACAGCATCTGCGTCGGGGTATGATGGGTGAGGAGTGTAATGGGGGATATTCCGGTAAAGATCTGAGCTCTCTTTACTGCCCAGTGGGTGGTAAGCAAGTGCCTCTCACAATTGGAGTATCCTTTTCTACCTCCGTGAGGATCCTGGAGGAGTACACCACTGGTCTCAGCTGACCGTTTCGCCCCTGGAGCAACACTGCACTTAAGCTGTCGCCACTGGCTGCCACCTCCAGGAAGAATTCCTCCCCCCCATCAATTGCCCCGAGGGCTGGTGCTACCTGCAGGTCTCTCTTAAGACAGACAAATGCTGCCTCACAGCCCTTGTCCCATTCCCTATCGACCCCCTTATGTAGGAGTCTGAGCAGATGGGCGGCAGTGGCTGCACAGTCCTCGATGAAGTCCCTACAGTAGCCAGTGATTCCCAGGAAAGACCGTACCCCCGACACATCCCTAGGGACAGGGAGTTCCGGCACTGCCTTTCTTCTAGCCTCATCAATGGCCCTTTCTCCTGCTCTTATCGTCAGGAGCAGTAATTTTACCTCTCCTCGACCTATCTGGGCTTTCTTGGGATTAACTTTAAAACTCCCTTCCTTCAGTAAGACCAGCAGTTCGGCCAGCAGTGGACCGTGTTTCTAACTGCTGTCTGTGAACAACAACAGGTCATCCACATACTGGAACAGCTGGTGTGACTGGCTGAAGCCTTTTAAGCAGTTCGCCATGCATTGGTGAAAGGTGCTGGGACTATTATGAAAGCCCTGTGGGAGGCAGCTCCATGTATACTGCTGTTCCCGGAAGGTGAAGGCAAACTTATACTGGTCTTCCCTCCGTACAGGGATAGACCAGAACCTGTTGGATATGTCCAACACTGTGAACGTGGTTGCGGATGCAGGGATTTCCCCTATCAGATCCGCAACCGCCGCTACTGTGGGAGCACAAGCTGGGATGTTTTTATTGAGCACCCTATAATCCACCGTAGCCCTCCAAGAATAATCCGGTTTCCTAACCGGCCAAAGCGGGGAGTTGACATGTGTGGCTATGGGTCTCAAAACACCCTGCTCGACAAGCGAGCTTAAAGCTGTCTCCAAGTCTGCTTCTGCCTCTTGGGGAAAGCCATACTGCTTTTGCGGGCGGGACATGGGATCCCCATCTATTCTAACCTCCACTCCTGTGACTCTCCCACAGTCGTGTTTATGGGTGGCAAATGCTGCAAGATTTGCTTGCACATAGTCCCGGTACTCGGCTGGGGTGTTACCGACCAGAACCTCCAGGTCGTAACCACCTTTTGGCTTCATTGTACACAGAGTGCCTTTTCCCTGTTTCTTATCAATAACCATGACTTCTCCCTCTGCTCCCATGCCCACTGTACCCCATAGACAGTGATTCCTCAAGTCTACTAGGATCTGGCGAGCGATGATAGAATCAGCCCCCAAGATCCCTTTTCCCACCCGCTCCCAATTCATCAGGACGCACTTCCATTGTGTTTGGAGTGCTCCGAAACGAACCGCGAGCGGGACAGAGAAAAACCCAGACTTCTCATTACCTGTGAACCCAACTCGTTGATACGGCACCCCGTTTGATAGAGGTGAGGTTGCAGGGTCCTCCGAATGGACTATCGTGCTGGAAGCACCAGTGTCCAAAAGGTAGGTACCCAATACAACGTCAACCTCCATCTTGACCCAGGGTCGTCCCCAGGGGTCATATTCTAGTGGGCACAGGTATGCAGGCTGGGTCTGGGCTAGTCACGGCCTCTGTACTGCCAGGGTTGCTGGTGCTTCCCTGCCTGTTGCCGTGGCTACCTTCCCAGTCCCCTCCAGCGCTGTCCTCACTGCAGCTACTATCTGGTCAAGGGATGGTGAGGAGCTCGCTCCACTTCCCCCACTCTGGGCGGCTCCTGAAGGACTTCTCCCCCCATATCTCTTTACTGGGCTCCTGCAATCCCTTTTAAAATGCCTGCTTTCCCGCACCCGTAGCACACTCCCTCCGTATCAGACGAACGGCCACCCTCCTGGTGCCATTCCCTTTTGGGAATCGAGTTGGGTTTTACTTCATTTACCTGACCTTTGGAAGTTTTCTGCTCCTCCCCTCCTCCATTCCGTTGGACCAGTGCCAGTTGCCTGACCACTGCTTCCTCGGTGAGGTTGGGGTCCCGGGAAGCGAACCACAGTTCTGCCCTGGCCTTGAGCCGGGGCAAGCAGTTTGCCACCAGCATCCTCAGCCAGCGGCCAGTCTGTACCGCGGAAAGATTCGCCCGGTCGAGGAGCTCCCCACAGGCCCGTTCGAAAGGACTGCGTCATCGAAGCCCATAGCCTCTAGGACGGCCCTCTGGACCTCAGTAAATGTACGCTGTCCCCTCCGGCATTCTGCCGGTAGCGCCTGGTACAATTTGCTGTCCAGAGAGAAGAGCAGCAGCTTGGCTGTCTCTTCCTCGACACACCCATTAATTTCCCCTGCCTGCATCACCTCCATGAAGTGGATAGACGGGTCCCCGCTGCGAGTGAGTTTGGCCAAATGGGCCACCATGGCCCTGAGTGATTGAACTCCATGCGGAATAATAAAGTCGCTCTCCAGCGCTCCCCGACCTTGGCCACCTGCCTGTGGAGGACCGTACTTGCGCTGCTTGACCAGGCACATCTGCCCTGGATCAGGATCTTTCTGCGCTGGTCCCTCTACCTCCGGCTGTCCCACCATACCCGGTGCAGCAGACAGTGCCTGGTCGCCTGATCCAGCCCTTAACTGACCCTCGGCTGGAGCCTCACATCCCTGCTGCCAAACGGGACACATTGGTCCTGCCCCCAGCCCTGGGTATACTACTACCTGCGCGCCCCGCCCCTCCTGGTACCCCACCGGACAAACCACCGGAGCCTCAGGAGGTGGTCGGGCGCCTCTTGCCTTTGGATTCTCCTCTACCTCCCAATACTCTCCTTTGTCCCCTGTGGACCCTCCGGGTCCTACCAGGGCGACCATCTCCTTTGCCTGGGATAGAGCGTGGGTGAGAGTTTTAATCCTCTCCTGACAGGGACCGTGATCTGCAAACTCACTGCTACTGGCCACTTTTTCGGCTGCCTGTTCGTCTTTTAATTTATTCTCCAGTTCCTAAATTTTCTGGGTGTGCCGAGAATTCTGTTCCCGGAGGGACCCCTCACTACCCTTGGCCTCAGTGACCTGACACTTAAGATAGTCCCGGCTATTTCGGAAGGTCTCCTACAACTGCCGGTTCCTTTGCTGCTCCCCAGCTAATTCGGCCAGCAGGTTGTCCCCAACCACAGCCCGGATAGCAGAGAGCTCCTCTGATTTCTGAAGACTCTGTTCCAAGTCCTTCACCCGCTGGTCGAGCTTTCGGACTTGGCGGGTGAGGCGGATAAGCCAGATGGCCTTTTCCACCCTGTGGTTGTGGTCCTTCCCTGCTGTCCACTGTTCAGCAGCATCCACTGGGCGCTCTGCCCGAGTGAGGGCTTGCACCCAAGGTTTGGTGAGGTTCACCTTGCCAAAAATGCATGAGGAAATTCTCTCCTCCATTTTAGTTTCCTCTCTTATCACCTCATCTGTTATATTAACATCTCGTGTTTGCTTATGTCCCTTCGTGGTCGCCATGTTCTGTAAGGGGTTTTCACAGGGTTGTTATTGTGCCTTGGGTGTCACTCTCTGAGCTTCTGCCCTCTCAGCTTATGCCTGGCCTGTGAGGTACCCTGAGTGCTGCAAGAGCACCCCTGGAGAGACTGTGTCCACAGCTTATGAAGGGGGTTTTGAGACTCGTGCGTCCCCACAGCTTATGCCTAGCCTGTGAGGCACCTGTGAGTGTCAGACACTCCTAACCCCTTCTTCCCTAGCCTGTGACACACAGTTGAGCGTTTTCGAGGCGCTCCTAGCTTCCCTTACACGGTTCTGACATAAGACTCACGATCAGGAGATGTAATACAATAGAACTGAGACAAGGTGATTCCAAGAGGAACTTTAGGCTTCCAATTTATTTGACAAGGTGTAACTCAACAAACAGTAATACACCAACAAAACAATCCCCCTCAATCCCACTAAAACAGACCCAACGAAAATCTTTACACCAGTTTAGCAGTACAATGCCCAATCTCCCACCTTTCCTGGCCTAACTGAGTTGGGAGTTCTGGGGACCAGAGGTTATACTCACTACTGTGCCTTCCGCAGTCTAGTGGTTTGTTTCTTCTATCCTTTGGTGTCCTCGGACACTGGTTTTCCTTCAATGTCGAGAGCCTTGTGGTTGTTGTTATTGAATCACGAGGGCAGGGAAAATCATCACTCCCTGCTACTACGTCAGAAACCCCTTTTTTTATAGCCAGATTATCCAGTCTGCCTCTCCTGCTGAAGTCGATTCTTTTCATTGGTGGACTTTTGATTTTGAAAAATGCAGCAGTTTAAGGTTTTTAGTTTTTTTTCCCACTGATCTTAACCTACTCAAGGTTTGAGTGGGTGTTGATTGCATTTGCCTCCTGTAGCCATTAAGCTAGTCTGGCCTGAGCCAGATATTTCTATGCCTGATGAAAAAGGTGTTGGAATATGTATGTGGCATTGTTTAAATGCTAATGTTTTCAAGGGGCAAGTTTCGAGGGTATACAGTTCCCAGACAATTTATTAGTTCCAATGTCCAAACTGGCCCTTTTGATATTGACTCCACCCCTTTTCTTGCAGACCCAACATACACCTTTTAAAAAATCCCAAATTCGATTAAAGTTCGTAGTTTCTTCCATGTGCACTTTAGGATTTCAAACTTTCTGGTAGATACTTCCAAATTAAATTCCATTTCCTATGAGTCCAAACACTGGGCGGAGGGTGTCTCCATGAATGCACCTCCTTTTATCCCCTGCAGGCCTTGTCTGTTCTTTTAAAATTAATTTGTCTCCCAAAGTTTTCCTTCCATCGGTTTCAATTCACAGCACAGACTGATCCCACAGCCCTTTTCCTTCTGGGTAAAATGAGGGGGTTTTCGTCCTCTCCTACACATTGGATAATTGTATTATATGTGGGTTACTAACCGGTGTTGAACACCAGACTCCAGTGCCCATGTATTGCTAGGTTTATCTCTCACTAGAGAATTATTCTGAATGTGAGTCACCTATAGAATGACATATTATATACAGCACAGAAATAACCCATTTGGCGTTTATATTCCACTCGAGCCTTCTCATGTCTTTTCACATCTAACTCTATCAGTGCAACTCTCTATTCCCTGATTACTCAGTTACTTATCTAGCCTCCCTTTAAATTAATCTATACTTTTCGCCTCAACTACTTCCTCACCAATCTCTGTGTAATGACACTTTTGCTGAATTCCCCACTTGGTTTCTTGGTGACTCTCTTATATTAATAGTTCCAGTGTTGTTCTTCCCCACACATGAACACGCTCTCTCTGTGTCAACTCAATCAAAACCTTTCATCATATTATACACCTCAATTAGGTCACACCTCAGACTTCGCTTTTCAAAAGAAAAGAGATCCAGTCTCTTCATCCCTTTCTGATAGGTATAAAGTCGTATTTCTGGTATCATTCTTGTAAATCGTGTTTGCAACCTATCCAGTGCCTCTATATCCTTTTTATAAGGATTTAAAGGCAAGAAACAAAAAGGGCCACTGAATATAAAAGGGCTGCAGGAGGGGTCAAAACTAAAAATCATGGTTTAAAAACTAGGATGAAAACACTCTACCTAAATGCACGCAGCATTCGAAATAAAGTAAATTAGATGATGGCACAAATCATTACAAATGGGTATGATTTGGTGGCCATTACAGAAACATGGTTGCAGGGTGTCCAAGACTGGGAATTAAACATACAGGGGTATCTGACGATTCAGAAAGATCGACAAGAAGGGAAAGGAGGTGGGGTAGCTCGGTTAATAAAAGATGTTATCAGGGCAGTTGTGAGGGATGATATTGGCTCCAATGAACTAAATGTTGAATCATTGTGGGTGCAGATTAGAGATAGTAAGGGGAAAAAGTCACTGGTCAGCGTAGTTTATAGACCCCCAAATAATAACTTCATGGTGGGGCGGGCAATAATCAAGGGAATAATGGAGGCATGTGAAAAAGGAACGGCAGTAGTCATGGGGGATTTTAACCGACATATCGATTGGTCAAATCAAATCACACGGGGTAGCCTGGAGGAGGAATTCATAGAATGCATACGGGATTGTTTCTTAGAACAGTATGTAACAGAACCTACAAGGGAGCAAGCCATCTTAGATCTGGTCCTGTGTAACGCGACAGGAAAAATAAATGATCTCCGAGTAAAAGATCCTCTCGGAATGAGTGATCACAATATGGTTGAATTTGTAATACAGATTGAAGATGAGGAAGTTGTGTCAGAAACGAGCATACTATGCTTAAACAAAGCGGACTACAGTGGGATGAGGGCAGAGTTGGCTAAAGTAGACTGGAAGCAAGGACTAAACGGTGGCACAATTGAGCAACAGTGGAGGACTTTTAAGGAGCTCTTTCATAGTGCGCAACAAAAATATATTCCAGTGAAAAATAAGGGCGGCAAGACAAGGGATAACCAGCTGTGGATAACCAAGGAAATAAAGGAAAGTATCAAATCAAAGACCAATGCGTATAAAGTGCCAAGGTTAGTGGGAAACTAGAGGATTGGGAAAATTTTGCGGAGTCAATGGAAATGTATCAGCATGGATAGAGAATTGGCTGGCTAACAGAAAGCAGAGAGTCGGGATAAATGGGTCCTTTTCCGGTTGGAAATCAGTGGTTAGTGGTGTGCCACAAGGATCAGTGCTGGGACCACAACTGTTTACAATATACATAGATGACCTAGAAGAGGGGACAGAGTGTAGTGCAACAAAATTTGCAGATGACACTAAGATTAGTGGGAAAGCGGGTTGTGTAGAGGAGTCAAAGAGGCTGCAAGGAGATTTGGATAGGTTAAGCGAATGGGCTAAGGTTTGGCAGATGGAATACAATGTCGGAAAGTGTGAGGTCATCCACCTTGGGGAAAAAAAACAGTAAAAGTGAATATTATTTGAATGGGGAGAAATTACAACATGCTGTGGTGCAGAGGGACCTGGGGGTCCTTGTGCATGAATCCCAAAAGGTTAGTTTGCAGGTGCAGCAGGTAATCAGGAAGGCGAATGGAATGTTGGCCTTCATTGCGAGAGGGATGGAGTACAAAAGCAGGGAGTTCCTGCTGCAACTGTATAAGGTATTGGTAAGGCCGCACCTGGAGTACTGCGTGCAGTTTTGGTCACCTTACTTAAGGAAGGAGATACTAGCTTTGGAAGGGGTACAGGGACGATTCACTCGGCTGATTCCAGAAATGAGGGGGTTACCTTATGATGATAGATTGAGTAGACTGGTTCTTTACTCATTGGAGTTCAGAAGGATGAGGGGTGATCTTATAGAAACATTTAAAATCATGAAATGGATAGACAAGATAGAGGTTGAGAGGTTGTTTCCACTGGTAGGGGAGACCAGAACTAGGGGGCACAGCCTCAAAATACGGAGGAGCCAATTTAAAACCGAGTTGAGAAAGAATTTCTTCTCCCAGAGGGTTGTGAATCTGTGGAATTCTCTGCCCAAGGAAGCAGTTGAGGCTGGCTCATTGAATGTTTTCAAGTCAAAGATAGATAGATTTTTAACCAATAAGGGAATTAAGGGTTACGGGGAGAGGGCGGGTAAGTGGAGCTGAGTCCACGACCAGATCAGCCATGATCTTATTGAATGGCGGAGCAGGCTCGAGGGGCTAGATGGCCTACTCCTGTTCCTAATTCTTATGTTCTTATGTTCTTATAACACGGCGATGAGAATTGTACAGTGTACTGCAAGTGTGGTCCAACGAAGGTTTGATACCAGTTCAGCAGAACTTCACTTCTTTTCAATACTATCCGTCTTGAATTAACCCTTGGTGCTCCATTTTCTTTTTATGGATGTATCCACGACTTGTCCCCAAACACCGCAAGCTCTGACCTTATTCATTATTCTCATATGTGGTACCTCATCAAAGACTTTTTGGAGATTAAATGTATTATATAGTCCACATTGCCCTGGTCTACTCTCCCTGTTACTTCTTCAATGAAATCAAAGAAGTTGGTCAAGCAAGACTTTTGCTTTTGAATCCACGCTGATTATACATAATTATATTTTTGGTTTATAGATATTCTTCTATTCTCTACTTTAGCAGAGATTCCATTATTTTCCTACCACCGAAGTTCCACTGACTGGTCTATAGTTCCCCGGACATGTTCCATCTCTCATCTCAAATATAAGTATTACGTTAGCTATCCGCCATTCCTCTGACACGACACATTTTTCAAACTAATCATTAAATATTTGTAATAGTGCTCCTGCTATCTCTTCGTTGAATTATTTTAAAGTGTATGGATGTAATCCATCCAGACCAGGGGTTCAATCCTCCTTTCATTTGGTTCGTTCATTTAATATTTCTCCTCTTTACTTATTGCAGTTATATAATTTCAATACATTATTCCACCATCATGTCCACCTGCCCTGTGTCCCTGGTAAATACAGAGGCAAAGTAATTATTTCATAATTTATGCAATTTTTCCTTCGCTCCATGTGATTTAATCTTGTCCATTGATTTGTGGCCCTATTCCCATCCGACATTCTTTTTTAAATGAATGTGCCTGCAGAAAGTTAGATGAGCGATTATGTTCTCGGCCACCAAATAGTGGGAAGGATAAAGAGGTGTAAATTTAGATAAAATGCATAAAGATTCAAGATCTGTCGTGATAATGTGGGACTTCAACGTAAACTGGGAAAATAACCATGCAAAGGGAAAATGCAGGGGAGGATTTCCTGAAATCTGTATTAGAACTTTCTCCATCAGTATGTTTCCAGCACGATGAGGTAGAAAGCAGTTCTGGATCTCGGAAATGGATTAAGTAGAGCATGTTTCTGTGGAGGAGCATTGAGGAAACAGTGATCAGAATATCATTAGGTTTAGAGTAGTTATTGAAAAGAAGAAGGTATAATCATGTGTGAAAATACCCAACTGTAGGAGGACTAATTTTTTGAGTTGAAAGCGATCCGGCCCAGGTAGATTGAAACCAAAGATTTCTCGGTAAAACAGTAAATGCACATTGGGAGACTTTCAAAAAGGAGATAGATCGGGTAACGACTAGACACGTTCTCATGCAGGGTGCAGAAATAGCATGATAGCTAGCTACAGCTCGGTGGATGAATGAAGATCAACTAAAACACAAAAACGGAAGCTTGTGATAAACTTCAGGCTAATATTACAGTAGAGAACCAAGCAGAATACAGAATGTACAGAGAAGGACTATCAAAGGAAGAGGAAGTAGAATCAGCAGAAAAACAGGATATTCGCCCATAGTACTTATCTGAGGAAGGACACACTTGCCTTGGAGGTGGTGCAACAGAGGTTCAACAGATTGATTCCTGGGATGAGAGGGCTGTCCTATGATGAGAGATTGTGTAGAATATACCAATTCTCTCTTGGGTTTCGAAGAATCGGAGGTGATCTCGTTGAAACGGACAATATTCAGAAGGGGATTGACAGGGTAGATGTTGAGAAGCCTGGCTCGCTCAGTCGGTAGACTCTTAATCTCAGGGTCGTGGGTTTGAGCCCCATGTTCGTCGATTACAGTTCCTTAAAATTTATGTTGCTTTCACAGGAAAACATCATTAATGAACCCATTTTCTTCTTTTGCACAATGAAAGAAATGCGAACTGAGGGAGAGCTGATAATTTAATCATCTGTTCTGTGCTCTACATAAGAACACAAGAACCAGGAGCAGGAGTCGGCCATTTGGCCCTTCGAGCCTGCCTTCTTTTGCACTGAAACAAATTATAACCGTGAGTTTAAATTAGCAGTGCGGGATATTTACAGGGCACCTTTCAATGCTTCACAACACCATTCCTTTCGCTACAGCCACCCGGGATCGTTTCCCGGTTTGGGAAGTAACTTTGATATCACCGTTTGGAATTGAAGTGGAGTAATTTTATTATGTCAGATGGATGTCCCAAAGCACTTCAGAGTGGTGTCAAACAAATGAGTTTGCAATTAAAAACACTGAATGTCAGGAGTGGGATTTGAACTCACGCTTCCAGAGGAGACTGCGACCTGAACGTAGTGCCTTAGACCGCTCGGCCATCCTGACCGTTGATGCTTCAGTTGCAAGTTATTACTCGGGAAAGTTTCAGACCGGGCGCTTGTTCAGTGTTGCTGGAAGGCCCAGTGACCGGGATATCCTCTCCCCCGGGGTTTTCCTGAGCCTGTGCTCGGTGCACGGGGAGCTTTGGCCCGGGTCTGAGGTAGCTTACATCCCAGGGATGGACAATAACCCTCTGAGCTCTGGAACTGGGGAAGAGCGAATAATTAATGAGCTGTTTGTGGGTTTCAAATGCAACTTAGATCTGATGGAAGAAACCGATAGTGTTGTTTCACAGAATGAAAGAAATGCAAACAGGGACAATCGAAATTTCAACAACTGAACTTTAATAATTAGTGAAACTTTAACCCTTGATGAAGTTTTATCCCCAATCTGATTTTACACACTCGGTATTTGAGTAGATTAGTTTCAAAATGTTCATTGCTCATGCGACAATGTACCCTGGACTGCTTTTGTTCAATTTTATTGCAGACAAGCTTTTGCTTCACAAATAATGTTTCCGCCCAGGCTCGCAACAGAGACCTTTCGCGTGTGAGGCAAACAAGATAACCGCTACACTACGGAAACTGCTGCTTAACTCAGTGCCCAGAGAGAAGTGTTCAGCAACAAGCTGAAATGCTCAATCCCTCTCTCTGCAAAAAGTTCCATTCACAAACAATTCTCTGACCGGAACTGCACCAAACAACAATATTCTCCTTTCAAAGTAATTAAACTCCCCAATTTCCACATCTGCAATTTTAAGGACAAGGACTGAAAGCGCTTTGCGATCAGAAAATTGCCGGAAACCCCTGTGGTTAATGACAGGGCTTTTGATGGTTGATTTCCATGCACACCTTGTGTTATGTATTTAACCCTTGGCCAACTGTATCACACCACCACCAGAGGGCCGACCTGTTGGAGTCCCAAGGAATTGCAGCATCCATTGGGAGCATGGTATATAAGCACTCTGGAGTCTTATTAAATGAGCTAATGTCACACTTACTCATTGTTCACAGTACTCAGTTTCATTCTTTATTATGAGCGTATCAATTGGCGACGAGACAACGAACAACCACGCGAAAATGCAAGTAACAGTTGGTATAACTTGATAACAGCACAGCTGGCAATGGTTGCGGAATATATTCGTGCAGCCAAAACGCACAATGACAACCTGGAACTGCACGGCACAGAATCCTCAGGGAAAAACAATTAAAGGCTTTGTTCCTGAATGGTCTACGATCCACCAACGTTGCAGTTAATAGCTGAACGCACTAATCCATTGCACCACAGAGACTGATAGATGCACATATTGCGAGACATCCCCGTGATATCTTCACATAGCACAGCACACACAGCTTCTTAACATGCAGTCTGCTCTCTCGGAACTCTCCGGAAAGAGCCTGGTCTGTTTAATGATTAACTGTACAGTTGCAGTACACAATGCGTCCACATCCACAGTGTGGAGCTACAAGCATTACATGTTTACAGACATTACAATCCCAAACTAGGGTGTCAGTCAGTTAAAGCTTCAGATTGCTCTGACCGGGATGGAACTTATCCACTCTCAGTTGTACTTTTCCCAAATAAAGGGTGGGACATTCATTGTGGATGTGTGGAAGCAGTCTGGTCCTGCACACTGCAGACACTTCCATGTCACCGCCAACCAGCTCTCCCACAACCGGTGTGATCTACCTTCCAGCCTTCCGGTGCTTTGTCTGTGACGAAGTATTCTGATTGTCCCGAAGCCGGTATCCTTTGTCATCAATCGGGTTTTAAGTTGTTTCGGTAATTTTTACCAGCTGGACAGTCGAGGCACAAATTGTAGAGTGGAACACTTGCGTGAACCCCGGTTTTCTCGTGGTTGATTTTCCTGGTTGGGTCCGTCGGTCGCGGTGGTCCGGTTGATGCCTGTTACCAAGTCAGTTGGTATTGATGTTTCACTGATTGGTTTTTTGAAGTTCTTTTCTCTGATGTCATGATGTCTCTTCCTGTGTTATCTCGCCGTGTGCTCTCGATCTTGATCTTGTTGTTCCAAAGTAATAGTCAGAAAAATAGGTTGCTCTTGGTACGATAGGCCCCCAGTTATACTCTGAGAGGCTGCTTAATCTTCGTGCCAAATCTAACGTTTCTTTTGTTTAAGTTTTGCTGCCCATTGATTTAAGTGGTCTTCTTTGTATAAGTTTTGGCGGACTAGCTAACTGAGACTTGATTAAATGTTTTAATCTGGTGTTGATAGACTTTGGGACGGTGATACTCCTTCTTTATGAACTGATGAACTCTTGTCCATTGTAATCGCACTGCTTTGGCTTCGGGAAGTCTGAGCTGAGCCAGATATTTCTATACATGTTGAAAAGGTGTTGGAATATGGATGTGACATTTGGGTCCTGTGGGTAGGGTGGATAATGTTTCTTCCGTGGTCGATTGTTTAAATGCTAATGTTTTCTGGGAGCCTGACTATGGTTGAAGAGCTCCCCCAGACAAACTGATTAGCTACAATATCCAAACTCTAAATCCCACCCCTCTGTCACTGCAGCTTTTCTCCACAGGCCCAAACATGTCTTTTAAAATCCCAAACTTGGTTAAGAATTGTAGATTTCCTCCATATGCTTTTTGGAATCCCAAACTTTATTTTTAATATGCCTAAATCGAATTTCCTTTTCAGTGAGTCCAAACACTGGGGGGTTTTCATGAATTTTGGAATCTACATTGGCAGTCCCTCAGAATCGGGGAAGACTTGCTTCCACTCCTAAAGTGAGTTCTTTGGTGGCTAAACAGTCCAATACTAGAGCCACAGACCCTATCACAGGTGGGACAGATAGTCGTTGAGGGAAGGGATGGGTGGGAAAGGTTCTCCTGTCTACACTTGATTTCTGCATGCACTCGGCGTTGAGACTCGAGGTGCTCAGCGCCCTCTCGGATGCACTTTCTCCACTTAGGGTGGTCTTGGGTCAGGGACTCCTGGGTGTCAGTGGGGATGTTGCACTTTATCAGGGATGCTTTGAGTGTGTCCTTGTAGAGTTTCTGCTGCCCACTTTGGCACTTGCGTTGGGAGTCTCGTGTCTGGCATGCGGACTATGTGGCCTGCCCAGCGGAGCTGAGCGAGTGTGGTCAGTGCTTCAAAGCTGAGGATGTTAGCCTGAATAAGGCTGTTGATGTTGGTGCATCTGTCCTCCGAGAGGATTTGTAGGATCTTGCGGAGACATCGTTGGTGATATTTGTTCAGCAACTTGAGGTGTCGACTGTACATGGTCCATGTCTCTGAGCCTTACAGGAGGGCAAGTATTACTACAGCCCTGTAGACCATGAGCCTGGTGGCAGTTTTGAGGGCCTGGTCTTCAAACACTCTTTTCCTCAGGTGGCCGAAGGCTGAACTTGCGCATGGAGGCCGTGTTGAATCTCGTCGTCGATGCCTGCTTTTGTTGATAGGAGGCTCCCGAGATATGGGAAGTGGTCCATGGTGTCCATGGCCGCGCCGTGGATCTTGATGACTGGGGGGTAGTGCTGTGCGGTGAGGACAGGCTGGTGGAGGACCTTTGTCTTACGGATGTTTAGCGTAAATCCCATGCTTTCACACGCCTCAGTAAATACGTCGACTATGTCCTGGAATTCAGCCTATGTATGTGCGCAGACGCAGGCCTTGGTGAGGCCTCACCTGGAATATTGTGTACAGCTTTGGTCTCCTAATCTGAGGAAGGACATTGTTGCTATTGAGGGAGTGCAGCGAAGGTTCACCAGACTGATTCCCGGGAGGGCAGGACTGACATGTAAAGAAAGACTGGATCAACTAGACTTTTCTTCACTGGAATTTAGAAGAATGAGAAGGGATCGCAGAAAACATATACAGGTCTGATGGGATTGGACAGGTTAGAGGCAGGAAGTATGTTCCCGATGTTGGGGAACTCCAGAACCAGGGGTCACAGTCTAAGGACAAGGGGTAAGCCATTTAGGACCGAGATGAGGAGAAACTTCTTTACTCAGAGAATTCTGAACCTGTGGAATTTTCTACCACAGAAAGTTGTTGAGGCCAATTCGTTAGATATATTCAAAAGGGAGTTAAATGTGACCATTACGGCTAAAGGTATCAAGGGTATGGAGAGAAAGCAGGAAAGGGGTACTGAGGTGAATGATCAGTCATGATCATATTGAATGGTGGTGCAGGCTCGAAGGGCCGAATGGCCTAATCCTGCACCTGTTTCCTTTGTTTTTATGTTTCTATGTTTCTATGCAAAGCACAGAAAAAAATGGTTGAAGTATCGACTCTGCCTCAGTTAGCATTTCTTTCATTGTGCAAAAGAAGGTGACGGGTTAATTAATGATGCAATCCCGTGAAAGCAACACAAAAGTTGAACAAAGAAACATACGGTGACTGGCAGGTGAGCGCTGCTTCTGACACCCGGAGGGAATGGGCGGGGATTTTAAAGCCCTTTGGATTGTGAAACCTTCATATAGTCAAACATTTCCGATGTACTGTATCGACCTCGTGGCGCAACGGTAGCGTGTCTGACCCCAGATCACGTCGAGGTCACTGTTCTTCAGGGTAATTCGGGAATTAATATTTTCTTTGCTGTTTGGCAATAACCAGACCCTTGCTCCAAGGTCTGTCTCACTGTTTCACCGATGTCAGGCAGAGATACGCCTGCTGCCCTCATTTATTTCATGTGACAGGACACAAAGTTCAAAATAAACCTGCAGTTGGCCACATATTGCCCTAAATAGTCAGGATGGCCGAGCGGTCCAAGGTTCTGTGTTTAGGTCGCAGTCTCCTCTGGAGGTGTGGGTTCACATCATACTTCTGACACTTCCTGTTTTTAATCATTAAGTGAAACTCATTGTTTGACACCACGACCAACGCCTAAAAAGTGGGATTTTGCAGTCCACCTGCTCGCTCAAAGCTTCCGTCTGACCTGGTGCTGAAAGTGGAGATGTTTCCGCAGTGTAGCGGTTAAAACCTTCGCCTCACATGTGAAGCTCACCAGGCGGGATTATTTTCTGGAGCTTTCTCCTCATGCATGCTCAGGGGCGAGTTTGTTCTCCTGTGAAATGTCATAAGATCATAAGCATGTAAGGATTAGGGGCCACAGTAGGCCATTCGGCCCCTCGAGCCAGGTCCACCATTCAAGAAGATCCTGGCAGTTCCTCGACAGCAAGTTTAAACATCTGGGGCAGAGCTGTAATCAACGACAAAAATGTACATTTTGCAGAAGCCCAGCTAAATCAGTCAGTAGATCATGAGATTCTAAATCTCAGGGTCAGAGGTGCGAGCCCATGTTTGGTGATTATTTTTCATCGAATTATATAATCAGAAGTTTACAGCACGGAAGGAGGCCATTTCGGCCCATCGTGACCGTGCCGGCCAATAACAGGCTCTCCAGCCTAATCCCACTTTCCAGCTCTCGGTCCATAACCCTGCAGGTTACGGCACTTCAGCTGCACATCCAAGCACTTTTTAAATGTGGTGAGAGTTTCTGCCTCTCCCACCCTTTCAGGCACTGAGTTCCAGATCCCCACAACCCTCTGTGTGAAGACATTTCCCCTCAAATCCCCCCTACACTTTCTACCAATGACTTAAAATTTATGCCCCATGGTTGTTGACCCCTCTGCTAAGGGAAATGGGCCCATTCTGTCCACTATATCAAGGCCCCTCATAATTGTATACACTTCAATGATACCTCCCCTCAGCCCACTTTGTTCCAAGAAAAACAACCCCAGCCTATCCAATCTGTCCTCATAGCTAAGATTCTCCACTCCCGTTAACATCCTCGAAATCTCCTCTGTAAGTCTCCAGTGCAATCACAGTCTTCTTCCTGTAAAGTGGTGACGAGAACTGCACGCAGTACTCCAGCTGTGGCCTTACCAGTGTTTTATATTCAAGCATAATCCACCTGCTCTCTTATTCTAGGCCTCGGCTAAAAAAGGCCAGCATTCTGTATGTCTTCTTAACCAGCTAATCCACCTTGCCTGCTACCTTAAGGGATCTGTGGACATGCACTCCCAGGTCGCTTTGTTCCTCTACAATTCTCAATGTCCTACCATTTAATGTTTAATCTCTTTCTATTGTGTCTGTAAGCACTCAAGTAATGACTCCATGAGGCAAGGTATTGTACTTGAACTGTGGTGACCTTAGTCCATTTATTGCAGTTCCTGAGTGAGGGTACAGGATGGTGAGCTCCGTTTTATACCTGGTTACCTGTCGTGTACAGGTGACCCCTAGGTCTCCACCAGTTACACCCTCTGGTGGTACAGGCATAGTGTATACAGTGTGAAGGTACATCCAGTAGTCTTATGTTACTATACATTGAGTGTACAGGGAGGATACTTATATTATACAGACACAACATCACTCTCCCCTAAGTCTTGTGCCACTGGCCTTTGCATTGTGTGCTCTGGCCCGAGACTTGAGTGCCCAAAGCCCTTGCACCTTGTCTATGCTTTGGCTTGGTTCTCTCCCTGTGGACCCCCAAGTCCTTATTACCACGACATTGGCAAATGTTCAGCCGTGGATGGTTGGAGGTTGCAGTGGGGGTTGTGTGGGTTCTGGGTGTGATCCATGTGTGTCCATGGCTACATACATCCATTCCCCCCCCCCCATACATCGACCCTGTGTGTGGCTCAACACCTGCATGTGCAAACCTGTACAGACAGAAAGAACAAAAAAACATCGGATTAGTTACATCACTGTTTGGGTTCTGCAGAAGTGGAACAAGTACATTTTACAGGTAAGGTACATACGTGGTGTCACAGACTTGCCCCTGGGTTGTGTAGGTGCAGGTGGGTGAGGACACTAGTTCCAGAGTAACCAGACTGCGTCCAGAATGTCTGATGACGGAGCTGTGTCCCCTGCCAGCTGGGTGGGCACAGATCGCTCACCTGGCTGAGTCTCAGAGCCTTTGCCGTTGCCTACTCATGGGCAGAGCCACAGGAGTGTGTGGCCTCCTTGTCCTCCTTTGAGGGCTGCGGTGTCTCCCTGCTGCTCTTCAACGATAGTGGGAGCCTGGTCATCCCAGGTCCCGTTGGGAGGGCAGGAGGGTGATATCCGCTCGCTGCCAGTACTGGCCCTGGTGGCCAGAGAGTTAGAACCGATCGGGGGCAGGGTACCGGTCGTGGTGCCTTTGACGTTATCTGATCACTGGCCCTGCAGCTGGTATGCTCCCTCTGTGTGTGGCCACACTCCCTGGGGTATCACATTGGTCCCGGAGGGGCAGGCTACATGGTCGCGGGACCTGGGTGCTGACGGGAGGTTGCCCTTGGTTTTGTCGGCATGCTTGTAAATTCCAGCATCGCACGTCATCACTTCGTTTACTCTCACAATACATTGGTTCTGACCGCAATTGCCCGACTTATCATGATTAGTTACATTTACAAACTTGAAAATGTCAGTTACATCTTTTACATTTGTGTCACCATCATCGCTGTATAAAGAGTGGAACTGTCCCTTTAATTGTGATGGGTTGCCGGTCTCCTTTAAGAGGGTCTTTCAATCTTTACCCCAATCCGGTTCGCAGCTCGGCATCACATGTTGCTCCCTTGTGGTGTGGCTGCCGCCATCTTGACTTCAGGCCCTTCACCTCGTGGTTCAGACGCAATCTTCTTTCTCTCCATGGGGTAGGCTGCGGTGATCCTTTTCTCCCCAGGCTCTGCCACGGATGACAGGAAGTTATCTTCTGCGTGAATTTTCTTCTCTGGAGTCCTGCCACTGGAGCCTGGAAGGTGAGGTCTGGTTGTTTGGGCTGGATCATCTCACCGTTGGGTTGAGCGGTCTGTGTCGTCGCCGCACAGCCGAGTGGGGCGGTTGGTTTTTCAGGTGTTGTGCTGGAACCAACTTCGGGGTAATGGGGGATGTCGATCGCTGGAGGTTGGAGCTTTTCCCAGCTCCAAGTGATCTTTTTCATCCACCTTCTTCCTAATAGCTTTGGACCATCCCCAGCAACGATCCACAAAGGTAACCTGTGCATCTCGCCGCCATGGGACACCTGGACATCCACGCTGCCAACGACTGGGATGTATCGTTTGTGTAGGTCAGCAGTTTCACTTCGATCGGGATCATTTTAGGTCGTTCGAATGGATTGTCCCAGAGTTTCTGAAAGGCTGCCTGATTCATCAGTGACTGGCTCGCCCCTGTGTCCACCTCCATCGTGACTGGAATATAGTTGACTTCAACTTCCATTTTCACCGGGAAACTCTCGGTGGTGCAGGTTAACACTCCGTACACCTCATCGTCGCTGGACTCCGGATGATCAGCCAACTCTTCATCGACTCGGTGAGTATGATTTCTCTTGCATATTCGCTGGAGGTGGCCCTTCATGTTACAGCCTTTGCAAGTATAGTCTTTATAGCGGCACTGGTGGGCCCTGTGATTTCCTCCACAGCGCCAGCATGGGGTTGGCCGGTTGGCCCCATGTGGCAGACTCAGGATTCTGGGACTCGGTGTTCTGTTCTCTCTTCCCTGAGAGAGACTGCTAGCAGCAGCCCTGCCTCTAAAAGGCAACTTTCCGTTCACAGTACTTGCTGGGTTAGAGTCCTGGGGGTGAGACATCCAATTGGAATCGCAGGCCGAGATCATGAACGCCTGGCTCACATTAATTGCCTTTTGCAGGGTGACCGTGGTGTCCGCAGAGAGCAGCCTGTGGAGAAGGCCCTCGTGACCGATTCCATTAACAAAGATGTCCCTTAGTACTTCGGTGAGGTGATCGCTAAAATCACATGGGGCAGCCAATCGTCTCAGGTCTGCAGCATATTTTGTGATTTCTTGGCCTTCGGATCCACCGGTGGGGAGAGAACCGGTGTCTGGCTGTGAGGATGCTCTCTATAGGTTTGAGCTGTTCCTGTATCAGCGTTACGAGCTCCACATATGTTATTGTCTTCTCTGGGACTAGCAGGTCCCTGACAAGGCCATAGACGGTGGGCCCACAACTGCTGAGCAGGATAGCTCAGCACTTAGCAGCCAGCGATGTCGGGTCGTCTCCCCCCACGTCATTCACAATAAAGAAGTGTTCGAGCCTTTCCACAAAGGCCTCCCAATCTTCCCCATCGGCGAATTGTTCAAACGTGCCAAGGTTATCCATTGTCACATGGAAATTCGTATTCTCGTCACCAGTTTTTGTGTTTGTAAGCACTCTAGTAATGACTCCACGAGGTAAGGTATTGTACTTGAACTGTGGTGACCTTCGTCCACTTATTGCAGCTCCTGAGTGAGGGTACAGTACTGTGAGCTCCCTTTTATACCTGGTTACCTGTCGTGTACAGGTGACCCCGAGGTCTCCACCAGTTGCACCCTCTGGTGGTACAAGCATAGTGTATACAGTGTGAAGATACATCCAATGGTCTTATGTAACTGTACATTGAGTGTACAGGATGTATACTTATTTTATACATGCACAACAAAGATCATCAGTTAATTAATGGTGTTTTCCCGTGAAAGCAGGATAAAATTTATCAATGATTTAATTTCTGCATTTAGAAAGACATGGGTTAATCACGGATAGTCAGCATGGGTTTGTTCAGGGAAGGTCTTGTCTGACTCACTTGATTGAATTTTTTGTGGAGGTAATCAAGTGGATTGATGAGGGCAGTGCGTATGATGTAGTGTATAAGGATTTTAGCAAAGCTTTCACCAAGTTCCCACATGGAAGACTGGTCACGAAAGTAAAAGCCCATGGGACCAGGGCAAAGTGGCAAGTTGGATCCAAAATTGGCTCAGAGGCAGGAAGCAAAGGGTAATGTTTGATGGGAGTGTTTGGGACTGGAAGGATGGTTCCAGTGGGGTTCCACAGGGCTCAGTGCTAGGTCCCTGGCTTTTAGTGGCAACATCAATGATCAAAACTTAAATATAGGAGGTATGATTAATACGTTTTCAGGTGATACTAATTTAATCCAGAGAAGTGTGAGGCTGTGCATTTGGCGAGGGCAAACAAGGAAAGAAACACACATTAAATGGTTGGACATTGAGAAGTGTGGAAGAACAAAGGGACCTTGGAGTGCATGTCCACAGATGCCTGAAGGTAGCAGGACAGTTGGATAAGGTCGGTAAGAAGGCGCACGGAATGCTTACCTTTATTGGCTGAGGCATGGGATAGAAGAGCAGGTTGGTTATGCTTGAAATGTATAAAACACTGGTTCGGCCACAGCTGGAGTACTGTGTGTAGTTCTGGTCACCGTATTACAGGAATTATGTGATTGTACGAGAGGGTACAGAGGAGATTTACGAGGATGTTGCCAGGCGTGGAGAATTTTAGCTATGAGGACAGATTGGATCGGCTGGGTTTGTTTTCATTGGAACAGAGGAGGCTGAGGGGAGACAACATTGAGATGTATAAAATTATGAGGGGCCGAGATTTAGTGGATAGCAGAGGGGTCAACAACCAGGGGGCATATATTAAAGTAATTGGTAGAAGGTTTAAAGAGGATTTGAAGGTAACATTCTTCATGCAGAGGTTTGTGGGGGTCAGGAACTCACTGCCTGAAAGAATGGCGGAGGCAGATACCACATGGAAAAAGTATTTGGATGTGCACCTGAAGTGCCGTAACCTGTAGGGTTATGGACCCAGAGCTGGAAAGTGGGATGAAGCTGGATCGCCTCTTGTTGGCCGGGGTGGAAGTGATGGGCCAAAATGCCCACCTGTAATGCTGCAAACTTCGATCATTCTATAATTCTATGAAAAATGTAAATGTCCAATGTTGGTGTCGAAACCACGATCCTGAGATTAAAAGTCTTATATTTCACTGACTGAGCTCGCCAGGCTTCTGCCAAACAGACCGTTCTCTCACTGATTGCAGACAGTCGCCTGTTGGCTCTGCCCCAGATGTTTAAACTTGCTGTCGAGGAACTGCCAGGATCTTCTTGAATGGTGGACCAGGCTCGAGGGGCCGAATGGCGTACTCCGGCCCCTAATTCTTACATGCTTATCATCTTATGAACTTTTCACAGGAGAACAAACTCGCCCCTGAGCATGCATGAGGGGAAAGCTACAGAAAATATCCCGCCTGGTGAGCTTTCGCGTGTGAGGCGAACGTGTAAACCGCGACACTGCGGAAACATCTCCACTTTTAGCACCAGGTCAGACGGAAATGTTAAGCGAGCAGGTGAACTGCTGAATCCCAGTTTTAAGGAGTTGGTCGTTGTGTCAAACAATGAGTTTCGTTTTATGATTAAAAACAAGAAATTTCAGAAGTTGAATTCAAACCCACACCTCCAGAGAAAACTGCGATCTAATCACAGCACCTTCGACCGCTCGGCGGTGTGTGTGGCCACCTGCAAGTTGATTTTGAACTTTTGTGTCCTGGCACATTAATTAAATGAGGGCAGCAGGCGTATCTCTGCCTGACACTGTGGAAACAATGAGACAGACCTTGGAACAAGGGTCTGGTTATTGCCAAACAGCAAAGAAAATATTAATTCTGAAAGAACAGTGACCCCGACGTGATTTGAACACGCAACTTTCTGATCTGGAGTCAGACACGCTACCGTTGCGCCACGAGGCCGACGCAATGTGTTTGAGATGTTCCTCTATATGAAGCTTTCACAATTCAAGGGGCTTGAAATTCCCCGCCCATGCCCCCCAGGTGTCAGAAGCAACGCTCACCTGCCAGTCACCGTATGTTTTTTTCTTCAACTTTTGTGTTGCGTTCACGGAAAAGCATCATTAATTAACCCGTCACCTTCTTTTGCACAATGAAAGAAATGCTAACTGAGGGACGGTCGATACTTCAATCATTTGTCCTGTGCTTTGCGGGGCCGGCAGGGAAGTGGACCTGTCCATGATCGCAGCGGCCATGATCGTATTAAATGGCGGAGCAGGCTCGAGGGGCGTATGACCGACTCCTGCTCCTATTTCTTTTGTTCTTATGTTCTTCAGCATGTTGACCCATTTTACACACTGTATTGCCGATGTCACCAGGAATCTGGGGCAACTTTTGTCAAATTTAACAGCTACGGTTATTCCTTCCGTGCAGAGAAATTAGAATCAGCAGCGAAGATAAAATCCCATGGTGATCATTTTCAGATTCAACGCAGTAGGATTTCAAATCAAGTGAAAGAATTTTACAGTGAAAAGATTTGGAAGTTTTACTTGTATTTGTATCTTTAATTAAACTTTGTGGCATCTGACTTCCGTTCATGCCTCTGCTGAATAAGAAAGGGGAGTTTGATGTTGACCAGACTGCACTGCCCCTGATATTTGT
Organism: Pristiophorus japonicus; assembly: GCF_044704955.1. Classification (NCBI taxonomy): domain Eukaryota; kingdom Metazoa; phylum Chordata; class Chondrichthyes; family Pristiophoridae; genus Pristiophorus; species Pristiophorus japonicus. The sequence continues at coordinate 913,665 of NW_027250967.1, forward strand.
GAGCTCATCCTTTATATTCAGTGGTTTCTCACCCTTTGATGGGCTGCAGTGTAGCGGATATCACGTTGGCCTCACACGCGAAAGGTCCCCGGTGGATCCGTTTTCTCCCACTGAAAGTTATCAATTTATTGGTTAAATAAAGAGCAATTCAGGAATAAGGGAGCCATTCTACCAGGAGAATAAATAGCTAATAACGACAGCAAATGCTGGAAATCTCAGCAGGTCAGGCAGCATTTTCCAGGAGACTGAACTCTCCTCCGATTGTTCCCTAAGAGCAAGTTTAAACATAATGTTTCTACCCAGAATCAAACCGGGTACTTTTCACGTACAAAGCAAATGTGATAACCACTGCACTACAGAAACCTCTGGCACAGCAGCCCCAACAGAGGGGAGCTGACCAGTGAGCTCCCTCTGCGCTGATCGGGAATGTGTTGGCTCACCTTAAACAACTTCTGTCCCACACTGAAAGTTCTCAATCCTTCTCCTCCGCTGCCCTTTACAGAAATGTCACGGATCACCCAGCCACAGTGTTCACTTCCACATCCTCACAGTGGGGCCACGAGGCTCCTACCGTCTCCCCGCGATCAGCGAACTCGCCCTGTTTACTAAATTAAACCCCAAACACGTGCCCGGCAAAGGGCAGGAGAAGCCAGATAGTCTGTAAGCTCGGTCTATCGCAGAAAGTATTGGTATTCATGGTGATTACAGCAATTATTAATCGTCTCACAGACCTCAATTATTTTTATGCGATGAATTGATCGAGAATTTAAACCAGGTTAGTGCGCCGGATCTTGACGCCTCGACCATCAGGGAACGGTTATGATACATATAGATATATTTATATATATTTATATATGAACCTGAATATCAACGGCTAGCTACCTAGACCTCATGGTGCAACGGTAGTGCATCTAACTTTGAGTGAGAGAAATTGTTCCACAGTGACACTCATTTCATCTTTTGTTCCCTTTAAAACGCTAGAAACTGAGACAGGGGGAATAAATAGAGAAATAAAAGCACAGGGATATAGACAAGAGGAAGAGAGAAGGGGAAAGATACTGTCCCCACCCAGAACTAATGCAGAAACCCCTCTGCTGCGCTCGGGGTGGCCACCCACAGCCTGGATACACTAACGGGAGAACACCAGCGGCAGGTCGGGGCCATAAAAGGAACGGCGAGCGGCCCTGGGAGCAGCTTGGAGGTCCCGGGAGATTACTCCAGGGAGCAGCGCGAGCTGGTGCAGGAGGGCGGCCGCAGCGAAGAGTGATGTCATCAAGTTGCAGGTCTGTGATTGGAGCGTGGGCAGATACAGCAGGAGCGGCGAGATCGGACCAAAGGAGCGGCGAGAGACTGTAGAGGGACTTGATCGGGGCCCAGCGGAAGTATGAGTTTGGGGCCAGGGGCCCAGGGTTAGCACGGGCCAGCCCACACTGCGATATGTGTGTGCATTCGGTCCGTGCAGCAGAGCTGGTCGCCTGTCGTCTTGCTTAACCCTTGTCACTGGACCAAGACCTCGCTCTGTCAAGCCCGTGTGATGGCTGGGGTGCAACGGCCACCACACGTTAAAAATCCACGCACAGGCATGGGATGTGGTTCGGGTCCTTCATTGAAACACCTGTGAACTCATCCCTTTTTGCGTGGAAGCAAGTCATCCTCGTTTCGAGGGACCGCCTATGACGATGATGATGATGGATACATTAACGTCCCAACAGCTCATTGATTGCAGGAGTGGGACCGTGCGGTGCTTCAGAAAACATGTCGAAAAGGCAAAGTCACTGATTCCATCTCATGTGCTCCTCTGATCAAGAATAGCAATATACACTAAAAATGCTTCAATAATGGTTACATCTTATCTCCACATTTGCTAAGCAGGTAGTTTGTTGGTCTCGGGGTATGATCCTTGCTTCGTGGTTGTTACTTGAAATTTGCAGAAAGATCCTGGCTTCAAATCCCAGACCAGCCTTGAGATTGGATTGAAATTTTGCAAAGAAGGACTTGGATTTCTGCAGCGTCTGTCAGTAACTCATGACGCCTCAAAGCGCTGTGCAGCCGTTAAGTACCTTTGAAATGTTGTCATGTGAGGAAAGATGTGCCCAAATCACCTCACACGCACCTCAACTCTTTGCAAATGAGTTCATAGAATCAAAGAAGTTTACAGCACGGAAGGAGGCCATTTTGGCCCATCGTGTCCGCGCCAGCCAACTAGAGGCTCTCCAGCCTAATCCCACTTTCCAGCTCAAGGTCCATAACCCTGCAGGTTACGGCACTTCAGGTGCACATCCAAGCACTTTTTAAATGTGTTGAGGGTTTCTGCCTCTACCACCCTTTCAGGCAGTGAGTTCCAGACCCCCACAACCCTCTGCGTGAAGAAATATCCCATCTAAACTTTCGACCAATTACTTTAAATTTATGCCTCCTTGTTGTTGACCCCTCTGCTAAGGGAAATAGGTCCTTTCTATCCACAATATCTCAATGAGGTCTCCCCTCAGTCTCTGTTCCATGGAAAACAAATCCAGCCTTTCTAATCTGTCCTTATGGCGAAGATTCTCCACTCCCGGCAGCATCCTCGTAAATCTCCTCTGCACCATCATCAGTGCAATCATGTCCTTCCTGTAATATGACGACCAGAACTGCACGCAGTACTCCAGCTGTGACCTAACCTGCCCCACCGACCCCATCTCTTGTATTCGATGCCTCGGTTAATAAAGGCAATCATTCCATATTTCTTCTCAACCACCTTACCGACCTGGCCTGCTACTTTCAGGGATCTGTGGACATGCACTCGCTGGAGTCTAGGGAGGACCCAGCAGATTGGAAAACTGCAAATGTAATGCCCCTATTTAAAAAAGGAGGCAGACAAAAAGCAAGAAACTATAGACCAGTTAGCCGAACCTCTGTGGTTGGGCAAATGTTGGAATCCATGATTAAAGAAGCAGTAGCAGGACATAGAAACATCGAAACATAGAAAATAGGTGCAGGAGTTGGCCATTCGGCCCTTCGAGCCTGCACCACAATTCAATAAGATCATGGATGATCATTCAGCTCAGTACCCCTTTCCTGCTTTCTCTCCATACCCCTTGATCCCTTTAGCTATAAGGGCCACATCTAACTCCCTCTTGAATATATCTAACAAACTGGCATCAACAACTCTGCGACAGAGAATTCCACAGGTTGACAACTCTCTGAGTGAAGAAGTTTGTCCTCATCTCACCAGGGCCCTGTACAATTGTAGCAAGACTTCCTTACTCTTGTACTGTGGGCTATATATTAGGTACTATGGGGCGAGTGCCCTGTTTTTTGCTGATTCGATGGTTGTATAAAAAGTTATTAAAATTTGACACTTGCTTGGCAAACATATTTGTATTTCCTTCAGTGTACTCCTTACTCTTTAAGAGCTAGATTTTCCCCAAGCAGTTTTGTCGGCGCACTGACTTTGCACGCTGGAAATGGCGCGGGGAAAAACTCGCCCCATCCTGGCCGCTGTGTACAGTCCCCGGAGTCCTGGCATGGTGTCAATGGTGAAGTGGGGGGCGGAACCAAATGCCTGCGCCGAAAACACTGCCGGCACCTTCGCGCATGGGCAGTAGGGAGAGAAAACTTGGCACTCTGCCATTTTTAAACAGTGTCAATCCCGATGAAAAGCACAGCAGCTTCTCAGCTTCTCCGGTCGCTCGGCGGGCTCTCCCCCCGTCCCTCCCCGATAAAACGCACAGCTCCATCAGCTGCAACTTCTCCGGTCCACAAGCTCACACTTCTCCGGTGTGTCTTCCCTCCCCTATCCCAGGGATACAGGGACCCAGTGTAATGGAGCCAAGTTTGCTGATGGTACAAAGATGGATGGGAAAGTAAATTGTGATGCAGCAAAAAAAATCTCAATTCCGGAAGAACAATATGGAAAAGTACAGTGACCCCGACGTGATATAAACACACAGCCTTCTGATCTGGAGTCAGATACACGACCGTTGCACCACGAGGTCTATAGTGCAGGATGCCCATGTTTGTATACATGAAGGTTCCTGAAACACAGTTTCATTTACCCTGCATTGGTGCAATGAAAGGGCTTTAAAATCCCCGGCCACTCCCACTGTGGGTCAGACAGCATCAGAAGCAGTGCCCACCTGTCACTCACCCTCTCACGCCCGCTTTCTTCACCTGCTGCCCACGGACTGCAGCAAATCCAGTTCATCATCATCATAGGCAGTCCCTCGAAGCGAGGATGACTTGCTTCCACGCCAAAAAAGGATGAGTTCACAGGTGTTTCAATGATGGACCTAATATTCCAGATCCCGAACTGCATGTTGAAGTGTGGAAGATACCTGTGCGTGGATTTTTTTAACGTGTGGTGACCGTTGCACCCCAGACATCACACGGGCTTGACAGAGCGACGTCTTGGTCCAGTGGCAAGTGTTATCCAAGACGACTGGAGACCAGCTCTGCTGCACGGACCCAGTGCCCACACATATCGCAGTGTGGGCTGGCCCGTGCTGCCCCTGGACCCCTGGCCCTGAACTCACGCTGCCCCTGGGCCCCGATCACATCCCTCCCCAGTCTCTCGCTGCTCCTGCTGTACCTGCCCACGTTCCAATCACCGACCTGGACTTTGATGACGTCACTCTTCGCTGCCGTCGCCCTCCTGCACCAGCTCGCACTGTACCTTGCCGTGGGACACCACCACGCTGCTCCCAGGCCGCCGCTCACCGCTCCTTTTATGGCCCCGACCTGCCACTGGTGTTCTCACGCAGGTCGGGGCCTCCACGCTGCTCCCAGCAAATCCAGTTACACCCCGTGTCACCGCACAATTCTCAGCTGTGATTGTAAGCTGACTATATTTAAAGCTATCGCAGAGACTGCAAGCAGTGTTCCCTGGTAGTCTAGTGGTTAGCATTCGGTGCTCTCACTGCCGTGGTCTGGGTTTGATTCCTGGTCAGGGAAAGCATTTTTGCAGAGCAAGTTGACAAATATAATTCAAGTCTGTGAAATACTGAATAATTGTTTCAATCATCATTAATCCATCCATCAGTGTTGCACACTGAAGGAAATACAAATATGTTTGCCGAGTGACTGTCGAATTTCAATAACTTTTTATACAACCGTAGAATCAGCAGAAAATCAGGATATTCGGACCATAGCACCTAATATTCCGCCCATAGTGCAAGAGTAAGGATATCCTGCTCCAATTGTACAGGGCCCTGGTGAGACCACACCTGGAGTACTGCGCACAGTTTTGGTCTCCTTTTCTGAGGAAGAATACACTTGCCTTGGAGGTGGTACAATGGAGGTTTACCAGACCGATTTCTGGGATGAGAGGACTGTCCAATGGTGAGAGATTGTGCAGAATATGCCGATACTCTCTGGAGTTTCGAAGAATGAGAGGTGATCTCATTGAAACGGACAATATTCTGAAGGGGATTGACAGGGTAAATGTTGAGAAGCCCGGCTAGCTCAGTCGGTAGAGCATGAGACTCTTAATCACAGGGTCGTGGGTTCGAGCCCCACGTTGGGCGATTGCTTTTCATTAAACTTTTGTGTTGCTTTCGCGGGTCAATATCATTAATGAACCCATGATCTTCTTTTGCACAATGATAAAAATGCGAACTGAGGGAGAATTGATAATTTAATCAAATAATGAAAGCAGCGCCTCAGACCGCTCGGCCGTCCTTACTGTTAGATGTTCCAGATACAAGTTATTACTCTGGAAAGTTTCAGACCGGGCGGTTGTTCAGGGCTGCTGGAAGGCCCAGTGACCGGGATAACCTCTCCCCTGGGGTTTTCCTGAGCCTGTGCTCGGTGTACGGGGAGCTTTGGTCCGGGTCCGAGGTAGCTTGTATCCCAGGGATGGACAATAACCCTCTGAGCTCTGGAACTTGGGAAGAGCGAATCATAAATGAGTTGTTTGTGGGTTTCAAATGCAGCTGAGATCCGCTGGTGTAAACCGAAAGTGTTGTTTCACAGAATGAATGAAATGCTGACAGGGACAGTCAAAACTTCAAAAAGTGAACTTTAATAACTCATGAAACTTTAATCCTTGATGAAGTTTTATCCCCGATCTGATTTTACACAATCTGTATTGGAGGAGACTGGTTTTAAATGTGCATTGCTCATTCAACAATGCATCCAAAGCAGTTTTTATTGCAGACAAGTTTTTGTTTGAGAAATAATGTTTCTGCGCAGGCTTGAACCGGGAACTTTTCACGTGTGAAGGAAATGTGATAACCTCCACACGACAGAAATTGCTGCTGAGCTCAGTGCCCAGAGAGAAGAGTTCAGCAACAAGCTGAAATGCTCAATCCCTCTCTCTGCAAAAAGTTCCTTTCACAAACATTTCTCTGACCAGAACGGCACCAAACAACAATGTCCTCCTTTCAAAGCCATTAAACTCCCCAATTTCCACGTCTGCAATTTTAAGGACAAGGACTGAAAGCGCTTTGCGATCAGAAAATTGCAGGAAACCCTTTGCGGTTAATGACAGGACTTTTGATGGTTGATTTCTGTTCACATCTTGTGTTATGTATTTAACCCTTGACAACCTGTGCACACCATCATCAGAGGGCCTACCTGTCGGAGTCCCAAGGGATCCAAGTATCCCTTGGGAGCAAGGTATGTAAGCAGGCCACCCATGAGGTACCTGTACTCTGGAGTCTTATTAAAGGAGCTAAGGTCATACTTACTCAGTGTTCACAATACTAAGTTTCATCCTTTATTATGAGCGTATCAATTGGCGACGAGACAATGAACAACCACGCAAAAATGCAAGGAACAGTTGGTATCCTGGAGAAGTTCTCAGAAGTGGACGATTGCGAAGCCTTTGTGGAGATACTCGACCAATACTTCGTGGCCAATGAGCTGGAAGGCGACGAGAACGCTGCCAAATGAAGGGCGATCCTCCTTACCGTCTGTGGGGCAGCAACCTATGGACTCATGAAGAATCTGCTAGCTCTGGTGACACCAACAACTAAATCCTATGAAGAATTGTGTACGCTGGTCTGCGAGCATCTAAATCCGAAAGAAAGCGTTCTGATGGCGAGGTATCGGTTCTACACCTGCCAACGGTCGGAGGGCCAGGAAGTGGCGAGCTATGTCGCCGAATTAAGGCGCCTCGCAGGACATTACGAATTTGAGGGATTCCTAGAACAAATGCTGAGAGACATTTTCATGCTAGGCATTGGCCATGAGATAATTCTTCGCAAACTGTTGACTCTCAGAATCTGAGCAAAGCCATAATGATCGGTCAGACAATTTCCACCAGTTCCTTTAAACCCAGTAACGTAATTTATTTCTCGTGGACTGGATGGAGGACTAGGTCCATGTAAAAAATTGTTATCGTTTTCCATGAACTAAATGTTCATAAACGTATTGGAGTGGGAACTCACTGGCAATGTTTGCGGAATATATTCGTGCAGCCAAAACGCACAATGACAACCTGGAACTGTGCAGCACCGAATCCTCGAGGAAAACAGTTAAAGGCTTCGTCCCTGGGTGGGCTCAAACCACCAACCGTTCGGTTAACAGCTGAATGCGCTAACCCATTGCGCCACAGAGACTAACTTAAATGTAAACTGCAAGACATCCCAAACCAGGGTTTCAGTCAGTTAAAGCTTCAGATTGCTCCGACCGGAATGGAACTTGTTCACTCTCAGTTGTACTTTTACCAAATAAAGGGAGGGACATTCATTGTGGATGCATGGAAGCAGTCTGGTCCCGCACACTGCAGCCACTTCCATGTCACCGCCAACCAGCTCTCCCACAACCGGTGAGATCTACCTTCCAGCCTTCCGGTGCCTTGTCTGTGACAAAGTATACTGATTGTCGCAAAGCCAGTCGTCGGTTTTAATTACTTTTCATCTCCTGACTGCAGATAAACCTGAACAAAAGGATTACAGCGACAGTTGGATTCATCATTTCTTTGCTTGGTGAAATTTCAAAGATTGAAAGTGACGCACATCAACCCCAAACCTCGTCACCGACTCGCGAACCGCTACACGCTGCTCCCGTGAGATGGAAGCCTAGTTGCTGTTTCAAGCTTGAATACTGGTACAAGCAGAACTCATTCAAAGAAAGTCCAAGTCCCTGATAATTTGCACCGAACTCCTTCGCAAAGAGTTGAGGTTCGTGTGGGGTGATTTGGGCACATCTTTCCCCACACGACAACACTTCAAACATAACTCAACGACTGTAAAGCGCTTTAACGCATCATGAGTTCCTGAAAGGTGTTCCAGAAATGCAAGTCCTTCTTTGCAAAAGTTCGATGTAATTTCAAAATTGGCGGCAGAATAGTGGGCTCGGCCGGGATCACTCGCAAATTTCAATTAAAAAGCCAGAAACGAGAATCATACCCCTTGACCAACAAGCTAACTTTTTGACAAACTTGGAGATAAGGTGTAACTTTTATAAAAGCATTTTTTGTGTGTAGCTATTCTTGGCAGAAGGAGCACATGAGATCGATTCAGTGACTTTGCTTTTTCGACCTGTCTTCTGAAGCGCCGCACGGTCCCACTCCGACAGTCAATGTGCTGTTGGGACGTTAGTGTATCCAGGCTGTGGGTGGCCACCCTGAGCGCAGCAGAGGGGTTTCTGCATTAGTTCTGGGTGGGGACAGTATTTCCTCTTCGCTCTTCCTCTTGTCTGTATCGTTGAGCTTTGGTTTCTCTATTTATTCCCCTGGCTCAGTTTCTAGTCTTTAAAAGGGAACAAAAGATGAAATGGGTGTCACTGTGGAACAATTTCTCTCGCTCAAAGTTAGATGCACTACCGTCGCGCCATGAGGTCTCGGCAGCTAGCCGTTGATATTCAGGTCCATAAATAAATATATATTTTTATATTTATACAAATTATCGAAGCTGTTCTATGGTCGAGTGGTTAAGATCTCGAGCATTAAACTTCTTTCCATTCTCAATCAGTTCATCGCAGAAAAATAATTGAGGTGTGTGAGAGGATTAATGATTGCTGTAATTGCCTTTAATAACCCCACTACTATCTGTTACAGAATGAGCTTACACACTCTCCCGCTTCTCCTGCCCTTTGCCGGACAGGTGTTCGGGGTTTAATTTTACAAACTGGGTGTGTTCGCTGATCGCGGTGAGACGGTAGGAGCCTCTGTGGCCCCACTGTGATGATGTGGAAGTGAACACGGTGGCTGGGTGATCCGTGACATTTCTGTAAAGGCAGCGGAGGAGAAGGATTGAGAGCTTTGAGTGTGGGACAGAAGTTGTTTAAGGTGAGCCAGCACATTCCCGATCAGCACAGAGGGAGCTCACTGGTCAGCTCCCCTCTGTTGGGGCTGCTTTGCCAGAGGTTTCCGTAGTGTAGTAGTTATCACGTTTGCTTAAAACGTGTAAGGTCCCTGGTTCGATCCCAAGTGTGAGCATTATGTTTAAACTTGCTGTGGATGAACAATCAGAGCTGAGTTTCGTCTCCGAGCAAATACTGCCTGACCTGCTGAGATTTCCAGCATTCGCTGTATTTATTGATTAAAGTATCGACTCTCCATCAGTTAGCATTTCTTTCATTGTGCAAAAGAAGGTGATGGGTTAATTAATGATGCTTTCCCATGGAAGCAACACAAAAGTTTAACAAATAAACATATGGTGACTGGCAGGTGAGCGCTGCTTCTGACACCCGGTGGGAATGGGCGGGGATTTTAAAGCCCCTTTTATTGCAGAACCTTCATATAGACGAACATCTCAGACTCAGTGTTTAGGCCTCGTGGTGCAGCGGTGGTGTGTCTGCCTCTTGATCAGAAAGTTGCGTGTTTTAATCATGTTGAGGTCCCTGTTCCTTTGGATAATTCCAGAATTAATATTTTCTTTGCTGTTTCACAATAACCAGACCCTTGCTCCAAGGTCTGTCTCACTGTTTACCCTTGTCAGGCAGAGATACGCCTGCTGTCCTCATTTACTTCATGTGACAGGACACAAAAGTTCAAAATCAAACTGCAGGTGGCCACACATAATATTGAGCAGTCAGGATGGCCGAGCGGTCTAAGTTGCTGCATTCAGGTTGCAGTCTGCTTTGAAAGCGTGGGTTCCGTGGTGTAGTGGTCATCACATTCACTTAACACGCAAAAGGTTCCCGTTTCAAAACCAGCTGAAAACGTGCTCAATTAAATATGAGAAGCATTGAATAATGTGCACTTCTGGTTCAGTATTAACAAAGCACAATGTCTCCCAGTCCTGCTATATTTGCTGAATACTCTGAACAGTTCGGTAGACATTAAAACTCTGCAGTTACCAGCCCTGACGGTGCAGAAAGCCCCTCTCAAAGCTGCACGTTCCAGCTGCTTTCAGTTGAGTTGTGAGAGATTATTGATGGATCCTGCAGCTGTAAAAGGAAAGATGTGTTAGAGTGGTCATGAAACGAGGCCATGTGGGTTGAATTAAAGAAAAAAAAAGGGCGATCATACTACTGGGAGTGCACTATAGACACCCAGGCAGTTCGAGGGAGATAGAAGAACAAGTATATGGGCAGAATGTTGAGAAGTGCAAAACCGATAGAGCTGTAATAGTTGAGGATTTTAACTACCCGAATATTAACTGGGAAAATGAGAGTGTGAATGGCACAGATGGTGGAGAATTCCTAAAATGCATTCAGTAGAAATTCTTTATCCAGTATGTAACAAGCCCATCAAGGGAGGGGCGGTTCTGGACTGGGTCTTGTGATCGAAGAGGGGCAGGTATGAGGGGTATCAGTGAGAGGCATTTTGATGCGAGTGATCTGACTCAGTAAGGTTTAGGGTAGTGATAGAAAAGGACAAAGGGGACCAGGAATAAAAGTTCTCAATTGGGGTAAAGCCAATTTTGCTGAGCTGAGATGGAATTTGGCCAAAGTGGACTGAGAACGGTACTTGCTAGTAAATCACTGTCAGAGCAGTGGGAGGCATTCAAGCAGGAGATCCTGAGGGGACAGAGCAAGTAAGTTCCCTTAAAACAAAGATGGGACTAACAAATCTAGAGCTCCCAGGATGTCAGGGGACATACAGTGAAAGCTAAAAAAAAAAAGGGAAGCTTATGACAGATACCGATAACTCAATACTGCAGAAACTCTCGAGGTGCAGAGGTGCAATTAAAAAATATATCAGGAAAGCAAAGAGAGAGCATGAGAGAATGTTGGCAATTAAATCTGGTAAAACCCAAAGATGTTTTATAAATACATTAAGAGCACGATGATAAGTAGAGAAAGAGTGGGGCCGATTAGAGTCCATAAAGGGAATCTGTACGCGGAGGCAGAAGACTTGGGTAGGATTCTTAATGAATACTTTGCATCTGATTTCACAAAAGAGAGGGGCGATGTGGACTTTGCAATGAGGGTGGAGAAGTGTGAAATATTAGATGAAATAAACATAGTGAGAGAGGAAGTATTGGTGGTTCAGCAGCTTCGATAGTGGATAATTCCCCAGGCCCGGATGAAATGTATCTCAGGCTGATAAGAGCAGCAAAAGAGGAAATAGCAGAGGCTCTGACCACCATTGTCCAATACTCACTGGCTACAGGTGCGGGGCCAGAGGATTGGAGCACTGCTAACGTTATACCTTTGTTTAAAAAGGGAGAAAGGGATTGAGTAAATACAGGCTGGTCAGCTGAACCTTTTACAATTATTTGTAAAAATCCTGAGGGACAGGATAAATCTGCATTTGGAAAGAAATGTATTAATCAAGGATAGACAACATGAATTTGTCAAGGGAAGGTCATGTCTGACTAAGTTGATTGCATTTTTCGAGGAGGTAACCAGGAGGGTTGTTGAGGGCAGTGTAAGATGTAATGTATATGCACTTTAGCAAAGCTTTTGATAAGGTCGCACTTGGCAGACTGGTTAGGAATGTAAGAGCCCATGGGATTCAAGGGCAAAGTGGCAAGTTGGGTCCAAAATTTGTTCAGAGGCTGGAATCAAAGCGTAATGGTTGATGGGTGATTTTGTGATCCAGTGGGATTCTGCAGGGCTCAGTGCTGGGTCCCTTGCTTTTTGTGGTATACATCAATGATTTGGACTGAAATGTTGAGGGTATGAGTAAGAAGTTTGCAGATGACACTAAAATAGGCTGAGTGGTTGATAATGAAGAAGAAAGTGGCGGACTACAGGAAGATATCAATGGATGTCTCAAGGCGCTTTGCAGCCAATGAAGTACTTTTTGAAGTGCGGTCGCTCTTGTAGTGTGGGAGACACAGCCGCCAATTTGCACATGGCAGGCTCCTATATGCAGCAGTGTGATGATGACCAGATCAACTGTCTCTGTGATGTTGATTGAGGGATAAATATTGACCAGGACACGAATCCTGGCCACATTGATCCTCCCACCACTTCAGACTGTTCTCCGAGGGACCAGCGCGATGATACTAAAACAACAAGCGAAGTTGGTAAGCTATCCATGCAGTCCATCGGAATCCAGCCACACCACCTTATACCACGGGTAACATCTCTCCATGGATTCTGGAACCTGGATCAACAAACCATAATCCCATCTTAGATGGAATTCCGGGAGGTGCTTCAAGCTTTATTACATATATGTTAACATTTTTAAGGTATTTAAACAAATACCGACGTTTTTGAGATGGGCGTCTGAGTGACGTCATCAAAACCCTGGTCGTCATTTTGGAGCGTGAGCAGGAACATCGGCAGGGCCCAGGTGCAGAGGAGTGGGAAGGTCGGGGCGGATGAGCGGCGAGTGTTTGTGGCGCGATGCGGTGAATGTTTATGTTGGAGGAGCGGCGACAGATCGTGGAGGAGGTGCGACAGATGAGGATACGGGGCCCAGAAGAGCCGAGGGCCCAGGGGCAGCACGGGCCCAGCCCACACTGCGATTATTTGTGTGCGCTAGGTCCGTGCAGCAGAGCTGGTCTCCTGTCGTCTTGGTTAACCCTTGCCACTGGACCAAGACCTAGCTCTGTCAAGCCCGTGTGGTGGCTGGGGTGCAACGGTCACCTCACGTTAAAAAAATCCAGACAAAGGCATTTTCCACCCCCTCAATTGGATTCAGGACTGGAACATCGGGTCCTTCATCGAAACACCTGTGAACTCATGGAAGCAAATCGTCCTCGATCGAGGGACCGCCTATGATGATGATAATCAATGTACTGGTCAGTTGGGCAGAACTGTGGCAAATGGAATTCAATCCAGATAAGTGTGAGGTTATGCATTTGGGGAGGTTTAACAAGGCAAGGGAATACACATTAAATGGTACGACACTGAAAAGTGTAGAGGAATAAAGGGACCTTGGAGTGCAGGTCCTCAGATCCCTGAAGGTAGCAGGCTAGGTAGTTAATGTGGTTAAGAAGGCATATGGAATACTTGCCGATATTAGTCAAGGAATGGAATACAAGAGCAAGGAGGTTATGCTTGAACTGTACAAATCACTGGCTACACCACAGCTGGAGTACTGCGTGCAGTTCTGGTCACCACATTACAAGAAAGATGTGATTTCACTGGAAAGGGTGCAGAGGAGATTTACTAGAATGTTGCCTGGTCTGGAGAATTTTGTCTATGAGGATAGTTTGGAGATGCTGAATCTGTTTTCTTTGCAACAGAGGCGTCTGAGCGGAGATCTGGTTGAGGTGTATAAAATTGAGGGGCCGAGATAGAATGGATAGGAAGGTCCTGTTTCCCTTGGCAGAGGGGTCAACAACCAAGGGGCGTAGAATTAAAGTAATTGGGGGAGGTTTAGAGGAGATATGAGGGGACATTTCATCACCCAGATGGGGCTGGTGTCTGGAACTCAATGCCTGAAAGGGTGGTAGAGGGAGGGACCCTCACCACATTTAAAAGTACGTGGATGTGCACTTAAAGTGCTGCAGCCTACAGAGCTCTGGACCGAGAGCTGGAAAGTGGGTAGGCTGGATAGCTCTTGGTCGGCCGGCGGGGTCACGATGGGCCGAAATGGCCTCACTCTGTGCTGAAACTTTCTGATTCTATGATTCTATTAATATAGATATATATATATATATAATATATACCATTATCATAATTTTTCCTTGGTGGTCGAGTGGTTAAGATCGCGAGCACGAACCCTCTTTCTATTCTCAATCAGTTTATCACATGAAAATAATTGGGGTCTGTGAGAGGATGAATAATTGCATACCTCGGGAGCCTATTATCAGCGAGGGCAGGCATCGACGACGAGGTTCAACAGTGCCTCCAGTGCACCAGTGCAGCCTTCGGCCGCCTGAGGAAGAGAGTGTTCGAAGATCAGGTCCTCAAATCTGCCACTAAGCTCATGGTCTACAGGGTTGTAGTGATACCCGTCCTCCTGTATGGCTCAGAGACATGGACCTTATACAGTGGACACCTCAAGTCGCTGGAGAAATACCACCAATGATGTTTCTGCAAAATCCAACAAATCCCCTCGGAGGACAGATGCACCAACATTTGCGTCCTCAATCAGGACAACATCCCCAGCATCGAAGCACTGACCACACTTGACCAGCTCCGTTGGACGTGCCACATTGTTCGCATGCCTGACACAAGACTCCAAATGCAAGCGCTCTACTCGGAATTCCTGCACGGCAAGCGAGCCCCAGTTGAGCAGAGGAAACGTTTGAAGGACCCTCAAAGCCACTTCATAAAATGCAACATCCCCACCAACACCTGGGAGTCCCTGAATAAAGACCACCCTAAGTGGAGGAAGAGGATCTGGAGTCTCTCCAGTCTCATCGCCGAGAGCATGCAGAACACATGCACAGGCAGCGGAAGGAGCGTGTGGCAAACCAGTTCCACCCACCCTTTCCTTCAACCACTGTCTGTCCCACCTGTGACAGAGACTGTAATTCCCGTATTGGACGGTTTAGTCACCTGAGAACTCACTTTTAGAGTGGAAGCAAGTCTTCCTTGATTTCGAGGGACTGCAGATGATGATGATGAATTGCTGTAATCACCGTTAATAACCCCGTTATTTCCTGTTACACACTGAGTTTACAGACTCTCTGGCTTCTCCTGCCCTTTGCGGGACACTTGTTCCGGGTGTAACTTTACAAACTGGGTGAGTTCGCTGATCGCGGGGAGACGGCAGGAGTCTCTGTGGCCCACTGTGAGGATGTGGAAGTGAACATGGTAGGTGGTAATTACGTGACATTTCTGAAAAGGGCAGTGGAGGAGAAGGATTGAGAGCTTTCAGTGTAGGACAGGAGTTGTTTAAGGTGAGCCAACACATTCCTGATCCTCCTCTCTTCTTGTGAGGCAGTCCCCCGGAGTCGAGGATGACTTGCTTCCACATCAGCATCGGTCCCGATCAGCACCGATGGAGCTCACTGTTCAGCTCCCCTCTGTTGTGCTTCTTGTAACAGAGGTTTCTGTAGTGTAGCGGTTATCACGTTTGCTTTACATGTGAAAAGTTCCTGGTTCTATCCCGGGCGGGAACATTATGTTTAAACTTGCTGTGGATGAACAATCGGAGGCGTGTTTCGTCTCCTGGCAAAAAAGCAGATGCTGCCTGTGCGGTACCAGAATTGAACACAGTTCCCCAAGTGAGGGCGAACCAGGGCTTTGTGTAGCTGCACATAACATCTGTCCCCTTGTGTTCCAGTTATACGAACATAAGAAATAGGAGCAGGAGTAGGCCACACTGCCCCTCGAGCCTGCTCCACCATTCAATAAGATCATGGCTGATCTGATCATTGACTCAGCTCCACTTCCCCGCCCGCTCCCCATAACCCCTTATCCCCTCATCATTTAAGAAATTATCAATTTCTGACTTAAATATATTCAATGTCCCAGCTTCCACAGCTCTCTGTGGCAGCGAATTCCAAAGATTTGCAACCCTCTGAGGGAAGAAATTTCTCCCCATCTCAGTTTTAAATGTGTGGCCCCTTATTCTAAGATCTGGTTCTAGTCTCCCCCACCAGTGGAAACATTCACTCTGCATCCACCTTGTCGAGCCCCCTCATAATCTTATACATTTGGATAAGATTACGACCCATTCTTCTGAATTCCAATGAGTAGAGGCCCAATCTAAACAACCTTTCCTCAGAAGTCAACCCCCTCAACTCCGGAATCGACCAGTGAACCTTCTCTGAACTGCCTCCAGAGCAAGTATATCCTTTCGTAAATATGGAAAACAAAACTGCAAACAGTATTCGAGGTGTTGCCTCACCAATACCCTGTATAACTAGAGCAAGATTTCCTGCTTTTATACTCCATCCTTTTTGCAATAAAGGCCAAGATTCTATTGGCCTTCCTGATCACTTGCTGGTGATCGAGTTCGCAAGATATGAAGGTCAGCTTAATATTAGTCTTATTTGATTATTTTCTGTACCTGCCCATGACATTGACATAAAACCATGTTGACTCTGTCGAATCATGTTATAATTTTCGAAGTGCCCTGACACCAATCCTTAACAATGGATTACAGCATTTTCCCGATGACTGATGTCAGACTAACTGTCCTGTCGTTCCCGGTTTTCTCTCTCCCTCCTTTCTTGAATAGCGATGTTACATTTTCTACCTTCCGATCCGTTGGGACTGTTGTAGAATCTGGACATCGTGTTGCAAAGGTTACGGGTCAAACTCCCGATCAGGAGGCTGTGTGTTCAAATCAGTTAATTTAGCTGTTGTTCTTCCGGAATTGATATTGTGTTTGCTGTTTCACAATAACCAGACCCTTGCTCTAAAACCTGTCTCACTGTTTCCCCAGGGGCACGTTCATGTTACAATGAACATTCTGAATCAGATGCCTGAAGTACAGTGTGTAAAATGGGATATGGTTTAACAGTTAACATGCAAAGTACAGAAGCAATTATTCAATTATCGAGTCTCTCTCAGTGAACATTACTTTCACTGTGCAAAAGAAGCTGATCGGTTAATTAATGAAGTTTGCAGTGAGATTAAGAGCCTCATGCTGTATCTACTGAGCTAGCCAGGATTATGTGAATCACACGTCCCTGTCGGTGATTGCAGCCAGGCGCCTATTGGTTTCGCCCCATTTCCCGGAGTTTCCCGATCCTGTCTATCTCTCTGGCTCTGTTTAATCTGTGTGTGGCCACCTCCAGTTTGGTTTTGAACAAATACCTGTGTTTGTGTATTCAGTAAAAACAGAAAATGCTGGAAACACTCAGCAGGTCGGGCAGTATCTGTGGAGATGGGGAAGTGGGAATAATCTATGGGTTTGATTGCGGCTTTGCTCTGTTGCTGGGAAGTGAGGAAGCACTGCAGGATGCTTTTTTTTTAGGTGTAAGCAGAGGTTTCCGTCGAGTAACGGTTATCACCTTCGCTGCACATGTGAAATATCCTCGGTTTGAGCACGGACAGAAACATTATTTTGGAGAATATTTTTCTGTGGAATACATTTTAAAAAGTCGCCCCAGGTTCCTTGTATCATGAGCGGTGAACATTTTAACTCACTCTCCTAAAATACAGTGTGTGTAAAATCAGATAGAGGATAAAACTTCATCAATGATTAAAGTTCCTTAACTCAGAAAAGTTCAGTTATTGAAATTTTCATCAACTCATTGCATAAATATCATTGAGGTGTGTGAGAGGATGAATAATGGGCTTTAATCGGTAATGACCCCATTACTTTATGTTATAGACCCACGTTATACACTCTCTTGCTTCTGAAAGAGTTGAGATGTGTGTGGGGTGATTGGGGCCCATCTTTCCCCACATTACAAGGCTCCATCGGTACTTCATTGACTTTAAATCACTTGGGGATATCCTGAGTTGTTGAAAGGCCACGTAAAAATGGAAGTCATTCTTTGCAAAAGTTCGAACCGCAAGTTCAAACTTCGCCGGCAAATGGAGGCTCACCCAGAATTTGTTCTGACACCACGACAAAGTCCTTAAAAGTGGGATTCAGCAGTTCAGCTGCTCGCTTAACATTTCCGTCTGACCTGGTGCAGAAAGTGGAGATGTGTCCGCAGTGTAGCGTTTAACACGTTCGCCTCACAAACGGGAAAGCTCACCGGGTGGGAATATTTTGTTGGACCTTTCTCCTCAAGCATGTTCAGGGTAGAGATTGTTCTCCAGTGAAAGGACATAAGATCATAAGAACGTAAGAATTAGGAACGGGAGTCGGCCATTCGGTCCATTTTAAATTTTTCAAAATGATTCCACCCGGGGACCTTTGGTGTGTTTGGGGAACATGATTACCACTACACTACAGACACACAGTGGTAGATGTTGTCGAAGGAACATAACCAGAGCTCCAACCAACACAGCTGGCCGATACTTCAGGAGCTGGTTTTATGAGAATAGAATGACGGTGCTATATTTAGGAAGCCTGTGCGAGTGGCAGGAATTGATCGTGGGTTTCCCAGACTTTATACACAGGAACATAGGAACAGGAGGAGGCCATTTGGCAGCGAGTGGTTCGGATCCGGAATGCGCTGCCTGAAAGGGTGGCAGAGGCAGAATTAATCTTATCTTTCAAAATGGATTTGGATAAGTGTCTGAAGGAAAAATATCTCAGGGGTACGGGTAAAGGCCGGAGGAGTGGGACTAGCTGAGAGTCGGCACGGGCTCGACAGGCCGAACGGACTACTTCCGTGCTTTAACCGTTCCATGATTCTATATTATGTTTAAACTTGCTGTGGATGAACATTCGGAGGCGAGCTTAGTCTCCTGGTAAAAACGCTGATGCTGTCTGACCAGCTGAGATTTCCAGCAATTCTGTTTTTATTTGTTATTTATGGATTGAGTCGGTTCAACTAGAGTTTTCTGATTCAGAAGATTCGGGGGGCACGGAAAGTTGGGAGTTTAACGACTTTGAAAGGAACATTTTTGACTTGTGCAGCTTCAGTCAAAGAAATGTTTGTGTAATGATTTTTTCACAGAAAGGGATTCAGAATGACACCTTCTGGCTAAACACTTCTCTCTGGGCAGGCAGTTAAACAGGGTTTTATGTAGTGTAGCAGTTATCATCTTAGTTTCTCACACTCAAAAGGTCCCAAGTTCAAGCCCAGGCAAAAACATAATTTTAGAATATATTTGTTGTGAAATAAATTGAACACAAGTACCCGAAGTTCCTTGTCTTTTGAGCAATGAACATTTTAAACCAATCTCATAAAATACAGAGTGTGTTAAGTCAGATAGGGTGTAAAATGTCATCTATGATTAAAGTTCCTGAAATTATTACAGTTCAGTTATTGAAATATCAACTGTCCTTCAGTAACCATTCAGCAAAACAATCCGGGCGGGAACATTATGTTTAAACTTGCTGTAGAGAAACAATCGGAGGCGAGTTTAGTCTCCTGGCAAATGCTGCCTGACCTGCTGAGATTTCCAGCATTTGCTGTTTTTATTTGCTATTTATTCTCCTGGCAAAAGGGCTCCCTTATTCCTTAATTGCTCTTTATTTCACTTCAAGGTCTGTCTCACTATTTCCCCGGTGTCAGGCAGAGATACGCCTGCTGCCCTCATTTATTTCATGTGACAGGATACAAAAGTTTAAAATCAACCTGCAGATGGCCACATACAGCATTAAATAGTCAGGATGGCCGAGCGGTCTCAGGTGCTGTATTCAGTTTGCAGTTTTTTCTGGAAGTGTGGTTTCAAATCCCAATTCTTCATTATCGGCATTGAGCAAAACTCATTTGCTTGGCACCACGACCAATTCCTTAAAAGTTGAATTCAGCAGTTCACCTGCTCGCTTAACATTTCCGTCTGACCTGGTGCTGAAAGTGGAGATGTTTCCGCAGTGTCGCGGTTAACACGTTCGCCTCACACGCGAAAGCTCACCGTGTGGGAATATTGAATATTTTCTGGAGCTTTCTCCTCATACATGCTCAGGGACGAGTTTGTTCTCCTGTGGAAGGTCATAAGATCATAAACATGTAAGGATCAGGAGCAGGTAAAAATACATCTCCTCACCCCACATCCCCTGCCACGGATTATTCCTTTTACCAATTATCTTATGTCTGTATCCTCTGGTTACCGACACTCCTGCCCGTGGAAACAGTTTCCCCATAATTCTGAAAATCTCTATTAAATCTCCCCTTGACTGTGATTACTGGGGTTCAATGTGGGGAAGGGTCAGTTCATCCACTTTGCACCGAAGAAAGATCGACCAGTACATGATCTAAAAACATTATGTTCGAGAAGATTTTTTCTGTGAAATAGTCGGTCCTGTTAATTTTAACAAAAGTTGCACCGGATTCCTGGAGTCATAAGTGATATGTCCTTACATTACAGTATAAATGCACACGAGGCCCATGCTTGAGAGAAGGTCAGTCTGTGACCTGTCCTTTATTCCTTCGCACACAAGTGATGGAAGTGGGTGGAGCTTCCCCTTTTACACCTGAAGGTCCAGGTTAGGCGTGTCTCCCACAAGTTCACCACCTAGTGGTCATTGTTCTCACAGTGTACAACTTGTCAGTTTATGCATGGGTGACAATGCTGGTTGAATACATGACATCACCTTCTACCCCAATGTCTTATTGGGATCACAGGTTGAGTCTTTCTGGTGGTTTACGCTCTCTTGTCGAGCGTCTGAGTTGGGGCTCCGGTTGTTGGGCGCTGGCCTGTGTGTCTGCTGTTTGCGGTGCCTCAGCCCTATCCGGACTGCCCACAGTGACTGGGCTCTCCTCCCTTTGGTTCCGGTGTTCGGTCACCTGTGCTGGAGTGAACTCTATATCGTGTTCTTCCTCTGCTTCTTCTATGGGGTTACTGAACTTCCTTTTTGTTTGATCCACGTGTTTGCGGCAGATTTGTCCATTGGTAAGTTTAACTGCCAGAATCCTATGGCCCTCTTTGGCAATCATAGTGCCTGCGAGCCATTTAGGCCCTGCAGTGTAGTTATGGACAACAACAGGGTCGTTTAGACCAATATATCGAGCCCTCGCATTTCTGCCATGGTAGTTATATTGTGATTGGCGCCTGCTCTCAACAATTTCTTTCATGGTGGGGTGTATAAGGAATAACGTGTTTTGAGCGTCCTTATCATTAGCAGCCCTGCGGGTGGAGCCCCTGTGAGCGAGTGTGGTCGGGATCTATTGGCCAACAGGAGACATGATAACTGGCTTTGTAGGGAACCCCCTTGGATTCTGAGCATCCTTTGTTTGATTATCTGCACTTTTTGCTCTGCCTGGCCGTTTGAGGCTGGCTTGAACGGTGCCTTTCTGACATGGTTAATTCTATGGCCTGCCATGAAGTCCTGGAATTCAGTGCTTGTGAAGCACGGGCCATTGTCGCTGACCAAGATGTCCGGTAGACCGTGGGCGGCGAACATTGCCCGTAGACTTTCTACCATGGCAGAGGATGTGCTTGAATTTAAAATGTCACACTCGATCCATTTGGAATGGGTGTCTACTGCAACCAAAAACATTTTTCCGATGAAAGGACCTGCGTAGTCATCATGGATGCGTGACCAAGGCTTGGTGGGCCATGGCCAGGGGCTAAGGGGGGCTTCCCTGGGCGCATTGCCCAGCTGGGCTCACGTGTTGCACCTGCGAACACAAACTTCCACATCTGCATCTATCCCTGGCCACCAAACGTGTGACCTGGCAATTGCCTTCATCGTGACAAGGCGCGGATGCTTATTGTGGAGTTCTCTGATGAACACCTCTCTGCCCACCTGGGGCAAGACTACGCGGTTTCCCCATAGTAGGCAATTGGCCTGAATCGAGAGTTCATCCCTGCCCCTGTGAAATGGTTTAAATTCCTCAGGGCATGCCCTGTACGTGGCTGCCCAGTCCCCATTCAGGACATATTTCTTGACTAGGGTCTCTATTTGTCCAGATTTTAATCTGACGGGCTGCCACAGGTGAGCCTTCGCTTGTGAAAGCTTAAACAGGCATGACCCTCTCAGCAGCATGCTCGGTAGCCCCCTCAGTGGTGGCTGGTGGGAGCCTGTTGAGTGCATCGGCGCAGTTTTCAGTGCCCGGTCTGTGCCGAATTGTGTAGTCATAGGTGGCTGACGTGAGTGTCCACCTCTGTATGTGGACCGATGCGTTTGCATTTATGGCCTTGTTGTCGGCCAAAAGTGACGTTAGGGGTTTGTGATCTGCCTCCAGCTCAAATTTCCTGCCAAACAGGTACTGGTGCATTATCTTTACCGAATATACACATGCGAGCGCCTCCTTTTCTATCATCCAGTAGCCCCTTTCTGCCTGGGACAGACTTCTGGAGGCATAAGCTACCGGCTGTAACTGACCCTTGGCATTGACATGCTGCAACACACACCCGACACCATAGGACGACGCATCGCACGTTAACACAAGTTTCTTACATGGGTCATATCGCGTTAACAGATTGTTGGAACATAACAAATTGTGTGCTCTATTAAAAGCCCTTTCCTGGCTGTCCCCCCAGACCCATTCGCGACCTTTGCTTAGGAGCACGTGTAGCGGCTCGAGCAGCGTGCTCAATTTGGGAAGAAAGTTACCAAATAGTTGGGGAGCCCCAGGAACAAACGCAGCTCCGTCGTGTTACGGGGTCTGGGTGCTCTCTGGATCGCTTCCGTCTTGGACGCAGTAGGGCTCATCCCGTCTACTCCTACCCTCATCCCCAGGAATTCTACCTCTGGAGCTAGGAAGATGCACTTCGCCTTTTTCAGTCGCAGCCCTACCCGGTCCAGTCTGCGTAGCACCTCCTCCAGGTTGTGGAGGTGTTCTTCAGTATCGTAACCCGTGATGAGGATGTCGTCCTGAAAAACCACCGTCCCTAGAATCGACTTGAGGAGGCTTTCCATATTTCATTGGAAGATCGCGGCGGCCGAGCGAATCCCGAACGGACATCTGTTGTACGCAAACAACCCCTTGTGTGTCATGATGGTGGTCAGCTTCTTCAACTCTCTCGCCAGCTCCTGGGTCATGTAAGCTGAGGTCAATTTTGAAAAAACTTTGCCACTGGATAGTGTCGCAAAGAGGTCCTCCGCTTTCGATAACGGATACTGGTCTTGGAGTGACACCCGATTAATGGCAGCCTTTGTAATCACCATATATCCTGACCGACCCAACCGCCTTGAGCATCGGAACAATCGGGCTCGCCCAGTCACTGAATTCGACTGGCAAGATGATGCCTTCCCTCAGCAGGCGGTCCAATTCGCCTTCTATCTTTTCCCACATCACGTACGGCTCCGCTCTGGCCTTGTGGTGCACTGGCCTGGCGTACCCCAGGTTCCTTGTCTTCTGAGCAATGAACATTTGAAACCAATTTCAAAAATTCAGAGTGTGTTAAGTCAGATCGGGTGTAAAATATCATCGATGATGAAAGCTCCTGAAATTATTCCAGTTCTGTTATTGAAGTATTGACTGTAAGTCTGCAAAACAATCCGGGTGGGAATATTGGCCCAAAAATTCCGGTTGGAGGCTTCCCGCGGACAATTCCTTTCCGATCGGTGATGTTTTAATCACCCCGCCTCCCACAGAGTTTAATTAATTGCATGTAATTATTTGAAAAAAGTTTGAATTAAAAAGTTACTTTCCGAACTCGGACTCCCTCTGTGAATGCCTAACCACTAAACGAGCAGGATACGCATTAAATAATATAATTCCAGACGTAATATTTTCTTTGCTGTTTCACAATAACCAGACCTATGCTCCAAAATCTGTCTCACCGTTTCCCCGGTGTCAGTCAGAGAAGCACATGGGACTGAATCAGTGAATTTGCTTTTTCGTCCTGTCTTCTGAAGCGCCGCACGGTCCCACTCCGACAGTCAATGAGCTGTTGGGACGTTAGTGTATCCAGGCTGTGGGTGGCCACCCCGAGCGCAGCAGAGGGGTTTCTGCATTAGTTTTGAGTCGGGACATATTTCCCCTTCTCTATTCCTCTTGTCTATATCCCTCTGCTTTGTTTTCTGTATTTATTCCCCCGGCCTCATTTTATGTGTTTAAAAGGGAACAAAAGATGAAGTGGGCGACACACTGGAACAATTTCTCTCACTCAAATATATCTATTTAGTGAAGTGAAATAAAGAGCAATTAAATAATAAGGGAGAAGCCACTGTCGCCCTTTTGACAGGAGAATAAACTCGCCCATGACTGTTCATCCACAGCAAGTTTAAACATAATCTTCCTGCACGGGATCCTTTCTCGTGGAAAGCAAACGTGATAACGGCTCCACTGCGGAAACCGCTCTGACCAGAAGTACAGCAGAGGGCAGCTGACCCGTGAATGCCTTCTGTGCTGACCGGGAATGTGTTGGCTCACCTTAAACAACTTCTGTCCCTCACTGACAGCTGTCAATCCTTCTCCTCCGCTGCCCCTTACACAAACATGTCACTGATCCCCACCCACCACCCCACATCCCCATCGTGTTATCTTCCATGTTAGCACAGTGGGGCCGCGGAGACACCTACTCTCTCCCCGCGGTTAGTGAACTCAGTCAGCCTGTAAAATTAAAGGGGAACAAGTGTCCCGCAAAGGGCAGGGGAAGGAAGAGAGTCTGTAACCTGGGTTTAATTGTTTGTCAAAGGCTACCCGTCCTGTTGTGTATTTCCAGCAGTTTCCTGCTTTCACAGGTGGAGATACCGGGGCTGGACCATGCTCCTAAAATACAATGAGATCGGGATAAAAGTTCCTCACATACTCAGGGCAAAATAAATGATTGAAGTTCTACAATGGATTAATTAATGATGTTTAAATCAATGAATCTTTTTTTCACATGAGATGCATGTAACTCTTTCTTATAAGGTTTTAATTTTGGTGGAAGTGCAATTTCCCTGGCCGGAAATCGACCCAGGGCCGCGGTGGTGAGAGCGCCGAATCCTAATCACTGGTCCACCAGGGAACGCTGCATTGCTGCATCGCTGCATCGTAATGCTTGGTGTCATTATTGTCCTTTTCAATCCACTTGTTTCACACCGAAACACATCGTAACCTTGATCTGAATTTAACTTCACGTGATTCTTTGAAGTCACCTTTAAATGATTGGGTAAAACCACTCCTCATACCACCGAAAAACAGCTTCGATTCCAGGTCAGGGCGGTAACTTCTGTAACAGCTTTTTCAATTCAAAACCTTATAAAATTGACGACATGCAGCTAATATGAAAAAATAAGAATTAATTTAATCACCGTTAAATAAGCGATAACCTTTTTCAGGATGAAATAAATAATAATATAGTTACTGAGGGACAGTGGTATCTTTAATCATTCATTTTCTCTTTACATGTGATGAATTTTTATCCCTATCTCATTTACATGCTGTATGAGAAATTGTAAGTTTTTATGACTCAGTTGCAAAACCATTGATTGTGTGTGTGTCTATTCTTGATAGGAGGAGCACTTGAGACCGAAGTTCCAGTTCTATATATGTTTCAATAGAATCAATTTTCACCAGTTCCTTTAAACCCAATTACATAATTTATTTTGAGTGGGCTGGATGGAGGAACATGATCCATGTAAAAAATTGTTATCGTTTTATTTGTGCTGAATGCTCATAAAAGTATTGGAGTGGGAACTCACTGGATAACAGCAAAGCTTGCAATGTTTGCGGAATATATTCGTGCAGCCAAAATGCACGATGACAACCCGGAACTGTGCGGCACCGAATCCTCGGGGAAAAACATTAAAAGGCTTCGCCCGGAGATGGGTTTGGATTACCCACCTTTCAGTTACCAGCCGAATGCGCTAAACCATTGCACCACAGATACACACTGCAAGACATGCAAAACCAGGGTGTCAGTCAGTTAAAGCTTCAGATTGCTCCGACCGGGATGGAACTTATCCACTCTCAGTTGTACTTTTCCCAAGTAAATGATGGGACATTCATTGTGGATGTGTGGAAGCAGTCTGGTCCCGCACACTGCAGACACTTCCATGTCACCACCAACCAGCTCTCCCACAATCGGTGTGATCTACTTTCCAGCCTTCCGGTGCCTTGTCTGTGACGAAGTATGTTTCAAAAGTTTTGCCATAGTTGGTTCCATGGTGTAATGGTGAGCCCTCTTGATTTTAAATCTAGCGATCTGAGTTTAAATCTCGGTGAAACCTAAATTCTTGTTGTCCCAGCTGCTGGAAATTTGGGACAAACAAGTGAAAGACACCTGGTGCTGGTGAACAGTTTTGTTGCCTTTGTCATTGATGCTTGATCTACAGTCCAGTTGTCAAATTGTTTGCTCAACCGTCAGTTATCTGCTACAAATCAGCGGAGGACAAATCACTTTGTTGTCTAATGCTGCCTTTGCCTGCACAATGTGTGCTGAGATTATCTGTGCAATATGCATGCCGCAGGATGAATAAAAGCAATGCTTTTTGAAATGCAGGCACTGCATGTTTTGCACTCGACAAAACGTTGCATTTTGTTTTCATTCATTTTACATTAATGCATTGCAATGCCAACGCACTTTTTACGTGGCAAGATCGATAATTAGCAGAGCAGAATGAAAAGATCGCAAAGATTCTGTTTAAAGAATGGACTCAGTCGAGAATATTTTGTGGATTTTATTTTTCTGAGGCTATTTTCCCTGTGCTGAGGACACCCTGCGCAGATATGTGAAAAAGCTGGTTTTGTTAAAACTCCAGAGAACGCATGGAAGTTAGCTGGGGCAAAAGACCTGTCAGTCATCCATTGACAAAAGAGCTGTCGGCCAGGAAGGGGGGCCACTGACAAAGCCACTCTAATTTGTAAAAGCACTTCTCACTTCCATCTCAGAAGGTTACACAGAATAATGAACCCACCAGCCTGGCCAGCCAAGGAGGAGCTGGGTCTTTCCCAACACAAAGGCTCAGAGAGATGCCCAGACTAAGGGCCATCAGCCCAATGCATGGGTGGGATGGCCCATCACTGACTAAGTACCCGTGCTTAGAAACAAAGGGGTTTTAAAGATTGGCGGGAAAGATAGGGGTAGCAAGACTCCCAGAAAGACAGGGTCCTTTCCACTTTATTTTTAGCTTGGAGCTTGGTGCGAAGCTTGGAGCTTGCAGCTGGCAGCTTGTGTCTAGAGAGAGCCCCCTCTCCCTCTCGCTCTCGCTCCACCGATCGATGTACCAGAGGAAGGGGCCGCAGTACTGCAGAAAAAGCCACCGAGACTGAAGACCAGGCAGTGACTTCCCACAGCTAAGCTGAGCAAGGAAACGGGCTGCGTGTGGTGGTGAACATGGTCGCGAGTGTCCCAAGCCAGTAACCAGATATCCCAGGCCAGCTGGGTAAGGGCTCAGGGTTTTCTCAGAAGTGAAGCTTTTCAGGGCTATTCTGGGGAGGGTAATTCATTGGTAGGGGTGGGGTTAGAATCCACCAGGGAATTACTGCGTGTTACTAGGTTCATTTCTGTACTGTATGTATATTGTTTGTAACCTGGATTTAATTCTCCACAGAGACAGTGATTTAGTTTAGCAGTGCATGTTTTAGCCATTGTATGTTAGACCAAATAAATATACTACGATTTATCACCGAAGCATCCCTTTCCGTGACTCATTTAATTTACACTCTGAATAATAATTCCCGGATCTAGAACTTTCGTAAGGTGGGGGCGATTCAAACCTTCCGTCTGGCAATTGGGCGAGGATCACAAACACTTACAATATTTACGAAAGGATATACTTGCTTTGGAGGCAGTTCAGAGAAGGTTCACTGGGTTGACTCCTGAGATGAGGGGTTGACTTATGAGAAAAGGTTGAGTAGGTTGGGCCTCTACTCATTGGAATGAAGAAGAATGAGAGGTGATCTTATCAAAACGTATAAGGGAATGAGGGAGCTTGATAAGGTGGATGCAGAGAGGATGTTTCCACTGATAGGGGAGACTAGAACTTGGGGACATAATCTCAGAATAAGGGGCCTCCCATTTAAATCTGTGATGAAAGGAATTTCTTCTCTCAGAGGGTGGTAAATCTGTCGAACTCACTGCCTCAGAGAGCTGAGAAAGCCACGACATTTGATAAATTTAAGACAGAGATAGCTTCTTAACTGATAAGGGAATAAGGCTTATGGGGAACGGGCAGGGATGTGTACTTGAGTCCATGAGCGGATCAGCCATGACCATATTAAATGGCGGAGCAGGCTCGAGGGGCCATATGGCCTACTCCTGCTCCTAGTTCTTAAGTTCTTATGTTCTTAATAGCGACACACAAAAAAATGCTTTGATCATGATTACAGCTTATCTTCACGTTTGTCAAACAGTTGGCTCATTGGTCTCGGGCTGTGATTTCCCTTCGGAGTTGTTCATTGAAATTTACAAGGGGTCCCAGAGGAGCCCTGATATTGCTCGCATATTTTGAAATTGCATCGAACTTTTGCAAAGAAGGACTTGCATATCTGCAGCGCCTTTCAGGAACTCATGATGCCCCAAAGCGCTTTACAGCCATTGAGTTATGTTTGAAGTGTTGTAGTTTGGGGAAAGATGTGCCCAGATCACCAAATATGAACCTCAACTCTTTGCAAAGAGTTTGGTGCAAACAATCAGGCGTCTCAGGGACTTGGACTTTCTTTGAATAAGTTTTGCTTGTACCTGCATTCAAGCTTGAAACAGCAACTGGGCTTCCATCTCACGGGAGGTTTGGGGTTGATGTGCGTCGCTTTCAATCTATGAAATTTCACCAAGCAAAGAAACGGTGAATCCAACTGTCCCTGTAAGCATTTAGTTCCCATTTAATCACAGGAATATCCTCAGCCAGGAGCTGAAAAGGAATTAAAACTTAATACCGGCTTCGGGACAATCAGAATACTTTGTCACAGACAAGGCACCGGAAGGCTGGAAGGTAGATCACACCGGTTGTGGGAGAGCTGGTTGGTGGTGACATGGAAGTATCTGCAGTGTGCGGAACCAGACTGCTTCCACACATCCACAATGAATGTCCCTTCATTTATTTGGGAAAAGTACAACTGAGAGTGGACAAGTTCCATACCGGTCAGAGCAATCTGAAGCATTAACTGACTGACACCCTGGTTGTGGATGTGTTGCACCTTATACTTCCATCAGTCTCTGTGGCGCAATGGGTTAGTGCTTTTGGCTGTTAACCAAAAGGTTGGTGGTTCAAGCCCACCCAGGTACAAAGTGTTTAACTGTTTTTCCCGGAGTATTCGGTGCCGCACAGTCCCAGGTTGTCATTGTGCGTTTTGGCTGCACGACTATATTCCGCAAATGTTGCCAGCAGTGCTATTATCCAGTTTGTTCCCATTCCAATATTTTATGAGCATTCAGTTCAAGTAAAACGATAACAATTTTTTACATGGATCATGTTCCTCCATCCAGCCCACTAGAAATAAATTATGTGATTGTGTTTAAAGAAACTGGTGGAAATTGATTCTATTGATACATATATGGGGCCCAAGTTTCCACATGATTTGCGCCTGATTTGTAGGAGCAACTGGTGGAGAACAGACTATCTTAGAAATCGCAATTCTCCACATTATATTTTCTGCAGTTCTAGTCAGGTAGAACAGTTCCACTTTGGAACAGAATTTTTTCTTCAAAAGGGGGCATGTCCGGCCACTGACGCCTGATTTCAAAGTTTCCACAGTGAAAACGTCCTCCAAACTAAGTTATAATGTAGCAAGTGAAGATTTTTGTCGAACTGAAAAAACCTGTTCTCCACATTAAAAAATCAGGCGCAGATTACAAATTAGGCGAACATGCGCAAGAACATAAGAACATAAGGAATAGGAGCAGGAGTCGGCCATACGCCCCTCGAGCCTGTTCCATCATTTAATACGATCATGGCCGATCCGATCATGGACTCGGGTCAACTTCCCTGCCCGCTCCTCAAAGCACAGGACAAATGATTGAAGTATCGACAGTCCCTCAGTTAGCATTTCTTTTATTGTGCAAAAGAAGTTGAGGGGTTAATTTCCCTTGAAAGCAACACAAAAGCAATTTACAAAGATGCCGTCGAGGCTATGGGTTCTCAAGTGCCTGTTTTTGTTTCACACTGTTCATCACAGCTTGTACTTCAGTCTTGACAGGTAAAAAGTGCATTGGCATTGCAATGCATTAATGTAAATGCTTGGCATGAAAAGAAAATGCAAATTTGTTCGAGTACAAAACATGCAGTGCCTGCATTTCAAAAAGCGTTGCTTTTATTCATCCTGCTGAAAGCATATTGCACAGATAATCTCAGCACACATTGTGCAGGTAAAGGCAGCATTAGATAAAAAAACTGGTTTCTCCTCCGCTGATTTGTAACAGGTAACTGATGGTTGAACACACGATTTGACAACTCGACTCGCAGATCAAGCATCACTGACAAAGGCAACACAACTGCCCCCCAACACCAGGTGTCTTTCACTTGTTTGTCCCAAATTTCCAGCCACTGGGACAACAAGAATTGAGGTTCCACTGAGAATTGAACTCAGATCACTGGATTCAAAGTCAAGAGTGCTCACCATTACACCATGGAACCAACCACACAAAAAACTTTGAAACAGTTCTCAAAAACAAAAAAATCATCTCCAACATTGCACTTTGGCTCGGCCTTTTCTCATGTTTCATGTCAGTTTCCCTTCTTTGCACTCTGCTAATTATCGACGCAGAGCAATTCACACAGATGCCGTCGAGTAGCAGTTTCTGTTTCACACTGTTCATCACAGCTTGTACTTCAGTCTTGCCAGGTAAAAAGTGCGTTGGCATTGCAATGT
This sequence comes from Pristiophorus japonicus, assembly GCF_044704955.1. NCBI lineage: Eukaryota > Metazoa > Chordata > Chondrichthyes > Pristiophoridae > Pristiophorus > Pristiophorus japonicus. Next base: position 944,090 of record NW_027250967.1, read on the forward strand.
ATTAATGTAAAATGCTTGGCATGAAAAGAAAATGCAACGTTTTGTCGAGTGCAAAGGTTCACCAGACTGATTCGCGTGATGGCAGGACCGACATATGAGGAGAGACTGGATCGACTGTGCCTTTATTCACTGGAGTTTAGAAGAATGAGAGGGGATCTCATAGAAACATATAAAATTTTGATGGGACTGGACAGGTTAGATGCAGGAAGAATGTTCTCAATATTGGGGAAGTCCAGAACCATGGAACACAGTCTCGGAATAATGGGTAAGCCATTTAGGACCGAGATGAGGAGAACCTTCTTCACTCAGAAAGTTGTTAACCTGTGCAATTCACTACTGCAGAAAGTTTTTGATAACAGTTCATTGGATATATTCAAGAGGGAGTTAGATGTGGCCCTGACGGCTAAAGGGATCAAGAGGTAAGGAGACAAAGCAGGAATTGGGTACTGAGGTGAATGATCAGCCATGATCTAATTGTGTGATGGTGCAGGCTCGAAGGGCTGAATGGCCTACTCCTGCAAGTATTTTCTATGTTTCGATGTTTCTATGAAGTGCCTGCATTTCAAAAAGCGTTGCTTTTATTCATCCTGCGGAATGCATATTGCACAGATAATCTCAGCACACATTGTGCAGGCAAAGGCAGCATTCGACAACAAACTGATTTCTCCTCCGCTGATTTGTAAAAGGTAACTGATTGTTGAGCAGACGATTTGACAACTGGACTTGTGGATCAAGCATCAATGACAAAGGCAACAAAACTTCCCTCCAGCACCAGGTATCTTTCACTTGTTTGTCCCTAAATTTCAGCAGTTGGGACAACAAGCATTAAGGGTCTACTGAGATTTGAACTCAGATAATTGGATTTAAAGTCCAGAGTGCTCACCATTACACCATGGAACCAACTACACCAAAATCTTTGAAACATTTCTCATAAACAGCAAAATCATCTCCAACATTACACTTTGGTTCGGCCTTTTTTTATCTCTCGTGGCAGTGCCTGTATTTCAAAAAGCGTTATTTTTGTTCATCTTGCTGAATACATATTGCACAGATAATCTCAGCACACATTGTGCAGGTAAAGGCAGTATTATAGACAATAAACTGATTTCTCCTCCGCTGATTTGTAACAGGTAACTGATGGTTAGCAACATAGAAACATAGAAAAAAACAGGTGCAGGTTGAGGCCATTCGGCCCTTCGAGCCTTCCCCGCCATTCTATAAGATCATGGCTGACCATTCCTTCAGTACCCCCATCCTGCTTTCTCTCCATACCCCTTGATCCCCTTAACCGTAAGAGCCATATCTAACTCCCTCTTGAATATATCCAATGAACTAGCATCAACAACTTCTGCGGCAGGAAATTCCACAGGTTAAGAACTCTCTGAGTGAAGAAGTTTCTCCTCATCTTGGTCCTAAATGGCCTACCCCTTATCCTAAGACTATAACCCCTGGTTCTGGACTTCCCCAACATCGGGAACATTCTTCCTGTATCTAACCTGTCCAGTCCCGTCAGAATCTTATACGTTTCTATGAGATCCCCTCTCATCCTTCTAAACTCCAGTGAATGAACACACGATTTGGCAACGAGACTTGTCAATCAAGCATCAATGACAAAGGCAACACAACTGCCCACCAGGTGTCTTTCATCTGTTTGTCCCAAATTTTCAGATGCTGGGACAACAAGCATTCAGGTTCCCCCAAGATTTGAACACAGATCGCTGAATTCAGAGTCCTTACCATTACACCATGGAACCAACAATGCAAAAATTATTTGAAACATTTCTCAAAAACAATAAAATCATCTCCAACATTACACTTTGGCTCAGACTTTTCTCTTCCATAGCGTTCCCCTCTTTACGTTCTGCTAATTATCGATGCAGACCAATTCACACAGATGCCGTCGAGGCTTTGGGTTCTCAAGTGCCTGTTTTTGTTTCACACTGTTCATCACAGCTTGTACTTCAGTCTTGACAGGTAAAAAGTGCATTGGCATTGCAATGCATTAATGTAAATGCTTGGCATAAAAAGAAAATGCAAATTTTTTCGAGTACAAAATATGCAGTGCCTGCATTTCAAAAAGCGTTGCTTTTATTCATCCTGCTGAAAGCATATTGCACAGATAATCTCAGCACACATTGTGCAGGTAAAGGCAGCATTAGATAAAAAAAAGGTTTCTCCTCCGCTGATTTGTAACAGGTAACTGATGGTTGAACACACGATTTGACAACTAGACTCGCAGATCAAGCATCACTGACAAAGGCAACACAACTGCCCACCAACACCAGGTGTCTTTCACTTGTTTGTCCCAAATTTTCAGCCACTGGGACAACAAGAATTGAGGTTCCACTGAGATTTGAACTCAGATCACTGGATTCAAAGTCCAGAGTGCTCACCATTACACCATGGAACCAACCACACAAAAATCTTTGAAACAGTTCTCAAAAATAAAAAAATCATCTCCAACATTGCACTTTGGCTCGGCCTTTTCTCATGTTTCATGTCAGTTTCCCTTCTTTGCACTCTGCTAATTATCGACGCAGAGCAATTCACACAGATGCCGTCGAGTAGCTGTTTCTGTTTCACACTGTTCATCACAGCTTGTACTTCATTCTTGCCAGGTAAAAAGTGCGTTGGCATTGCAATGCATTAATGTAAAATGTTTGGCATGAAAAGAAAATGCAACGTTTTGTCGAGTGCAAAGTTTCACCAGACTGATTCGCGTGATGTCAGGACCGACATATGAGGAGAGACTGGATCGACTGTGCCTTTATTCACTGGAGTTTAGAAGAATGAGAGGGGATCTCATAGAAACATATAAAATTTTGATGGGACTGGACAGGTTAGATGCAGGAAGAATGTTCCCAATATTGGGGAAGTCCAGAACCATGGAACACAGTCTCGGAATAATGGGTAAGCCATTTAGGACCGAGATGAGGAGAACCTTCTTCACTCAGAAAGTTGTTAACCTGTGCAATTCACTACTGCAGAGAGTTTTTGATAACAGTTCATTGGATATATTCAAGAGGGAGTTAGATGTGGCCCTGACGGCTAAAGGGATCAAGAGGTATGGAGACAAAGCAGGAGTTGGGTACTGAGGTGAATGATCAGCCATGATCTTATTGTGTGATGGTTCAGGCTCGAAGGGCTGAATGGCCTACTCCTGCAAGTATTTTCTATGTTTCGATGTTTCTATGAAGTGCCTGCATTTCAAAAAGCGTTGCTTTTATTCATCCTGCGGAATGCATATTGCACAGATAATCTCAGCACACATTGTGCAGGCAAAGGCAGCATTAGACAACAAACTGATTTCTCCTCCGCTGATTTGTAAAAGGTAACTGATTGTTGAGCAGACGATTTGACAACTAGACTTATGGATCAAGCATCAATGACAAAGGCAACAAAACTTCCCTCCAGCACCAGGTATCTTTCACTTGTTTGTCCCTAAATTTCAGCAGTTGGGACAACAAGCATTCAGGTTCTACTGAGATTTGAACTCAGATAATTGGACTTAAAGTTCAGAGTGCTCACCATTACACCATGTAACCAACTACACCAAAATATTTGAAACATTTCTCAAAAACAGCAAAATCATCTCCAACATTACACTTTGGTTCGGCCTTTTTTTTATCTCTCGTGGCAGTGCCTGTATTTCAAAAAGCGTTATTTTTGTTCATCTTGCTGAATACATATTGCACAGATAATCTCAGCACACATTGTGCAGGTAAAGGCAGTATTATAGACAATAAACTGATTTCTCCTCCGCTGATTTGTAACAGGTAACTGATGGTTAGCAACATAGAAACATAGAAAAAAACAGGTGCAGGATTAGGCCATTCGGCCCTTCGAGCCTTCCCCGCCATTCTATAAGATCATGGCTGACCATTCCTTCAGTACCTCCATCCTGCTTTCTCTCCATACCCCTTGATCCCCTTAACCGTAAGAGCCATATCTAGCTCCCTCTTGAATATATCCAATGAACTAGCATCAACAACTTCTGCGGCAGGAAATTCCACAGGTTAAGAACTCTCTGAGTGAAGAAGTTTCTCCTCATCTTGGTCCTAAATGGCCTACCCCTTATCCTAAGACTATAACCCCTGGTTCTGGACTTCCCCAACATCGGGAACATTCTTCCTGTATCTAACCTGTCCAGTCCCGTCAGAATATTATACGTTTCTATGAGATCCCCTCTCATCCTTCTAAACTCCAGTGAATGAACACACGATTTGGCAACGAGACTTGTCGATCAGGCATCAATGACAAAGGCAACACAACTGCCCACCAGGTGTCTTTCATCTGTTTGTCCCAAAGTTTCAGCAGCTGGGACAACAAGCATTCAGATTCCCCCAAGATTTGAACTCAGATCGCTGAATTCAGAGTCCTTACCATTACACCATGGAACCAACAATGCAAAAATTATTTGAAGCATTTCTCAAAAACAATAAAATCATCTCCAACATTACACTTTGGCTCAGACTTTTCTCTTCCATAGCGTTCCCCTCTTTACGTTCTGCTAATTATCGATGCAGACCAATTCACACAGATGCCGTCGAGGCTTTGGGTTCTCAAGTGCCTGTTTTTGTTTCACACTGTTCATCACAGCTTGTACTTCAGTCTTGACAGGTAAAAAGTGCATTGGCATTGCAATGCATTAATGTAAATGCTTGGCATGAAAAGAAAATGCAAATTTTTTCGAGTACAAAACATGCAGTGCCTGCATTTCAAAAAGCGTTGCTTTTATTCATCCTGCTGAAAGCATATTGCACAGATAATCTCAGCACACATTGTGCAGGTAAAGGCAGCATTAGATAAAAAAACTGGTTTCTCCTCCGCTGATTTGTAACAGGTAACTGATGGTTGAACACACGATTTGACAACGAGACTCGCAGATCAAGCATCACTGACAAAGGCAACACAACTGCCCCCCAACACCAGGTGTCTTTCACTTGTTTGTCCCAAATTTTCAGCCACTGGGACAACAAGAATTGAGGTTCCACTGAGATTTGAACTCAGATCACTGGATTCAAAGTCCAGAGTGCTCACCATTACACCATGGAACCAACCACACAAAAATCTTAGAAACAGTTCTCAAAAACAAAAAAATCATCTCCAACATTGCACTTTGGCTCGGCCTTTTCTCATGTTCCATGTCAGTTTCCCTTCTTTGCACTCTGCTAATTATCGACGCAGAGCAATTCACACAGATGCCGTCGAGTAGCTGTTTCTGTTTCACACTGTTCATCACAGCTTGTACTTCAGTCTTGCCAGGTAAAAAGTGCGTTGGCATTGCAATGCATTAATGTAAAATGCTTGGCATGAAAAGAAAATGCAACGTTTTGTCGAGTGCAAAGGTTCACCAGACTGATTCGCGTGATGGCAGGACCGACATATGAGGAGAGACTGGATCGACTGTGCCTTTATTCATTGGAGTTTAGAAGAATGAGTGGGGATCTCATAGAAACATATAAATTTTTGATGGGACTGGACAGGTTAGATGCAGGAGGAATGTTCCCAATATTGGGGAAGTCCAGAACCATGGAACACAGTCTCGGAATAATGGGTAAGCCATTTAGGACCGAGATGAGGAGAACCTTCTTCACTCAGAAAGTTGTTAACCTGTGCAATTCACTACTGCAGAGAGTTTTTGATAACAGTTCATTGGATATATTCAAGAGGGAGTTAGATGTGGCCCTGACGGCTAAAGGGATCAAGAGGTATGGAGAAAAAGCAGGAATTGGGTACTGAGGTGAATGATCAGGCATGATCTTATTGTGTGATGGTGCAGGCTCGAAGGGCTGAATGGCCTACTCCTGCAAGTATTTTCTATGTTTCGATGTTTCTATGAAGTGCCTGCATTTCAAAAAGCGTTGCTTTTATTCATCCTGCGGAATGCATATTGCACAGATAATCTCAGCACACATTGTGCAGGTAAAGGCAGCATTAGACAACAAACTGATTTCTCCTCCGCTGATTTGTAAAAGGTAACTGATTGTTGAGCAGACGATTTGACAACTAGACTTGTGGATCAATCATCAATGACAAAGGCAACAAAACTTCCCTCCAGCACCAGGTATCTTTCACTTGTTTGTCCCTAAATTTCAGCAGTTGGGACAACAAGCATTCAGGTTCTACTGAGATTGGAACTCAGATAATTGGATTTAAAGTCCAGAGTGCTCACCAACACCATGGAATCAACTACACCAAAATCTTTGAAACATTTCTCAAAAACAGCAAAATCATCTCCAACATTACACTTTGGTTCGGCCTTTTTTAATCTCTCGTCGCAGTGCCTGTATTTTAAAAAGCGTTATTTTTGTTCATCGTGCTGAATACATATTGCACAGATAATCTCAGCACACATTGTGCAGGTAAAGGCAGTATTATAGACAATAAACTGATTTCTCCTCCGCTGATTTGTAACAGGTAACTGATGGTTAGCAACATAGAAACATAGAAAAAAACAGGTGCAGGATTAGGCCATTCGGCCCTTCGAGCCTTCCCCGCCATTCTATAAGATCATGGCTGACCATTCCTTCAGTACCCCCATCCTGCTTTCTCTCCATACCCCTTGATCCCCTTAACCGTAAGAGCCATTCTAACTCCCTCTTGAATATATCCAATGAACTGGCATCAACAACTCTCTGCGGCAGGAAATTCCACAGGTTAAGAACTCTCTGAGTGAAGAAGTTTCTCCTCATCTTGGTCCTAAATGGCCTACCCCTTATCCTAAGACTATAACCCCTGGTTCTGGACTTCCCCAACATCGGGAACATTCTTCCTGTATCTAACCTGTCCAGTCCCGTCAGAATCTTAGACGTTTCTATGAGATCCCCTCTCATCCTTCGAAACTCCAGTGAATGAACACACGATTTGGCAACGAGACTTGTCGATCAAGCATCAATGACAAAGGCAACAAAACTGCCCACCAGGTGTCTTTCATCTGTTTGTCCCAAATTTTCAGCAGCTGGGACAACAAGCATTCAGGTTCCCCCAAGATTTGAACTCAGATCGCTGAATTCAGAGTGCTCACCATTACACCATGGAACCAACAATGCAAAAATTATTTGAAACATTTCTCAAAAACAATAAAATCATCTCCAACATTACACATTGGCTCAGACTTTTCTCTTCCATAGCGTTCCCCTCTTTACGTTCTGCTAATTATCGATGCAGACCAATTCACACAGATGCCGTCGAGGCTTTGGGTTCTCAAGTGCCTGTTTTGGTTTCACACTGTTCATCACAGCTTGTACTTCAGTCTTGACAGGTAAAAAGTGCATTGGCATTGCAATGCATTAATGTAAATGCTTGGCATGAAAAGAAAATGCAAATTTTTTCGAGTACAAAACATGCAGTGCCTGCATTTCAAAAAGCGTTGCTTTTATTCATCCTGCTGAAAGCATATTGCACAGATAATCTCAGCACACATTGTGCAGGTAAAGGCAGCATAAGATAAAAAACTGGTTTATCCTCCGCTGATTTGTAACAGGTAACTGATGGTTGAACACACGATTTGACAACTAGACTCGCAGATCAAGCATCACTGACAAAGGCAACACAACTGCCCACCAACACCAGGTGTCTTTCACTTGTTTGTCCCAAATTTGCAGCAGCTGGGACAGCAAGAATTGAGGTTCCACCACAATGTGAACTCAGATCACTGGTTTACTGAGTCCAGAATGCTCACCATTACACCATGAAACCAATCATGCCAAAGTTTTTGAAACATAGAAACATCGAAACATAGAAACATAGAAAATACGTGCAGGAGTAGGATTGCAAAAATTCGTTGGACAACCCCGCAGTTTGTGGACTCATTGGAAAGGAAATTTAATTTGGAACAATCAACCAGAAAGTTTGGGATCTTAAAGTGCACATGGAAGAAACTACGAGTTTTAATAAAATTTGGGATTTTACAAGGCAGATTGGTTCCGTGTGGAAAGGGCTGAGAACTAAAGGATCGTTCAAAGAAAGCAGTTTGGGTATTGAAGCTGTCTGGGATATTGAAGCTGAACAAATTGTCTGGGGAATTGTGTAAACTCGAAAACCCATCTCCCTGGGGGACATTAACATAGCAACAATCAACCCAGAGATAGCCAGCCATCACTCTGAGCAGGAAACCCATCCAGCGTACACATAATGACAATGGCCCATCCAGCCCGCATGGAAAACCCAGGCCTCGGCAGACATTGCAAATACCAAAAATCTAATTTTCCCGATCAATTAACAAATTCAAAAGATCGACACATCCGAGACAGGTTACCATTAATGGGCCCGCCAAAATATAACAAAGAGATATCAAGCACGCCAAAATTAAAACAAAGAATCGGGGCTCATTTGTCACGCAGATTAGAACGGCTCCCAAAGTATAACTGGGTCCCTGTTTTTTAACAAAAGAAGGAGAACGGGAAGGAGGGAAAAAGGAGAGAGATCGCTGCAGCAGTTTGCAACAAGCCTTCCAGAGAGCTTGCTACACAGCCTCCTATACAGCTCTTCTGAGCTCCGACATCTTCAGCCTCGACGACACTCCTGGACCACACTGCCCTGCTACCGAAGGAGAAGGAAGAACATCATCACAGCAGAGAAAGCAGTTCCCAGTAACTTCGGACATCATCATCGTGGCAGCAACTGACCACAGCCAATGTGGTAACATCGAAAACACCGCGATCGACAAATTCGAAGAACAAAAGTCCTCAAGAAGAAACCGAAGCTTCGAAAGTTTCCCCTCTACAACCTGTTCCTCGATACCAACAGGTGAAACATTATCCAAAAGAACTTTAAAACCTACTGCTGACGGAAGAAATTGGGTACTCACCCCATAAATCCAATACGCACCCTACCGCATCAGCGGACACCACCCAACTGAAGATTACGCAGTAAGAAGTCTTCCACGATGTTCGGGGTACGGCAAACAGAACTTACAGAGTCCAGCGAACCTCGAAACTGCAAACCACCGCCAACTGACAATAAGAGGATTGGTGAGCATAATCCCTGTTTGCCCTCGAGTTTCACCGAGTCAGAGTTAGGCATAGGGAGGTGGGAGGTGTATTATTTTTCTGTAACCCCTTTAAAGTGTGATAAGTGTTTTTTTATTCTAGTAATTACAAGCTCGACATTTTACGTTCTTGCTCTGAATAAAATTGAGGTTCTTTGCACCAAAACCAATTGTTTCTTTCACTTTGTCACATTCCCAAATAAATCCAAAGTCTAGAACCCAGATAGTGCGAGCGATTCAAACCGCTCAGAAGGTCAGAGGTGAACCTCACCCCACACACCACTCCCGACAGAATGGCGACCATGGCAGGACTTTGGTGTAAAGGATGTGATGCAGAGATTGCTGTTTTGGAGGAAAGAACAAAGATGGAAGAGAGGATTTCCTCCGATGTGTATAAGAAAGTGAATGTCACTAAGGAATGGGTGCTTGGTCTGTTGCGCGCTGAGCGTTCAGGAGACGCTGCGGCCCAGTGGACAGCCAGCAAGTACCAGAAGGAATCAGTAGAAAAGGCAATTTGGTTGTCCTGACGACAGCAACAGGTCCAACCCCTAGATAAGAACATCGAGTCACTGCAGGCAGAACGATGTGAATGTGCAGAAACATCACATGACAGGGCTATGGCAGAAGAAAGGTGTGGGGGGAACTCCGTAAACTAAAACATGGAAAGACACAGCGAATGGAAAGGTTCAAAAACAGCCAGAACTATATACAGTGTCAGGATACCGAGGCTAAGAATAATGAAAAGATACTGTGGGAGGAAAACACTCGCCTCACCCTTCAAGTAAAAGAGCTGGAGGATAGGTTAAGAGACGTACAGCAGCTTATAAAGTAGCCAGCACTAATGGGTTTCAGTCAGGAGACCACGGTCCCTGCCAGCAACAAACAAAAGTTTAACCCTTGCTCTGTGCAAGGCAAAAGGCAAGGTATTCCTAATAAACCCGGGTATGGCCCAGGTAAACCTGGAAGAGAAGGAGGAAACTGTTCAACCACCACCTGTGGTGCCGGTGACTATACCGGTTCGGCAGCAGGAGGGTGAACGAGTTGTGGGGCGGACAGGGACAGCGGACCACCGCCACCTGTGGCACCGAGTTTCAGCTTGGCTTGGCAGCAGGGAGGAGGGATAGGCGAGCCAGAACAGGAAGGGCCAGAAACAGGGCCAATGTGCCTGGTCCGGCAACAAACGTTTGGCCCGCCCACCGGTGCTGGGGGTCTGGGGCCCCTGGAAAGTCAGTTTGTGGTTCCCCACACGACCCAACACCGTAGGGCTATGATAAGTCACCTGGGAATGCTCACCCCAAAGGGGGACACCTCAGTCCACTTCATGGAAGTGGAACAGGCAAGGGATATTAACGCGTGTGATGATGCTGAGATAGCAAATATGCACCTCCTCTCACTGGACGGCAAGCTGTACCAATCCCTCTCAGCCGAGAGTAAAAGGCGGCAGAGGACATGTGCCGCTGTCCAGGAAGATATTCTAGAAGCCATGGACTGTAATGATGGGAGTCCCAACAGTGCAGCTCACAGGGAAAACCCGACAGGTTTTCGCAGACAGGCTGTGGCCTGTGTACCAGAGCGTCTGTGGAGGGGACCACGAAAGGAATCACCTAAGCCGGGATGAGAGAGCCCACTGGCTCCGAAGCCTGATGGCAAACAATTTACCACGTATAAGGACAAAGGCTGAGGCCTGGTTTGACCCGAGAGATCCCCAGGCCACCGAGCAGGGAGTGGTCAGGGAACTGACCCTAGCTTACTGGAACGGCAGGGGGATGGAAGAGCACCCACCCAAGGGAAGGGTCCTCGAAATCAGACCTAGTCAGGACAAGAGGGAATGGTGCCACGAGGGGGGCAACCCCTCTGATACAAAACGTACCTGTTTTGGGTGCGGAAAGAGTGGGCACTGGAGAAAGGATTGTAGAAACCCATGGAAGAGTAGCGCAGGGAAGAGTTCTCCTGCCCCTGCCCAAAAGAGCGAGACCGAGAAGCCAGCCCCTCCCCACACGTTTGATACCTTTCTGACTGCGCTGCGAACAATGCTGGATGGCTCTGGGAGGGTAGCCACCGCCACCGGTACCGAAATCCCATCTGCCCCATCCCAGCCAAAACAGTGCCTAGAACAGACACAGCCTGTCCACCTGTGTTCCCTCGAGTACGATGCGTGGGGGAGACCGACCGTTCAGATGGAAGTGGAGAAGGTGAAAGGGACTGACCTGCTGGATACCGGTGCATCAAGCACCCTTGTCTATGTAAATAACCCCGCCACCTCACCTCTGTCTAACGGGGTCCCCTAGAGCTTAGTGGGTTTCACAGGCACCGAGCAGGTTGGCTCATTCTCCGTTCCGCTCTCTGTTCATTTCGGAACACTCCACACCAAGTGGACTTGTGTCCAGATGATGTGGGAACAGGAAGGGAGAGGGATCCTGGGGGCTGACATTATTCTAGGCCACGGGATCCTCGTGGATTTAAGAAACGACTGTCTTTGGGGGTCAGTCTGTACGGGACAGGAGAGTGAGGTGATTGTTATCCCAGAAAAACGGGGAAAGGGGACAGTGTGCACCAATAAGCCAAAGGAGTGTTACGACCGTGAATCACTGGTCAGTAACACTCCGATGGAGTACCAAAAGTATGTAAGGGCAAACCTTGCAGCTTTTGCCACTCACAAACATGACTGTGGGAGGATAAACGGGGTCGAGGTTAGCATAGATGGGGACCCTATGACCCGACCGTAGAAACAGTATAACTTCCCCAGGGAGGCGGAGGCAGACATGGAAACAGCCTTGGGTTCCTTAGTGAAACAGGGGTATTGAGTCCAATAGCTACCCATGTGAACTCTCCGTTGTGGCCGGTTAAGAAACAGGACAACTCCTGGAGAGCCACGGTGGACTATCGAGTACTCAACCGTAACATCCCCACCTGTGCACCCACTGTTGCTGCTGTCATCGACCTCATTGGACGTATCCCAGCCTCCGCGACCACCTTCATAGTGTTGGACATTTCCAACGGGTTTGGTCCATACCTTTAAGAAGGAACGATCAGTACAAGTTTGCTTTTACCTTTAAAGGACAGCAATACACTTGGAACTGTCTCCCTCAGGGCTTCCACAACAGCCCTAGCATTTTCCATCAATGTATGGCCAACTGTTTAAAGAGCTTCACCAGACCCCAGCAGCTGGTACAGTATGTGGACGACCTGCTCTTGTTCACCGATGAGGGGGAGGAGCATGGTCCACTGCTGGCTGAACTGCTGGAGCTGCTGAAAGAAGAAGGGTTTAAAGTGAATCCCACAAAGGCACAGATCGGCCTGAAGGAAGTAAAATTCCTGGGACTGGCTGTGCGCGCTGGGGAAAGGGACATTGACAAAGCTAGAAGGGAAGCAGTGCAGAAGTTACCAGCTCCCGACACAGTGACAGGAGTAAGATCTTTTCTCGGGCTAACCAGGTACAGCAGAGATCTCATTGAGGATTGTGCAGCCACAGCAGCCCCTCTGCTCCGACTCGGACACAAGGGAGTGGAGTGGGAATGGGACGAAGGCTGAGAGGCAGCATTTATCCAACTCAAGAAAGACCTGCAGATCGCACCAGCTCTAGGGGCTATTGATGGGGGTAAAGAGCTTTTCCTGGAGGTAGCAGCCAGTGAAGGGACAGCCTGAGTGCAGTACTGCTCCAAGAGCGGCACGGCCGGCTGAGACCAGTGGTCTCCTCCAGGATACTCACGGATGTGGAGAAGGGACACTCCAACTGTGAGCGGCACCTCCTAGCCACTCACTGGGCTGTGAAAAGTTCACTGATCTTCACAGGGGGGTCCCCTATCACACTCCTTCCCCACCATACGCCCACCCAAATGCTCCTGGACGGTCGGATCAAGGACGGGACAGAGAGCAGTGCCTGCATTGCTCGCTGGACCCTACTCCTCTCCCAGATAGACCTGAGGGTAAAGGGTCTCTGCGAGCCAAGGCTCGCAGCCAACATGATCTATCCAGGGACCGCCCACCGGTGTACGGTGGGAAATTAACATCGGTTTTCGGGCTGGGTTGCACCGCAGAGGCTGAGAGATCCTTGTGGACGGTTCAAGCACGGATCTGCAGGTGAACGACTCACAGGCTGCGGAGTTTATGACCCAGAGGCAGGCATTGCCCTGGTGATTAAACTCCCCAGTACGATGAGTGCCCAGCACACTGAACTGTCTGCGGTGGTGTATGTAGTCACACACCCCGAAGAATGCCCCAGCCCACACACGATTGTCTCGGACAGTATGTTCACATGCAATTCGTGTATAGAGTACTTGGCTATCTGGTCCCGTCGCGGATACACATCTGCAGACGGGAGACCCCTGGCAATTAAGCCCCGACTGGAAAAGATCATGACAGCCGTGGGGGAGGAAGGGAAGATCTATATACATAAAGTGAAGGCACATTCCACCACTGAATCCCGTAGCGAGGGAAACCAGCAGGCTGACATGTTGGCCAAGCAAGGTGCGTGCACGGGCAAGCTCTAGGATCTGTACAACCCAGGCCCCATCGCAGCAGTTAGGGGCAGGATTGGGATGACAGGGAGGGCAGGGGTAGCATTGTCCCCGGACCTAAAAACAGTTCAGATCCAAGACTGTCCTGAACACGCTAGAAAAAGGGGATAGGGTAGACGGCCCGTACAGAAGGAATGCTGTTCAGGGGGGAGCAATGGTTAGTACCCCAACAACAGCGGAGAGAATTCCTCCAGCTGGCCCACGAGGGTCCAGGAGCAGGACATCCTGGACCTGAGACCACATGGCAACGGGTGGAACAGGCAGGGTGGGTGCCAGGACTTAGGGAAGACGTCCGCGAGTTCTGTGCCAGCTGTCTGGTGTGCGCTGCCAACAACCCCGACCCCCAAAAAAGAAAGGTGTCTATGGGACATATCAGGAGGGTAGAGGGATCCTGGCAGTCGATCCAGGTCGATTACATTGGGCCCCTACCCACTGCCCAGGGAGGTTACAAGTACTGTCTCGTGTTGGTGGATGTATTCACCAAATGGGTGGAAGCCTTCCCATGCCGAACAGCAATTGCCCTGAGAACAGCCAGGATCCTGGTCAGGGAGGTGTTCTCCCGATGGGGACTACCCCAGTACGTGAAGTCCGACTCGGGGAGCCACTTCACCACGCAGGTGATGCAGGAGATCCTTAAGGTGCTCAGCATTAAAGGTAAATGCATGTCGCCCACAACCCGCAGTCATCCGGGCCTGTGGAGCGTTTAAACTGCAACATCAAAGAAAGGCTGCGAAAATAGACAGGGGACTCACCCAAGAGGTGGGTAGAGATCCTAGCACTGGTCCTCATAGGGATTCGGGCTAGCCAGTCAAAGATCACGGGGTACTCCCTGTATGAGCTCATGACCGGCAGAGCCAGGTGAACCCCCACCCATGTATTAGCCCCGGTACTCACGGAAGGTCAGCTCCGGGAAGCGAGCTGGGACAGATTTGTCAGGAACCTGTTTGAACACGTTAAACAGATTCACTGGCAGGCTGCTGACAATATGGGAAAACAACATCGGAGCAACTGACTGCTGTTAGATCCCCGCAAACACCACGAATGGGAGATTGGGGACCAGGTTATGGTCAGCAACTACGATCGAGTAGGGGTTTATGAGGCACTGTATATGGGGCCGTACCACATTGTCGACAAGGCAAGCCCCATGGTCTGTGCCGTGAAAATGCCTCGCCGTACAAAGTGGTTCCATATAAACCAGTGCAAACTTTTCAACCCCGGGACAGCAGCTAAACGTAAGGGACAGCCAGAAACAGAGAACCGTGTTAAAGGCAGGGACCCTCAGCCAGCAGCCCCCGACTGTGGAAATCCCACAGGGGACGTGGCAGACCCACAGACTGTACCCAGAGGGGCGATGGACTGAGTTACTGGAGGAGCTATCCCCCCAATCATTTGGGACTCGGACGCACCCCCAGGGGTCAAAACCTGAGAAGGACTCTCCGCACGCCACAGCCTAAGGCACCGTGGTCACCAGCGCCCCAATTTAAGTGGTTCAGCCCCGGGAGAGGGACCTGGCGTGAAAGGGTACCTAAGATCAGGGACCAGCCTGCGAGCAGGGACACCCAGCCGTTAGCCTCGGGCGACGAGGGAGCCCCAGAAGAGATAGTGGTGGACCAGCCACTAATTGGGCGTCCCCAGCCCACGGCCCTCAACCAGGCAGAACCTCCAGGGGACAAAATGAACCAGGCAGCCACCCCCAAAGGAGCGGTGTGCTGTATCACCGGAGATAACATTCCCCCAATCGTATGGGACTCAGACCCACCTCCGGTCAGGACACTCCAGGTCCTGCGGTACAGTCCGACCTACGACCGGCCCCGCTGGAAACACAGAGGCCAGGGAAGAAAAGAGAAGGACAGGAATTTACCTGGCCACCCGGAGATGGGTGGCAGATGTACATAAATAATACGATATGTGTTAAGGTTTGTTTAGTAAGAATCTAGCGTAGTATAGATTATGCGTGTAATGATTTCAGGGCACCACAACTGAAAATAAACCACACGTATGGAAGGTGTGAAACGAGTAGAATAGGATAAGGAGGTTTATATGAATATAGAAGTTAAGAGTTTCAGCCGACAGCCGGTGACTAAATAGTGACATATGTATTGGGGAAAGGAAAAGACCCCACTTTGTCGGCAGTAAAAGAGGCACTACAAGATCGATAACAACATGAACAGGGTCCTGTTCCTGCTCACCCTGATAAGGATGAGCAGTGACAGCTGAGGAAACGTGGAAGAATCCCCCATTTATGGTCTCAGGAGAGAGAGCACCGATCGTGACTGCAGGGGGTGGCACCCCGGGTGTGGAAGAGCTCGCCGTGTACGCCCACGAGGGAAGGTGGCCAGGGTGGATGGGGTCTCATTCCACCCACTACTCCAGCCAGGAAGGGTTTACCTCTGGGGAGGCCTCCGTTCCATGCCCCAGGATACGGGTCGTTGCTGTGTGGGTCAGTGTCACGGAGGGAAAACGTGTATGTTTGACTTGTAAAGGAAATATTCCCCTGGGTAGATGGTGCTGGCTCAGGAAGCTGAGCAAGGATGTGGGGGATCAGCACTCTGACTGGGAAAGAATCGGGAATGACACGTACCGTACCATCACGGGGACACGGGGAGGAGTGAAGGTGTGTTAGAACAAGTGGTGGGAGTCTGAACAGGGAATTTACGTCTGCATGTGGTGGTCAGAGGAGATCTGTCCTGCAGACATATCAATCGCCTTTGCCAGGCAATGGCAAGATGAGGGGGAAGGGATGGGGTGGGATTCCAGCCTACACGGGTGTGTGGTCCCACACTCCCCACCCCCAATTAACACCACCGAACTTATAGCACGCATTAAGAAACCCCTCCCCACGACCCCGCCAGTGAGAACAATAATAGAAAGGTGTCCGACCACCACCAAGTGACTCGGGAATGGATTAGTATTGGTACCAACCGAAAAGGTGTTATACCAGGGGCGACATTATGCAGTAGCTTCAGTTATTTTAAACTTTACCGTGGTGCATATACCTGACTGGTGCCCGAAGGAAACAGAGCAGCTATACCAGGCCCTACTCAGAGAAATGTTCAAGAACTTTTATGAGTTAGAATTTGAGAATGTAGACAAAACAGATATATACATCCTATACGCTAGGGACACCATCGGCACGGGAAGACCTAGAAGGGGCACCTTGAACGACATTTTAACTGCATATCATGCAGGATCCTCTGTGATAAATAGCCTGGACGATATAGAACTACACATGCAGATAAATGGTCTAAAGAAACAACTGAGAAACATCATGAAAGAAGAAAACACAGGAGAAGGCTCAGAGCTACACGAGGACCAGGCTATGATGATCCATTGAAAGGAAATCGTGGCTGAGCTGGAGAAACATGCACAGACAGGGAATGCACTCATACGGGAGGATAGGAATGCTTCTGACCAGGTTGCACAGAATGAGGTGTGTGTGCTGTACGGGGCATGGTTGTTGGGCGAGGGCCGCAACAACCTGGAGGATTTAAAACAAGGTTTAGTCCCCTCCTGGATCAGTAACAAGCACCTTGCAGCCCTCCACCCGTACAGTAACTCACTAAGCCCGTGCCAGCTCGGCCTAGCTTCTGAAACTTACCCTGTCCCAGTCGATCGCGATGTTCTAATCACACCATCATGGGGATAGTACTAAGGATGTCGGTCATGGGTGGGACAGCCCTTCCCACACTGTATACAGGGTGGAGAACATTGGAGTCATTCAAGGAGGTGCACATGTTCATTTCACAGCAGTCCCACCCTATGTCATAAAGTGGGAACACGCTGTGACGGGTACTGACCTCTCCGGGTGCACACATAATACTGTGTCCCCAGCACTTGAACACCTATTCTAAACCACAGTGTGGGTTTAAAGCTACTGGTGCACAGTCTATCAACTGTACCATGGAGGTAATGGCACAAAACCATGTCCCTCCACAGGGAGCATACATCGGGAGTGGGACATATTGTGTCACCTCCAGTGCGCCCCACTACCAACATGGTCACTTCTGGTGTCCGGTCAGTGACAGCAGTTTTTGCTTTAAACCCGAGGCAGAAGTTCAAGTGTCCCAGGAACGGATTGTCCCCATTCCTGAACCCTCCACTGTTCACCTCACTGTGAGAGAAAACATCACAAACCTGCAGGATTATGTTGTACATTTGGCGATGAAATTCCCCCACTACCCGAACAACTTACTGCTCTGCTAGCAGCTGTAGTAATCTCACAAAAACATTTCGATTCTCGAGAACAGAAAACAATTGAGATAGGGAGAAATATTCTAGAGATCACAATTCCACCTTGGTGGGACATTTTCAGAAATATAGAAGTTCCTGCCGGGATCAGAATAGCTTCCCACTTTTTGGTTGTCTGTCAACTCGCGATTATTCTTTACTTATGGTGTCTCACTTGTTGAGTGAAACGCAGAGGCCGTCAGGTCAGGCTGTACGCTCCCTGGCCAAACTTGGGGATCGCACAGGGAGGAGTAACACCATACTACCATGAACTCATCCTTTTTTGGCTTGGAAGCAAGTCATCCTCATTTCGAGGGACCGCCTATGATGATGATGATGATGGATACATTAACGTCCCGACAGCTCATTGACTGCAGGAGTGGGACCGTGTGGCGCTTCAGAAGACATGTCAAAAAGACAAAGTCACTGATTCCGTCTCATGTGCTCCTCCAATCAGGAATAGCAACAAACTAAAAATACTTAATAATGGTTACACCTTATCTCCAAATAAGCTACATATTTGGCTTGTTGGTCTAGAGGTATGATTCTCGCTTTGGGTTTGTTATTTGAAATATGCGAGAGGTCCCGGGTTCAAATCCCAGACGAGCCCTCATTTTGCCGCGAATTTTGAATTTGCATCGAACTTTTGCAAAGAAGAACTTGCATTTCTGCAGCGTCTGTCAGGAACTCATGATGCCCCAAAGTGCTTTACAGTCGTTGAGTTGCCTTTGAAATGTTGTCACGTGTGGAAAGATGTGCCCAAGTCACCTCACACGCACCTCAACTCTTTGTGAAGGAGATCATAGAATCATAGAAGTTTACAGCACGGAAGGAGGCCATTTCGGCACATCGTGTCCGCGTCGGCCAACAAGAGGCTATCCAGCCTAATCCCACTTTCCAGCTCTAGGTCCATAACCCTGCAGGTTACGGCACTTCAGGTGCACATCCAAGCACTTTTAAAATGTGGTGAGGGTTTCTGCCTCTACCACCCTTTCAGGCAGTGAGTTCCAGACCCCCACAACCCTCTGCGTGAAGAAATTTCCCCTCTAAACTTTCTACCAATTACTTTAAATTTATGCCTCCTTGTTGATGACCCCTCTGCTAAGGGAAATAGGCCCTTTCCATCCACTATATCTAGGCCCCTCATAATTTTATACACCTCAATGAAGTCTCCCCTCAGGCTCTGTTCCATGGAAAACAAACCCAGCCTATCCAATCTGTCCTCTAGGCTAAGATTCTCCACTCCTGGCAACAGACTCGTAAATCTCCTCTGTATCCTCTTCAGTGCAATCATGTCCTTCCTGTAATATGGCGACCAGAACTGCACGCAGTACTCCAGCAGTGGCCAAACCTGCCCCACCGACCACATCTCTTGTATTCTATTCCTCGGATAATAAAGGCAAGCATTCCATATTCCTTCTTAACCACCTTATCGACCTGGCCTGCTACTTACAGGGATCTGTGGACACGCACTGCCTGGATTCTGCGGAGGACCCAGCAGATTGGAAAACTGCAAATGTAATGCCCCTATTTCAAAAAGGAGGAAGACAAAAAGCAGGAAACTATAGACCAGTTAGCCTAACGTCTGTGGTTGGGAAAATGTTGGCGTCCATTATTAAAAAAGCAGTAGCAGGACATAGAAACATAGAAACGTAGAAAATAGGTGCAGGAGAAGGCCATTCGGCCCTTCGAGCTTGCACCACCATTCAATAAGATCATGGCTGATCATTCAGCTCAGTACCACTTTCCTGCTTTCTATCCATACCTCTTGATCCCTTTAGCCTTAAGGGCCACATCTAACTCCCTCTTGAATATATCTAACGAACTGGCATCAACAACTCTCTGTGGCAAAGAATTCCACAGGTTAACAACTCTCTGAGTGAAGAAGTTTCTCCACATCTCGGTCCTAAATGGCTTCCCCCTTATCCCTTAGACTCTGACCCCTGGTTCTGGACTTCCCCAAACATCGGGAACATTCTTCCTGCCTCTAACCTGCCCAGTACCGTCAGAATTTTATATGTTTCTATGACATCCCCTCTCATTCTTCTAAACTCCAGTGAATGCAGGCCCAGTCGATCCAGTCTCTCCTCATATGTCAGTCCTGCCATCTCGTGAATAAGTCTGCTGAACCTTCGCCGCACTCCCTCAATAGCAGGAACATCCTTCCTCAGATTAGGAGACCAAAATTGATACACAATATTCCAGGTGACGCCTCACCAAGGCCCTTTAAATCTGCAGTAAGACCTCCCTGCTCCAATACTCAAATTCCCCGCTATGAAGGCCAACATGCCATGTGTCTTCTTCACCGCCTGCTGTACCTGCATGCCAACTTTTAATGATTGATGTACCATGACACCCAGGTCACGTTGCACCTCCCCTTTTCCTAATCTGTCACCATTCAGATAATATTCTGCCTTCACGTTTTTGCCACCAAAGTGGATAACCTCACATATATCTACACTATACTGCATCTGCCATGTATTTGCCCACTTACCGAACCTGTGCAAGTCACCCTACAGCCTATTAGCATCATCCTCACAGCTCACACCGCCACCCAGCTTAGAGTCACCTGCAAACTTGGAGATATTACAATCAATTCCGTTGATTCCATCTAAATCGTTGATGTATATTGTAAATAGCTGGGGTCCCAACACTGAGTCCAGTGGCATCCCACTAGTCACTGCCTGCGATACTGAGAAGGACCCATTTATCCCTGCTCCCTGCTACCTGTCTGCCAACCAGTTCTCTACTCACGTCAATACATTACCCCCAATACCATATGCTTTAATTTTGCAAACTAATCTCTTGTGTGGGACCTTGTCAAAAGTCTTTTGAATGTTCAAACACATTACATCCACTGGTTTTCCCTTGTCCACTCTGCTAGTTGCATCCTAAAAAAATTCTCGAAGATTTGTCAAGCATGATTTCCCTTTCATAAATCCTTGCTGACTTGGACAGATCTTGTCACTGCTTTCCAAATGTGCTGCTATTTCATCTTTAATAATTGATTCCAGCATTTTCCCCACTACTGATGTCAGGCTAACCAGTCTCTAATTATACATTTTCTCTCTCCCTCCTTTTTTAAAAAGTGTTGTTACATTAGTTCCCCTCCAGTCCACAGGAACTGATCCAGAGTCGATAGACTGTTGGAAAATGATCACCAATGCATCCACTATTTCTAGGGCTACTTCCTTAAATACTCTGGGATGCAGACTATCAGGCCCTGTGGATTTATTGGTCTTCAATCCCATCAATTTGCCTAACACAATTTCCTGACTAATAAAGATTTCCTTCAGTTCCTACTTCTCGCTAGACCCTCGGTTTCCAAGTATTTCCGGAAGGTTATATGTATCTTCTTTCATGAAAACAGAACTAAAGTATTTGTTCAATTGGTCTGCCATTTCTTTGTTCCCCATTATAAATTCACCTGATTCTGACTGCAAGTGACCTACGTTTGTCTTCACTAATCCTTTTCTCTTCACATATCGACAGAAGCTTTTGCAGTCAGTTTTTAATGTTCCCTGCAAGCTTCCTCTTATACTCTATTTTTCCGCTCCTAATTAAACCCTTTGTCCTCCTCGACTGAATTCTAAATTTCACCCAGTCCTCAGGTTTGCTGCTTTTTCTGGCCAATTTATATGCCTCTCCTTGGAATTAAGACTATTCCTAATTTCCCTTCTTAGCCACGGTTGAGCCACATTCCCCGTTTCATTTTTTTCTCCAGACAGGGATGTACAATTGTTGAAGTTCATCCATATGATCTTTAAATGTTTGCCACTGCCTATCCACCGTCAACCCTTTAAGTCTCATTTGCCAGTCTATTCTAGCCAATTCACATCTCATACCATTGAAGTTACCTTTCCTCAAGTTCAGGATTCTCGTCTCTAAATTAACTGTGCCACTCTCCATCTTAATAAAGAATTGTGCCATATTGTGGTCACTCTTCCCCAAGAGGCCTCACACAACAAGATTGCTATTAGTCCTTTCTCATTCCACATCACCGAGTCTAGGATAGTCAGCCCTCTAGTTGGTTCCTCGACATATTGGTCAAGAAAACCATTCCTAAGACACTCCAGGAAATCCTCCTCCACTGTATTTAGAAACATAGAAACATAGAAAATAGGTGCAGGAGTAGGCCATTCGGACCTTTTAGCCTGCACCACCATTCAATGAGTTCATGGCTGAACATGCACCTTCAGCACCCCATTCCTGCTTTCTGACCATACCCCTTGATTCCCCTTGTAGTAAGGACTTCATCTAACTCCTTTTTGAATATATTTAGTGAATTGGCCTCAACAACTTTCT
The DNA here is from genome assembly GCF_044704955.1 of Pristiophorus japonicus. Taxonomy (NCBI): domain Eukaryota; kingdom Metazoa; phylum Chordata; class Chondrichthyes; family Pristiophoridae; genus Pristiophorus; species Pristiophorus japonicus. Next base: position 966,131 of record NW_027250967.1, read on the forward strand.
GTGGTAGAGAATTCCACAGGTTCACCACTCTTTGGGTGAAGAAATTCCTCCTCATCTCGGTCCTAAATGGCTTACCCCTTATCCTTAGACTGTGTCCCCTGGTTCTGGACTTCCCTAACATTGGGAACATTCTTCCTGCATCTAATCTGTCTAACCCCGTCAGAATTTTAAACGTTTCTATGAGGTCCCCTCTCATTCTTCTGAACTCCAGTGAATACAAGCACAGTTGATCCAGTCTTTCTTGATAGGTCAGTCCCGCCATCCCGGGAATCAGTCTGGTGAACCTTCGCTGCACTCCCTCAACAGCAAGAATTTCCTTCCTCAGGTTAGGAGACCAAAGTTGTACACAATACTCCAGGTGTGGCCTCACCAGGGCCCTGTACAACTGTAGCAACACCTCCCTGCCCCTGTACTCAAATCCCCTCGCTATGAAGGCCAACATGCCATTTGTTTTCTTAACCGCCTGCTGTACCTGCATGCCAACCTTCAATGACTGATGTACCATGAGACCCAGGTCTCGTTGCACCTCCCCTTTTCCTAATCTGTCACCATTCAGATAATAGTCTGTCTCTCTGTTTTTACCACCAAAGTGGATAACCTCACATTTATCCATATTGTACTTCTTCTGCCATGCATTTGCCCACTCACCTAACCTATCCAAGTCGCTCTGCAGCCTCATAGCATCCTCCTCGCAGCTCACACTGCCACCCAACTTAGTGTCATCCGCAAATTTGGAGATACTACATTTAATCCCCTCGTCTAAATCATTAATATAAAGTGTAAACAGCTGGGGCCCCAGCACAGAACCTTGCGGTACCCCACTAGTCACTGTCTGCCATTCTGAAAAGTCCCCATTTACTCCTACTCTTTGCTTCCTGTCTGATAACCAATTCTCAATTCATGTCAGCACACTACCCCCAATCCCATGTGCTTTAACTTTGCACATTAATCTCTTGTGTGGGACCTTGTCGAAAGCCTTCTGAAAGTCCAAATATACCACTTCAACTGGTTCTCCCTTGTCCACTTTACTGGAAGCATCCTCCAAAAATTCCAGAAGATTTGTCAAGCATGATTTCCCTTTCACAAATCCAAGCTGACTTGGACCTATCATATCACCTCTTTTCAAATGCACTGCTATGACATCCTTAATAATTGATTCCATCATTTTACCCACTACCGATGTCAGGCTGACCGGTCTATAATTCCCTGTTATCTCTCCCTCCTTTTTTAAAAAGTGGGGTTGCATTGGCTACCCTCCACTCCATAGGAACTGATCCAGAGTCAATGGAATATTGGAAAATGACTGTTAATGCATCCACTATTTCCAAGGCCACCTCCTTAAGTACTCTGGGATGCAGTCCATCAGGCCCTGGGGATTTATCGGCCTTCAATCCCATCAATTTCCCCAACACAATTTCCCGACAAATAAGGATTTCCCTCAGTTCCTCCTCCTTACTTGACCCTCTGACCCCTTTTATATCCGGAAGGTTGTTTGTGTCCTCCTCAGTGAATACCAAACCAAAGTACTTGTTCAATTGGTCTGCCATTTCTTTGTTCCCCGTTACGACTTCCCATGATTCTGACTGCAGGGGACCTACGTTTGTCTTTACTAACCTTTTTCTCTTTACATATCTATAGAAACTTTTGCAATCCGTCTTCATGTTCCCTGCAAGCTTCTTCTCGTACTCCATTTTCCCTGCCCTAATCAAACCCTTTGTCCTCCTCTGCTGAGTTCTAAATATCTCCCAGTCCCCAGGTTCGCTGCTATTTCTGGCCAATTTGTATGCCAGTTACTTGGCTTTAATACTATCCCTGATTTCCCTTGATAGCCACGGTTGAGCCACCTTCCCTTTTTTATTTTTACGCCAGACAGGCATGTACAATTGTTGTAGTTCATCCATGCGGTCTCTAAATGTCTGCCATTGCCCATCCACAGTCAACCCCTTCAGTATCATTCGCCAATCTATCCTAGCCAATTCACGCCTCATACCTTCAAAGTTACCCTTCTTTAAGTTCTGGACCATGGTCTCTGAATTAACTGTTTCATTCTCCATCCTAATGCAGAATTCCACCATATTATGGTCACTCTTCCCCAAGGGGCCTCGCACAACGAGATTGCTAATTAATCCTCTCTCATTACACAACACCCAGTCTAAGATGGCCTCCGCCCTAGTTGGTTCCTCGACATATTGGTCTAAAAAACCATCCCTTATGCACTCCAGGAAATCCTCCTCCACCGTATTGCTTCCAGTTTGGTTAACCCAATCTATGTGCATATTAAAGTCACCCATTATAACTGCTGCACCTTTGTTGCACGCACCCCTAATTTCATGTTTGATGCCCTCACCAACATCACTACTACCATTTGGAGGTCTGTACACAACTCCCACTAATGTTTCTTGCCCTTTGGTATTCTGCAGCTCTACCCATATAGATTCCACATCATCCAAGCTAATGTCCTTCCAAAATATTGCCTTAATTTCCTCCTTAACCAGCAATGCTACCCCACCTCCTTTTCCTTTTATTCTATCTTTCCTGAATGTTGAATACCCCTGGATGTTGAGTTCCCAGCCCTGAGCATACTGGAGCCACGTCTCCGTAATCCCAATCACATCATATTTGTTAACAACTATTTGCACAGTTAATTCATCCACCTTATTGCGGATACTCCTTGCATTAAGACACAAAACCTTCAGGCTTGTTTTTTTAACACCCTTTGTCCTTTTAGAATTTTGCTGTACAGTGGCCCTTTTTGTTCTTTGCCTTGGGTTTCTCTGCCCTCCACTTTTCCTCATCTCCTTTCTGTCTTTTGCTGTTGCCTCCTTTTTGTTTCCCTCTGTCTCCCTGCATTGATTCCCATCCCCCTGCAATATTAGTTTAAATCCTCCCCAACAGCACTAGCAAATACTCGCCCGAGGACATTGGTTCCGGTCCTGCCCAGGTGCAGACCGTCCGGTTTGTACTGGTCCCACCTCCCACAGAACCGGTTCCAATGCCCCAGGAATTTGAATCCCTCCCTGCTGCACCACTGCTCAAGCCACGTATTCATCTGCGCTATCCTGCGATTCCTACTCTGACTATCCCGTGGCACTGTTAGCAATCCCGAGATTACTAGTTTTGAGGTCCTACTTTTTAATTTAGCTCCTAGCTCCTTAAATTCGTTTTGTAGGACATCATCCCTTTTTTTACCTATGTCGTTGGTACCAATGTGCACCACGACAACTGGCTGTTCTCCCTCCCATTTCAGAATGTCCTGCACCCGCTCCGAGACATCCTTGACCCTTGCACCAGGGAGGCAACATACCATTCTGGAGTCTCGGTTGCGGCCGCAGAAACGCCTATCTATAACCCTCACCATCGAATCCCCTATCACTATCGCTCTCCCACACTTTTTCGTGCCCTCCTGTGCAACAGAGCCAGCCACGGTGCCATAAACTTGGCTGCTGCTGCCCTCCCCTGATGAATCATCCCCCTCAACAGTACCCAAAGCAGTGTATCTGTTTTGCAAGGGGATGACCACAGGGGACTCCTGCACGACCTTCCTTGCACTACTCTTCCTGCTGGTCTTCCATTCCCTAGCTGGCTGTGGACCCTTCTCCTGCGGTAAGACCAACTCGCTACACGTGATACTCACGTCATTCTCAGCATCGTGGATGCTCCAGAGTGAATACACCCTCAGCTCCAATACCGCAACGCGGACCGTCAGGAGCTTGAGGTGGATACACTTTCTGCAGATATAGTCGTCAGGGACACTGGAGTCGTCCCTGAGTTCCCACATGGTACAGGAGGAGCATAACACCCGACCGAGCTCTCCTGCCATGACTTAACCCTTAGATATACTTAAATTGACAACAACAATGTTAAAAGTTACTCACTGATATAGAAGAGAAAAAAGAAAAGAGAAAAACTACTCACCAATCACTCACCCTCTTGGCTGTGACGTCACCTTTTGATTTCTTTCTACTTCTTTTTTGCCTTCTCTCCCCGCGGCAGCTGCACAGGTACTCTCTCCGGCCTGCCGCCGCCTCGCGCTGCCGCTGGGTCTTTATAGGCCTCACCAATCACGCACTCCCGCCTCTCGGACTGCCGCCGCCTCTCGCTGCCGCTGGGCCTTTTATAGGCCTCACCAACCACGCACTAGCGCCTCTCGGACTGCCGCCGCCTCTCGCTGCCTCTGGGCCTTTTATTGGCCTCACCAACCACGCACTCCCGCCTCTCGGTTTGTTTAGCCCAATGTCTATGCAGATTAAAGTTGCCCATGATAACTGCTGTAACTTTACGCATCCATAATTTCTTGTTTGATGCTGTCCCCAAACTCACTTCTACTGTTTGGTTGTCTGTGCACAACTCCCATGAGTGTTTTCTGCCCTATGGTATTCCGCAGCTCTATCCATACAGATTCCACACCATCCAAGCTAATGTCCTTCCTTATTATTGCATTAATTTCCTCTTTAACCAGCAACGTTACCTGACCTCCTTTTCCTTTCTGTCTATTCTTCTTGAATGTTGAATACCTCTGGATGTTGAGTTCCCAGCCTTGGTCACCCTGGAGCCATGTCTCTGTAATCTCAATTATATCATATTTGTTAATTGCTGTTGATGCAGTTAATTCGTCCATCTTATTACGAATACTCCTCGCATTGAGGCACAGAGCCATCAGGCTTGTATTTTTAACATACTTTCTCCCTTTAGAATTTTGCTGTAATGTGGTCCTTTTTGATTTTTGCCTTGTGTTTCTCTGCCCTCCACTTTTATTTTTCTTCTTTCTATCTTTTGCTTCTGCACCCATTTTACTTCCTTCTATCTCCCTGCAGAGGTTCCCATCCCCCTGCCATATTAGTTTCACCCCTCCTTAACAGCACTAGCAAACACTCCCCTAGACATTGGTTCCGGTTCTGACCAGGTGCAGACTGTCCGGTTTGTACTGGTCCCACCTCCCCCAGAACCGGTTCCCATGTCCCAGGAATTTGAATCCCTCCCACCTGCACTACTCATCAAGACACATAGTCATCTGAGCTGTCCTGCAATTTCTACTCCGACTAGCACGTGGCACTGGTTGCAATCCTGAGATTACTACCTTTGAGATCCTACTTTTTAATTTAACTCCTAGCTCCCTAAACTCAGCTTGTAGGACGTCATCCCGTTTTTTTCCTATATCGTTGGTACCTATATGTACCACGACAGCTGGCTGTTCACCCTTCCCCTCCAGAATACACTGCAGCCACTCCGAGACATCCTTGACTTTTGCACCAGGGAGGCAACATACCATTCTGGATTCTCGATTGCAGCCGCAGAAACATCTATCTTTTCCCCTTACAATAGAATCCCCTATCACTATAGTTCTCCCACTCTTTTTCCTGCCCTCCTGTGCAGCAGAGCCACCCCAGTTGCCATGGACTTAGCTGCTGCTGCCTTCCCCTGATTGGTCATCTCCTCCAACAGTACCCAAGATGGTGTATCTGTTTTGCAGGGGGATGACACCAGGGTACTCCTGCACTACCTTCCTTCCACTGCTCTTCCTGATGGTCACCCATTCCCTATCTGCCTGAGTAATCTTTACCCGCGGAGTGACCAACTCACTAAACGTGCTATTCACGACATCCTCAGCATCGCGGATGCTCCAGAGTGACACCATGCGCAGCTCCAGTGCCGCAATGCGGCCTGTTAGGTGCTGCAGCTGGATACACTTCCTGCACATGTAGTCATCAGGAACACTGGAAGCGCCCCTGACTTCCCACATAGCACAGGAGGAGCATGACACGTGTCCGAGCTCTCCTGCCATGACTTAACCATTAGATTACTTAATTTGGCAACATGCCACAGGTTTATTGCTGCTAAGAACAAGAAGAAAGACAAAGAAACAGAAAACTACTCACCACTCAACCAGCCAATCACTTACCCTCTTGGCTGTGACGTCACCCTTTGATTACTTTTGACTTCTTTCTTACTTTTGACCCTGCACCAGCTGTAGCTCGCTGCTCGCTGCTCCTCCAGCCGCTGCTCCTCCGACTGCCGCCGATCGCCGGACTCCCGCTGGGCCTTTATAGGCCGCTGCTCACACCTCCTCCGGTCACTGCTCCTCCGACTTTTGGAAACAAATAATTCAGTCAGGCAGAGTCTGCATAGATTTATGAAAGGGAAGTCATGTTTGACAAATTTGCTGGAATTCTTTAAGGATGTAATGAACAGGGTGGATAAAGGGGAACCAGTGGATGTGGTGTGTTTGGACTTCCAGAAGGCATTTTGACAAGGTGCCACATAAAATATTACTGCACAAGATAAAAGTTCACGGGGTTGGGGGTAATATATTAGCATGGATAGAGGATTGGCTAACTAACAGAAAACAGAAAGTCGGGATAAATGGTTCATTCTCTGGTTGGTAAACAGTAACTAGTGGGGTGCTGCAGGGATCAGTGCTGGGACCCCAACTATTTATAATCTATATTAACGACTTGGAAGAAGGGACCGAGTGTAACGTAGTCAAAGATTGGAGGAAAAGCAATGTGTGAGGAGGACACAACAAATCTGCAAAACAACATAGCCAGGCTTAGTGAGTGGGCAAAAATTTGGCAGATGGAGTATAATGTTGGAAAGTGCAAGGTTATGCACTTTGGCAGAAAAAATCAAAGACAAGTTATTATTTAAATGGAGAAAAATTGCACAGTGCTGCAGTAACAGCGGGGCCTGCGGGTACTTGTGCATGAAACACAAAAGGTTAGTATGCAGGTACAGCAATTGATCAGAAGGCCAATGGAATCTTGGCCTTTATTGCAAAGGGGATGGAGTAGAAAAGCAGAGAAGTCTTGTTGCAGTTATAAAGGAGATTGGTAAGGCAAGACCTGGAATACTGCGTGCAGTTTTGGTTTCCATGTTTAATACTGCTCTACTTGCTTTGGAGATGTAGAATTTACCAATATTTCGCAAAGATTCCATGTACCTGTTCCCCTGCAGAGGAGAAGAATCCCTTTCTGGACTTTTAAAATGGAAGGACAAACTTCGGGACACAAATGAGTTTAAAGAGGAAGACGAGGCCTGCAGGGGATAAAAGGGGATGCATTCATGGAGCCCCCACAGTGTTTTAACTCATAAGAAAGAGAATTTAATTTGTACCTAAATTACAGAAGCCTGAGATCCCCTAAACATCTCTGGGAAGCAGCATATCAATTTTAAGATTCTACAACATTTTGGCTGCGAAAAAAGAGTTACCGAATACATGACATGGGGCTAACCTCTGTGAAGCAAATTCGTGTATTAAGGTTCCCAGACTGTCTGGGGGTACCATGCAACACCAATTCACCCCCTAATAGATAATCAAATTACCAACCATTATCTAAATGACACAACTCAATCAAATTACAAGCCCGACAAATTCTGACAAAGAAGAGAGCTCAAAACTAATGAGCAGCTCCCTTGAAACAAAGAGCTGGGCCCGATTTGGTGGGAGATAAGGAAGCCTTTTTGGGATATATCTATTCCCAGTTTTACAAGGAAAAGAACACAAGCAGCCGGAGGTGGGGAGTGAAGAAATGGAGTAGTGGAGAAAACTGCAAGAAATCATCAAGGACCGACCGAGCATGCAAACAGCACGAGGCCCACGAAACGGAAGGTTTTCAGCAACCAAATTGACAACCCGGGCCACCACAACCAGCGAAACGACCAACCGAAACCAACTCAGCAAAAACCGAAGAATCGACATTTATTTCCACTCTACAATCTACTTCTGAACGACCAACGGGTGAGAAATTACCAAAAAGGACTAACTAAAACTATTCCCAACCAAAGAAAGTGGGTACTTACTCCATACATCCAAATCTCAACTTACTGCATCACCCCAACTGAAGACTACGCAGTCTGAAGTCCTCTCCTCCGTCCGGGATACGGCTCGCCTCGAAGGCCAAGTGCAGTGAACCCCGAAACCGCGATTCACCAGCAACTGTCAAAAGAGATTGGTGAGCATAGCTCCTGAACCCCCAGAGCTATAACTTAGTTAGTCAGGGGAATTGAGAGCGGGGGAGGCTAGGATAACTTGTGTAAATGTATCTGCATTCTCCTCTTTACCCCATTTAGAGTTTAAGCTGTATTCTTTTCTCCATAGGCTGTATGTTGACAATTTATTCAACATGTTGTACCCCTTAGTGTCTATTGCTATTACTATTCTGTGTGTGTTATTAAAGATGTGCCTTTTACTTCCTTTTAAACACAATAAAGCCATACCTGCTTCCTATCTTGAAACCGATTGTTTGCCCAAGTCTGTCACAGCCACTTTATAATTCAAGTGTCTAGAACCAAGGGTGTGGGAGCGATTCATTTAAGGGCAGAAGGGAAAGCTGACCCTCCGAAAACCACCCCTTACATAATGGTGACCACCAAGGGCCTCTGGGGCAAGGGACGTGATAAGAGAGAGAGTGGTTTCATGAAAAGAAGCAAAAAGGAAGAGGGGCTTTCCTCGTATGTGTTTAAGAGGGTAAATGTGGCTAAGGAGTGGGTACTCGATCTATTGTATGCTGAGCGTCCAGAAGATGCTGCAGCTCAATGGACCGAGAGCAAGGACCATAAAAAGTCAATAGAGAAGGCCATTTGGCTAATTTGACTTCAGCGACAGATCCGGCTTCTAGATGAGGAGAATGAAAAATTAAAGGGATTATTGAGGCAGGCAGAAGAGAGGTCCAGTGCAAGGGACACAGTCGGGGAAAGGCTGTGGACTGAGGTTGGACAGAGAAAGGAAAGTAGAGAGCTCACTTAAGAAAGGCACAAAACCCAACTAGACCTTTAACAGTGTCAGATTTTTGAAGCCAAGAATAGCGAACTTGCATTGCGGGAATATAATTCCTGCCTCGCCAAGCAAGTTAAAGATTATGGGGAGAGGGTGAAAGACATTCAGGTAGCCTATAAGGTAGCCAGTACCAGGGAATTTGAGGCTGGTGACCATGGCCCCCGCCAGCAGCCGATCCAAGGCTTGAACCTTGCTCTATCCCGGGCTAAAGGCATGGTGTGCCTGATAAACCCGGGTTTATCCCAGGAATACCTGGTAGAGCAAGGAGAAACCCCGCAGTCACCGCCTGCAGCTCCCGGGAACAGCCCAGAGCAGCGGGGGTGTCAACCAGAGTGCAGGGCAGGTAACGATTGCGAACTACCAACAACGGCGGCCCCGAGTTTTAAATCGGTTTGGTAGCAGGGGGAATCAGGCAAGCCAATACAAGGAGGGCTGGAACCAGGGCCAATGCACTCGGTCCGGCAGCAGACGTTTGGCCCACCTGGTGCAAATGGGGCAGCAGGACCCCTAGTAAGCAATTTCATAGCCCCCATGACACCCAAAAACTGAGGGATATGATAGGCCACATAAGTAAGCTCACCCAATAGGGAGATCCCTCGGTACACTTCCTGGAAGTGGAACACACAGGGGAAATTAACGGGTGCGATAATTCGGAGCAGGCTAAGCTGTTGCTCTTCTCGCTAGACACCAAGCAGTGCCATTCCCTCTCTGCACACAGCAGAAAGGGGCGAAACACGTACGCTCGGTTAAGGAGGAGGTTCTAGAAGCCATGAGTATGAACGACGGGAGTCCTTTCTCCCGAGTGGAGAAGACAGTACAGCTCTATGGGGAGACTCCACAGGCTTTTGCCGACAGGTTGTGGCCGGTCTGCGAAAGGGCCTGTAGTGGTGTTCTTGACCGGGCCCACCTGGCCGAAAACGAGCTGGCTCACTGGCTCCGCAGCCTGGTGGCAAACAGCTTAACTGGAGTGAAGGCCAAAGCCCAGGTCTGGTTCGATCCAAGAAATCCCAGAACCACCGAGAAGGCAGTGTTCAGACAGTTGACCCTGGCTGACCGGAACGGGAAGTTCCATCAGATTAAACCCAGCCAAGGCAGAGAGAGTGGCATCAGGAAGGTGGGAACCCTCCCCACAAAGGGGGTGAATGTTTTGGGTGTGGGAAAAGTGGGCACTGGAGGAAGGACTGTAGGAACCCATGGAAAGAGACTAATGGAAATGCCACTTCAGCCCCAGCCCGTAAGGCCGGGGCAGGAACACCCGACTCATATGAGACACTCGTAGCCACCCTACATACACTTATAAATGGACTGGAAGCAGTAGCTACCGCAACCAGTACAGTAGCCGGTACGGTAAATCCCTCTGCTCCAACCCACCCATGTGTATGACTAGAGCCAGCGCAGCCTGTGTACCTGTGTTCCCTAGAGTACGATGTCTGGATAGACCGTGCGTTACAATGGAGGTGGAGAAAGTGAACGGGACCTACCTGCTAGATACTGGTGCTTCCTGCACCCTTGTACATGCAGATAACCCGGCTACCTCACCTCTATCGAAAGGGGTCCCGTACAGTCTAGTGGGGTTCACAGGCAACGAGCAAACTGGTTCGTTTCCCATCCCGCTCACCATTCAGTTAGGGACACTCAAAACCAAATGGAAGTGTGTCCTGATGAAATGGGAGCAGGAGGGAAAATGTATCCTGGGGGATGATTTTATCATTAGCCACTAGATCCTTTTGGATCTGAGGAACCACTGTCGATGGGGAGCCATAGAGACAGACAGAGAAGGTGAGGTGGCGGTGATCCCAGAAAAAGGGGCCAAGGGAACGTTGTGTACCGTGAAGCCAAAGGAGGGTTATGACTTGGAATTACTGGTCAGTAACACCCCAGTGGAGTACCAGGCATATGTACGGGCACACCTTGCAGCATTCGCCACCCACAAACATGACTGTGGCAGGGTAACGGGGTGGAAGTTAGTTTAGAAGGGGACCCCATGACCCAACCACAAAAGCAATATAACTTCCCCAGGGAGGCAGAGGTAGTCCTGACAACGGCGCTGGGATCACTGGTAGAGCAAGGGGTGTTAAGACCGATAGCTACCCATGTGAACTCTCCACTGTGGCCGGTTCAGAAACCGGACAACTCATGGAGGGCCACCGTGAAATATCGAGTGCTAAATAAGAATATCCCTGCCTGTGCTCCCACTGTAGCAGCCGTAGCGGACCTCAGAGGGAGTATTCCAGCATCCGCGACCACTTTCACGGTGTTGGACATTTCAAATAGGCTCTGGTCCATTCTTTTAAATCGGGAGGACCAGTACAAGTTCGCCTTTACCTTTAAGGGCCAACAATACACGTGGAACTGTCTTCGCCAAAGCTTCCACAACCGCCAAGCATTTTACACCAATGTATGGCGAACTGTTTAAAGGGCTTTAGCAGACCCCAGCAGTTGGTGCAGTATGTGGATGACCTGCTTCTGTTCACCGATCAGGGGGAGGAGCATGGCCCACTGCTGGCTGAGCTGCTGGAGCTGCTAAAAGAAGAAGGGTTTAAAGTAAACCCGAATAAGGCACAGATCGGCCAGAAGGAAGTCAAATTCCTGGGGCTGACTGTGCGCGCTGGGGAAAGGGCCATAGACAAGGCTAGAAGGGAGGCAGTACAGGAGTTACCAGCCCCCAACACAGTGACAGGGGTAAGATCCTTTCTAGGGCTCACTGGACACTGCAGAGACTTCATTGAGGAGTATGCAGCTACCGCAGCCCCTCTGCTCAGGCTTCTACACAAGGGTGTAGAGTGGGACTGGGATGAGGGTTGCGAGGCAGCATTTAATCAGCTCAAGAAGGACTTGCAGACCGCGCCAGCCTTAGGAGCGATAGATGTAGGAAAGGAGTTTTTCCTGGAGGTGGCAGCCAGCGGGGACAGTTTGAGCTCAGTGCTGCTTCAAGAGCGGCACGGCCAGCTGAGACCGGTGGTTTACTCCTCCAGGATCCTCACAGATGTGGAGAAGGGGTACTCCAACTGTGAGAGACACCTCCTCGCCACACATTGGGCAGTGAAAAGATCCTTGATCTTCACGGGAGGGTCTCCTCTAACACTCCTAATCCACCACACACCTACTCAGATGCTCCTAGATGGGATGATTAAGGACGGGACGGTGAGCAGTGCCCGCATTGCTCGCTGGACCCTGCTCCTCTCCGAGATGGACCTCAGAGTAGAAGGCCACCATGAGCCAAGGCTCGCAGCCAACCTAATCTACCCAGGGAAAGCCCACAGGTGCTCCATAGAAGGGGTATGGGAGGTGAACATTGGCCTTCGGGCTGGGTTACACCCTACATGCCGGGATATCTACGTGGACGGGTCCAGCATGGTATCTGCTGGCAAACGACTCACTGAGTGCGGAGCCTATGACCCAAGGTCAGGTATTGCCCGGGTAATCAAGCTCCGCAGCTTCATGAGCGCCCAGCATGCTGAACTGTCCGCCGTAATGTACGTGGTGTCCCACCCCGAGGAATTCCCTATCCCGTACACGATTTGCTCGGACAGTATGTTCACCTGTAATTCGTGGACAGAGTGCCTGGCTATATGGTCCCGTCGCGGATACACGTCCGCTGACGGGAGACCCCTGGCAATCAAGCCCCTGCTGGAGAAAATCATGACAGCGGTGGGGGAAGAAGGAAAGGTCTACATACATAAGGTGAAGGACCATTCAAAAACCAAACCCCGTGCAGAGGGAAAGCAACAGGCTGACAAACTGGCCAAAGAAGGTGCCCGCACGGTAAAGTTCTGGGACCCCTATGACACTGGCCACATAGCAGCGGTCAAGAATAAGAACAGGGCAGCAGAGAGTACAGGGATAGCTTTGGCCCCGGACTTAAAAACAGTTCAGGCACAGGACCCAGTCCTGAAAGCTGTCCTGAACGCGCTAGCTAGAGGAGAGAGAGTAGAAGGTCCGTACGGCACAGCAGCCATTACCGTTAAGGAAGGCATGCTGTTTAAAGAGGGACAATGGGTCGTGCCACAGCAGCACCAGAGGGAATTCCTAAAACTGGCCCATGAGGGTCCAGGAGCAGGACACCCCGGGCCTGAGACCACCTGGCAACGGGTGGAACAGGCAGGATGGTGGCCGGGACTCAGGGAGGATGTCCGTGGATTCTGTGTGAACTGCCTGGTGTGTGCTGCGAACAACCCTGACCCCCAGAAAAGGAAGGTGTCCCTAGGACACGTCAGGAGGGTAGAGGGACCATGGCAGTCAATCCAAATTGACTACATCGGGCCCCTACCCACCGCCCAGGGTGGCTACAAATACTGCCTAGTCCTGGTGGACGTGTTCTCAAAATGGGTTGAAGCCTTCAACTGCCGAACAGCCACCGCACTAGGGACAGCTAAAATTCTAGTGAGCGAAGTGTTCTCCCGGTGGGGACTCCCACAGTATGTGGAGTCGGACCAGGGGAGCCATTTCACCGGGCAGTTATTGCAGGCAACCCTTAACCTGCTCGGCATTGAGGGGAAATGGCACATTGCCAACAATCTACAGTCATCGGGTAATGTGGAGCTTTTAAACTACACCATTAAAGAAAGGCTGCGGAAGGAGACAGGAGACTCACCCCAAAAGTGGGTGGAGGTCTTACCGTTGGTCCTAATGGGGATCCGAGCCAGCCAGTCAAAGAGCACGGGGTATTCCCCATGCGAGCTCATAACTGGCTGGATCATGCGGACCCCCACCCATGTCCTAGCCCCGGTGCTCACAGAAGGTCAGCTCAGAGAGGTGAACTGGGACTGGTTTGTCAGGAACCTGTTTGAACACCTCAAACAGATTCACTGGCAGGCTGCTAGTAACATGGGCAGACAGCATCAGAGTAACCGATTGCTGCTAGAACCCAGCAAACACCACGAATGGGAGATAGGAGGCCAGGTCATGGTGAGGAACCATGCTCGGGTCGGGGTTTGTGAAGCATTATATATGGGGCCATACAGCATTGTCGACAAGGCAAGCCGGATGGTCTATGCCAGAAAGCTGCCCCGCTGTACTAAGTGGTTCCACATCAACCAGTGCAAGCTGTACAACCCAGGGTCAGCCAAGCACAGAGGGCAGCCGGGATGTGTGAACTGTCCTCAGGACAGGGATCCTCCGTTGGCCGCCCCCGACGGTGGAGGGCCCACAGGGAATGTGGCAGGCTCAGAAACCGTGCCTTTTGGGATGGTGAATTGCAGTACTGGAGGGGCTATCCCACCCATCGTTTGGGATTCGGACGCACCCCCAGTAACCCAAGCCCTGAGAAGGACCCTCCGTACACCACGGCCAAAGATACCGTGGTCACCGGCATCTGAGACTCAGCGATTCTACCCTAGGAGTAGGGCAGCCTGACAGGAAAGGCCGAAGGTCAGAAGTACAGAGGCCACTCAGAGTAGGGACCCCCAGCCAGCCGCCTCCAGCGGTGAGGGTCTCACAGGAGCAGTAGCATCGAGCTGTCCCAGAGACAAGGGTCTCCAGCTAACCGGCTGCGGGGAAACCCTAGCATCCAGGCGGCTATCAGACCGCACCAGGCATGGGCCTGACAGGGACTAACCAGGCCACCCGGAGACGGGTGGCGGCTGTACATAGCTCTAATTTTTAGTCTAAGGTAGCTGACTGCACCATTTTACATTTTAAGGTTTAGTTTAGAATAGAGGGTAATGTTGCAGTAATGTTTAGGTGATTGTTTTGAGTTTGTCTTGTATGTCAGCCAGCCTGAGAGCAGTTCTCAAGGGCAGGATCCAGACATTACCAGGTGATGGACAAACCTCAGGAGACCAATTGATGTTGTTTAATTTTAATCTATGTTCTTCCTTCTGTAATGTGGTTGTACGTTGACTACATGCTGGTGAATATAATGTAATTGAAATGAAATGTAACTGTGCTGAAATGCAATTGTAGGGATGGAACCCCCTCCAAGCTGGGAGGGTGTAAACGTAAAAAGTTTGTACCTGTAAAGGGAAAAGTGTGTCACTGTGGTGATGTTGCATAAGTGTAATGCATATTTTGGTATTAGTTTAGTTAATTTACAGGGAAAGTTATTTCTTGAGAGCCAGGAACTTTGCTCACCTGTAAGATGATACCATAAATGACATGGTATCACAGGGTGGGAATGTAGAATTTAACAATATCTCGCAAAGATGCCTGGTACCTTTCCCCTGCAGAGGAGAAGAATTCCTTTCTGGGCTTTTAAAATGAGTTTAAAGGGGCAGACGACGCCTGCAGGGGATAAAAGGGAATGCATACATCGAGACCCCCCCCCCCCCCAACAGTGTTTGGACTCATAGGAAAGAGAATTCAAAATGGACCTAAATTTCTGAAGCCTGAGATCCCCTAAACATCTATGGAAAGGAGCAGATCAATTTTAAGATTCTACAACATTTTGGCTGCGAAAAAGAGTTACCGAGTACAGAAGGTGGGGCTAAACTCTGTAAATCAAATTCATGTATTAAGGATCCCAGACTGTCTGGGGGGAACTATTCACCCCATAAGAGATAATCGAATTACCCAATCAAGCACAATGGAAATCATGGTCAGGAAATTGGACAATCCTCAAACAATGCAAAACCAGTGATAGCACATTCTCACACCCTAATCGAGTTACTGCCGACAAAGGAGACATTTTAAAATCAATGGACAGAACAGTTTAAACAGAGCCCAAGAGATTTGATGGGAGATAACGGAGCCTTTTTTGGGGGATATATCGATCCCCCAGTTTTACAAGGAAAAACTAACAGAACACAGACTCGAACTCGCACTGACTCGAACAAGGACATAGACTGGAACACAGACACAGACACAAGCAGCCTGCTTCCTCTGCAGTGAAGAAATGGAACAGTGAAGGAAACTACCAGAATTCATCAAGAACTGACCGAACACGAGGCCCACGAAACGGAAGGTTGTCAGCAACCAAATTGACAATCACTCTACAATCTACTTCTGAACGACCCAACGGGGGAGAAATTACCAAAAGGGACTAACTAAAACTATTCCTAACCAAATAAAGTCGGTACTTACCCCATACATCCAAAACGCAACTTAGCGCATCAACGGACGCACCCCAACCGAAGACTGCGCAGTCCGAAGTCCTCTCCTCTGTCCGGGGTACGGCTCGCCTAGAAGGCCAAGTGCAGCGAACCCCGAAACCGCGAATCACCGGCAACTGTCTAAAGGGATTGGTGAGCATAGCCGCTGAACCCTAAGAGCTATAACTTACTTAGTTGGGGGAATTGGGAGGGGCGAGGCTGGGATAACTTGTGTTAATGTATCTGCATTCTCCTCTTTACTCCATTTAGAGTTTAAACTGTATTCTTTTCCCCACAGGCTGTAATTGGACAATTTATTCAATGTGTTGTACCCCTCAGTGTGTATTGGTCTGTGTGTGTTATTAAAGGTGTGCCTTTTACTTCTTTATAAACACAATAAAGCCATACCTTCGTCCTACCTTGAAAGCGATTGTCTGTCCAAGTCTTTTACAGTCCCTTCATAATTCCAGTGTCGATAACCAAGGGTCAGCGAGCGATTCGGAACCGCTCATATAAGGTCAGAAGGGAAAGCTGACCCCCTGAAAACCACCCCTTACTTTGCCGGCCACAACTCCTTCATAACCGATCTTACTCCTCTCACTACTTCTTTACCCATGGATTCCTCGTGAGATTGTGGTGACCTGAAATTTCTAAAATCTTAATATAAAACTAGAACTCTTCAACATTCTTAAACTCATATCGTGCTATTATATACATCTGCCACCCGTCTCCGACTGGCCAAGTTAATCCCTGTTCTTCTCCTTCCCTTATTCAGCCTCTGGTTTGCCTGTGTGGCCGGCGGTAAGGCGGTCTGTACCGCAGGACCCAGAGTGTTCTGACTGGAGGTGTGCCTGAGTCCCACATTATCGGGGGAATGGCCCCTCTGGGGCAACAACACACTTCCCCTTTTGGTGTGGCTGCTGAGTTCATTTCATTAACTGAGGATTCTGCACAGCCGGGGGCTGTAGGCTGGGGACTCTCAGTTAGTGGCTGGTCCACCACGACCTCTCCTGTGAGTCCCTCACCGCCGAAGGCTGCCGGCTGGGGATCCCTGTCCGTAGACTGATCCCTGATCTTGGGTATTCTCTAACGGATGGCCAACCTCCCGGGGCTGACCCACTGAAACTGGGGCACTGGTGACCACGGTGTCTCCGGGAAGCGAGCCGGGACAGCTTTGTCAGGAATCTGTTTGAACATATTAAACAGATTCACTGGCAGGCTGCTAACAACATGGGCAATGAACTCAGCAACTTTAGCTTGAGTGTTCAGGACAGAACGCGTCCCTGAGCATGTATGAGGAAAAAGCTCCAGAAAATATTCTCGGCCAGGGAGCTTTCGCTTGTGAGGTGAACGTGTTCAGCGCGACACTGCGGAAACATCTCCACTTTCAGCACCTGGTCAGAAAGAAATGTGAAGCGAGCAGGTGGACTGCAGAATCCCACTTTTAAGGAGTTGGTCGTGGTGTCAAACAAAGAGTTTCACTAAATGATTAAAAATAAGAAATGTCAAAGTCGAACATGCATCTCCAGAGGAAACTGCGATCTGAGCACAGCACTTTAAACCACTCCGCCACCCTGAGAATTCAATGCAAAATGCGGCCACCTGCAGGTTGATTTTGAACGTTTGTGTCCTGACACATGAAATAAATGAGGGCATCAGGCGTATCTCTGCCTGACACCGGGGAAAAAGTGAGACAGACCTTGGAGCAAGGGTCTGGTTATTGCCAAACAGCAAAGAAAATATTTTCTGGAAGAACAATGTTGAAAATAATTGCAACCCCAACATGATTAGAACACACAACCTTTCGATTAGGAGTCAGGCGTGCTACCATTGCGTCACAAGGTCCACACATGAAGTCTGAGATGTTCGGCGATATGAAGGTTTCACAATACAAGGGGCTTTAAAATCCCCGCCCATTCCCACCAGGTATCAGAAGCAGCGCTCACCTGCCAGTCACCGTATGTATTTTTCTTAAACTTTTGTATTGTTTTCACGGGAAAGCATCTTTAATTAACCCCTCACCTTCTTTTGCACAATGAAAGAAATGCTAACTGAGGGAGAGTCGATACTTCAATCATTTGTCCTGTGCTTTGGGGAGCGGGCAGGAAAGTGGACCTGAGTCCATGATCGCATCGGCCATGATCGTATTAAATGTCGGAGCAGGCTCGAGGGGCGTATGGTCGACAACTGCTCCTATTTCTTATCTTCTTATGTTCTTATGCATGTTGACCCATTTTACTCACAGTATTTTAGGAGTCTGGTTCAAAATCTTTATTGCTGATGACACCAGGAATCTGGGGCAACTTTTGTCAAATTTAACAGCACCGGTTATTCCGACTGTGCACAGAAAATAGAAAATAAAATCCTACGGTGCTCATTTTCCGATTCAATGCAGCAGGATTTCAAATAAAGTAAAAGAATTTTACAGTGAAAAGATTTAGAAGTGTTACTTGTATTTGTGTCTTTAATTAAAATTTGTGGCGTCTGATTCCCGTTCATGCCACTGCTGAATAATAAAGGAGGGTTTGACGTTGACCAGACTGCACTGCCCCGGATATTTGTGAGCTCATCCTTTATATTCAGTGGTTTCTCGCCCTTTGATGGGCTGCAGTGTAGCGGATATCACGTTGGCCTCACACGCAAAAGGTCGCCGGTGGATCCGTTTTCTCTCACTGAAAGTTATCTATTTATTGGTTAAATAAAGAGCAATTCAGGAATAAGGGAGCCCTTTTGCCAGGAGAATAAATAGCAAATAAAAACAGCAAATTCTGCAATTCTCAGCAAATCAGGCAGCATTTGCCAGGAGACTCAACTCGCCTCCGATTGTTCCCATTTGTCAAGTTTAAACAAAATGTTGCTGACTGGGATCGAACCAGGGACCTTTGCATGTAAAGAAAACATGATAACCACTACACTACAGAAACCACTGGTATAACAGCCCCAACAGAGGGGAGCTGACCAGTGAGCTCCCTCTATGCTGATCTGGAATGAGGAGGCTCACCTGAAACAACTTCTGTCCCACACTGAAAGTTCTCAATCCTTCTCCACCACTGCCCTTTACAGAAATGTCACGGATCACCCAGCCACCGTGTTCACTTCCACATCCTCACAGTGGGGCCACAGAGGCTCCTACCATCTCCCCGCGATCAGCGAACTCACCCAATTTACAAAATTAAACCCGGAACACGTGCCCGGCAAAGGGCAGGCGAAGCCAGATAGTCTGTAAGCTCGGTCTATCACAGAAAGTATTGGTATTCATGGTGCTTACAGCAATTATTAATCGTCTCACAGACCTCAATTATTTTTATGCGATGAATTGATCGAGTATCGTTACCAGGTCAGTGCGGCGGATCTTAACCCCTCGACCACCAGGGAACAGTTATGATAGATGTTGATATATTTATATATATTTATATAAGAACCTGAATATCAACGGCTAGCTACCTTGACCTCATGGCGAACAGCAGTGCATCTAACTTTGAGTGAAGTAAATTGTTCCACAATGAAACCCATTTCATCTTTTGTTCCCTTTTCAACACCAGAAACTGAGACAGGGGGAATAAATAGAGAAATAAAAGCACAGGGATATAGACAAGAGGAAGAAAGAAGGGGAAATATACTGTCTACACTCAGAACTAATGCAGAAACCCCTCTGCTGCGCTCGGGGTGGCCACCCACAGCCTGGATACACTAACGGGAGAACACCAGCCGCAGGTCGGGGCCATAAAAGGAACGGCGAGCGGCCCTGGGAGCAGCTTGGAGGTCCCGGGAGACTGCTCCAGGGAGCAGCGCGAGCTGGTGCAGGAGGGCGGCGGCAGCGAAGAGTGATGTCATCAAGGTCCAGGTCGGTGATTAGAGCGTGGGCAAATACAGCAGGAGCGGCGAAATCGGGGCGAAGGAGCGGCGAGAGACTGTGGAGGGATGCGATCGGGGCCCAGGGGAGGCTTGAGTTCAGGGCCAGGGGCCCAGGGGCAGCACGGGCCAGCCCACACTGCGATATGTGTGCACACTGGGTCCGTGCAGCAGAGCTGGTCTCCAGTCGTCTTGTTTAACCACTGCCACTGGACGAATACCTCGCTCTGTCAAGCCCGTGTGATGGCTGGGGTGCAACGGCCATCACACGTTAAAAAAATCCACGCACAGGCATCTTCCACCCTTCAACATACTTTTCAGGGCCTGGAATATGGAAACACCTGTGAACTCATTCTTTTTTGGCGAGGAACAAGTCATCCTCGCTTCGAGGGACTGCCTATGATGATGATGAACTGGATTTGCTGCAGTCCGCGGGCAGCAGGTGATGAAAGCGGGCGTGAGAGGGTGAGTGACAGGTGGGCACTGCTTCTGATGCTGTCTGACCCACGCTGGGAGTGGCCGGGGATTTTAAAGCCCTTTCATTGCACCAATGCAGGGTCAATGAAACTGTGTTCAGGAACCTTCATGTTTCCAAACATGGACAATCTGCACTGTAGACCTTGTGGTGCAACGGTAGTGTGTCTGACTCGCGATCCGAAAACTGTGTATTCAAATCATGTCAGGATCATTGTTCTTCAAAAGTTGCAAACTTCTTTGCTGTTTGGCTATAACCTGACACTTGCTCCAATGTTTGTCTCACTGTTTCCCTGGTGTTAGGCACAGATATGCCACATGCCCTCATTGACTTCATGGAACAAGACACAAAAGTTCAAAATTTAAATGAACTTGCAGTCTGGATGGCCGAGCCGTCGAAGGTGCTGCGTTCAGTTTGCAGTCTGCTCTTAAAGCGCGGTTTCAAATCACTTTTCTTATTTTTAGTCATTGAGCAAAACTCATTTGCTTGGCACCACGACCACCTCCTTAAAAGTGGGATTCAGCAGTTCACCTGCTCGCTTCACATTTCCGTCTGACCGGGTGCTGAAAGTGGAGATGTTTCCGCAGTGTAGCGGTTAACACGTTCGCCTCACACGCGAAAGCTCACCAGGTGGGAATATTTTCTGTAACTTTCTCCTCATGCATGCTCAGGGCGAGATTGTTCTCCTGTGAAAGGTCATATCATCATAAACATGTAAGGATTAGGAGCTGGAGTAGGCCATTCGGCCCCTCGAGCCTGGTCCACCATTCAAGAAGATCCTGGCAGTTCTTCGACATCAAGTTTAAACATCTGGGTACCGGAGCCAACAGGCGCCTGGTTGCAATCAGTGAAAAAACGTTTGCTTTAGCAGAAGCACAGCGAGCTCAGTTGATACAGCGTGAGATTTTTAATCTCAGATTCTCTGGTTCGAACACCAAGTTTGTTGATTACTTTTTAACTACTTTTTATGTTGCTTTCACGGGAATACATCGTTAATTAACCGATGGTCTTCTTTTGCACAAATAAAGAAATTCTAACTGAAGGAGATTCCATAATTGGATAATTTATCTATGCTCTGCAAGTTAAGTCTTGAACCATAAACCATTTTACACACTGCTTTCGGGGTCTGGTTCAAAATGTTCATTGCTGGTAACATCAACAGGAGACTGGGGAAACAGTGAGACTGACTTTAGAGCAAGGGTCTGGTTATTGTGAAACACCAAAGAAAATATACATTCTGGAAGAATAACATCGAAAGGAAATGTGACCCGACACCCAGAAAGAAGTGTTAAGACAGAAGATGAAATGCTGCATCCCTTTCTGCAAAAAAATCCTTTCACAAACATTTCTCTGACCGAAGCTGCACAAAACAAAAATGTTCGTTGCAAAGTCATTAAACTCCCGAATTTCCGCTTCACCAGAATCTCCTGAATCAGATGCCTCTAGTTTTGCCGACTCAATCCATGTCCCTTTGCAATGTTCTGCTTCTACCCACACTATGAAATGTGCCGCTAACTTATAGAATCATGGAATGGTTACAGCACGGAAGGCCATTCGGCCCGTCGAGCCCGTGCCGACTCTCAGCGAGTCCCACTCCCCCCTCCTTTTAACGTAGCCTTGCAATTATTTTTCCTTCAGACACTGATCCAACTCCCGTTTGAAAGATAAGATTGAGTCGGCCTCCACCACCCTTTCAAGCCGTGCATTCCAGATCCTAACCACTTGCTGCTAAATGGTCATCTCCTGTTCCTATGTGTAAAGTCTGGGAAACACGAGATCAATTCCTGCCACACTCACAGACTTCCTAAATATAGCACCGTCTTTCTATTCTCGTAAAACCAGCTCCTGAAGTGTAGGCCAGCTGTGTAGGTGAAAGCTCTGGTTATGTTCCTAACATCACTTCAATTACAGTGTTTCCGTAGTGTAGTGGTTGTCACATTTTCTTCACCCGCGAATGATCTTTGGTTCGAAACTGGGCGGAAACATTTTGAAAACCCGTTTAATTAAATATTAGAAAAAATGGATTTATTCATATTAATGTTTCAATATTAACAAAACACAATGTCCCACAGCCTTGTTAAATTTTCTGATATCTATGT
Source organism: Pristiophorus japonicus (assembly GCF_044704955.1). Classification (NCBI taxonomy): domain Eukaryota; kingdom Metazoa; phylum Chordata; class Chondrichthyes; family Pristiophoridae; genus Pristiophorus; species Pristiophorus japonicus. The sequence continues at coordinate 988,358 of NW_027250967.1, forward strand.
TCAGTTCTGTATACACTCAAACTCGACACTTGAACTGAATGCTCATATAAGTATTGGAGTGGGAACTCACTGGATAACAGCACAGCTGGCAATGTTTGCAGAATATATTCGTGACACCAAAGCACACAATGACAACCTGGAATTGTGCGGCACAGTATCCTCGGGGAAAACAGTTGAAGTCCCTGAGAGGGCTTAAACCACCAACTTTTTGGTTAACAACCGAACACGCTAACCCATTGCGCCACAGAGACTGACACAAGTGTATACTGCAAGACATCCCAAACCAGGGTGTCCGTCAGTTAAAGCTTCAGATTGCTCCGACCAGTTGGAACTTGTCCACTCTCAGTTGCACTTTTCCCAAAGAAAGGGTGGGACATTCATTGTGGATGTGTGGAAGCAGTCTGGTCCCGCACACTGCAGACACTTCCATGTCACCGCCAACCAGCTCTCACACAACCGGTGTGATCGACCTTCCAGCCTTCCGGTGCCTTGTCTGTGACAAAGTATTCTGATTGTCCCGAAGCCGGTGTTAGGTTTTAATTCCTGTTCAGCTCCTGACTGCTGATATTCCTGTGATTAAACGGGAACTAAATGCTTGCAGGGACAGTTGGATTCACCATTTCTTTGCTTGGTGAAATTTCAAAGATTGAAAGTGACGCCCATCAACCCCAAACCTCGTCACCTACTCGCTAACCGCTACACGCTGCTCCCGTGAGATGGAAGCCCAGTTGCTGTTTCAAGCTTGAATGCAGGTACAAGCAGAACTCATTCAAAGAAAGTCCAAATCCCTGAGGCACCTGATTATTTGCACCAAACTCCTTTGTAAAGAGTTGAGGTTCGTGTGGGGTGATTTGGGCACATCTTTCCCCATACTACAACACTTCAAACATAACTCAACGGCTGTAAAGCGCTTTGGGGCGTCATGAGTTCCTGAAAGGCACTGCAGAAATGCAAGTCTTCCTTTGCAAAATTTCTATGCAATTTCAAAACTCGCCGGCAAAATAATGGACTCGTCCAGGATTGGAACGCAGGACTTCTCACAAATTTCATTTAACTTCGACTCATCTAAAGTCACACCTTTAGATCAATGAACCAACTGCTTGACAATCATAACGGTAATGTATAGCCATTACAAAAGCAAGTTTTTGTGTGTGGCTACTCTTGATTAGAGAAGCACGTGAGACCGAATCAGTGACTTTGCTTTTTCGACCTGTCTTCTGAAGCGCCGCACGGTCCCACTCCGACAGTCAATGAACTGTTGGGACATTAGTGTATCCAGGCTGTGGGTGGCCACCCCGAGCGCAGCAGAGGGGTTTCTGCATTAGTTCTGGGTGGGGGCAGTATTTCCCCTTCTCTCTTCCTCTTGTCTGTATCACTGTGCTTTTATTTCTCTATTTATTCCCCCTGTCTCAGTTTCTAGTGTTTAAAAGGGAATAAAAGATGAAATGGGTGTCACTGTGGAACAATTTCTATCGCTCAAAGTTAGATTCACGACCGTTGTGCCAGGAGGTCTGGACAGCTTGCCGTTGACATACAGGTTCATATATAAATATATATTTTTATGTTGATACAAATAATCGAAGCTGCTCCCTGGTGGTCGAGGGGTTAAGATCTCGAGCATTAACCCTTTCCATTCTCAATCAGTTCATCGCAGAAACATAATTGAGGTGTGTGAGAGGATTAATGATTGCTGTAATCGCCGTTAATAACCCCACTACTATCTGTTAAAGAATGAGCTTACACACTCTCCTACTTCTCCTGCCCTTTGCCGGACACATGTCCCGGGTTTAATTTTACAAACTGGGCGAGTTCGCTGATCGCGGGGAAACGGTTGGAGCCTCTGTGGCCCCACTGTGAGGATGTGGAAGTGAACACGTGACATTTCTGTAAAGGGCAGCAGAGGAGAAGGATTGAGAACTTTCAGTGTGGGACAGAAGTTGTTTCAGGTGAGCCAACACATTCCTGATCCTCCTCTCTTCTTAGGTAATCCCGGAGTCGAGGATGACTTGCTTCCACATTAAAAATCAGTGGTGATCAGCACAGAGGGAGCTCACTGGTCAGCTCCCGTCTGTTGAGGTCACTGTGCCAGAGGTTCCCAAGTGTCGCGGTTATCACGTTTGCTTTACACATGAAAAGTCACCGGTTCAATCCCGGGCGGGAACATTATGTTGAAATTTCCTATAGGGGAACAATCGGAGGCGAGTCTTGTCTCCTGGCAAATGCTAACTGACCTGCTGAGATTTCCAGCATTTGCTGTTTTTATTTGCTATTTATTCTCCTAGCAAAAGGGCTCCCTTATTCCTTAATTGCACTTTATTTCATCAATAAATAGATAACTTTTAGCGAGAGAAAATGTATCCACCGGGGAACTTTGGCGTGTCGGAATAACCGGTGCTGTTAAATTTGACAAAAGTTGCCCCAGATTCCTGGGGTCGCCAGATATGAGGATTTTGAACCAGACTCCTAAAACACAGTGTGTAAAATGGGATATGGTTGAACAGTTAACATGCAAAGCACAGAACAAATGATTGAAGTATCGACTGTCCCTCAGTCAGCATTTCTTTCATTGTACAAAATAAGATGACGGGTTAATTAATGATGCTTTCCCGTGAAAACAACACAAAAGTTAAACAAAAACATACGGTGACTGGCAGGTGAGCGCTTCTTCTGATACCTGGTGGGAATGGGCAGGGATTTTAAAGCCCCTTGTATTGCAGAATCTTCATATAGAGGAACATCTCAAATTCCCTGTGTCGGCCTTGTGGCGCAACGGTAGCGCGTCTGACTCCAGTTTAGAAGGTTGCGTGTTCAAATCACGTCGAGGTCACTGCTCCTTTGGGTAATCCCGGAATTAATATTTTCTTTGCTGTTTGGCAATAACCAGACCCTTGCTCCAAGGTCTGTCTCACTGTTTCCCCGGTGTCAGGCAGAGAAACAGCTGTTGCCCTCATTTATTTCTTGTGACAAGACACAAAAGTTCAAAATCAACCTGCAGGTGGCCATATACTACACTGGATAGTCAGGACAGCCGAGCGGTCCAAGCTGTTTTGTTCAGTCTGCACTGAAAGTGTGGATTTGAATCCCACTTCTAGCACCTTTTATTTTTAGTCATTAAGCAAAACTCATTTACTTGGCACAACGATCAGCTCCTAAAAAGTGGGATCCTGCAGTTCACCTGCTCGCTCAGCATCTCCGTCTGACCTGGTGCTGAAGGTGGAGATGTTTCCGCAGTGTGGCCGTTCACACGTTCACCTTACTGTCATGTATCTCACACTACTCTGCCGTTCTAAGTCGTTTTGAACATCTCTTTCAGCCAGGTGTGGGTACCTTCAAAGGGGCTAAAGTTAAAATCTACATCACACGGGATGCCAGACCGGTCCATCACAAGGCTCGAGCTGTGCCTTATGTGATGAGGGAAAAGATTGAACACGAACTGGACCTGCGGGAAGGCATTATCTCATCCGTGGAATTTAGCGACTGGTCAAGTCCCATCATCCCCGTCATGAAGCCTGATGGATCCGTACAAATCTGTGGGGATTACAAGTCTACCATAATAGAGTCTCCCGACAGGACCAATACCCGCTGCCCAGAGCAGAGGACCTATTTGCCACGTTGGCTGGAGGAAAACTTTTCTCAAAACTTGATCTTACATCTGTGTATATGACGCAAGAACTGACCGAAGAGTCTCAGCTACTCACCACCATCAACACACATCGAGGCCTTTTTATGTACAATCGATGCCCATTCGGCATCAGGTCGGCAGCTGCTATATTCCAGCGCAACATGGAGAGTCTGCTCAAGTCCATCCTGGGGACGGTTGTGTTTCAAGATGACATACTCATCACGGGCAGGGACACCGACTCCCATCTCCGCAATTTGCAGGAAGTACTAAGTCGATTGGATCGAGTAGGCTTAAGAGTTAAGAAATCCAAGTGTCTGTTTCTCGCGCCTGAGGTTGAATTTTTGGGCAGAAGGATTGCTGCTGATGGAATCTGCCCAACAGAATCAAAAACCGAAGCAATTCGTCTGGCACCCAGGCCCTGGAATATCTCGGAACTGCCTGCCTTTCTCGGGCTATTCAATTACTTTGGGAACTTTATGCAGAACTTGAGCACGCTGCTGGAGCCTCTCCACTTGCTACTCAGAAAGGTGTGCGATTGGTTTTGGGGGGACGCCCAAGAACGCGCCTTCAATAAAGAACTCAATCTTCTATGTTCCAACAGTGTTTTAGCCTTTTTTGACCCAGGTAAAAAGTTAGTTCTTACATGTGATGCGTCAGCGTACGGGGTCGGGTGCGTTTTACAGAAAATCAATGATGCGGGTAAATTACAACCCTTTGCTTATGCCTCCAGGTCACTTTCACGGGCGGCGTGCGGGTACGGTATGGTTGAGAAGGAGGAGCTCGCGTGCGTGTACGATGTCAAAAAGATGCACCAATACCTTTTCGTGGCCAAGTTCGGGTTAGAAACCAACCACAAACCCCTCACGTCCCCGCTATCTGAGTGAAAGGCAATAAACGCCAAAGCCTCGGCACGCATTCAGCGGTGGGCACTCATGCTGGTGTCTTACGAGTACACAATAAGGCACAGACCATTCACAGACAACTGTGCCGACGCGCTTAGCAGGCTACCCCTGGCGACCACAGAAGGTTCGGACGAACAGGACTGTGAGATGGTCATGGCAATCAGTGCCTTTGAATCCACAGGTTCGCCCATGATGTCGCACCAAATCAGAGCCTGGGCCCGCGATGCCTCCCGAGGAGATCAAACCTTTCCATAGGCGCAGGCATGAACTATCACTACAGGCAGACTGCCTGATGTGGGGCAGCCGAGTAGTTATGCCCTTGCGAGGCTGAGAGGCGTTTGTCCGGCAGCTCCACCGCGAGCACCCGGGGATCATCCTAATGAAGGCCATAGCCAGATCCCACGTCTGGTGGCCTAGCATTGACGCGGACTTGGAGCTCTACATCCGTCGGTGCACCATTTGTGCCCAACTCAGTAATGCCCCCAGGGAGGCCCCCCTAAGCCCCTGGCCCTGGCTCACAAAAACCGTGGTCGCAGGTGCATATAGACTATGCGGGCCCATTCATGGGCAAAATGTTCCTCGTAGCCGTTGATGCATTTTCAAAATGGATCGAGTTCACCATTTCAAACTCGAGCACCACCTCCACCACTCTGGATAGCCTGAGAACTATGTTTGCAATGCACGGAATTCCTGACATATTGGTCAGTGATAATGGTCCGTTCTTCACTAGCGCAGAATTTCAAGAATTTATAGTTGACCACGGCATAAATCACGTTAAGACGGCACCGTTAAAGCCGGCCTCCAATGGCCAGGCGGAGCAAGCAGTGCAGATCATTAAACAAGGCATGCTCAGAATCCAAGGTCCCACGCTGCAGAGCCGCCTGTTGCGACTGCTGCTGGCATACAGATCTCGTCCACATTCGTTGACTGGGGTTCCCCCCGCGCAACTATTGATGAAATGAACCTGAAAGACCAGGCTCTCGTTAATCCTCCCAGACATGCATGAAATTGTTGAGGTTAAGCGCCGGAAGCTAACTGAGTACCATGACCTAAATTTGAGGGGGAGGTGGAATGAGATAGGGGACAAGGTGCTTGTGCTAAACTATGGCAGGGGTCCCAAATGACGTACAGGGACAGTAACAGGCAAGGAAGGAAACAGGCTACTGGTTGTACAAATGGACAATCGCCAAACCTGCCGGAGGCATGTAGACCAAGTAAAAAGTAGATTCACCAACAATAGTGCAGGACGAGAGGCAGACTACAGTATGGAACTCACACCACACCTGGTGGGCAGACAGAGGGAACAACCTGAGGAAAGGGCAGTCTCAACAGACAGCCCAGGCGAGATACCAGCAATCACACTGAAAGAAAAACAGGCACCAAGGCAAACAACTGAACCACAACTAAGACGCTCCACGCGAGAGCGTAGACCACCTGAGAGTCTGAATCTATAAAGACAATAAGACCTTGGGGGAGTTTGATGTCATGTATCTCACACTACTGTATATAACTGTATCTTACCATGCTATACATGACTGTAACTAGATATGACCTGTAACCACAAGCATACGTTACCACCAGGGGTGCACTTGCAGGAGATACTGCATACCTGTTCCACACAGGTATATAAAGGCAGGTCTCAGGCAAGTATGGCACATGAGAGCTGTGAAATAAAGGTGTAGGTCCAGAGTGACCTTGACTTCAGCATGTGCCTCGTCTGAGTCTGTACTGCAGGGTCAGGACTTTACACTTACAAGCGAAAGCTCACCGGGTGGTAATATTTTCTGGAGCTTTCTCCTCATGCATGCTCAGGGGCGAGTTTGTTCTCCTGTGAAAGGTTATAAGATCATAAACATGTAAGGATTCGGAGCCGGAGTAGGTCTTTCGGCCCCTCGAGCCTGGTCCACCATTCAAGAGGATTCTGTCAGTTCCTCGACAGCAAGTTTAAACATCTGGGGCGGAGCCAACAGGCGCCTGGCTGCAATCAGCGACAAAAAGGTGCATTTGTCAGAAGCCCGGCTCGGTCAATCGGTCGATCATGAGAATCTTAATCTTGAATTCAGGGGTGTGAGCCCCACGTTAATTGTTAAAACATGTCCCATTTTACACACTGTGCTTTAGGGATCTGATTCAAAATGTTCATTGCTGGTAACATCAACAGGATACTGGGGAAACAGTGCGACTGACTTTAGAGCAAGGGTCTGGTTATTGTGAAACAGCAAATGAAATATCAATTCTGGAAGAATGACATCGAAAAGAAATGTGACCCCGACACCCAGAAAGAAGTGTTAAGGCAGAAGATTAAATGCTGCATTCCTCTGTGCAAAAAATTCCTTTCACAAACATTTCTCTGACCAAAACTGCACAAAACAAAAATGTTCCTTTCAAATTCATTAAACTCCCGAATTTCCACCCCCACCCCCCGAATCTCCTGAATCTGATGCATCTTGTTTTTCCGACTCAATCCATGTCCCTTTGCAAAGTTCTGCTTCCACCCACACTATGAAATGTGCCACTAACTTATAGAATCATGGAATGGTTACAGCACGGAAGGCCATTCGGCCCGTCGAGCCCGTGCCGACTCTCAGTGAGTCCCACTCCCCCGCTCTTTCCCCTGAGGCCTGCAATTGTTTTTCCTTCAGACACTTATCCAACTCCTGTTTGAAAGATAAGATTGAGTCTGCCTCCAGTACATTCCAGATCCTAACCACTCGCTGCTTAATAGCCAGCTCCTGTTCCTATGTGTAAAGTCTGGGAAACACTGGACCAATTCCTACCACACTCACAGCCTTCCTAAATATAGCACCGTCTTTCTATTCTCGTAAAACCAGCTCCTGAAGTATAGTCCAGCTGTGTAGGTTAAAGCTCTGGTTATGTTCCTAACATTACTTCAAATGCAGTGTTTCCATAGTGTCGTGCTTGTCACATTTGCCTCACACGCGAAAAGTTCCTGGTTCAAAATTGGGTGGAAACATTTTGAAAACTTGCTCAATTAAATATTGGAAAAAATGGATTGATTCATATTCGTGATTCAATATTAACAAAACACAATGTCCCACAACCTTGTAAAATTTTCTGATATCACTGTACAGTTCTGTATACACTCAAACTCTACACTTGAACTGAATGCTCATAAAAGTATTGGAGTGGGAACTCACTGGATAAGAGCACAGCTGGTAATGTTTGCGGAATATGTTTGTGCAGTCAAAACGCGCAATGACAAACTGGAACCGTGCAGCACCGAATCCTCAGGGAAAACACAGTTAAAAACTTCGCTTCTGGGTGGGCTTGAACCACCAACTTTTAGGTTAATAGCCCAACGCGCTAAACCATTGTGTCACAGAGACTGACGCAAGTGCACACTGCACGACATCCAAAACCAGGGTGTCAGTCAGTTAAACCTTCAGATTGCTCCTACCGGGATGGAACTTGTCCACTCTCAGTTGTAATTTTCCCAAATAAAGGGTGGACATTCAGTGTGGATGTATGGAAGCAGTCTGGTCCCGCACACTGCAGACACTTCCATGTCACCGCCAACCAGCTCTCCCACAACCGGTGTGATCTACCTTCTCGCCTTCCGGTGCCTTGTCTGTGACGAAGTATTCTGATTGTCCCGAAAACGGTATTCGGTTTTAATTCCTTTTCTGCTCCCGACTGCAGATATTCCTGTGAATAAACGCGAACAAAGTGCTTACAGGGTCAGTTCGATTGACCGTTTCTTTGCTTGGTGAAATTTCAAAGATTGAAAGCGACGCACATCAACCCCAGAAAATGCTGGAAACACTCGGCAGGTCGGGCAGTATCTGTGGAGGTGGGGAAGTGGGAATAATCGATTGGTTTGTTTGCGGCTTTGATCTGCTGCTGGGAAGTGAGGCAGCGCTGCAGGATGCTTTTTTTCGAGGTGTAAGCAGAGGTTTCCGTCGTGTAACGGTTATCACGTTCGCCACACATGTGAAATATCCTCGGTTTGAGCACGGACAGAAACATTGTTTTGGAGAATATTTTTCTGTGGAATACATTTTTTAAAAGTAGCCCCAGGTTCCTTGTATCATGAGCGATGGGCATTTTAACTCACTCTCCTAAAATACAGTGTGTGTAAAATCAGATAGGGGATAAAACTTCGTCAATGATTAAAGTTCCTTAACTCATTAAAGTTCAGTTCTTGAAGTTTCCATCAATTCATTTCATAAACATAATTGAAGTGTGTGAGAGAATTAATAATGGGCTTTAATCGTTAAGGACCCCATTACTATATGTTATAGACCCAGGTTACACACTCTCTTGCTTCTGAAAGAGTTGAGGTCCATATGGGGGTGATTTGGGCACATCTTTCCCCACATTACAAGTGTGTCAGGAAATCAACCACCCAAAGCCCTTTCATTAACCACAGGGGTTCCCGCAATTGTCTGGTCTCAAAGCGGTTTTAGTAATTGTCAATATCTCTTGTCCATTTACCGATGTTTCCCGATTCTGTCGGTCTCCCTGGCTCTCTTCAATCTGTGTGTGGCCACCTACAGATTGGATTTCAATGAATACCTGTGTTTGTGTTTTCAATAACAACTGAAAATGTTTCTTATATATTTCTTATGTTCTCTCCAAATCCTCGATATCCTTCCTAAATTGTGGTGCCCAGAACTGTAAGCAGGATCCAACTGAGGCCTAAGCAGGGATTTATAAAGCTTTGGTGTAAGTTCCTCACCGGTGTAATCTATTTCACGTTATAAAGCCAAGGGTCCTGTATTCTTTTTTAGTAACCTTATCAACTTGTCTACCCACCTTCAAATATTGCTGTGTGTAAATCTCTCGGTCACTCTGTTTCTGCATCCCCTTTAAAACAACACCATTTAGTTGAAGTTTCCACAGATCACCACCGTGTGTTTCCCAGACCTTACACAGAGGGACATAGGAACAGGAGGAGGCCATTTAGCCCCTCGAGCCTGTTGCACTATTCAGTGAGATCATGGCTGATCTGATCTTGGCCTCAGCTCCACTTCCCTACCATCTCCGCCTAACCCTTGACTCCCATATCGTTCAAAAATCTGTCTACCTCCACCTTAAATATATTCAATGAACGAGCCTTCACAGCTCTCAGGGGTAGAAATACAAAGATTCACGCCCCTCTGAGGGAAGAAATTCCTCCTCATCCCCATTTTAAATGGGCAACCCCTTATTCTGAAACTATGTCCCCTCGTTCTAGATTCCCCCATGAGGGGAAACATCCTCTCTGCATCTACCCTGTTTAGTCCCCTCATAATCTTACACATTTCAAAGATATCATCTCTCACTCTGCTAATCTCCAATAGGTAGATCCCAACCTGTTCAACCATTCTTCATAAGACAACCTTGTGAACCTTCTGTGAAATGCCCCCAATGTAAGTTTGTCCCTCCTGAAATGAGGAGAGCAAAACTGTACGCAGTACTCCAGGTGTGGTTTCACCTGTGCTCTGTACAGTTGTAGCAGGACTTCCGTACTTTTATATTCCATCCCCCTAGAAATAAAGGCCAATTTTCCATTTGCCTTCCTAATTACTTGCTGTATCTGCATGCTAACTTTTTGTGATCAGGAAGGCCAATGGTATCTTGGCCTTTATTGCAAAGGGGATGGAGTATAAAAGCAGGGAAGTCCTGCGACAGCTGTATAACGTATTGGTGAGGCCACACCTGGAATACTGCGTGCAATTTTGTTTTCCATATTTACGAAAGGCTATACTTGCTTTGGAGGCAGTTCAGAGAAGGTTCACTAGTTTGATTCTGGAGATGAGGGGGTTGACTTATAAGGAAAGATTGAGTAGGTTGGGCCTCTACTCATTGGAATTCAGAAGAATGAGAGGTGATCTTATCGAAACGTGTAAGATTATGAGGGGGCTTGAGAAGGTGGATGCAGAGAGGATGTTTCCACTGATGGGGAGACTGGAACTAGAGGGCATGATCTTAGAATAAGGGGCCACCCATTTAAAACTGAGATGAGGAGAAATTTCTTCTCTCAGAGGGTTGTAAAACTGTGGAATTCCCTGCCTCAGTGAGCTGTGGAAGCTGGGACATTGAATAAATTTAAGAGAGAAATTGACAGCTTTTTAAATGACAAGGGGATAAGGGGTTATGGGGAGCGGGCAGTGAAGTGGAGCTGAGTCCATGATCGGATAAGCCATGATCTTATTGAATGGCGGAGCAGGCTCGAGGGGCCGTATGGCCTACTCCTGCTCCTATTTCTTATGTTCTTCTGTAAAAGGACTCCCAGATCCCTCTGCTCCACAGCATTTTGTAATCTCTCCCCATTTAAGTAATTATTAGCTTTATTTGTTTTACCGACCAAAGTGAATAACCTCATATTTCCCACATTATACTGCAGCTGCCAATTTTTTGCTCACTCACTGACCCTATCTATATCGCTTTGCAGATTGTTTGCGTCCTCCTCACAACTTGCTTTCCCACCATATCTTTGTATCAGCAGCAAATTTGTCTACATTACAAACATGCAGAGCCCAGAACAAATTATTTTGCACCCTGCCGATGTTTTCCCATTGCCTTTGAAGGCGTATATCGCAGATTATCCAGAATGAAACCGTACATTTAAGATTTATACTATGAGGGAAAATTGCACCTTATTTTATTAGTTCGAGGTGTTTCATTAATTGATTTGACATGCTGTATTTGTTTGAGGTGCTGTGGAAAAATGGATCCTTACTCATTGCTGACTCTAAGTTAGAACAAATGAGTGTTCGACAGTAAAATGAGCACTGCACTTTAATTGAGAATTACATGTCCAGAGTTATAGAAGGCAGCCGCATACCACAGTGAAGTAGAGCAGACCCGAGAGACTCAGCTAACATTTGGAAAGTAATCACTGAATTAACACAGAAGAGTGCAAAACATTCATCAGAACAATATACAATCAATACAATGCGTCTGATTGTGTTTGAAGGAACACGGCCATTGGAGAGAGAGCATCGTTTCCAATTACATTATATAATAAGTCTGATCAACATTTTCCAGTTTTGGGACGTTTAGCTTCAATTTCGGAATTTTGCATTGAAACATATTCTATGTCATGAGGGACTCAAATCAGCGGCCGTAATGTGTTTGTTCAAACAACTGAAACTAATTTCAACTCTGTTGCATCTTGACTGTCCCAGTGGGGAGCCCACAGGATATAATTGAAAGGCTCCGGGAATATTTCAGAGTTTAATTCAGAGAGATTGCCTAAAGCATGAAGAGGCAGCATCGCTTATCACAGAAAATGCCTGATCCGTCCTTACTACACAGTATAAATACACACGAGGCCCATGCTTGAGAGAAGGTCAGTCTGTGACCTGTCCTTTATTCCTTCACACTCAAGTGATGAAGGTGGGTGGAGCTTCCCCTTTTAGACCTGAAGGTCCAGGTTAGGAGTATCTCCCACCTAGTGGTCAGTGTTCTCACGGTGTACAACTTAGGTCAGTTTATACATGGGTTACAATGCTGGTTTAATACATGACATCACCTCCTACCCCAAAGTCTTATTGGGATCACAGGTTGAGTCTCTCTGGTGGTTTACGCTCCCTTGTAGAGCGCCTGAGTTGGGGCTCCGGTTGTTGGGCGCTGGCCTGAGTGTCTGCTGTTTGCAGTGCCTCAGGCCTGTCCGGACTGCCCACAGTGACTGGGCTCTCCTTTTTTCGTTCCGGTGTTCGGTCACCTCTGGTGGAGTGAACTCTATATATTTCTCTTCCTCTGCTTCTTCTATGGGGTTGCTGAACCTCCTTTTTGTTTGATCCACATGTTTGCGGCAGATTTGTCCATTGGTAAGTTTAACTACCAGAAACCAATTTCCCTCTTTGGCAACCACAGTGCCTGCGAGCCATTTGGGCCCTGCAGCGCAGTTGAGGACAAAAATAGGATCATTTACATCAATACATCATGCCCTCGCATTCCTGTCATGGTAGTAATATTGTGACTGGCGCCTGCTCTCGACAATTGCTTTCATGGTGGGGTGTATAAGTGATAATCGGGTTTTGAGCGTCCTTTTCATTAGTAGCTCTGCGGGTGGAACCCCTGTGAGCGAGTGTGGTCGGGATCTATAGGCCAACAGGAGGCGTGATAAGCAGGTTTGTAGGGAACCCCCTTGGAATCTTAGCATCCCATGTTTGATTATCTGCACTGCTCGTTCTGCCTGGCTGTTGGATGCCGGCTTGAACGGTGCCGTTCTGACATGGTTAATTCCATTGCCTGCCATGAAGTCCTGGAATTCAGTGCTTGTGAAGCACGGGCCATTGTCACTGACCAAGATGTCCGCTAGACTGTGGGCGGCGAACATTGCCCGTAGACTTTCTACCGTGCCAGAGGATGTGCTTGAATTTAAAATGTCACACTCGATCCATTTGGAGTAGGCGTCCACTACAACCAAAAACATTTTCCCCATGAAAGGACCTGCGTAGTCCACATGGATGCGTGACCAAGGCTTGGCCAGGGGCTAAGGGGGGCTTCCCTGGGCGCATGGCCCAGCTGGGCACATGTGTTGCACCTGCGAACACAAAGTTCTAGATCTGCGTCTATTCCTGGCCACCAAACGTGTGACCTGGCAATTGCCTTCATCGTGACAATGCCCGGGTGACCATTGTGGAGTTCTCTGATGAACACCTCTCTGCCCATCTGGGGCATGACTACGCGGTTTCCCCACAGTAGGCAATCGGCCTGAATCGAGAGTTCATCCCTGCCCCTGTGAAATGGTTTAAATTCCTCAGGGCATGCCCTGTACGTGGCTGCCCAGTCCCCGTTCAGGACACATTTCTTGACTAGAGACAATAGCGGGTCTCTATTTGTCCAGACTTTAATCTGACGGGCTGTCACTGGTGAGCCTTCGCTTCCGAAAGCTTCAACAGCCATGACCATCTCAGCACCATGCTCGGTAGCCCCCTCAGTGGTGGCTAGTGGGAGCCTGCTGAGTGCATCGGCGCAGTTTTCAGTGCCCGGTCTGTGCCGAATTGTGTATCATAGGCAGCTAACGTGAGTGCCCACCTCTGTATGCGGGCCGATGCGTTTGCATTTATGGCCTTGTTGTCGGCCAAAAGGGACGTTAGGGGTTTGTGATCTGTCTCCAGCTCAAATTTTGTGCCAAACAGGTACTGGTGCATTTTCTTTACCACATATACACATGCGAGCGCCTCCTTTTCTAACATCCCGTAGCCCCTTTCTGCCTGGGACAGACTTCTGGAGGCATAAGCTACCGGCTGTAACTGACCCTTGGCATTGACATGCTGCAACACACACCCGACACCATAGGACGACAGATCGCACGTTAACGCAAGTTTCTTACATGGGTCATATAGCGTTAACAGATTGTTGGAACATAAATTGCGTGCTCTATTAAAAGCCCTTTCCTGGCTGTCCCCCCAGACACATTCACGACCTTTGCATAGGAGCACGTGCAGCGGCTCCAGCAGCGTGCTCAATTTGGGAAGAAAGTTGCCAAAATAATTCAGGAGCCCCAGGAACGAACGCAGTTCCGTCGTGTTACGGTGTCTGGGTGCTCTCTGGATCGCTTCCGTCTTGGATGCAGTTGGGCTGATCCCATCTGCTGCTACCCTCATTCCCAGGAATTCTACATCTGGAGCTAGGAAGACGCACTTCGCAGTTTTCAGGCGCAGACCTACCCGGTCCAGTCTGCGTAGCACCTCCTCCAGGTTGTGGAGGTGTTCTTCAGTATCGTAACCCGTAATGAGGATGTTGTTCTGAAAAACCACCGTCCCTGGAATCGACTTGAGGAGGTTTTCCATATTTCGTTGGAAGAGCGCGGCGACCGAGCGAATCCCGAACGGACATCTATTGTACTCAAACAACCCCTTGTGTGTCGTAATGGTGGTCAGCTTCTTCGACTCACTTGCCAGCTCCTGGGTCATGTAAGCTGAGGTCAGGTCCAATTTTGAAAAACGTTTGCCACCGGATAGCGTCGCAAAGAGGTCCTCCGCTCTCGGTAGTGGGTACTGGTCTTGGAGTGACACCCGATTGATGGTGGCCTTGTAATCGCCACATATCCTGACTGACCAATCCGCCTTGAGCACCGGCACAATCGGGCTCGCCCAGTCACTGAATTCGACTGGCGAGATGATGCCTTCCCTCAGGAGGCGGTCCAATTCGCCTTCTATCTTTTTCCGCATCACGTACGGCACCGCTCTGGCCTTGTGGTGTACTGGTCTGGCGTCCGAGTTTATGTGAATCACTACCTTGGGCCCCATGAAAGTGCCAATGCCGGGTTGAAATAATGAGTCAAATTTGTCCAGGAACTGTGAGCATGATACTCGCGCCACAGAGGAAATTGCATTGACATCGCCCCATTTCCAGTTCATGACAGCAAGCCAACTCCTCCCCAGTAGTGCGGGACCGTCCCATGGGACAATCCAGAGTGGCAACCTGTTCACCGAATCTTTGTGGGTCACGACTACCGTGGCGCTGCCTTGCACCGGAATGATCTCCTTGGTGTAAGTCCGTAGCTGTGCGTCAATCGGCGATAATTTTTGCCTCCTGGCCTTGGATGCCCACAAGTTTTTGAACTGTTTCATACCCATCAGGGACTGGCTGGCACTCGTGTCTAACTCCATTGATACTGGGATGCCATTGAGGAGCACTTTCATCATTATTGGTGGCGTCCTGGTGTATGAACTTTATACGTGCTCCACATGAACTCGGTGAACTTCAGCTTCCAGCGATTTCCCCCAGTGTCCATTTCTGCAATTTCTGCAGGCATTTTGCTCATCTCTGCAAACTCCGGCTGAATGTATGCCTCCACGCCTCCAGCATGAGTTACGGTTTGAAACAAAAGGTCCCTTGCCAGTCGATCGTCCCTGACTGCCCCTGTTATTGTCCTTGAGTGCACCATTAACAGGTGTTGATGGCCCCATTACTGGCCGCATTGTCCCTTGCAATGGCGAGAATCGCTGTTTAGCTTGCCATTGTCTCTGTTGAACTCCCCCTCTGGGTTCGACTACATGTTGGGGCATGCCTGACTGCCCTTGCCTGCCTGGAGAACTGTGTGCTGCTTTAACAATGTTGAATCTCTGTCCCAACCATTCCTTAACACAGTACTTCTCGTCTGTTCTGCTAGTGGCCATGCTCGCGTGGATTAAATCCCAGTTTCTTGTCGCCATTGATAGGTCCTTACTTCACAGTATAAATGCACACAAGGCCTATGCTTGAGAGAAGGTCAGTCTGTGACCTGTCCTTTATTCCATAGCACTCAAGTGATGAAGGTGGGTGGAGCTTCCCCTTTCATACCTGAAGGTCCAGGTTAGGAGTGTCTCCCACCTAGTGGTCAGTGTTCTCACGGTGTACAACTTTGGTCAGTTTATACATGGGTTACAATGCTGGTTGAATACATGACAATGCCTGCGACATTTTCCATCATTGATAAAATATTCTACGTGATCCTTGCAGTCACTGCTCTTCCTGGTCAGTAATTATAGTCATTGACGTTGTGTAACTCTGTGTGTGATCCATATTTGGCCTTGTTCTGTATCTGACAATGTAGTGATGACCATGAAATGATAGGGGCAGTGACATAATTTCAATAAATCGGAAGTCCACATTAGCCAAATTCCCACTGCTCATTTATGCCGTTCCTTTAACAGAAACCGTAACTCTGTACTCTGCAGACACACAAATGATGAAGTTATTGCTGTTGTTGGAACACTTTGTATACTTGCACCTGCCCTCGGCACTAAAAGCCCTCTAAAGTTTATTTCTTACTGGGATTCGCTGTCACAATAGAGTTGTGAGAACTGAGAGGCACTTGGCAGACTGCAATATCTGACCGGACTGAATCTGTATTGCTGGGACTATCTGTCAATGTACAACTGTATTGAGTGTCGTTCATTGACTGGGGTCGAACATCTGACCATAGTGGCCATGTAATTACTGGAATTCTTTGAGGATACAACGAGCATGGTGGATAGAGATGTACCGATGGATGTGGTGTATTTAGATTTCCAAAAGGCATTCGATAACGTGCCACACAAAAGGTTACTGCAGAAGATAAAGGTACGCGGAGTCAGAGGAAATGTATTAGCATGGATAGAGAATTGGCTGGCTAACAGAAAGCAGAGAGTCAGGATAAATGGGTCCTTTTCCGGTTGGAAATCAGTGGTTAGCGGTGTGCCACAGGGATCAGTGCTGGGACCACAACTGTTTACAATATACATAGATGACCTAGAAGAGGGGACAGAGTGTAGTGCAACAAAATTTGCAGATGACACTAAGATTAGTGGGAAAGCGGGTTGTGTAGAGGACTCAGAGAGGCTGCAAGGAGATTTGGATAGGTTAAGCGAATGGGCTAAGGTTTGGCTGATGGAATACAATGTCGGGAAGTGGAAGGTCATCCACCTTGGGGAAAAAAAACAGTAAAAGGGAATATTATTTGAATGGACAGAAATTACAACATGCTGTGGTGCAGAGGGACCTGGGGGTCCTTGTGCATGAATCCCAAAAGGATAGTTTGCAGGTGCAGCAGGTAATCAGGAAGGCGAATGGAATGTTGGCCTTCATTGCGAGAGGGATGGAGTACAAAAGCAGGGAGGTCTTGCTGCAACTGTATAAGGTATTAGTAAGGCCGCACCTGGAGCACTGCGTGCAGTTTTGGTCACCTTACTTAAGGAGGGATATACTAGCTTTGGAAGGGGTATAGAGACGATTCACTAGGCTGATTCCAGAAATGAGGGGGTTACCTATGATGATAGATTGAGTAGACTGGGTCTTTACTCCTTGGAGTTCAGAAGGATGAGGGGTTATCTTATAGACACATTTAAAATAATGAAAAGGATAGACAAGATAGAGGCAGAGAGGTTGTTTCCACTGGTAGGGGAGACTAGAACTAGTGGGCACGCCCTCAAAATACGGAGGAGCCAATTTAAAACCAAGTTGAGAAAGAATTTCTTCTCCCAGAGGGTTGTGAATCTGTGGAATTCTCTGCCCAAGGAAGCAGTTGAGGCGAGCTCATTGAATGTTTTCAAGTCAAAGATAGATAGATTTTTAACCAATAAGGGAATTAAGGGTTACGGGGAGAGGGCGGGTAAGTGGAGCTGAGTCCACGACCAGATCAGGCATGATCTTATTGAATGGCGGAGCAGGCTCGAGGGGCGAGATGGCCTACTCCTGTTCCTAATTCTTATGTTCTTATGTTCTTATAACACGGCGATGAGAATTGTACAGTGTACTGCAAGTGTGGTCCAAAGAAAGTTTGATACCAGTTCAACAGAACTTCACTACTTTTCAACACTATCCATCTTGAATTATCCCTTGGTGCTCCATTTTCTTCTTATGGATGTATAACCCGCATCACGACCTTTACTGTTTATTTGTATTTCTACTCTGAGATCCCTTTGCTCCTTGACCTCACTTAGATTCTTATTCTCACGTAGTATTTGACCTTATCTTTCTTACCAAAGTAAATGACCTCACTCTGTCTGTGTTGGATTGAATTTGCCAATTCAATGTCCAGTCTACAAGATTGTTAATGTCTTGTTGTAGTTTGTTGCAGTCCTCCTCAATAATGTCTATCAGCCCCACCCCAATTTGGCCTCATCTGAAAGTGTAGAAATTGTTTTTTTGATTCCAAAGTCTAAATGGACAATTTAAATTGTGAACAGCATTGGTCCCACACTGATCCTCATGGGAGCCCACTTTACACCTTCTGCACTCAGAATAACAGTCCTTTACTTCTGCTTTCTGTCTTGGGGTCAGCTCGCTATACATTCCACGACTTGTCCCCTAACACCGCAAGCTCTGACCTTATTCATTATTCTAATATGTGGTACCTCATCAAAGACTTTTTGGAAATTTAAGTATATTATATCGACCACATTAGCCTGGTCTACTCTCCCTGTTACTTCTTCAATGAAATCAAAGAAGTTGGTCAAGCAAGACCTTTGCTTTTGAATCCACGCTGATTATACATTATTATATTTTTGGTTTATAGATATTTTTCTATTCTCTACTTTAGAAGGGATTCCATTATTTTCCTACCACCGAAGATCCACTGACTGGTCTATAGTTCCCCGGACATGTTCTATCTTCCATCTCAAATATAAGTATTACGTTAGCTATCCGCCATTCCTCTGACACTACACATTTTTCAAACTAATCATTAAATATTTGAAATAGTGCTCCTGCTATCTCTTCGCTGAATTATTTTAAAGTGTATGGATGTAATCCATCCAGACCAGGGGTTCAATCCTCCTTTCATTTGGTTTTTCATTTAATATTTCTCCTCTTTACTTATTGCAGTTATATAATTTCCCATACATTATTCCACCGTCATGTCCATCTGCCCTGTGTCCCTGGTAAATACAGAGGCAAAGTAATTATTTCATATTTTATGTAATTTTTCCATCGCTTCATGTGATTTAATATTGTCCATCGATTTGTGGCCCTATTCCCATCCGACATTCTTTTTTAAATGAATGTGCCTGTAGAAAGTTAGATGAGCGATTATGTTATCGGCCACCTAATAGTGGGAAGGATAAAGAGGTGTAAATTTAGGTAAAATGCAGAAAGATTCAAGATCTGTCGTGATAATGTGGGACTTCAACGTAAACTGGGAAAATAACCATGCAAAGGGAAAATGCAGGGGAGGATTTCCTGAAATCTATATTAGAACTTTCTCCGTCAGTATGTTTCCAGCACGATGGGGAAGAAAGCAGTTCTGGATCTCGGAAATGGATTAAGTAGAGCATGTTTCTGTGGAGGAGCATTGAGGAAACAGTGATCACAATATCATTAGGTTTAGAGTAGTTATGGAAAAGGAGAAGGTATAATCATGTGTGAAAATACCCAACTGTAGGAGGACTAATTTTATGAGTTGAAAGGGATCCGGCCCAGGTAGATTGAAACCAAAGATTTATCGGTAAAACAGTAAATGCACATTGGGAGACTTTCAAAAAGGAGATAGATCGGATAACGACGAGACACATTCTCATGCAGGGTGCAGAAATAGCATGATAGCTAGCTACAGCTCGGTGGATGAATGAAGATCAACTAAAACACAAAAACGGAAGCTTGTGATAAACTTCAGGCTCATATTTCAGTAGAGAACCAAGCAGAATACAGAATGTACAGAGAAGGACTATCAAAGGAGGAGGAAGTAGAATCAGCAGAAAAACAGGATATTCGCCCATAGTACTTATCTGAGGAAGGACACACTTGCCTTGGAGGTGGTGCAACAGAGGTTCAAAAGATTGATTCCTGGGATGAGAGGGCTGTCCTATCATGAGAGATTATGTAGAATATGCCGATTCTCTCTTGGGTTTCGAAGAATCGGAGGTGATCTCGTTGAAACGGACAATATTCTGAAGGGATTGACAGGGTAGATGTTGAGAAGCCCGGCTAGCTCAGTCGGTAGAGCATGAAACTCTTAATCTCAGGGTTGTGGGTTTCAGCCCCATGTTAGTCGATTATTGTTCCTTAAAATTTATGTTGCTTTCACGGGAAAACATCATTAATGAACACATTATCTTCTTTTGCACAATGAAAGAAATACGAACTGAGGGAGAGTTGATAATTTAATCATCTGTTCTGTGCTCTGCATAAGAACACAAGAACCAGGAGCAGGAGTCGGCCATTTGGCCCTTCGAGCCTGCCTTCTTTTGCACTGAAACAAATTATAACCGTGAGTTTAAATTAGCAGTGCGAGATATTTACAGGGCACCTTTCAATGCTTCACAAACCCATTCCTTTCGCTACAGCCACCCAGGATCGTTTCCCGGTTTGGGAAGTATATTTGATATCACCACTTGCAATTGAAGTCGAGTAATTTTATTACGTTAGATGAATGTCCCAAAGCACTTCATATTGGTGTCAAAACAAATGAGTTTGCAATTAAAAACACTGAATGTCAGGAGTGGGATTTGAACCCATGCCTCCAGAGCAGACTGCGACCTGAACGCAGCGCCTTAGACCGCTCGGCCATCCTGACTGTTCGATGCTTCAGTTACAAGTTATTACTTGGGAAAGATTCGGACTGGGCGCTTGTTCAGTGTTGCTGGAAGGCCCAGTGATCGGGATATCCTCTCCCCCGGGGTTTTCCTGAGCCTGTGATCGGTGCACGGGGAGGTTTGGCCCGGGTTGGAGGTAGCTTACATCCCAGGGATGGACAATAACCCTCTGAGCTCTGGAACTGGGGAAGAGCGAATAATTAATGAGCTGTTTGTGGGTTTCAAATGCAACTTAGATCTGATGGTATAAACCGATAGTGTTGTTTCACAGAATGAAAGAAATGCGAACAGGGACAATCGGAATTTCAATAACTGAACTTTAATAATGAGTGAAACTTTAACCCTTGATGAAGTTTTATCCCCGATCTGATTTTACACACTCTGTATTTGAGTAGATTAGTTTTAAAATGTTCATTGCTCATGCGACAATGTACCCTGGACTGCTTTTGTTCAATTTTATTGCAGACAAGTTTTTGCTTCACAAATAATGTTTCCGCCCAGGTTCGCAACAGAGACCTTTCGCGTGTGAGGCAAACATGATAACCGCTACACTACGGAAACTGCTGCTTAGCTCAGTGCCCAGAGAGAAGTGTTCAGCAACAAGCTGAAATGCTCAATCCATCTCTCTGCAAAAAGTTCCTTTCACAAACATTTCTCTGACCGGAACTGCACCAAACAACAATGTTCTCCTTTCAAAGTCATTAAACTCCCCAATTTCCACATCTGCAATGTTAAGGACAAGGACTGAAAGCGCTTTGTGATCAGAAAATTGCCGGAAACCCCTGTGGCTAATGACAGGACTTTTGATGGTTGATTTCTGTACACATCTTGTGTTATGTATTTAGCGCTTGGCCACCTCTATCACACCACCACCAGAGGGCCTACCTGTTGGAGTCCCAAGGGTTCCCAGCATCCATTGGTATGTATAAGCACGCTGGAGTCTTATTAAAGGAGCTAATGTCACACTAACTCATTGTTCTTTATTATGAGCGTATCAATTGGAGACGAGACAACGAACAACCACGCGGAAATGCAAGTAACAGTTGGTATAACCAGATAACAGCACAGCTGGCAATGATTGCGGAATATATTCGTGCAGCCAAAACGCACAATGACAACCTGGAACTGCATGGCACCGAATCCTCAGGGAAAAACAATTAAAGGCTTTGTCCCTGAATGGGCTACGATCCACCAACCTTGCAGTTAATAGCTGAACGCACTAATCCATTGCACCACAGAGACTGATAGATGCACATATTGCAAGACATCCCTGTGATATCTTCACAGAGCACAGCACACACAGCTTCCGAACATGCAGGTTGCTCTCTCGGAACTCTCCGGAAAGAGCCTGTTCTGTTTAATGATTAACTGTACAGTTGCAGTACACAATACGTCCACATCCACAGTGTGGCGCTACAAGCATTACATGCTTACAGACATTACAATCCCAAACTCGGGTGTCAGTCAGTTAAAGCTTCAGATTGCTCTGACCGGGATGGAACTTGTCCACTCTCAGTTGTACTTTTCCCAAATAAAGGGTGGGACATTCATTGTGGATGTGTGGAAGCAGTCTGGTCCCGCACACTGCAGACACTTCCATGTCACCGCCAACCAGCTCACCCACAACCGGTGTGATCTACCTTCCAGCCTTCCGGTGCCTTGTCTGTGACGAAGTATTCTGATTGTCCCGAAGCCGGTATCCTTTGTCATCAATAGGGTTTTAAGTTGTTTCGGTAATTTTTACCTGCTGGACAGTCGAGGCACAAATTGTAGAGTGGAACACTTGCGTGGACCCCGGTTTTCTAGTGGTTGATTTTCCTGGTTGGGTCTGTCGGTCGCGGTGGTCCGGTTGATGGCTGTTACCAAGTCAGTTGGTATTGATGTTCCACTGATTGGTTTTTTGAAGTTCTTTTCTCTGATGTCGTGATGTCTCTTCCTGTGTTATCTCGCCGTGTGCTCTCGATCTTGATCTAGTTGTTCCAAAGTAATGGTCAGAAAAATAGGTTGCTCTTGGTACGATAGGCCCCCAGTTATACTCTGAGAGGCTGCTTAATCTTCGTGCCAAATCTAACGTTTCTTTTGTTTAAGTTTTGCTGCCCATTGATTTAAGTGGTCTTCTTTGTATATGTTTTGGCGGACTAGCTAACTGAGACTTGATTAAATGTTTTAATCTGGTGTTGATAGACTTTGGGATGGCGATACTCCTTCTTTATGAACTGATGAACTCTTGTCCATTGTAATAGCACTGCTTTGGCTTCGGGAAGTCTGAGCTGAGCCAGATATTTCTATACAGGTTGAAAAGGTGTTGGAATATGGATGTGATATTTGGGTCCTGTGGGTAAGGTGGATAATGTTTCTTCCATGGTCAATTGTTTAAATGCTAATGTTTTCTGGGAGCCTGACTACGGTTAAAAAGCTCCCCCAGACAAACTGATTAGCTACAATATCCAAACTCTAAATCCCACCCCTCTGTCACTGCAGCTTTTCCCCACAGGCCCAAACATGTCTTTTAAAATCCCAAACTTGATTAAGAATTGTAGATTTCTTCCACATGCTTTTTAGAATCCCAAACTTTATGTTTACTCGTCCCAAATCGAATTTCCTTTTCAGTGAGTCCAAACACTGTGGGGTTTCCACGAATTTTGGAATCTACATAGGCAGTCCCTCGGAATCGAGGAAGACTTGCTTCCACTCCGAAAATGAGTTCTTTGGTGGCTGAACAGTCCAATACTAGAGCCACAGATCCTATCACAGGTGGGACAGATAGTCGTTGAGGGAAGGAATGGGTGGGACAGGTTTGCCGAACGCTCTTTCTGCTGTCTACACTTGATTTCTGCATGCACTTGGCGATGAGGCTCGAGGTGCTCAGCGCCCTCTCGGATGCACTTCCTCCACTTAGGGTGGTCTTGGGTCAGGGACTCCTGGGTGTCAGTGGGGATGTTGCACTTTATCAGGGAGGCTTTGATTGTGTCCTTGTAGAATTTCTGCTGCCCACCTTTGGCTCGTTTGCCATGACGGAGCTCCGACTAGAGCACTTGCTTTGGGAGTCTTTGAGGAATTTAAACCATTTCACAGGGGCAGGGATGAACTCTCGATTCAGGCCGATTGCCTACTGTGGGGAAACCGCGTAGTCATGCCCCAGATGGGCAGAGAGGTGTTCATCATAGAACTCCACAATGAGCATCCGGGCATTGTCATGATGAAGGCAATTGCCAGGTCACACGTTTGGTGGCCAGGGATAGATGCAGATCTGAAAGTTTGTGTTCGCAGGTACAACACGTGTGCCCAGCTGGGCAATGCGCCCAGGGAAGCCCCCATTAGCCCTTGGCCATGGCCCGCCAAGCCTTGGTCACGCATCCATGATGACTACACAGGTCCTTTCATCGGAAAAATGTTTTTGGTTGTAGTAGACGCTCACTCCAAATGGATTGAGTGTGACATTTTAAATTCAAGCACATCCTCTGCCACGGTAGAAAGTCTACAGGCAATGTTCGCCGCCCACGGTCTACCGGACATCTTGGTCAGCGACAATGGCCTGTGCTTCACAAGCACTGAATTCCAGGACTTCATGGCAGGCAATGGAATGAACCATGTCAGAAAGGCACCGTTCAAGCCAGCCTCAAACGGCCAGGCAGAACGAAAAGTGCAGATAATCAAACAGGGGATGCTCAGAATCCAAGGGGGTTCCCTACAAAGCCACTTATCACGCCTCCTGTTGGCCAATAGATCCCAACCACACTCGCTCACAGGGGTTCCACCCGCAGGGCTGCTAATGATAAGGATGCTCAAATCCCATTATCCCTTATACACCACACCATGAAAGAAATTGTTGAGAGCAGGCGCCAATCACAATATAACTACCATGACAGGAATGCGGGGGCACGATATATTGGTGTAAACGACCCTGTTGTTGTCCACAACTACACTGCAGGGCCTAAATGTCTCGCAGGCACTGTGATTGCCAAAGAGGGCAATAGGATTCTGGTAGTTAAACTAACCAATGGACAAATCTGCCGCAAACATGTGGATCAAACAAAAAGGAGGTTAAGCAAACCCATAGAAGAAGCAGAGGAAGAACACGATACAGAGTTCACTCCAGCACAGGTGACCGAACACCGGAACCAAAGGGAGGAGAGCCCAGTCACTGTGGGCAGTCCGGATAGGCCTGAGGCACCGCAAACAGCAGACACACAGGCCAGTGCCCAACAACCGGAGCCCCAACTCAGGCGCTCTGCAAGAGAGCGTAAACCACCAGAGAGACTCAACCTGTGATCCCAAAAAGACTTTGGGGTCATGTATTCAACCAGCATTGTAACCCATTTTTAAATTCAAAACCTGATAAAATTGACGACATGCAGCCAACGTGCAAAAGTAAGAATTCTTTTAATCACCGTTAATTAGCCGATAACCTTCTTCAGAATGAAATAAATAATAATATAATTACTGAGGAACAGTGGTATCCTCAATCATTCATTTTCCCTTTACATGTGATGAAGTTTTATCCCTATCTCATTTACACGCTGTATGAGAATGGTTTAAAATTGTAAGTGTTTATGACTCAGTTGTAAAACCATTGATTGTGTGTGTGTCTATACTTGATAGGAGGAGCACTTGAGACCGAAGTTCCAGTTCTATATATGTACCAATAGAATCAATTTCCACCAGTTTCTTTAAACCCATATAACATAATTTATTTCTAATGGGCTGGATGGAGGAACATGATCCATGTAAAAAATTGTTATCGTTTTACTTGAACTGAATGCTCATAAAATATTGGAGTGGGAACTAATTGGATAACAGCACTGCTGGCAACATTTGCGGAATAGATTCGTGCAGCCAAAACACACAATGACAACCTGGGACTGTGCGGCACCGAATACTCGGGGAAAAACAGTTAAACATTTCGTCCCTGGGTGGGCTCGAACCACCAACCTTTCGGTTAACAGCCGAACGCGCTAACCCATTGCGCCACAGAGACTGATAAAAGTATAAGGTGCAAGACATCCAAAACCAGGGTGTCAGTCAGTTAAAGCTTCAGATTGATCCGACCGGGATCGAACTTGTCCACTCTCAGTTGTACTTTTCCCAAATAAATGGAGGGACATTCATTGAGGATGCGTGGAAGCAGTCTGGTCCCGCACACTGCAGACACTTCCATGTCACCACCAACCAGCTCTCCCACAACCGGTGTGATCTACCTTCCAGCCTTCCGGTGCCTTGTCTGTGACAAAGTATTCTGATTGTCCCGAAGCCAGTATTAGGTTTGAATTCCTTTTTAGCTCCTGACTTCGGATATTCCTGTGATTAAACGGGAAATAAATGCTTACAGGGACAGTTGGATTCACCGTTTCTTTGCTTGGTGAAATTTCAAAGATTGAAAGCAACGCACATCAACCCCAAACGTCCCGTGAGATGGAAGCCCAGTTGCTGTTTCAAGCTTGAATGCAGGTACAAGCAGAACTTATTCAAAGAAAGTCCAAGTCCCTGAGACGCCTGATTATTTGCACCAAACTCTTTGCAAAGAGTTGAGGTACATGTTTGGTGATCTGGGCACATCTTTCCCCAAACTACAACACTTCAAACATAACTCAATGGCTGTAAAGCGCTTTGGGGCGTCATGAGTTCCTGAAAGGCGCTGCAGATATGCAAGTCCTTCTTTACAAAAGTTCGATGCAATTTCAAAATATGCGAGCAATATCAGGGCTCCTCTGGGAACCCACGTAAATTTCAATTAATAACTCCAAGGGAAATCACAGCCCGAGACCAACGAGCCAATTGTTTGACAAATGTGAAGATAAGGTGTAACCATGATCAAAGCATTTTTTTGTGTGTCGCTATTCAGAACATAAGAACTTAAGAACTAGGAGCAGGAGTAGGCCATATGGCCCCTCGAGCCTGCTCCACCATTTAATATGATCATGGCTGATCCGATCATGGACTCAAGTCCACATCCCTGCCCGTTCCCCATAAGCCTTATTCTCTTATCAGTTAAGAATCTATCTCTGTCTTAAATTTATTAAATGTCGTGGCTTTCTCAGCTCTCTGATGCAGTGAGTTCGACAGATTTACAACCTCTGAGAGAAGAAATTCCTCCTCATCACAGATTTAAATGGGCAGCCCCTATTCTGAGATTATGCCCCCTAGTTCTAGTCTCCCCTATCAGTGGAACCATCCTCTCTGCATCCACCTTATCAAGCTCCCTCATTACCTTTAACGTTTCGATAAGATCACCTCTCATTCTTCTGAATTCCAATGAGTAGAGGCCCCACCTACTCAACCTTTTCTCATAAGTCAACCCCCTCATCTCCGGAGTCAACCCAGTGAACCTTCTCTGAACTGCCTCCAAAGCAAGTATATCCTGTAGTAAATATTGTAAGTGTTTGTGATCCTCGCCCAATTGCCAGATGGACGGTTTGAATCGCCCCCACCTTACGAAAGTTCTAGATCCGGGAATTATTATTCAGAGTGTAAATTAAATGAGTCACGGAAAGGGATGCTTCAGTGATAAATCGTAGTATATTTATTTGGTCTAACATACACTGTCTAAAACATGCACTGCTAAACTAAATCACTTTCTCTGTGGAGAATAAAATCCCGGTTACAAACAACATACATACAGTACAGAAATGAACCTAGTAACACGCAGTAATTCCCTGGTGGATTCTAACCCCACCCCTACCAATGAATTACCCTCCCCAGAATAGCCCTGAAAAGCTTCCCTTCTGAGAAAACCCTGAGCCCTTACCCAGCTGGCCTGGGATATATGGTTACTGGCTTGGGACACTCGCGACCATGTTCACCACCACACGCAGCCCGTTTCCTTGCTCAGCTCAGCTGTGGGAAGTCACTGCCTGGTCTTCAGTCTCGGTGGCTTCTTCTGCAGTACTGCGGCCCCTTCCTCTGGTACATAGATCAGTGGAGCGAGAGCGAGAGGGAGAGGGGGCTCTCTCTAGACACAAGCTGCAAGCTGCAAGCTCCAAGCTTCACACCAAGCTCCAAGCTAATAATAATGTGGAAAGGACCCTGTCTTTCTGGGAGTCTTGCTACCCCTATCTTTCCCGCCAATCTTTAAAACCCCTTTGTTTCTAAGCACGGGTACTTAGTCAGTGATGGGAACGACCCAGCTCCTCCTTGGCTGGCCAGGCTGGTGGGTTCATTGTTCTGTGTCTCCTTCTGAGATGGAGGTGAGAAGTGCTTTTACAAATTAGAGTGGCTTTGTCAGTGGCCCCTCTTCCTGGCCGACAGCTCTTTTGTCAATGGATGACTGACAGCTCTTTTGTCCCAGCGAACTGCTATGCGGTCTCTGGATTTTTAACAAAACCAGCTTTTTCACATATCTGCGCAGGGTGAACCCAGCACAGGGAAAATAGCCTCAGAAAAATAAAATCCACAAAATATTCTCGACTGCGTCCATTCTTTAAACAGAAACTTTGCGATGTCTTCATTACGCTCTGCTAATTATCGATCTTGCCACGTAAAAAGTGCGTTGGCATTGCAATGCATTAATGTAAAATTAAAGAAAAGAAAATGCAACGTTTTATCGAGTGCAAAACATGCAATGCCTGCATTTCAAAAAGCATTGCTTTTATTCATCCTGCGGAATGCATATTGCACAGATAATCTCAGCACACATTGTGCAGACAAAGGCAGCATTGGACAACAAAGTGATTTATCCTCCGCTGATTTGTAGCAGATAACTGAGGGTTGAGCACACAATTTGACAACTAGACTTGTAGATCAAGCATCAATGAAAAAGGCAACAAAACTGCCCACCAGCACCAGGTGTCTTTCACTTGTTTGTCCCAAATTTTCAGCAGCTGGGACAACAAGAATTTAGGTTTCACCGAGATTTAAACTCAGATCGCTAGATTTAAAATCAAGAGGGCTCACCATTACACCGTGGAACCAACTATTCCAAAACTTTTGAAACATACTTCGTCACAGACAAGGCACTGGAAGGCTGGAAAGTAGATCACACCAGTTGTGGGAGAGCTGGTTGGTGGTGACATGGAAGTGTTTGCAGTGTGCAGGACCAGACTGCTTCCACACATCCACAATGAATGTTCCACACTTTACTTGGGAAAAGTACAACTGAGAGTGGATAAGTTCGATCCCGGTCAGAGCAATCTGAAGCTTTAACTGACTGACACCCTGGTGTTGCATGTCTTGCAGTGTGTATCTGTGTTCCAATGGTTTAGCGCATTCGGCTGGTAACTGAAAGGTGGGTAATCCAAACCCATCTCCGGGCGAAGCCTTTTAATGTTTTTCCCCGAGGATTCGGTGCCGCACAGTTCCGGGTTGTCATTGTGCATTTTGGCTGCACGAATATATTCCGCAAACATTGCAAGCTTTGCTGTTATCCAGTGAGTTCCCACTCCAATACTTTTATGACCATTCAGCACAAGTAAAACGATAACAATTTTTTACATGGATCATGTTCCTCCATCCAGTCCAATCAAAATAAATTATGTTATTGGGTTTAAAGGAACTGGTGAAAATTGATTCTATTGATGCATATATCGAACTGGAACTTTGGTCTCAAGTGCTCCTCCTATCAAGAATAGACACACACACAATCAATGGTTTTACAACTGAGTCATAAACACTTACAATTTCTCATACAGCACGTAAATGAGATCGGGATAAAAATTCATCACATGTAAAGAGAAAATGAATGATTTAAGATACTACTGTCCCTCAGTAGCTATATTAATATTTATTTTATCCTGAAAAAGGTTATCGGTTATTTAACTGTGATTTAATTAATTCTTATTTTTTCTTATTAGCTGCATGTCTTCAATTTTATAAGGTTTTGAATTGAAAAAAGCTGTTACAGAAGTTACCGCCCTGACCTGGAATCGAAGCTGTTTTTCGTGGTATAAGGAGTGGTTTTACCCAATCATTTAAAGGTGATTTCAAAGAATGACGTGGCGTTAAATTCAGATCACGGTTACGATGTGTTTCGGTGTGAAACAAGTGGATTGAAAAGGACAATAATGACACCAAGCATTACGATGCAGCGATGCAGCAATGCAGCGTTCCCTGGTGGTCCAGTGATTAGGATTCGGCGCTCTCACCACCGCGGACCTGGGTCGATTTCCGGCCAGGGAAATTGCACTTCCATCAAAATTAAAACCTTAGAAGAAAGAGTTACATGCATCTCATGTGGAAAAAAAGATTCGTTGATTTAAACATCATTAATTAATCCATTGTAGAACTTCAATCATTTAATTTGCCCTGAGTATGTGAGGAACTTTTATCCCGACCTCATTGTATTTTTGGAGCATGGTACAGCCCCGTTATCTCCACCTGTGAAAGTAGGAAATTGCTGGAAATACACAACAGGACGGGTAGCCTTTGACAAACAATTAAACCCAGGTTACAGACTCTCTTCCTTCCCCTGCCCTTTGCGGGACACTTGTTCCACTTTAATTTTACAGACTGACTGAGTTCACTAACCGCGGGGAGAGAGTAGGTGCCTCCGCGGCCCCACTGTGCTAACATGGAAGATAACACGATGGGGATGTGGGGTGGTGGGTGGGGATCAGTGACATGTTTGTGTAAAGGGCAGTGGAGGAGAAGGATTGACAGCTGTCAGTGAGGGACAGAAGTTGTTTAAGGTGAGCCAACATATTCCCGATCAGCACAGAAGGCATTCACTGGTCTGCTGTCCTCTGCTGTACTTCTGGTCAGAGCGGTTTCCGCAGTGGAGCCGTTATCACGTTTGCTTTCCACGCGGAAGCATCACGTGCAGGAAGATTATGTTTAAACTTTCTGTGGATGAACAGCCATGGGCGAGTTTATTCTCCTGTCAAAAGGGTGACAGTGGCTTCTCCCTTATTCTTTAATTGCTCTTTATTTCACTTCACTAAATAGATATATTTGAATGAGAGAAATTGTTCCAGAGTGTCGCCCACTTCATCTTTTGTTCCCTTTTAAACACATAAAATGAGGCCGGGGGAATAAATCCAGAAAACAATGCTGAGGGATATAGACAAGAGGAAGAGAGAAGGTGAAATACTGCCTCTTCACACCGGAGAAGTGTGAGCTTGTGGACCGGAGAAGTTGCAGCTGCTGGAGCTGTGCGTTTTATCGGGGAGGGACGGGGGGAGAGCCCGTCGAGCGACCGGAGAAGCTGAGAAGCTGCTGTGCTTTTCATCGGGTTTGACACTGTTTAAAAATGGCAAAATGCCAAGTTTTCTCTCCCTACTGCCCATGCGCGAAGGTGCCGGCAGTGTTTTCGGCGCAGGCATTTGGCTCCGCCCCCCACTTTACCATCGACACCACGCCAGGACTCCGGGGACTGTACACAGCGGCCAGGATGGGGCGAGTTTTTCCCCGAGCCGTTTCCAGCGTGCAAAATCGGTGCACTTGAGGTCAGTGCGCCGACAAAACTGCTTGGGGAAAATCTAACCCTTGAAGAGTAAGGAGTACACTGAAGGAAATACAAATATGTTTGCCGAGCAACTGTCAAATTTAATAGTTTTATACAACCATCGAAACAGCAAAAAAAAACAGGGCACTCGCCCCATAGTACCTAATATATAGCCCATAGTACAAGAGTAAGGAAGTCTTGCTACAATTGTATAGGGCCCTGGTGATGCCACACCTGGAGTACTGCGCACAGTTTTGGTCTCCTTATTTGAGGGAGGAAATAATTGCCTGGGAGGTGGTACAACTGAGGTTCACCAGATTGATTCCTGGGATGAGAGGACTGTCTTAAGTTGACAGATTGTGTAGAATGGGCCGATACTCTCCGGAGTTTCGAAGAATGAGAGGTGATTTCATTGAAACACACAATATTCTGAAGGGGATTGATGGGGTCGATGCTGAGAGGTTGTTTCCCCCGGGCTGGAGTGTCTAGAACGAGGGGGCACAGTCTCAGGTTAAGGGGTCGGCCATTTGAGACAGAGATGAGGAGGAATTTCTTCACTCAGAGGGATATGAATCTTTGGAATTTTCTGCCCCACAGGCCTGTGGATGCTGAGTCTCTGAATATATTCAAGGCTGCGTTAGATAGATTTTTCGAGTCTCTGGGAATCAAGGGATCGAGAGATCACTCGAGTTTGGACGAATGAGAGGGGATCTCATGGAAACATATAAAATTCTGACGGGACTGGACAGGTCCCGATGTTGGGGAAGCCCAGAACCAGGGGTCAGAGTCTAAGGGATAAGGGGTAAGCCATTTAGGACTGAGATGAGGAGAAACTTCTTCGCTCAGAGAGTTGTTAACCCGTGGAATTCTCTGCCGCAGAGTTGTTGATGCCAGTGTGTTAGATATATTCAAGAGGGAGTTCGATGTGGCCCTTATAGCTAAAGGGATCAATGGGTATGGAGAGAAAGCAGGAAAGGGGTACTGAGCTGAATGATTCCAACATTTGCCCAACCACAGATGTTAGGCAAACTGGTCTATAGTTTCCTGCTTTTTGTCTGCCTCCTTTTTTAAATAGGGGCATTACATTTGCAGTTTTCCAATCTGCTGGGTCCTCCCCAGAATCCAGCGAGTGCATGTCCACAGATCACTGAAAGTAGCAGGCCAGGTAGCTAAGGTGATTGAGAAGAAATATGGAATGATTGCCTTTATTAGCCGAGGCATAGAATACAAGAGATGGGGTCGGTGGGGCAGGTTAGGTCACAGCTGAAGTACTGCATGCAGTTCTGGTCGCCATATTACAGGAAGGACATGATTGCACTGAAGATGGTGCAGAGGAGATTTACGAGGATGTTGCCGGCAGTGGAGAATCTTAGCCATGAGGACAGATTAGATAGGCTGGATTTGTTTTCCATGGAACAGAGCCTGAGGGGAGACCTCATTGAGGTGTATAAAATTATGAGGGTCTGAGATATAGTGGATAGAAAGGACCTATTTCCCTTAGCAGATGGATCAACAACAAGGAGGCATAAATTTAAAGTAATTGGTCGAAAGTTTGGAGGGGATATTTCTTCACGCAGAGGGTTGTGGGGTCTGGAACTCACTGCCTGAAAGGATGGTAGAGGCAGAAACCCTCACCACATTTAAAAAGTGCTTGGATGTTCACCTGAACTGCAGGGTTATGGACCTAGAGCTGGAAAGTGGGATTAGGCTGGATAGTCTCTTGTTGGCCGGCGCGGACACGATTGGCCGAAATGGCCTCCTTCTGTGCTGTAATCGTATTTGATTCTATGAACTCGTTTGCAAAGAGTTGAGGTGATTTGGGCACATCTTTCCTCACATGACAACATTTCAAAGGCAACTCAACGGCTGTAAAGCGCTTTGGGGCATCATGAGTTCCTGACAGACGCTGCAGAAACGTAAGTCCTTCTTTGCAGAATTTCAATGCAAACTCAAGGCTGGTCTGGGATTTGAAGCCAGGATTTTTCTGCAAATTTCAAGTAACAACTGCGAAGCAAGAATCAAACCCCTCGACCAACAAACCCCCTGCTTAGCAAACGTGGAGATAAGATGTCACCATTATTGACGCATTTTTAGTGTGTGTTGCTGTTCTTGATCGGAGCAGCACATGAGACGGAATCAGTGACTTTGCCTTTTCGACATGTCTTCTGAAGCGCCGCACGGTCCCACTCACTGAGCTGTTGCGACGTTAATGTATCCATCATCATCATCATCATCATAGGCGGTCCCTCGAAACGAGGATGACTTGCTTCCACGCCGAAAAAGGATGAGTTCACAGGTGTTTCAATGAAGGACCCGAACTCCATCCCAAAGGGTGGAAGATGCCTGTGCGTGGATTTTTTTAATGTGTGGTGGCCGTTGCACTACAGCCATCACATGGGCTTGACAGAGCGAGGTCTTGGTTCAGTGGCAAGGGTTAACCAAGTCGACAGGCGAACAGCTCTGCTGCACGGACCTAGTGCACACACATATCACAGTGTGGGCTGGTCCGTGCTGCCCCTGGGCCGCTGGTCCCAAACTCATGCCTCCCCTGGGCCCCGATCACGTCCCTCTACAGTCTCTCGCCGCTCCTTCGGCCCGTTCTCGATGCTCCTGCTGTATCTGCCCACGCTCCAATCACAGACCTGGACTTTGATGACGTCACTCCTCGCTGCCGCCGCCCTCCTGCACCAGCTCGCACTGCTCCCTGGAGTAGTCTCCCAGGACCTCCAAGCTGCTCCCAGGGCCGCTCGCCGTTCCTTTTATGGCCCGACCTGCCGCTGGTGTTCTCCCGTTTGTGTATCCAGGCTGTGGGTGGCCACCCCGAGCGCAGCAGAGGGGTTTCTGCATTAGCTCTGGGTGGGGACAGTATCTTTCCCCTTCTCTCTTCCTCTTGTCTTTATCCCTGTGCTTTTATTTCCCTATGTATTCCCCCTGTCTCAGTTTCTAGTGTTTAAAAGGGAACAAAAGATGAAATGGGTATCACTGTGAAACAATTTCTCTCACTCAAAGTTAGACGCACTCCCGTTGCACCATGAGGTCTCGGTAGCGAGCCGTTGATATTCAGGTTCATATATAAATATATATAAATATATCTATATGTATCATACCCGTTCCCTGGTGGTCGAGGGGTTAAGGTCCGGCGCACTAAACTGATTTCAATTCTCGATCAATTCATCGCATCAAAATAATTGAGGACTGTGAGACGATTAATAATTGCTGTAATCACCATGAATACCAATATTTTCTGCGATAGACCAAGCTTACAGACTATCTGGCTTCCCCTGCCCTTTGCCGGGCACGTGTTCCGGGTTTAATTTAGTAAACTGGGCGAGTTCACTGATCGCGGGGAGACGGTAGGAGCCTCTGTGGCCCCACTGTGAGGATGTGGAAGTGAACACGGTGGCTGGGTGATCCGTGACATTTCTGTAAAGGGCAGCGGAGGAGAAGGATTGAGAACTTTCAGTGTGGGACAGAAGTTGTTTCAGGTGAGCCAACACATTCCTGATCAGCACAGAGGGAGCTCACTGGTCAGCTCCCCTCTGTTGGGACTGTTTTGCCAGAGGTTTCTGTCGTGTAGTGGTTATCACATTTGCTTTATACATGAAATGTACCGGGTTTGATTCTGGGTAGAAACATTATGTTTAAACTTGCTATAAGGGAACAATCGGAGGAGAGCTTAGTCTCCTGGAAAATGTTGCCTGACCTGCTGAGATTTCCAGCGTTTGCTGTCGTTATTTGCTATTTATACTCCTGGTAAAAGGGCTCCCTTATTCCTGAATTGCTCTTTATTTAACCAATAAATAGATAACTTTCAGTGAGAGAAAACGGATCCATCGGGGACCTTTCACGTGTGAGGCCAACGTGATATCCGCTACACTGCAGCCCATCAAAGGGCGAGAAACCACTGAATATAAAGGATGAGCTCACAAATATCAGGGGCAGTGCAGTCTGGTCAACGTCAAACCCTCCTTTCTTATTCAGCAGAGGCATGAACGGGAGTCAGACGCCACAAAGTTTAATTAAAGATACAAATACAAATAAAACTTCCAAATCTTTTCACTGTAAAATTCTTTCACTTTATTTGAAATCCTACTGCGTTGAATCTGAAAATGATCACCATGGGATTTTATCTTCACGACTGATTCTATTTTCTCTGCACGGAAGGAATAACCGGTGCTGTTAAATTTGACAAAAGTTACCCCAGATTCCTGGTGACATCGGCAATACAGTGTGTAAAAGGGGTTAACATGCTGAAGAACATAAGAACAAAAGAAATAGGAGCAGGAGTTGGTCATACGCCCCTCGAGCCTGCTCAGTCTCTTAATACGATTATGGCCGATGCGATCATGGACTCAGGTCCACTGCCCTGCCCGCTCCCCAAAGCACAGGACAAATGATTGAAGTATCGACTGTCCCTCAGTTAGCATTTCTTTCATTGTGCAAATGAAGGTGAGGGGTTAATTAATGATGCTTTTCCATGAAAACAACACAAAAGTTGAAGAAAAAAACATACGGTGACTGGCAGGTGAGCGTTGCTTCTGACACCTGGTGGAAATGGACGGGCATTTTAATGCCCCTTGTGTTGTTAAAGCTTCATATAGAAGAACATCTCAAGCACATCGTGTAGGCCTCGTGGCGCAACGGTAGCGCGTCTGACTCCAGATCAGAAGGTTGCGTGTTCAAATCACGTCGGGGTCACTGTTCTTTCAACATTAATATTTTCTTTGCTGTTTGGCAATAACCAGACCCTTGTTCCAAGGCCTGTCTCACTGTTTCCCCGGTGACAGGCAGAGATACGCCTGCTGCCCTCATTTAATTCATGTGACAGGACACAACAGTTCAAAATCAACTTGCAGGTGGCCACACACACCGCCGAGCGGTCGAAGGTGCTGTGATTAGATCGCAGTTTTCTCTGGAGGTGTGGGTTTGAATCCAACTTCTGACATTTCTTATTTTTAATCATTAAGCGAAACTCATTGTTTGACACCAGGACCAACTCCTTAAAATTGGGATTCAGCAGCTCACCTGCTCGCTGAACATCTCCGTCTGACCTGGTGCTGAAAGTGGAGATGTTTCCGCAGTGTCGCGGTTAACACGCTCGCCTCACAGACGGGAATATTTTCTGGAGCTTTCTCCTCATGCATGCTCAGGGGCGAGTTTGTTCTCCTGTGAAAAGTTCATAAGATGATAAGCATGTAAGAATTAGTGGCCGGAATAGGCCATTCGGCCCCTCGAGCCTGGTCCACCATTCAAGAAGATCCTGGCAGTTCCTCGACAGTAAGTTTAAACATCTGGGGCAGAGCCAACAGGCGACTGTCTGCAATTAGTGAGAGAACGGTATGTTTGGCAGAAGCCTGGCGAGCTCAGTCGGTGGAACATAAGACTTTTAATCTCAGGGTCGTGGTTTCGACATCCACATTGGACATTTACATTTTTCATCGAATTATAGAATGATAGAAGTTTGCAGCCATTTCGGCCCATCACTTCCACCCCGGCCAACAAGAGGCGATCCAGCTTCATCCCACTTTCCAGCTCTGGGTTACGGCACTTCAGGTGCACATCCAAATACTTTTTACATGTGGTATCTACCTCCGCCATTCTTTCATGCAGCGAGTTCCTGACCCCCACAAACCTCTGCATGAAGAATTTTACCTTCAAATCCTCTTTAAACCTTCTACCAATTGCTTTAAATATATGCCCCCTGATTGTTGACCCCTCTGCTATCTACTATATCTCGGCCCCTCATCATTTTATGCATCTCAATGTTGTCTCCCCTCAGCCTCCTCTGTTCCAATGAAAACAATCCCAGCCGATCCAATCTGTCCTCATAGCTAAGATTCTCCACGCCTGGCAACATCCTCGTTCATCTCCTCTGTACCCTCTCATACAATCACATAATTCCTGTAATACGGTGACGAGAACTACACACAGTACTCCAGCTGTGGCCTAACCAGTGTTTTATACATTTCAGGCATAACCAACCTGCTCTTCTATCCCATGCCTCAGCCAATAAAGGCAAGCATTCCGTGCGCCTTCTTACCCACCTTATCCAACTGGCCTGCTACCTTCAGGGATCTGTGGACATGCACTCCAAGGTCCCTTTGTTCTTCCACACTTCTCAATGTCGGACCATTTAATGTGTGTTTCTTTCCTTGTTTGCCCTCCCCAAATGCACAGCCTCACACTTCTCTGGATTAAATTAGTATCACTTGAAAACATTTTAATCATACCTCCTATATTTAAGTTTAGATCATTGATGTTGCCACTAAAAGCCAGGGACCTAGCACTGAGCCCTGTGGAACACCACTGGAACCATCCTTCCAGTCCCAAACACTCCCATCAAACATTACCCTTTGCTTCCTGCCTCTGAGCCAATTTTGGATCCAACTTGCCACTTTGCCCTGGTCCCATGGGCTTTTACTTTTGTGACCAGTCTTCCATGTGGGAACTTGGCGAAAGCTTTGCTAAAATCCTTATACACTACATAATACGCACTGCCCTCATCAATCCACTTGGTTACCTCCTCAAAAAATTCAATCAAGTGAGTCAGACAAAATCTTCCCTGAACAAATCCATGCTGACTATCCGTGATTAACCCATGTCTTTCTAAATGCAGAAATTAAATCATTGTTAAATTTTATCCTGCTTTTACGGGAAAACACCATTAATTAACCGATGATCTTTGTTGTGCATGTATAAAATAAGTATACACCCTGTACACTCAATGTACAGTTACATAAGACCATTGAATGTATCTTCACACTGTATGCACTATGCTTGTACCACCAGAGGGTGCAACTGGTGGAGACCTCGGGGTCACCTGCATACAACAGGTAACCAGATATAAAAGGGAGCTCACAGTCCTGTATCCTAACTCAGGAGCTGCAATAAGTGGACTAAGGTCACCACAGTTCAAGTACAATACCTTACCTCGTGGAGTCATTACTAGAGTGCTTACAGACACAATAACTGGTGACGAGAATACGAATTTCCATGTGACAATGGCTAACCTTGGCACGTTTGAACAATTCGCCGATGGGGAAGATTGGAAGGCCTTTGTGGAAAGTCTCGAACACTTCTTTATTGCAAATGACATGGGGGGAGACGACCCGACCTCGCTGGCTGATAAGTGCAGAGCTATCCTGCTCAGTAGTTGTGGGCCCACCGTCTATGGCCTTGTCAGGGCCCTGCTAGTCCCAGAGAAGACAATAACATATCTTGAGCTCGTAACGTTGGTACAGGAAGAGCACAAACCTAAAGAGAGCATCCTCACGGCCAGACACCGGTTCTCTCCCCACCGGTGGATCCGAACGCCAAGAAATCGCAAAATATGCTGCAGACCTGAGACGATTGGCTGCACCATGTGATTTTAGCAATCACCTCACCGAAGCACTAAGGGACATCTTTGTTATTGGAATCGGTCACAAGGGCCTTCTCCACAGGCTGCTCTCTGCGGACACCACGGCCACCCTGCAGAAGGCAATTAACGTGAGCCAGGCGTTCATGATCTCGGCCTGCGATTCCAAGTGGATGTCTCACCCCCAGGACTCTAACCCGGCAAGTACTGTGAACCGAAAGGTGCCT
Source organism: Pristiophorus japonicus (assembly GCF_044704955.1). Taxonomy (NCBI): domain Eukaryota; kingdom Metazoa; phylum Chordata; class Chondrichthyes; family Pristiophoridae; genus Pristiophorus; species Pristiophorus japonicus. Next base: position 1,026,794 of record NW_027250967.1, read on the forward strand.
TTTAGAGGCAGGGCTGCTGTTAGCAGTCTCTCTCAGGGAAGAGAGAACAGAACCCCGAGTCCCACAATCCTGAGTCCGCCACATGGGGCCAACCGGCCAACCCCATGCTGGCGCTGTGGAGGAAATCACAGGGCCCACCAGTGCCGCTATAAAGACTATACTTGCAAAGGCTGTAACATGAAGGGCCACCTCCAGCGAATATGCAAGAGAAATCATACTCACCGAGTCGATGGAGAGTTAGCTGATCATCCGGAGTCCAGCGACAATGAGGTGTACGGAGTGTTTACCTGCACCACCGAGAGTTCCCCGTTGAAAATGGAAGATGAAGTCAACGATGTTCCAGTCACGATGGAGGTGGACACAGGGGCGAGCCAGTCACTGATGAATCAGGCAGCCTTTGAGAAACTCTGGGACAATCCAATCGAACGACCTAAAATGATCCCGATCGAAGTGAAACTGCTCACCTACACAAACGATACATCCCAGTCGTTGGCAGCGTGGATGTCCAGGTGTCCCATGGTGGCGAGATGCACAGGTTACATTTGTGGACCGTTGCTGGGGATGGTCCAAAGCTATTAGGAAGAAGGTGGATGAAAAAGATCAATTGGAGCTGGGAATAGCTCCAACCTCCAGCGATCGACATCCCCCATGGCCCCGAAGTTGGATACAGCACAACACCTGAAAAACCAACCGCCCAACTCGACTGTGCGGCGACGACACAGACCGCTCAACCCAACGGCGAGATGATCCAGCCCAAACAACCAGACCTCACCTTCCAGGCTCCAGTGGCAGGACTCCGGAGAAGAAAATTCACGCAGAAGATAACTTCCTGTCTTCCGTGGCAGAACCTGGGGACAAAAGAATCACCGCAGCCTACCTCATGGAGAGAAAGAAGATGGCGTCTGAACCACGAGGTGAAGGACCTGAAGTCAAGATGGCGGCAGCCAGACCACAAGGGAGCAACACGTGACGCCGAGCGGCGAACTGGATTGGGGTAAAGATTGAAAGACCCTCTTAAAGGAGACCGGCAACCCATCACAATTAAAGGGACATTTCCACTCTTTATATAGCGATGATGGTGATACAAATGTAAAAGATGTAACTGACAATTTCAAGTTTGTAAATGTAACTAATCATGATAAGTCGGGCAATTGCGGTCAGAACCAAATGATTGTGAGAGTAAACGAAGTGATGACGTGCGATGCTGGGATTTACAAGCATGCCGACAAAACCAAGGGCAACGTCCCGTCAGCACCCAGGTTCCGCGACCATGTAGCCTGCCCCTCCGGGACCAATGTGATACCCCAGGGAGTGTGGCCACACACAGAGGGAGCATACCAGCTGCAGGGCCAGTCATCAGCGGACGGCAAAGGCACCACTACCGGTACCCTGCCCCCGATCGGCTCTACCTCTCTGGCCACCAGGGCCAGTACTGGGAGCGAGCGGATAGCACCCTCCTGCCCTCCCAACAGGACCTGGGATGACCAGGCTCCCATTATCGCTGAAGAGCAGCAGGGAGACACCGCAGCCCTCAAAGGAGGACAAGGAGGCCACAAACTTATGTGGCTCTGCCCATCACTAGGCAACGGTAAAGGCTCTGAGACTCAGCCAGGTGAGCGATCTGAGCCCACCCAGCTGGCAGGGGACACAGCGCCGCTATCAGACAACCTGGACACAGTCTGGTTACTCTGGAAGTAGTGTCCTCACCCACCTGCACCTACACAACCCAGGGGCAAGACTGTGATACCACGTATGTACCTTACCTGTAAAATGTACTTGTTCCACTACTGCAGATCCCAAACAGTGATGTAACTAATCCGATGTTTTTTTGTTCTTTCTGTCTGTACAGGTTTGCACATGCAGGTGTTGAGCCACACACATGGTCTATGTATGGGGGGGCGGAGGGTGCAGGGGGGGGAATGGATGTATGAAGCCATGGACACACATGGATCACACCCAGAACCCACTCAACCCCCACTGCAACCTCCAACCATCCACTGCTGAACATTTCCCAATGTCGTGGTAATAAGGACTTGGGGGTCCACAGGGAGAGAACCAAGCCAAAGCATTGACAAGATGCAAGGGCTTTGGGCACTCAAGTCTCGGGCCAGAGCACACAATGCAAAGGCAAGTGGCACAAGACTAAGGGGAGAGTGATGTTGTGTCTGTTTAGTATAAGTATACTCCCTGTACACTCAATGTACAGTTACATAATACTACTGGATGTAACTTCACACTGTACACACTATGCCTGTACCACCAGAGGGTGCAACTGGTGGAGACCTCGGGATCACCTGTACACGACAGGTAACCAGGTATAAAACGGAGCTCACCATACTGTACCCTCACTCAGGAACTGCAATAAATGGACTAATGTCACCACAGTTCAAGTACAATACCTTGCCTCATGGAGTCATTACTTGAGTGCTTACAGACACAATAGAAAGAGATTAAACATTAAATGGTAGGACATTGAGAATTGTAGAGGAACAAAGCGACCTGGGAGTGCATGTCCACAGATCCCTTAAGGTAGCAGGCAAGGTGGATTAGCTGGTTAAGAAGACATGCAGAATGCTGGCCTTTATTAGCCGAGGCCTGGATTATGCTTGAATATAAAACAATGGTTAGGCCACAGCTGGAGTACTGCGTGCAGTTCTCGTCACCGCTGTCCAGGAAGAAGACTGTGATTGCACTGGAGACTTACAGAGTAGATTTCGAGGATGTTATCGGGAGTGGAGAATCTTAGCTATGAGGACAGATTGGATAGGCTGGGGTTGTTTTTCTTGGAACAAAGTGGGCTGAGGGGAGGCATCATTGAAGTGTATACAATTATGAGGGTCCTTGATATAGTGGATAGAATGGGCCCATTTCCCTTAGCAGAGGGGTCAACAACCATGGGGCATAAATTTTAAGTCATTGGTAGAAAGTGTAGGGGGGATTTGAGGGGAAATTTCTTCACGCAGAGGGTTGTGGGGGTCTGGAACTCACTGCCTGAAAGGGTGGGAGAGGCAGAAACGCTCACCACATTTAAAAAGTGCTTGGATGTGCACCTGAAGTGCCGTAACCTGCAGGGTTATGGACCGAGAGCTGGAAAGTGGGATTAGGCTGGAGAGCCTGTTATTGGCCGGCACGGTCACGATGGGCCGAAATGGCCTCCTTCCGTGCTGTAAACTTCTGATTATATAATTCGATTAAAAATAATCACCAAACGTGGGCTCGCACCTCTGACCCTGAGATTTAGTATCTCATGATCTACTGACTGATTTATCTGGGCTTCTGCACAATGCACCTTTTTGTCGTTGATTACAGCTCTGCCCCAGATGTTTAAACTTGCTGTCGAGGAACTGCCAGGATCATCTTGAATGGTGGACCAGGCTCGAGGGGCCGAATGGCCTACTCTGGCCCCTAATCCTTACATGCTTATGATCTTATGACATTTCACAGGAGAACAAACTCGCCCCTGAGCATGCATGAGGAGAAAGCTCCAGAAAATGATCCCGCCTGGTGAGCTTTCGCGTGTGAGGCGAACGTGTTAACCGCTACACTGCGGAAACATCTCCACTTTCAGCACCAGGTCAGACGGAAGTGTTAAGCGAGCAGGTGGACTGCAAAATCCAACTTTTTAGGCGTTGGTCGTGGTGTCAAACAATGAGTTTCACTTAATGATTAAAAACAGAAAGTGTCAGAAGTGTGATGTGAACCCACACCTCCAGAGGAGACTGCGGCCTAAACACAGAACCTTGGACCGCTCGGCCATCCTGACTATTTAGGTCAATATGTGGCCAACTGCAGGTTTATTTTCAACTTTTGTGTCCTGTCACATGAAATAAATGAGGGCAGCAGGAGCATCTCTGCCTGACACCGGGGAAACAGTGAGACAGACCTTGGAGCAAGGGTCTGGTTTTTGCCAAACAGCAAAGAAAATATTAATTCCCGAATTACCCTGAAGAACAGTGACCTCGACGTGATCTGGGGTCAGACACGCTACCGTTGCGCCACGAGGTCGATACAGCACATCGGAAATGTTTGACTATCTGAAGGTTTCACAATACAAGAGGCTTTAAAATCCCCGCCCATTCCCACCGGGTGTCAGAAGCAGCGCTCACCTGCCAGTCACGGCATGTTTTTTTGTTCAACTTTTGTGTTGCTTTCACGGGATTGCATCATTAATTAACCCCTCACCTTCTTTTGCACAATGAAAGAAATGCTAACTGAGGCAGAGTCGATACTTCAACCATTTTTTTCTGTGCTTTGCATAGAAACATAGAAGCATAAAAACATAGAAAACAGGTGCAGGATTAGGCCATTCGGCCCTTCGAGCCTGCACCACCATTCAATATAATCATGACTGATCATTCACCTCAGTACTCCTTTCCTGCTTTCTCTCCATACCCTTGATACCTTTAGCCGTAATGGCCACATTTAACTCCCTTTTGCATATATCAAACGAATTGGCCTCAACAACTTTCTGTGGTAGAGAATTCCACAGGTTCAGAATTCTCTGAGTGAAGAAGTTTCTCCACATCTCGGTCCTAAATGGCTTACCCCTTGTCCTTAGACTGTGACCCCTGGTTCTGGACTTCCCCAACATCGGGAACATACTTCCTGCCTCTAACCTGTCCAATCCCATCAGATCTGTATATGTTTCTCTGCAATCCCTTCTCATTCTTCTAAATCCCAGTGAAGAAAATTCTAGTTGATCCAGTCTTTCTTTACATGTCAGTCCTGCCCTCCTGGGAATCAGTCTGGTGAACCTTCGCTGCACTCCCGCAATAGCAAGAATGTCCTTCCTCAGATTAGGAGACCAAAACTGTACACAATATTACAGGTGAGGCCTCACCAAGGCCTGCGTCTGCGCACATACAGAGGCTGAATTCCAGGACATAGTCGACGTATTTACTGAGGCGTATGAAAGCATGGGCCTTACGCTAAACATCCGTAAGACAAAGGTCCTCCACCAGCCTGTCCTCACCGCACAGCACTACCCCCCAGTCATCAAGATCCACGGCGCGGCCCTGGACACCATGGACCACTTCCCATATCTCGGGAGCCTCCTATCAACAAGAGCAGGCATCGACGACAAGATTCAACACGGCCTCCATGCGCCAGTGCAGCCTTCGGCCGCTTGAGGAAAAGAGTGTTTGAAGACCAGGCCCTCAAAACTGCCACCAGGCTCATGGTCTGCAGGGCTGTAGTAATACCGGCCCTCCTGTAAGGCTCAGAGACATGGACCATGTACCGTCGACACCTCAAGTTGCTGAAGAAATATCACCAACGATGTCTCCGCAAGATCCTACAAATCCTCTCGGAGGACAGATGCACCAACATCAACAGCCTTATTCAGGCTAACATCCCCAGCTTTGAAGCACTGACCACACTCGATCAGCTCCGCTGGGCAGGCCACATAGTCCGCATGCCAGACACGAGAGTCCCAAAGCAAGTGCGCTGCTCGGAACTCCTTCATGGCAAACGAGCCAAAGTGGGCAGCAGAAACTCTACAAGGACACACTCAAAGCCTCCCTGATAAAGTGCACCATCCCCACTGACACTCAGGAGTCCCTGACCTAAGACCATCCTAATTGGAGAAAGTGCATCCGAGAGGGCGCTGAGCACCTCGAGTCTCAACGCCGAGTGCAAGTAGAAATCAAGTGTAGACAGCAGAACCTGTCCCACCCATCCCTTCCCTCAACGACTATCTGTCCCACCTGTGATCGGGTCTGTGGCTCTAGTATTGGACTGTTCAGCCACCAAAGAACTCACTTTCGGAGTGGAAGCAAGTCTTCCTCGATTCCGAGGGCCTGTGGAGAAAAGCTGCAGTGACAGAGGGGTGGGATTTAGAGTTTGGATATTGTAGCTAATCAGTTTGTCTGGGGGAGCTCTTCAACCATAGTCAGGCTCCCAGAAAACATTAGCATTTAAACAATCGACCACGGAAGAAACATTATCCATCCCACCCACAGGACCCAAATATCACATCCATATTCCAACACCTTTTCAACATGTATAGAAATATCTGGCTCAGCCCAGACTTCCCGAAGCCAAAGCAGTGCTATTACAATGGACAAGAGTTCATCAGTTCATAAATAAGGAGTATCACCATCCCAAAGTCTATCAACACCAGATTAAAACATTTAATCAAGTCTCAGTTAGCTAGTCCGCCAAAACATATACAAAGAAGACCACTTAAATCAATGGGCAGCAAAACTTAAACAAAAGAAACGTTAGATTTGGCACGAAGATTAAGCAGCCTCTCAGAGTATAACTGGGGGCCTATCGTACCAAGAGCAATCTATTTTTCTGACCATTACTTTGGAACAACAAGATCAAGATCGAGAGCAAACGGCGAGATAACACAGGAAGAGACATCACGACATCGGAGAAAAGAATTTCAAAAAACCAATCAGTGGAACATCAATACCAACTGACTTGGTTACAGGCATCAACCGGACCACCGCGACCGACGGACACAACCAGGAAAATCAACCACTAGAAAACCGGGGTCCACGCAAGTTTTCCACTCTACAATTTGTGCCTCGCCTGTCCAGCAGGTAAAAATTACCGAGACAACTTAAAACCCGATTGATGACAAAGGATACCGGCTTCGGGACAATCAGAATACTTCGTCACAGACAAGGCACCGGAAGGCTGGAAGGTAGATCACACCGGTTGTGGGAGAGCTGGTTGGCGGTGACATGGAAGTGTCTGCAGTGTGCGGGACCAGACTGCTTCCACACATCCACAATGAATGTCCCACCCTTTATTTGGGAAAAGTACAACTGAGAGTGAACAAGTTCCATCCCGGTCAGAGCAATCTGAAGCTTTAACTGACTTACACCCTAGTTTGGGATTGTAATGTCTGTAAGCATGTAATGCTTGTAGCGCCACACTGTGGATGTGGACGTATTGTGTACTGCATCTGTACAGTTAATTATTAAACAGAACAGGCTCTTTCCGGAGAGTTCCGAGAGAGCAGTCTGCATGTTAGGAAGCTGTGTGTGCTGTGCTCTGTGAAGGTATCACAGGGATGTCTTGCAATATGTGCATCTATCAGTCTCTGTGGTGCAATGGATTTGTGCATTCAGCTATTAACTGCAAGGTTGGTGGATCGTAGCCCATTCAGGGACAAAGCCTATAATTGTTTTTCCCTGAGGATTCGGTGCCGTGCAGTTCCAGGTTGTCATTGTGCGTTTTGGCTGCACGAATATATTCCGCAACCATTGCCAGCTGTGCTGTTATCAAGTTATACCAACTGTTACTTGCATTTTCGTGTGGTTGTTCATTGTCTCGTCGCCAATTGATACGCTCATAATAAGAATGAAACTGAGTACTGTGAACAATGAGTAAGTGTGACATTAGCTCCTTTAATAAGACTCCAGAGTGCTTATATACCATGCTCCCAATGGATGCTGGAATCCCTTGGGACTCCAACAGGTCGGCCCTCTGGTGGTGGTGTGATACAGGTGGCCAAGGGTTAAATACATAACACAAGGTGTGTACGGAAATCAACCATCAAAAGCCCTGTCATTAACCACAGGGGTTTCCGGCAATTTTCTGATCGCAAAGGGCTTTCAGTCCTTGTCCTTAAAATTGCAGACGTGGAAATTGGGGAGTTTGCTGACTTTGAAAGGAGAACATTGTTGTTTGGTGCAGTTTTGGTCAGAGAAATGTTTGTGAAAGGAACTTTTTGCAGAGAGAGGGATTGAGCATTTCAGCTTTTAGCTGAACACTTCTCTCTGGGCACTGAGCTAAGCAGCAGTTTCCGTAGTGTAGCGGTTATCATGTTTGCCTCACATGCGAAAGGTCTCTGTTGCGAGCCTGGGCGGAAACATTATTTGTGAAGCAAAAACTTGCCTGCAATAAAATTGAACAAAAGCAGTTAAGGGTACATTGTCGCATGAGCAATGAACATTTTAAAACTAATCTACTTAAATACAGAGTGTGTAAAATCAGATTGGAGATAAAACTTCATCAAGGGTTAAAGTTTCACTAATTATTAAAGTTCAGTTATTGAAATTTCGGTTGTCCCTGTTTGCATTTCTTTCATTCTGTGAAACAACACTATCGGTTTCTTCCATCAGATCTAAGTTGCATTTGAAACCCACAAACGGCTCATTAATTATTCGCTATTCCCCAGTGCCAGAGCTCAGAGGGTTATTGTCCATCCCTGGGATGCAAGCTACCTCAGACCCGGGCCAAACCTCCCCGTGCACCGATCACAGGCTCAGGAAAACCCCGGGGAGAGGATATCCCGATCACTGGGCCTTCCAGCAACACTGAACAAGCACCCGGTCCGAAACTTTCCCGAGTAATAACTTGCAACTGAAGCATCAACAGTAAGGATGGCCGAGCGGTCTAAGGTGCTGCGTTCAGGTCGCAGTCTTGTCTGGAGGCGTGGGTTAAAATCCAACTCCTGACATTTAGTGTTTTTATTGCAAACTCATTGTTTTGACACCACTCTGAAGTGCTTTGGGACATCCATCTAACATAATAAAATTACTCCACTTCAATTACAAACAGTGTGATATCAAAGTTACTTCCCAAACCGGGAAACGATCCCGGGTGGCTGTAGCGAAAGGAATGGTTTTGTGAAGCATTGAAAGGTGCCCTGTAAATATCCCGCACTGCTAATTTAAACTCACGGTTATAATTTGTTTCAGTGCAAAAGAAGGCAGGCTCGAAGGGCCAAATGGCCGACTCCTGCTCCTGGTTCTTGTGTTCTTATGCAGAGCACATAACATATGATTAAATTATCAGCTCTCCCTCAGTTCGCATTTCTTTCATTGTGCAAAAGAAGAAAATGGGTTCATTAATGATGTTTTCTTGTGACAGCAACATAAATTTTAATGAACTGTTATCGACGAACATGGGGCTCAAACCCACGATCCTGCGATTAAGAGTCTCATGCTCTACCGACTGAGCTAGCCAGACTTCTCAACATTTACCCTGTCAATCCCCTTTAGAATATTGTCCGTTTCAACGAGATCACCTCCGAGTCTTCGAAACCCCAGAGAGAATTGGCATATTCCACAAAATCTCTCATCATAGGACAGCCCTCTCATCCCAGGAATCAATCTGTTGAACCTCTGTTGCACCACCTCCAAGGCAAGTGTGTCCTTCCTCAGATAAGTACTATGGGCGAATATCCTGTTGTTCTGCTGATTCTACTTCCTCCTCCTCTGATAGTCCTTCTCTGTACATTCTGTATTCTGCTTGGTGCTCTACTGAAATATGAGCCTGAAGTTTATCACAAGCTTCCGTTTTTGTGTTTTAGTTGATCTTCATTCATGCACCGAGCTGTAGCTAGCTATCATGCTATTTCTGCACCCTGCATGAGAACGTGTCTAGTCGTTACCCGATCTATCTCATTTTTGAAAGTCTCCCAATGTCCCTTTCAACTCATAAAATTAGTCCTCCTACAGTTGGGTATTTTCACACATGATTATACCTTCTCCTTTTCCATAACTACTCTAAACCTAATGATATTGTGATCACTGTTTCCTCAATGCTCCTCCACAGAAACATGCACTACTTAATCCATTTCCGAGATCCAGAACTGCTTTCTTCCCCATCGTGCTGGAAACATACTGATGGAGAAAGTTCTAATACAGATTTCAGGAAATCCTCCCCTGCATTTTCCCTTTGCATGGTTATTTTCCCAGTTTACGTTGAAGTCCCACATTAGCACGACAGATCTTGAATCTTTCTGCATTTTACCTAAATTTACACCTCTTTATCCTTCCCACTATTAGGTGGCCGATAACATAATCGCTCATCTAACTTTCTACAGGCACATTCATTTAAAAAAGAATGTCGGATGGGAATAGGGCCACAAATCGATGGACAATATTAAATCACATGAACCGATGGAAAAATGACATAAAATATGAAATAATTACTTTGCCTCTGTATTTACCAGGGACACAGGGCAGATGGACATGATGGTGGAATAATGTATGGGAAATTATATAACTGCAATAAGTAAAGAGGAGAAATATTAAATGAAAAACCAAATGAAAGGAGGATTGAACCCCTGGTCTGGATGGATTACATCCATACACTTTAAAATAATTCAACGAAGAGATAGCAGGAGCACTATTACAAATATTTAATGATTAGTTTGAAAAATGTGTCGTGTCAGAGGAATGGCGGATAGCTAACGTAATACATATATTTGAGATGGAAGATAGAACATGTCCGGGGAACTATGGACCAGTCAGTGGAACTTCGGTGGGAGGAAAATAATGGAATCCCTACTAAAGTAGAGAATTGAAGAATATCTATAAACCAAAAATATAATTATTTATAATCAGCGTGGATTCAAAAGCAAAAGTCTTGCTTGACCAACTTCTTTGATTTCATTGAAGAAGTATCAGGAAGAGTAGACCAGGGTAATGTGGTCGATATAATGTACTTAAATTTCCAAAAAGTCTTTGATGAGGTACCACATATTAGAATAATGAATAAGGTCAGAGCTTGCGGTGTTAGGGGACAAGTCGTGGAATGTATAGCGAGCTGACCCCAAGACAGAAAGCAGCAGTAAAGGACTGTTATTCTGAGTGCAGAAGGTGTAAAGTGGGCTCCCATGAGGATCAGTGTGGGACCAATGCTGTTCACAATTTAAATTGTCCATTTAGACTTTGGGATCAAAAAAACAATTTCTACACTTTCAGATGAGGCCAAATTGGGGTGGGGCTGATAGACATTATTGAGGAGGACTGCAACAAACTACAACAAGACATTAATAATCTTGTAGACTGGACATTGAATTGGCAAATTCAATCCAACACAGACAGAGTGAGGTCATATACTTTGGTAAGAAAGATAAGGTCAAATACTACGTGAGAATAAGAATCTAAGTGAGGTCAAGGAGCAAAGGGATCTCAGAGTAGAAATACAAATAAACAGTAAAGGTCGTGATGCGGGTTATACATCCATAAAAAGAAAATGGAGCACCAAGGGTTAATTCAAGAGGGATCGTGTTGAAAAGTAGTGAAGTTCTGTTGAACTGGTACCAAACTTTCTTTGGACCACACTTGCAGTACACTGTACAATTCTCATCGCCGTGTTATAAGAACATAAGAACATAAGAACATAAGAATTAGGAACAGGAGTAGGCCATCTAGCCCCTCGAGCCTGCTCCGCCATTCAATAAGATCATGGCTGATCTGGTCGTGGACTCAGCTCCACTTACCCGCCCTCTTCCCGTAACCCTTAATTCCCTTATTGGTTAAAAATCTATCTATCTTTGACTTGAAAACATTCAATGAGCTAGCCTCAACTGCTTCCTTGGGCAGAGAATTCCACAGATTCACAACCATCTGGGAGAAGAAATTCTTTCTCAACTCGGTTTTAAATTGGCTCCTCCGTATTTTGAGGCCGTGCCCCCTAGTTCTAGTCTCCCCTACCAGTGGAAACAACCTCTCTGCCTCTATCTTGTCTATCCCTTTCATTATTTTAAATGTTTCTAAAAGATAACCCCTCATCCTTCTGAACTCCAACGAGTAAAGACCCAGTCTACTCAATCAATCATCATAAGGTAACCCCCTCATTTCTGGAATCAGCCTAGTGAATCGTCTCTGTACCCCATCCAAAGCTAGTATATCCTTCCTTAAGTAAGTTGACCAAAACTGCACGCAGTGCTCCAGGTGCGGCCTTACTAATACCTTATACAGTTGCAGCAAGACCTCCCTGCTTTTGTACTCCATCCCTCTCGAAATGAAGGCCAACATTCCATTTGCCTTCTTGATTACCTGCTGCACCTGCAAACTAACCTTTTGGGATTCATGCACAAGAACCCCCAGGTCCCTCTGCACCACAGCATGTTGTGATTTCTCCCCATTCAAATAATATTCCATTTTACTGTTTTTTTTCCACAAGGTGGATGACCTCACACTTTCCGACATTGTATTCCATCTGCCAAACCTTAGCCCATTCGCTTAACCTATCCAAATCTCCTTGCAGCCTCTCTGAGTCCTCTACACAACCCGCTTTCCCACTAATCTTAGTGTCATCTGCAAATTTTGTTGCACTACACTCTGTCCCATCTTCTAGGTCATCTATGTATATTGTAAACAGTTGTGGTCCCAGCACTGATCCCTGTGGCACACCACTAACCACTGATTTCCAACCAGAAAAAGACCCATTTATCCTGACTCTCTGCTTTCTGTTCGCCAGCCAATTCTCTGTCCATGCTAATACATTTCCTCTGACTCCGCGTACCTTTATCCTCTGCAGTAACCTTTTGTGTGGCACGTTATCGAATGCCTTTTGGAAATCTAAATACACCACATCCATCGGTACACCTCTATCCACCATGCTCGTTGTATCCTCAAAGAATTCCAGTAATTGCATGGCCACTATGGTCAGATGTTCGACCCCAGTCAATGAACGACACTCAATAGTGTTGTACAATGACAGATAGTCCCAGTAATACAGATTTAGTCCGGTCAGATATTGCAGTCTGCCCAGTGCCTCTCAGTTCTCACAACTCAATTGTGACAGCGAATCCCAGTAAGAAACAAACTTTAGAGAGCTTTTAGTGCCGAGGGCAGGTGCAAGTATACAAAGTGTTCCAACAACAGCAATAACTTCATCATTTGCGTGTCTGCAGAGTACAGAGTTACGGTTTCTGTTAAAGGAACGGCATAAATGAGCAATGGGAATTTGGCTAATGTGGACTTCCGATTTATTGAAATTATGTCACTGCCCCTATCATTTAATGGTCATCACTACATTGTCAGATACAGAACAAGGCCAAATATGGATCACACACAGAGTTACACAACGTCAATGACTACAATCACTGACCAGGAAGAGTAGTGACTGCAAGGATCACGTAGAATATTTTATCAATGATGGAAAATGTCGCAGGCATTGTCATGTATTCAACCAGCATTGTAACCCATGTATAAACTGACCTAAGTTGTACACTGTGAGAACACTGACCACCAGGTGGGAGACACTCCTAACCTGGACCTTCAGGTATAAAAGGGGAAGCTCCACCCACCTTCATCACTTGAGTGCTATGGAATAAAGGATAGGTCACAGACTGACCTTCTCTCAAGCATAGGCCTTGTATGCATTTATACTGTGAAGTAAGGACGTATCAATGGCGACAAGAAACTGGGATTTAAACCACGCGAGCATGGCCACTAGCAGAACAGACGAGAGGTACTGTGTTAAGGAATGGTTGGGACAGAGATTCAACATTGTTAAAGCAGCACACAGTTCTCCAGGCAGACAAGGGCAGTCAGGCATGCCCCAACATGTAGTCGAACCCAGAGGGGGAGTTCGACAGAGACAATGGCAAGCTAAACAGCGATTCACGCCATTGCAAGAGACAATGCGGCCAGTAATGGGGCCATCAACACCTGTTAATAGTGCACTCAAGGACAATAACAGGGGCAGTCAGGGACGATCGACTGGCAAGGGACCTTTTGTTTCAAACCGTAACTCATGCTGGAGGCGTGGAGGCATACATTCAGCCGGAGTTTGTAGAGATGAGCAAAATGCCTGCAGAAATTGCAGAAATGGACACTGGGGGAAATCGCTGGAAGCTGAAGTTCAGCGAGTTCATGTGGAGCACGTATACAGTTCATACACCAGGACGCCACCAATAATGATGAAAGTGCTCCTCAATGGCATCCCAGTATCAATGGAGTTAGACACGAGTGCCAGCCAGTCCCTGATGGGTATCAAACAGTTCAAAAAGTTGTGGGCATCCAAGGCCAGGAGGCCAAAATTATCGCCGATTGACGCACAGCTACGGACTGACACCAAGGAGATCATTCCGGTGCAAGGCAGCGCCACGGTAGTCGTGACCCACAAAGATTCAGAGAACAGGTTGCCACTCTGGATTGTCCCATAGGACGGTCCCGCACTACTGGGGAGGAGTTGGCTTGCTGTCATGAACTGGAAATGGGGCGATGTCAATGCAATTTCCTCTGTGGAGCGAGTATCATGCTCACAGGTCCTGGACAAATTTGACTCATTATTTCAACCCGGCATTGGCACTTTCATGGGGGCCAAGGTAGTGATTCACATAAACCCGGACACCAGACCAGTACACCACAAGGCCATAGCGGTGCCGTACGTGATGCGGAAAAAGATAGAAGGCGAATTGGACCGCCTCCTGAGGGAAGGCATCATCTCGCCAGTCGAATTCAGTGACTGGGCGAGCCCGATTGTGCCGGTGCTCAAGGCGGATGGGTCAGTCAGGATATGTGGCGATTACAAGGCCACCATCAATCGGGTGTCACTCCAAGACCAGTACCCACTACCGAGAGCGGAGGACCTCTTTGCGACGCTATCCGGTGGCAAACTTTTTTCAAAATTGGACCTGACCTCAGCTTACATGACCCAGGAGCTGGCGAGTGAGTCGAAGAAGCTGACCACCATCACGACACACAAGGGGTTGTTTGAGTACAACAGATGTCCGTTCGGGATTCGCTCGGTCGCCGCGCTCTTCCAACGAAATATGGAAAACCTCCTCAAGTCGATTCCAGGGACGGTGGTTTTTCAGGACGACATCCTCTTTACGGGTTACGATACTGAAGAACACCTCCACAACCTGGAGGAGGTGCTACACAGACTGGAGCGGGTAGGGCTGCGACTGAAAACTGCGAAGTGCGTCTTCCTAGCTCCAGAGGTAGAATTCCTGGGGATGAGGGTAGCAGCAGACGGGATCAGCCCAACTGCATCCAAGACGGAAGCGATCCAGAGAGCACCCAGACCCCATATCACGACGGAACTGCGTTCGTTGCTGGGGCTCCTGAATTATTTTGGCAACTTTCTTCCCAAATTGAGCACGCTGCTGGAGCCACTGCACGTGCTCCTATGCAAAGGTCGTGAATGGGTCTGGGGGGACAGCCAGGAAAGGGCTTTTAATAGAGAACGCAATTTGTTATGTTCCAACAATCTGTTAACGCGATATGACCCATGTAAGAAACTTGTGTTAACGTGCGAAGCGTCGTCCTATGGTGTCGGGTGTGTGTTGCAGCATGTCAATGCCAAGGGTCAGTTACAGCCGGTAGCTTATGCCTCCAGAAGCCTGTCCCAGGCAGAAAGGGGCTACGGGATGGTAGAAAAGGTGGCGCTCGCATGTGTATATGTGGTAAAGAAAATGCACCAGTACTTGTTTGGCAGAAATTTGAGCTGGAGACAGATCACAAACCCCTAACGTCCCTTTTGGCCGACAACAAGGCCATAAATGCAAACGCATCGGCCCGCATACAGAGGTGGGCACTCACGTTAGCCGCCTATGACTACACAATTCGGCACAGACCGGGCACTGAAAACTGAGCCGATGCACTCAGCAGGCTCCCACTAGCCACCACTGGGGGGGATACCGAGCATGGTGCTGAGATGGTCATGGCTGTTGAAGCTTTCGGAAGCGAAGGCTCACCAGTGACAGCCCGTCAGATTAAAGTCTGGCCAAATAGAGACCCGCTATTGTCTCTAGTCAAGAAATGTGTCCTGAATGGGGACTCGGCAGCCACGTACAGGGCATGCCCTGAGGAATTTAAACCATTTCACAGGGGCAGGGATGGACTCTCGATTCAAGCCGATTGCCTGCTGTGGGGAAACCGCGTAGTCATGCCCCAGATGGGCAGAGAGGTGTTCATCAGAGAACTCCACAATGGGCACCCGGGCATTGTCACGATGAAGGCAATTGCCAGGTCACACGTTTGGTGGCCAGGGATAGACGCAGATCTGGAACTTTGTGTTCGCAGGTGCAACACATATGCCCAGCTGGGCCATGCGCCAAGGGAAGCCCCCCTTAGCCCCTGGCCAAGCCTTGGACACGCATCCATGTGGACTACGCAGGTCCTTTCATGGGGAAAATGTTTTTGTTTGTATTAGACGGCTACTCCAAATGGATCGAGTGTGACATTTTAAATTCAAGCACATCCTCTGCCACGGTAGAAAGTCTACGGGCAATGTTCGCCGCCCACAGTCTAGCGGACATCTTGGTCAGTGACAATTGCCCGTGCTTCAAAAGCACTCAATTCCAGGACTTCATGGCAATCAATGGAATTAACCATGTTAGAACGGCACCGTTCAAGCCGGCCTCTAACAGCCAGGCAGAACAAGCAGTGCAGATAATCAAACAGGGGATGCTCAGATTCCAAGGGGGTTCCCTACAAATCTGCTTATCACGCCTCCTGTTGGCCTATAGATCCCGACCACACTCGCTCACAGGGGTTCCACCCGCAGAGCTACTAATGAAAAGGACGCTCAAAACCCGATTATCCCTTATACACCCCACCATGAAAGAAATTGTCGAGAGCAGGCGCCAGTCACAATATTACTACCATGACAGGAATGCGAGGGCATGATGTATTGATGTAAATGATCCTGTTTTTGTCCTCAACTCCGCTGCAGGGCACAAATGGCTCGCAGGCACTGTGGTTGCCAAAGAGGGAAATAGGTTTCTGGTAGTTAAACTTACCAATGGACAAATCTGCCGCAAACATGTGGATCAAACAAAAAGGAGGTTCACCAACCCCATAGAAGAAGCAGAGGAAGAGAACGATATAGAGTTCACTAAACCACAGGTGACCGAACACCGGAACCAAAGGGAGGAGAGCCCAGTCACTGTGGGCAGTCCGGACAGGCCTGAGCACTGCAAACAGCAGACAATCAGGCCAGCGCCCAACAACTGGAGCCCCAACTCAGGCGCTCTACAAGGGAGCGTAAACCACCAGAGAGACTCAACCTGTGATCCCAATAAGACTTTGGGGTAGGAGGTGATGTCATGTATTCAACCAGCATTGTAACCCATGTATAAACTGACCTAAGTTGTACACCGTGAGAACACTGACCACTAGGTGGGAGATACTCCTAACCTGGACCTTCAGGTATAAAAGGGGAAGCTCCACCCACCTTCATCACTTGAGTGTGAAGGAATAAAGGACAGGTCACAGACTGACCTTCTCTCAAGCATGGGCCTCGTGTGTATTTATACTGTGTAGTAAGGACGTATCAGGCATTTTCTGTGTTAAGCGATGCTGCCTCTTCATGCTTTTGGCAATCTCTCTGAATTAAACTCTGAAATATTCCCGGAGCCTTTCAATTATATCCTGTGGGCTCCCCACTGGGACAGTCAAGATGCAACAGAGTTGAAATTAGTTTCAGTTGTTTGAACAAGCACATTACGGCCGCTGATTTAAGTCCCTCATGACATCGAATATGTTTAAATGCAAAATTCCGAAATTGAAGCTAAACGTCCCCAAACTGGAAAATGTTGATCAGACTTATTAAATAATGTAATTGGAAACGATGCTTTCTCTCCAATGGCCATGTTCCTTCAAGCACAATCAGACTCATTGTATTGATTGTATATTGTTCTGATGAATGTTTTTCACTCTTCTGTGTTAATTCAGTGATTACTTTCCAAATGTTAGCTGAGTCTCTCGGGTCTGCTCTACTTCACTGCGGTATGCGGCTGCCTACTATAACTCTGGATATGAAATTCTCAATTAAAGTGCAGTGCTCATTTTACTGTCGAACACTCATTTGTTCTAACTTAGAGTCAGCAATGAGTAAGGATCCATTTTTCCACAGCACCTCAAACAAATACAGCATGTCAAATCAATTAATGAAACACCTCGAACTAATAAAATAAGGTGCAATTTTCCTTCATAGTATAAATCTTAAATGTACGGTTTCATTCTGGGTAATCTGCGATATACGCCTTCAAAGGCAATGGGAAAACATCGCCAGGGTGCAAAATAATTTGTTCTGGGCTCTGTATGTTTGTAATGTAGACAGATTTGCTGCTGATACAAAGATATGGTGGGAAAGCAAGTTGTGAGGAGGACGCAAACAATCTGCAAAGCAATATAGATAGGGTCAGTGAGTGAGCAAAAAATTGGCAGCTGCAGTATAATGTGGGAAATATGAGGTTATCCACTTTGGTCGGTAAAACAAAAAAAGCTAATAATTACTTAAATGGGGAGAGATTACAAAATGCTGTGGAGCAGAGGGATCTGGGAGTCCTTTTACAGAAGAACATAAGAAATAGGAGCAGGAGTAGGCCATACGGCCCCTCGAGCCTGCTCCGCCATTCAATAAGATCATGGCATATCCGATCATGGACTCAGCTCCACTTCACTGCCCGCTCCCCATAACCACTTATCCCCTTATTATTTAAAAAGCTTTCAATTTCTCTCTTAAATTTATTCAATGTCCCAGCTTCCACAGCTCACTGAGGCAGGGAATTCCACAGTTTTACAACCCTCTGAGAGAAGAAATTTCTCCTCATCTCAGTTTTAAATGGGTGGCCCCTTATTCTAAGATCATGCCCTCTAGTTCTAGTCTCCCCATCAGTGGAAACATCCTCTCTGCATCCACCTTCTCAAGCCCCCTCATAATCTTACACGTTTCGATAAGATCACCTCTCATTCTTCTGAATTCCAATGAGTAGAGGCCCAACCTACTCAACCTTTCCTTATAAGTCAACCCCCTCATCTCCAGAATCAAACTAGTGAACCTTCTCTGAACTGCCTCCAAAGCAAGTATAGCCTTTCGTAAATATGGAAAACAAAACTGCATGCAGTATTCCAGGTGTGGCCTCACCAATACGTTATACAGCTGTCGCAGGACTTCCCTGCTTTTATACTCCATCCCCTTTGCAATAAAGGCCAAGATACCATTGGCCTTCCTGATCACAAAAAGTTAGCATGCAGATACAGCAAGTAATTAGGAAGGCAAATGGAAAGTTGGCCTTTATTTCAAGGGGGATGGAATATAAAAGTACGGAAGTCCTGCTACAACTGTACAGAGCACAGGTGAAACCACACCTGGAGTACTGCGTACAGTTTTGCTATCCTCATTTCAGGAGGGATAAACTTACATTGAGGGCATTTCACAGAAGGTTCACAAGGTTGTCTTATGAAGAATGGTTGAACAGGTTGGGATCTACCTATTGGAGATTAGTTGAGTGAGAGATGATATCTTTGAAAGGTGTAAGATTCTGAGGGGGCTAGACAGGGTAGATGCAGAGAGGATGTTTCCCCTCGTGGGGGAATCTAGAACGAGGGGACATAGTTTCAGAATAAGGGGTTGCCCATTTAAAATGGGGATGAGGAGGAATTTCTTCCCTCAGAGGGGCGTGAATCTTTGTATTTCTACCCCTGAGAGCTGTGGAGGCTCGGTCATTGAATATATTTAAGGTGGAGGTAGACAGATTTTTGAACGATATGGGAGTCAAGGGTTAGGCGGAGATGGTAGGGAAGTGGAGCTGAGGCCAAGATCAGATCAGCCATGATCTCACTGAATAGTGGAACAGGCTCGAGGGGCTAAATGGCCTCCTCCTGTTCCTATGTCCCTCTGTGTAAGGTCTGGGAAACACACGGTGGTGATCTTTGGAATCTTCAACTAAATGGTGTTGTTTTAAAGGGGATGCAGAAACAGAGTGACCGAGAGATTTACACACAGCAATATTTGAAGGTGGGTAGAAAAGTTGATAAGGTTACTAAAAAAGAATACAGGACCCGGGGAGCGTCGAGAGAGGCGGGAGTCGAGAGAGGCAGCGGCCTATAAAAGGCTCAGCCATCCGGGGAGCGTCGAGAGAGGCGGCAGTCGAGAGAGGCAGCGGCCTATAAAAGGCTCAGCAGTCCGGGGAGCGTCGAGAGAGGCGGGAGTCGAGAGAGGCAGCGGCCTATAAAAGGCTCAGCAGTCCGGGGAGCGTCGAGAGAGGCGGGAGTCGAGAGAGGCAGTGGCCTATAAAAGGCTCAGCAGTCCGGGGAGCGTCGAGACAGGCGGGAGTCGAGAGAGGCGTGACTTGTGCAGCTCCAGCTGAGAGAAGTCAAAAAAGAAGTAGAAAGAAATCAAAAGGTGACGTCACAGCCAACGTGGTAAGTGATTGGCTGCTGATTGGTGAGTAGTTTTTCTTTTTCTTTATTAGTCAGTAACTTTTAACATTGTTGTCGGCAATTTAAGTGTATCTAAGGGTTACGTCATGGCAGGACAGCTCGGTCATGTGATATGCTCCTCCTGTATCATGAGGGAACACGGGGACAATACCAGTGTCCCTGACGACTACATGTGCGGGAAGTGTGTCCACCTCCGGCTACTGACGGTCCGCGTTGCGGAGTTAGAGCTGAAGGTGGATTCACTCTGGAGCATCCACGATGCTGAGAATAACGTGAGTATCACGTGTAGCGAGTTGGTCTTACGGCAGGAGAAGGGTCCACAGCCATTGAGGGAATGGAAGACCAGCAGGAAGAGTCGTGCAAGGAAGGTAGTGCAGGGGTCCCCTGTGGTCATCCCACTGCAAAACAGATACACTGCTTTGAGTGCTGTTGAGGGGGATGACTCATCAGGAGTGGGCAGCAGCAGCCAAGTTCATGGCACCGTGGCTGGCTCTGTTGCACAGGAGGGCAGGAAAAAGAGTGGGCGAGCGACAGTGATAGGGGATTCAATTGTAAGGGGAATAGATAGGCGTTTCTGCGGCCACAACCGAGACTCCAGGATGGTATGTTGCCTCCCTGGTGCAAGGGTCAAGGATGTCTCGGAGCGGGTGCAGGACATTCTAAAAAGGAAGGGAGAACAGCCAGTTGTCGTGGTGCACGTTGGTACCAATGACATAGGTAAAAAAAGGGATGAGTTCCTACGAAATGAATTTAAGGAGCTAGGAGCTAAATTAAAAAGTAGGACCTCAAAAGTAGTAATCTCGGGATTGCTACCAGTGCCACGTGCTAGTCAGAGGAGGAATCGCAGGATAGCTCAGATGAATACGTGGCTTGAGCAATGGTGCAACAGGGAGGGATTCAAATTCCTGGGGCATTGGAACCGGTTCTGGGGGAGGTGGGACCAGTACAAACCGGACGGTCTGCACCTGGGCAGAATCGGAACCAATGTCCTCGGGGGAGTGTTTGCTAGTGCTGTTGGGGAGGAGTTAAACTAATATGGCAGGGGGATGGGAACCAATGCAGGGAGATAGAGGGAAACAAAAAGGAGGCAAAAACAAAAGACAGAAAGGAGATGAGGAAAAGTGGAGGGCAGAGAAACCCAAGGCAAAGAACAAAAAGGGCCA
Organism: Pristiophorus japonicus; assembly: GCF_044704955.1. Lineage (NCBI taxonomy): Eukaryota > Metazoa > Chordata > Chondrichthyes > Pristiophoridae > Pristiophorus > Pristiophorus japonicus. The sequence goes on from NW_027250967.1 coordinate 1,047,834, forward strand.
TTGTACAGCAAAATTCTAAAAGGACAGAGGGTGTAAAAAAAACAAGCCTAAACGCTTTGTGTCTTAATGCAAGGAGTATCCGCAATAAGGTGGATGAATTAACTGTGCAAATAGATGTTAACAAATATGATGTGATTGGGATTACGGAGACGTGGCTCCAGGATGATCAGGGCTGGGAACTCAACGTCCAGGGGTATTCAACATTCAGGAAAGATAGAATAAAAGGAAAAGGAGGTGGGGTAGCATTGCTGGTTAAGGAGGAAATTAAGGCAATAGTTTGGAAGGACATCAGCTTGGATGATGTGGAATCTATATGGGTAGAGCTGCAGAATACCAAAGGGCAAAAAACGTTAGTGGGAGTTGTGTACAGACCTCCAAACGGTAGTAGTGATGTTGGTGAGGGCATCAAACATGAAATTAGGGGTGCGTGCAATAAAGGTGCAGCAGTTATAATGGGTGACTTTAATATGCACATAGATTGGGTTAACCAAACTGGAAGCAATACGGTGGAGGAGGATTTCCTTGAGTGCATAAGGGATGGTTTTTTAGACCAATATGTCGAGGAACCAACTAGGGGGGAGGCCATCTTAGACTGGGTGTTATGTAATGAGAGAGGATTAATTAACAATCTCGTTGTGCGAGGCCCCTTGGGGAAGATTTACCATAATATGGTGGAATTCTGCATTGGGATGGAGAATGAAACAGTTAATTCAGAGACCATGGTCCAGAACTTAAAGAAGGCTAACTTTGAAGGTATGAGGCGTGAATTGGCTGGGATGGATTGGCAAATGATACTTAAGTGGTTGACTGTGGATGGGCAAAGGCAGACATTTAGAGACCGAATGGATGAACTACAACAATTGTACATTCCTGTCTGGCATAGAAATAAAAAAGGGAAGGTGGCTCAACCGTGGCTATCAAGGGAAATCAGGGATAGTATTAAAGCCAAGGAAGTGGCATACAAATTGGCCAGAAATAGCAGCGAACCTGGGGACTGGGAGAAATTTAGAACTCAGCAGAGGAGGACAAAGGGTTTGATTAGGGCAGGGAAAATGGAGTATGAGAAGAAGCTTGCAGGGAACATTAAGACGGATTGCAAAAGTTTCTATAGATATGTAAAGAGAAAAAGGTTAGTAAAGACAAACGTAGGTCCCCTGCAGTCAGAATCAGGGGAAGTCATAACGGGGAACAAAGAAATGGCTGATCGAGTGTGGTCAGTGCTTCAAAGCTGGGGATGTTAGCCTGAATCTCGTCATTGATGTTGGTGCGTCTGTCCTCCCAGGGGATTTGTAGGATCTTGCGGAGACATCGTTGGTGATATTTCTTCAGCAACTTGAGGTGTCTACTGTACATGGTCCATGTCTCTGAGTCTTACAGGAGGGCAGGTATTACTACAGCCCTGTAGACCATGAGCCTGGTGGCATTTTTAAGGGCCTGGTCTTCAAACACTCTTTTCCTCAAGCGGCCGAAGGCTGTACTGGCGCATGGAGGCCGTGTTGAATCTCGTCGTCGATGCCTGCTCTTGTTGATAGGAGGCTCCCGAGATATGGGAAGTGGTCCATGGTGTCCAGGGCTGCGCCGTGGATCTTGATGACTGGGGGGTAGTGCTGTGCGGTGAGGACAGGCTGGTGGAGGACCTTTGTCTTACGGATGTTTAACGTAAGGCCCATGCTTTCATAGGCCTCAGTAAATACATCGACGATGTCCTGGAGTTCAGCCTCTGTATGTGCGCGGACGCAGGCCTTGGTGAGGCCACACCTGGAATATTGTGTACAGTTTTGGTCTCCTAATCTGAGGAAGAACGTTCTTGCTATTGAGGGAGTGCAGCGAAGGTTCACCAGACTAATTCCCGGGAGGGCAGGACTGACATGTAAAGAAAGACTGGATCAACTAGACTTATATTCACTGGAATTTAGAAGAATGAGAGGGGATTACATGGAAACATAAAATTCTGACGGGATTGGACAGGTTAGATGCAGGAAGTATGTTCCCGATGTTGGGGAAGTCCAGAACCAGGGGTCACAGTCTAAGGAAAAGGGGTAAGCCATTTCGGACCGAGATGAGGAGAAACTTCTTCACTCAGAGAATTCTGAACCTGTGGAATTCTCTACCACAGAAAGTTGTTGAGGCCAGTTCGTTAGATATATTCAAAAGGGAGTTAAATGTGGCCATTACGGCTAAAGGTATCAAGGGAATGGAGAGAAAGCAGTAAAGGGGTACTGAGGTGCATGATCAACCATGATCATATTGAATGGTGGTGCAGGCTCGAAGGGCCGAATGGCCTACTCCTGCACCTGTTTTCTATGTTTCTATGTTTCTATGTTTCTATGCAAAGCACAGAAAAAAATGGTTGAAGTATCGACTCTGCTTCAGTTAGCATTTCTTTCATTGTGCAAAAGAAGGTGACGGGTTAATTAATGATGCAATCCCGTGAAAGCAACACAAAAGTTTAACAAAAAAACATACGGTGACTGGCAGGTGAGCACTGCTTCTGACACCCGGTGGGAATGGGCGGAGATTTTAAAGCCCCTTGTATTGTGAAACCTTCAGGTATTCAAACATTTCCGATGTGCTGTATCGACCTCGTGGCGCAACGGTAGCGTGTCTGACCCCAGATCACGTCACTGTTCTTCAGGGTATTTCGGGAATTAATATTTTCTTTGCTGTTTGGCAATAACCAGACCCTTGCTCCAAGGTCTGTCTCACTGTTTCCCCGGTGTCAGGCAGAGATACGCCTGCTGCCCTCATTTATTTCATGTGACAGGACACAAAAGTTCAAAATCAACCTGCAGATGGCCACATACAGCATTAAATAGTCAGGATGGCCGAGCGGTCTCAGGTGCTGTGGTCAGTTTGTAGTTTTTTTTCTGGAAGCGTGGGTTCAAATCGCACTTCTTCATTCTCGTCATTGAGCAAAACTCATTGTTTGACACCACGACCAACTCCTTAAAAGTGTGATTCAGCAATTCACCTGCTCGCTTCACATTTCCATCTGACCAGGTGCTGAAAGTGGAGATGATTCCGCAGTATAGCGGTTAACACGTTCGCCTCACACGCGAAAGCTCACCGGTTGGGAATATTTTCTGAAACTTTCTCCTCGTGCTCAGGGGCGAGTTTGTTCTCCTGTGAAAGGTCATAAGATCATAAACATGTAAGGATTAGGGGCCGGAGTAGGCCATTCAGCCCATCTAGTCTGGTCCACCATTCAAGAAGATCGTGGCAGTTCCTCGACAGCAAGTTTAAACATCTGGGGCGGAGCCAACAGGTACCTGGCTGTAATCAACGACAAAAAGGTGCATTTTGCAGAAGCCCAGCAAACTCAGTCAGGAGATCATGAGATTCTAAAACGAGCCCCACGTTGGGTGATTATTTTTCATAGAATTATATAATCAGAAGTTTACAGCACGGAAGGAGGCCATTTCGGCCCATCGTGACCGTGCCGGCCAATAACAGGCTCTCCAGCCTAATCCCACTTTCCAGCTCTCGGTCCATAACCCTGCACGTTACGACACTTCAGGTTCACATCCAAGCACTTTTTAAATGTGGTGAGCATTTCTGCCTCTACCACCCTTTCAAGCAGTGAGTTCCAGACCCCCACAACCCTCTGCGTGAAGAATGTTCCCCTCAAATCCTCCCTACACTTTCTACCAAGACTTTAAATTTATGCCCCATGGTTGTTGACCCCTCTGCTGAGAGAAATGGGCCCATTCTATCCAATATATCACGGCCCCTCATAATTGTATACACTTCAATGATGCCTCCCCTCAGCCCACTTTGTTCCAAGAAAAACAACTCCAGCCTGTCTAATCTGACCTCATAGCTAAGATTCTCCACTCCCGATAACATCCTCGAAATCTCCTCTGTAAGTCTCCAGTGCAATCACAGTCTTCTTCCTGTAAAGTGGTGACGAGAACTGCACGCAGTACTCCAGCTGTGGCCTAACCAGTGTTTTATATTCAAGCATAATCCACCTGCTCTCTTATTCTAGGCCTCGGCTAATAAAGGCCAGCATTCTGTATGTCTTCTTAACCAGCTAATCCACCTTGCCTGCTACCTTAAGGGATCTGTGGACATGCACTCCCAGGTCGCTTTGTTCCTCTACAATTCTCAATGTCCTACCATTTAATGTTTAATCTCTTTCTATTGTGTCTGTAAGCACTCAAGTAATGACTCCATGAGGCAAGGTATTGTACTTGAACTGTGGTGACCTTAGTCCATTTATTGCAGCTCCTGAGTGAGGGTACAGTATGGTGAGCTCCGTTTTATACCTGGTTACCTGTCGTGTACCGGTGACCCCGAGGTCTCCACCAGTTGCACCCTCTGGTGGTACATGCATAGTGTATACAGTGTGAAGTTACATCCAGTAGTCTTATATAACTGTACATTGAGTGTACAGGGAGTATACTTATATTATACAGACACAACATCACTCTCCCCTGAGTCTTGTGCCACTGGCCTTTGCATTGTGTGCTCTGGCCCGAGACTTGAGTGCCCAAAGCCCTTGCACCTTGTCAATGCTTTGGCTTGGCTCTCTCCCTGTGGACCCCCAAGTCCTTATTACCAAAACATTGGGAAATGGTCAGCAGTGGAAGTTTGGAGGTTGCAGTGGGTGTTGTGTGGGTTCTGGGTGTGATCCATGTGTGTCCATGGCTACATACATCCATTCCCCCGCCCCATACATAGACCCTGTCTGTGGCTCAACACCTGCATGTGCAGACCTGTACAGACAGAAAGAACAAAAAAACATCGGATTAGTTACATCACTGTTTGGGTTCTGCAGTAGTGGAACAAGTACATTTTACAGGTAAGGTACATACGTGGTGTCACAGTCTTGCCCCTGGGTTGTGTAGGTGCAGGTGGGTGAGGACACTAGTTCCAGAGTAACCAGACTGTGTCCAGGTTGTCTGATGGCGGCGCTGTGTCCCCTGCCAACTGGGTGGGCTCAGATCGCTCACCTGGCTGAGTCTCAGAGCCTTTGCCGTTGCCTCGTGGTCGGCAGAGCCACAGGAGTGTGGGCCTCCCTGTCCTCCTTTGAAGGCTGCGGTGTCTCCCTGCTGCTCTTCAGCGATAGTGGGAGCCTGGTCATCCCAGGTCCTGTTGGGAGGTCAGGAGGGTGCTATCCGCTCGCTCCCAGTACTGGCCCCGGTGGCCAGAGAGGTAGAGCCGATAGGGGGCAGGGTACCGGTAGTGGTGACTTTGCCGTCCGCTGATCACTGGCCCTGCAGCTGGTATGCTCCCTCTGTGTGTGGCCACACTCCCTGGGGTATCACATTGGTCCCGGAGGGGCAGGCTACATGATCACGGGACCTGGGTGCTGACGGCAGGTTGCCCTTGGTTTTGTCGGCAGACATATAAATCGCACGTCATCACTTCGTTTACTCTCACAATACATTCGTTCTGATCGCAAGTGCCCGACTTATCATGAGTAGTTACATTTACCAACTTGAAATTGTCAGTTACATCTTTTACATATGTATCACCATCATCGCTGTATAAACATAGAAACATAGAAACATAGAAAATATGTGCAGGAGTAGGCCATTCGGCCCTTCTAGCCTGCAACGCCATTCAATGAGTTCATGGCTGAACATGCAAATTCAGTACCCACTTCCTGCTTTTTCGCCATACCCCTTGATCCCCCTAGTCGTAAGGACTTCATCTTCTCCCTTTTGAATATATTTAGTGAATTGGCCTCAACTACTTTCTGTGGTAGAAAATTCCACAGGTTCACCACTCTCTGGGTGAAGAAGTATCTCCTCATCTCGGTCCTAAATGGCTTACCCCTTATCCTTAGACTGTGACCCCTGATTCTTGACTTCCCCAACATTGGGAACATTCTTCCTGCATCCAACTTGTCGAAACCCATCAGAATTTTAAACGTTTCTATGAGGTCCCCTCTCATTCTTCTGAACTCCAGTGAATACAAGCCCAGTTGATCCAGTCTTTCTTGATAGGTCAGTCCCACCATCCCGGGAATCAGTCTGGTGAACCTTCGCTGCACCCCCTCAATAGCAAGAATGTCCTTCCTCAAGTTTGGAGACCAAAACTGTACACAATACTCCAGGTGTGGCCTCACCAAGGCCCTGTACAACTGTAGCAACACCTCCCTGCCCCTGTACTCAAATACCCTCGCTATGAAGGCCAACATACCATTTGCTTTCTTAACCGCCTGCAGTACCTGCATGCCAACCTTCAATGACTGATGTACCATGACACCCAGGTCTCGTTGCACCGCCCCTTTTCCTAATCTGTCACCATTCAGATAATAGTCTGTCTCTCTGTTTTTACCACCAAAGTGGATAACCTCACATTTATCCACATTATACTTCATCTGCCATGCATTTGCCCACTCAAGAGTGGAACTATCCCTTTAATTGTGATGGGTTGCCGGTCCCCTTTTAGAGGGTCTTGCAGTCTTTACCCCAATCCGGTTCGCCGCTCGGCATCACGTGTTGCTCCCTTTTGGTCTGGCTGCCGCCATCTTGACTTCAGGCGCTTCACCTCGTGGTTTGGACGCCATCTTCTTTCTCTCCATGGGGTAGGCTGCGGTGATCCTTTTCTCCCCAGGTTCTGCCACGGAAGCCGGGAAGTTACCTTCTGCGTGAATTTTCTTCTCTGGAGTCCTGCCACTGGAGCCTGGAAGGTTAGGTCAGGTTGTTTGGGCTGGATCATCTCGCCGTTGGGTTGAGCGGTCTGTGTCGTCGCCTCACAGTTGAGTTGGGCGGTTGGTTTTTCAGGTGTTGTGCTGGATCCAACTTCGGGGCCGCGGAGGACGTCGATCGCTGGAGGTTGGAGCTTTTCCCAGCTCCAAGTGATCTTTTTCATCCACCTTCTTCCTAATAGCTTTGGACTATCCCCAGCAATGATCCACAAAGGTAACCTGTGCATCTCGCCGCCATGGGACACCTGGACATCCAAGCTGACAACGACTGGGATGTATCGTTTGTGTAGGTGAGCAGTTTCACTTCGATCGGGATCATTTTAGGTCGTTCGATTGGATTGTCCCCGAGTTTCTCAAAGGCCACCTGATTCATCAGTGACTGGCTCGTCCCTGTGTCCACCTCCATCGTGACTGGAACATAGTTTATTTCAACTTCCATTTTCAACGGGGAACTCTCGGTGGTGCAGGTGAACACTCCGTACACCTCATCGTCGCTGGACTCCGGATGATCGGCCAACTCTTCATCGACTTGGTGAGCACGATTTCTCTTGCATATTCACTGGAGGTGGCTCTTCATGTTACAGCCTTTGCAAGTATAGTCTTTATAGCGGCACTGGTGGGCCCTGTGATTTCCTCCACAGCGCCAGCATGGGGTTGGCTGGTTGGCCCCATGTGGTGGACTCAGGATTGCGGGACTCAGGGTTCTCTTCTCTCTTCCCTGAGAGAGATTGCTAGCAGCAGCCCTGCCTCTAAAAGGCACCAGTCGGTTCTCAGTACTTGCCGGGTTAGAGTCCTGGGGGTGAGACATCCACTTGGAATCCCAGGCCGAGATCATGAATGCCTGGCTCACGTTAATTGCCTTCTGTAGGGTGACCGTGGTGTCCGCAGAGAGCAGCCGGTGGAGAAGGCCCTCGTGGCCGATTCCAATAACAAAGATGTCCCTCAGTGCTTTGGTGAGGTGATCGCTAAAATCACATGGTGCAGCCAATCGTCTCAGGTTTGCAGCATATTTTGCGATTTCTTGGCCTTCGGGCCACCGGTGGGTATAGAACTGGTGTCCAGCTGTGACGATGCTCTCTTTAGGTTTGAGTTGTTCCTGTATCAGCGTTATGAGCTCCACATATGTTGTTGTCTTCTCTGGGACGAGCAAATCCCTGACAAGGCCATAGACGGTGGGCCCACAACTGCTGAGCAGGATAGCTCAGCACTTATCAGCCAGCGAGGTCGGGTCGTCTCCCGCCAGGTCGTTCGCAATAAAGAAGTGTTCAAGCCTTTCCACAAAGGCCTTCCAATCTTCCCCATCGGCGAATTGTTCAAACGTGCCAAGGTTAGCCATTGTCGCGTGGAAATTCGTATTCTCGTCACCAGTTATTGTGTTTGTAAGCACTCTAGTAATAACTCCATGAGGTAAGGTATTGTACTTGAACTGTGGTGACCTTAGTCCATTAGTCAGGGAAAGCATTTTTACAGAGCAAGTTGTCAAAAATAATTCAAGTCTGTGAGAGACTGTGACATTAATTGTTTCAATCATCATTAATCCAGCCACATGTGTTGCACACTGAAGGAAATACAAATATGTTTGCTGAGCGACGACCGAATTTTAATAACTTTTTATACAGCCGTAGAATAAGCAGAAAAACAAGTTATTCGGCCCATAGTACCTAATATATAGCCCATCGTACAAGAGTAAGGAAATCTTGCTACAATTGTACAGGGCCTTGGTGAGACCACACCTGGAGTACTGCGCACAGTTTTGGTCTCCTTATCTGAGGAAGGATATACTTGCCTTGGAGGTGGTAGAACAGAGGTTAACCAGATTGATTCCTGGGATGAGAGGACTGTCCTATGGTGAGAGATTGTGTAGAATATGCCGATACTCTCTGGAGTTTAGAAGAATGAGAGGTGATCTCATTGAAACGGATAATATTTTGAAGGGGATTGACAGGGTAGATGTTGAGCAGCCTGGCGAGCTCAGCCGGTAGAGCATGAGATTCATAATCTCAGGGTCGTGAGTTCGAGTTGGGCGAATTATTTTCCTTAAACTTTATGTTGCTTTCACGGGAAAACATCTTTAATGAACCCATGATCTTCTTTGCACAATAAAAGGAATGCGAACTGAGGGAGAGTTGATAATTTAATCATTTGTTCTGTGATCTACATAAGAACACAAGAACCAGGAGCAGGAGTCTACCATTTGGCCCTTCGAGCCTGCCTTCTTTTGCACCGAAACAAATTATAACCGTGTTTTTAAATTAGCAGTGCGAGATATTTAGAGGGCACCTTTCAATGCTTCACAAAACTATTCCTTTCGCTTCAGCCACCTGAGATCGATTCCTGGTTTGGGAAGTAAATTTGATATCACCGTTTGTAATTGAAGTGGAGTAATTTTATTAAGTTGGATGGATGTCCCAAAGCACTTCAGAGTGGTGTCAAAACAAATGATTTTGAAATTAAACACAATGAATGTTCGGAGTGGGATTTAAACCCATGCCTCCAGAGAAGACTGTGACCTGAGCAGTGCCTTAGACCGCTCGGCCATCCTAACTGTTGGATGTATTTGTTACAAATTATTACTCTGGAAAGTTTCAGACCGGGCACTTGTTCAGTGCAGCTGGAAGTCCCAGTGACCGGGATATCCTCTTCCCTGGGGTTTTCCTCAGCCTGTGCTCGGTGTACAGGGAGCTTTGGCCCAGGCCTGAGGTAGTTTGCCTCATGAGTCAATGTACCCTGGAATGCTTTTGTTCAATTTTATTGCAGTCATGTTTTTGTTTCAACAACAATGTTTCTGTCCATGATCGAGCTGCGGACTTTTCACATGTGAGGCGAACGTGATCACCACTAAACTTCGCAAGCTGCTGCTTAGCTCAGTGCCCAGAGAGAAGTGTTCAGCAACAAGCTGAAATGCTCAATCCCTCTCTCTGCAAAAAGTTCCTTTCACAAATATTTCTCTGACCGGATCTGCACAAAACAACAATGTTCTCCTTTCAAAGTCAAAAACTCCCAAATTTCCACGTCTGCAATTTTCTGGACAAGGACAAGGACTTAAAGCGCTTTGTGATCAGAAAATTGCCGGAACCCCTGTGGTTAATGACAGGGCATTTGATGATTGATTTCCGTACACACCTTGGAATTCAGGAGAACCGAGTTCGTGGTTTGAAGTTCGAGGTAAACCCACGGGGCGGAGCCAACAGTCGCCTGGCAGCAATCAGCGAGAGGAACATACAACTGAAGCAGGCTCGGCTATCAACGGCATTATCATCGCCGAATCCCCCACCATCAACATCCTGGGGGTCACCATTGACCAGAAACTTAACTGGACCAGTCACATAAATATTGTGGCAACAAGAGCAGGTCAGAGGCTGGGTATTCTGCGGTGAGTGTCTCAACTCCTGACTCCCCAAAGCCTTTCCACCATCTACAAGGCACAAGTCAGGAGTCTGATGGAATACTCTCCACTTGCCTGGATGAGTGCGGTTCCAACAGCACTCGAGAAGCTCGACACCATCCAGGAAAAATCAGCCCACTTATTGGGCACCCCATCCACCACCTCCAACATTCACTCCCTCCACCACCGGTGCACCGTGGCTGCAGTGTGTCCAATCTACAAGATGCACTGCAGCAACTCACCAAGGCTTCTTCGGCAGCTACTCCCAAATCCGCGACCTCTACCGCCTGGAAGGACAAGGGCAGCAGGCGCATGGGAACACCATCAGCTCCATTCTCGGGGAGTGGGTGAACAGCCAGAGATCGTGGTCCATATCAGGACCAATGACATGGGAAGCAAGAGAGATGAGGTCCTGCAGGCAGAGTTTAGGGAGCTAGGAGAGAGATTAAAAAGCAGGACCTCAAAGGTAGTAATCTCCAGATTACACCCCGTGCCTCGAGCGAGTGAGTACAGAAACAGGAGGATAGAGCAGGTGAATACGTGGCTGGAGAGATGGTGCAGGCAGGAGGGCTTTAGTTTCCTGAGGCATCGGGACCACTTCTGGGCGAGGTGGGACCTGTACAAGCCGGACAGTTTGCACTGAAACAGAGCCGGGACCAATATCCTCGCGGGGTGGTTTGCTCGTGCTGTTGGGGAGGGTTTAAACTAATTTGGCAGCGGGATGGTAACCTGAGAATCTATTCAGTAGGGAGGGAACTAATGCTGGAATTATAAAGCAAAAATAAAGAAAGTGAGTTTGAAAGAGAGAGGAAACAAGCAGGTAAAAAGTGTAAATAAACAAATTGAAAGACACTGTTGTAGGAAGGCAAAGGCACCTGCTGAATATATAAATGTATGTATGTTTAAAATGTTAGCCAAATATAAAATGGCTGCCAGGGGGCTTAGCAAAGCATGATGGGGACTCGGTAAGCCAAGTTAGCTAAAACTGCTGACTGAGCGCTGACCCTGCAGAGCCTGGTACCAGGAATGTCTTGAATCAACAACTTGAGGCAAAATAGTATACAGAACACTGCGGTACCTAGTCCGGAATGTCGTCAAGTCAGTGACCCCCAGATGGGGTGCTTAGCAACCACGGAGATAAGGAGCTAGGCACCGGTGGAACAAATGATTAACGAAGATAAGGGAAGTCTGGAAAACATCACACGCATATGAATCAGCCCCCAACTGTCATGAACTGATCACGCATCCCCCTGATGTACCGGACTTAATTCTATTGGCCCATTTAAACCTATATGTAATCTATAATCATTATGATTGGATTATGTCCAGCCAAAGTGGGCTGAGTAACTGTAATGAACGATTGTAAAACATATAAATATCGATGAATTTTTTTGTTTGGCGGAGTAGAGTGCCTGGAGTTGGACCAGAGGCTCTCTCCTTGCCGGCGTAATAAAGGTCGTTTTTGCATTGGAAGCGACCCCGAGTGTCGAGTGATTCTTCCATGAAAACATTTGCGCTGACAGTGGCGTCATGAACAGGATTTCGCGGAGTCGCTGGAAGTCCTTGGAAAAACCTGGGTGGGTATCAAAAAATTTTAATTGTAAAGGGTGCGGAAGGTGGAGGCCGGTTAACAGACACGAGGAGATGGTCTAATATCTCAAAAGCCTAGCCTGAGCCTGAATTAAGAGGACTTTTGTCCCACGTGACGGCCAGGAACTAAGTAGGCGTAGTGCACACACTTAGACCGTGGGATCGTGATACTGAGCGACATCTCCCGGAACCAGTAGTATATTTTGAAAATATACCCCGGAGACCAGGCGGTGCACAGCGACAAAGGAAACCAAACCTGTGAACAGGGTCGGACCGACAGACAAAACGGTGGTAGGTAGTCGTTAAGGAGGCGTGGGGCACTGCGGGAATTGCTTAAATGCGTTTTAAGAATTGTATAAGTTTGTGTAATTGCAGAACTTGTGATCTGACAGTAGCCAGGAGACGGTCTACTACAAGTTACACTAGGAAGAATGTGGACCTCTGAGAGTCGATTCCTAACGGTTCTAGTCCTACCCAGGAATGGCCAATAAATCAATTAATCTCGAGTGGGGACTAGAAGGGTCCCTTACCCGCAACCTGGCGGAAAAACAAAAGAAACTAATTGAGAAGATGATTAAGTAAGGATGGAACCCCCAGGACCCGCCAGCAAATCAACGGGAATGGTGGGAGAAGGAAAGGAAAGATAAAGATGAGAAATCCGTGGTCTTGATTCTTCAAGCCCACATAAAATTAACAGAGGAGGTTCATCAATATGTAAGAAATAAAAAAATCTGATATTGATGATCTTAAGTGAAGTATGGATCCAAGAATAGAGCCAGCCAAACAATAAACTTTGCTGAATGAAAAGAGACTTTTGTGAACGTCTGTCTAGGAATGAGATAAAGAATGAAGAAGGGAAGCTGTAATGTCTTTAAAAAAAGCCTGTGTCTCTGGAGGCTGCAGGCTGGGGAAGTACGCTCCCATTTTTCCTTTGTGCAAAACCTTGACGCGAAAGCTTTTAGCTCAGGAAAGAGATTTTTAAATTACAGATTGGCAGTACAATACTTGAATTGTGATTTTGAGATATTTCAGGTGATTCTCATTGATAATTATTTCGGTTGTATCGGAAAATCTTGGGTTTGGAAGCCTTTTTAATAAAAGTACACATATTGCGTCAGGAACTGAAGCTTAAAAAAGATGTAATTTATGAGATATAGGACCACAAAATTGAAGTTACAGAGCAAAAGATTAGAGTTTTTGATCAGCTTCTAAAACGGAAGTTAGGCAAAAAAATCCAGTAATACCATATTTGACATTTTGTAATTCAAAAATAAATACAAATTCTACAAAAGGGGAGCAGAAATTAGGATGGGAACAGTGAAGAGTTAATTTTGTTGTGAAGGTTTCAAGTACCACTGGTAAAGAAAAGGCACAACAAAATGCGAAACATTTAAAACAAAAAGTTAAATCTGATCTCTTTTATAAAATAAAACTAAAAGGTTTGGAAAAAAAGACGTAACGTCCTAAGTAAGTGCTGGAAAAAAAGTGTTTGCGATGGAAAAAGAAATAAAAGGGGTCAGAGGGTCGAGTAAGGAGGAGGAACTGAGGGAAATCCTTATTAGTCGGGAAATTGTGTTGGGGAAATTGATGGAATTGAAGGCCCATAAATCCCCAGGGCCTGATGGACTGCATCCCAGAGTACTTAAGGAGGTGGCCTTGGAAATAGCGGATGCATTGACAGTCATTTTCCAACATTCCATTGAATCTGGATCAATTCCTATCGAGTGGAGTGTAGCCAATGTAACCCCACTTTTTAAAAAAGGAGGGAGAGAAAAAACAGGGAATTATAGACCGGTCAGCCTGACCTCAGTCGTGGGTAAAATGATGGAATCAATTATTAAGGATGTCATAGCAGCGCATTTGGAAAGAGGTGACATGATAGGTCCAAGTCAGCATGGATTTGTGAAAGGAAAATCATGCTTGACAAATCTTCTGGAATTTTTTGAGGATGTTTCCAGTAGAGTGGACAAGGGAGAACCAGTTAATGTGGTATATTTGGACTTTCAGAAAGCTTTCGACAAGGTGCCACACAAGAGATGAATGTGCAAAGTTAAACCACATGGGATTGGGTGTAGTGTGCTGACATGAATTGAGAACTGGTTGTCAGACAGGAAGCAAAGAGTAGGAGTAAATGGGCACTTTTCAGAATGGCAGGCAGTGACTAGTGGGGTACCTCAAGGTTCTATGCTGGGGCCCCAGCTGTTTACACTATACATTAATGATTTTGACAAGGGGATTAAATGTAGTATCTCCAAATTTGCGGATGACACTAAGTTGGGTGGCAGTGTGAGCTGCGAGGAGGAAGCTATGAGGCTGCAGAGTGACTTGGATAGGTTAGGTGAGTGGGCAAATGCATGGCAGATGAAGTATAATGTGGATAAATGTGAGGTTATCCACTTTGGTGGTAAAAACAGAGACAGACTATTATCTGAATGGTGACAGATTAGGAAAAGGAGAGGTGCAACGAGACCTGGGTGCCATGGTACATCAGTCATTGAAGGTTGGCATGCAGGTACAGCAGGTGGTTAAGAAAGCAAATGGACTGTTGGCCTTCATAGCGAGGGGATTTGAGTACAGGGACAGGGAGGTGTTGCTGCGGTTGGACAGGGCCTTGGTGAGGCCACACCTGGAGTATTGTGTACAGTTTTGGTCTCCTAACTTAAGGAAGGACATTCTTGCTATTGAGGGAATGCAGCGAAGGTTCACCAGACTGATTCCCGGAATGGCGGGACTGACCTATCAAGAAAGACTGGATCAACTGGGCTTGTATTCACTGGAGTTCAGAAGAATGAGAGGGGACCTCATAGAAACGTTTAAAATTCTGACGGGTTTAGACAGGTTAGATGCAGGAATAATGTTCCCAATGTTGGGGAAGTCCAGAACCAGGGGTCACAGTCTAAGGATAAGGGGTAAGCCATTTAGGACTAAGATGAGGAGAATCTTCTTCAACCAGAGAGTGGTGAACCTGTGGAATTCTCTACCACAGAAAGTTGTTGAGGCGAATTCACTAAATATATTCAAAAATGAGTTAGATGAAGTCCTTACTACTAGGGGGTTCAAGGGGTATGGCGAGAACGCAGGAAGTGGGTACTGAAGTTGCATGTTCAGCCATGAACTCATTGAATGGCGGTGCAGACTAGAAGGGCCGAATGGCCTACTCCTGCACCTATTTTTCTATGTTTCTATGTTTCTATAACTTACTAAATACTAGTTGATATTGGCTGTGAAAAAGATATTGGTTTAATTGGGAAAAGGAAAAAAAAATTGGAGGAGGTAAAAGACACTCTCCATTGATAATGATTTTAAATTACGAGAAAGTTTCACTGCAGTTTGAAAAGATTTCCAGAATAGACGTTATTAATCAAGAAAAGTCCCGAACAGTCTAAACAAGCAGGAGGGTTTTGAAAATAACAAGGAGAAAAGATCTAAGCTATGCAAACTCAGCAGAGAGAGAAATAAAACACATGATTTGCCCATTGAACGGGACTGTTAAAAAAAACCCGAAATGTTGGCATGTTAACAGCTTGTGTGAACATTGGATTTCAGTAAACAAAATAGCTATTAAAAATGTGTGTTCTTATTTCAACAAAAATCTTTGGCAAGTACTTGAATTAGATGTTAAGCAAAAAAATTGGAGTTTAATCTAAAATGCTGTCTTTCCCGATGAGAAGATTTTTATTGTGACCACTTTATGAATGATTTCTGTTGTTTTAACGGATTCCTAATTTCGAAGTAAGTTTTGAAGGCACAAAGATTTGGATGATTACGCGAAGTCACGTAATGACATCAGGCCTTCTTACAAACCTGTAAAGGAGTTAACCCTTTACATTGACAGCTGTTTTACACTGGACCTTACTAATTTGAATTTCTTCCTAAAATAAAGAAGACTCACCTGACAGACAGTGGAAATGGTGGGATAGTCAGAATAAAAATAAAACAGAACTAGCTGGTCAAGAGTTAAAAGCGAAGATAAATAAGCTGGAAGAGATTTTAAAAAACAGGACCAGACTTATAGTGCAGTGTGCAGCCAAAGCACCATCACCTGTGGCAATCGAGCCAATGTATCCCACGGTGGGTCGGTGTAGTCCACAAACCCAACCTAACAGTAAAGCAGACTGGGATGTTTGGAGGAATAGTGGTGGCATTGGTGTTGATTAGAGTTTGCATAATATTTAGATGGGTCATCGTGCAGGCTCGAACACAGCAGGCTCAAACAAAAAACCGACGGCAGCCCAGACAGGGACATGAAGTGATCGAGGTGGTAAGACTATAAAGAATATGGATAACCTAACCCTTACCTCCGATTCCACAGAGTGACCGCGACACAAGTAGACCAGAACCTAACACCTGGTGACGACCAGGCTATCTGTTTAAAATTTGCAGATAAAACCATCACCGAGATGGGACCGCAGTGGTGACTTCGACTCTGGGGACTCATGATACTGGGAACCTTGAGGCCCACACAAGCACTGGATAATACAGACGGACTACGAGAGATGCAGCACACGCAAGAAAGACACAACTGCATCAACTATAGGGTTTTGTTTACTTTGACTGACGAAATATGCATTCCAGCAGTCAAGGACTGGAGCAAGGACAGAACTTATTTTAACGCGTGGCTGCAAATGAATCCGGATAAGAATAGAGTATGTGTGCGATGCTCCACAGGTACAAGAAGCAGTTGCATTAGACGAAGGGAGGCTGTGGGGGCCCGATGAATGTACCTTTGGAATAATTTGCGCGCCTCCTGCCCAGCCACAACCGTTAGTCACCCACAAATAGGGGGTGGGCCTGTGTGGATACTATGAGGAGGTAGAGGCTGCCGCAATATCGTTGTATGTATGCTTCTCACCCCCTCCGACACCACGCCCCATAAGAACCACCACACTGCCCATGGAATTGTCATGTCCAACAATTAGAAGGGGACCGGAAAATGGGATTGTGCTATCCAACGAGGGTGAACTATTGTATGATAATGTTAAGCATGAAATTGTGCCTGTCCTGATCAATATCTCAGGTATACAGATGCCGGAATATTGTACAGAACAGGCAAGCAATATGTATAATGTATCAAGTAAAGTTGTAATGCAGCAGGCTGCCGATGACATGGGTGCCAGTAGATTCCGAGGACAGGAGCCAGTTCATAGGACTAAGAGGGAAATAGTTAATGATGTTGCGACCGGTTTTAATGCCGGAACCTCCATAGTAAACTCACTGGACATACAAAGGCTAAATGAAAGGGGGGAGCAGCTTAAAGGGGTGATGAAGGTATTATTAGAACGGGCATAGCAGACTCAGGAAGGTCAATCCGAACTTGGAAGAGAGGGTGCTGAAATCCAATTGGATGGCCTCTCGGTCCTGGAAGCTCAGGCAAAAACAATCAATCACCTTTTCGACAGAGAGAGAGAAGATACCGCAAAACTGAGACAGGGACAACTCTGTCACGCTTGTGGCCTGTGGATGGTCGGACAGATACGGCACAGCCACGATCATATCCAAAGAGGGGAGTTGCCAGACTGGATAGACAGCCCACATCTGGCTCATTTGGCCAAACTGAAGGGGACACTGGGTAATTGCACTCTGAAGGGACTAACCAGAGTATGCCCAGTAATCCCAAACTGCCGAATGAGCAAAGCTGCCGGAGTGGGAATAGCCCTGATGATACCTATAGTCACAAAAGATTCAGGACCGTTTCCCCTTTATCAAATGTAGAATATCGGGATCATACGGGAAAACAACTCCCTCCATTACTATCTGACCGCAGCCCCTGCTGTCCGCAGAGACAACACACTCTATGGGATCCCCCTGAGGGGATGCAAGCAGACGGGTGACATTACGGTGTGCCCTCACCCGGTGGGACAGGGAGAACTAGTCGAATGTGGATTTCATCCAACCGATGGATGTGTATTGGAAATAGTACCTGCCCCCACACATTTTGCCAGAACAGGTTACGGGGGCAAAGGGAAATACTGTGTCTCTACCACGGCACATTCATATCGGTACAATGGCTTACAATGCCAGATCTCGCAACCAAACTTTTGCTTCACGGCCCGACGACCTCACAATAGGACAAGCCCGCATTATCCAGGTTAGACACCGAGGCCCAAAATCATTAACGCCATCGATCAGCTCCACGATCACCTGCAGGATTATGACGAGCCAGAGCAGGCCCCTATCCCACATTTAGTTGCAGTATTAAGGGAACTAAGACTCAGAGTAGGCCAGTGTGTCAGACTCTACCACCAACTACAGACAAAGATTGAAATACTGGAGAAGGATACTGACCAAGAGTTACAAAACCAGAGTTGGTGCAGGAGGGTCTGGGACTGGGGCATGAATGTAAACATCCACCCCTGGATTGGAATAATATCACACATACTGGTAGGGATACAGCTGGTCTTAGCACTAACATGGAGAGTCATGGCCTGTCGATTCTGCAGGCATTATGCACGACAAAGGAGTATCAGAATAAGGGCTCAAGTAAATAAAGTGTCTTGTCCAGCAGCGGGACAGGGGAATCTGAACTATATCAATTTGATCTAAGCAACTGGGACTTCTGACACCACGTGACTGGCCAGCACGTTGTGACAGGAAGTACCGGGTGGTACATAAAAATATAAGTCGAGTAACAAATAATGTTGTCGGTTAAAGGAGACTAGGATTAGTCCATTACCGAAAGGCGGGATTGTTGTTGGGCAAAGGCAAAGGCACCTGCTGAATATATGTATGCATATATGTATGTGTAAAATGGTAGCCAGATATAAAATGGCTGCCAGGGATTCTGCAAAGCACTAGGGGAATTCAGCTAACAGTTAGCTTGAATACATTTTTGGGTGGCTGATGACACTGCAGTTCCATGTACAGGAACACTGGAAAGAGCGAGCTCAGCAGAACATCCTTAATCAACAAACCACTGACAAGATGTCCCAGCAGAATACTGAACAAAGAAATTCCTGTGACTGTGTAAGGATAAGGAGGTTAGGTGCAGACAGAACCCAAGGACAGTAGAGATAAGGGGATCTGGAGAATCTCACGAGGCCATGAATAAGCCGCAGCTAAAACATGAGGTGATCACACAGTCCCCTGGTGCCTGGGGGCCAATTCCATTGTCCCAGTGGAATCGATTTGTAATTTATAGTCGTTATGATTGGATTGTGTCCAGCTGACATGGGCTAAGCAATTGTAATGAACTGTTGTAAAACATATAAATATCGATGAATTTCTTTGTTCGGTGGAGTGGAATGCCTGGAGTTGGACCAGAGGCTCTCTCCCCGCCTGTGTAATAAAGGCCATTTTGGGATTGGAACCGACCCCGAATGTCGAGTGATTCTTCCAGAAAACAATTTGTGCTAACATAACCCATGCTGTACCAGCCCTGGGAGAGATTGATGGGAAAGTGTAGAGGGAGCTTTACTCTGTATCTAACCCGTGCTGTACCAGCCCTGGGAGAGATTGATGGGACAGTGTAGAGGGAGCTTTACTCTGTATCTAACCCCGTGCTGTACCTGTCCTGGGAGAGATTGATGGGACAGTGTAGAGGGAGCTTTACTCTGTATCTAACCGCGTGCTGTACTTGCCCTGGGAAGGTTTGATGGGACAGACTAGAGGAAGGTTTACTGTATATCTTAGATGGGCTGTATCTGCTCTGTGAGTCTTTGATGGGACAATATAGGGGGAGCTTTACTCTGTATATAACCCATACTGTACCTGCCCTGGGAGGGTTTGATGTGACAGTGTAGAGGAAGCTTTAGTCTGTACCTGCCCTCTGAGTCTTTGATGAGACAATGTAGAGGGGGCATTGATCTGTATCTAATCCGTACTGTACCTGCCCTGACGGGTTTGATGGGACAGTATAGTGGGAGCTTTGCTCTGTATCTATCCTGTGCTGTGCCTGCCCTGGGAGGGTTTGATGGGATAGTGTAGAGGGAGATTTAAACACGTGCTGCACTGTAATGTATATATGTCCGGGTTTACCTGCCACCAGGGGGACCAACCGTCGAAGATCATTGGGCCACAGGCACACACATGCAACTCTTGTATATAAAGAAAGCCTCCATGTTTAATCCTTTGTTCGAGAGCTAGAAAATTTCGGTCAGGATGCACCTGATTGAGTTCACGGTAGTAAGCCTGCTGAGCTATTGCATATGCACCATGCACCTGCCCTGGAAGAGTTTGATGGGGCTGTGTCGCGGGAGATTTATGCTGTAACTAATTTGTGCTGTACATGCCCTGAGAGTTTGATGGGACAATGTAGAGGGAGCTTTCCTCTGTATCTAACCCCGTGGTGCATCTGCCCAAGGGGCTTTTGATGGGACAGTTTAGAAGAATCTTTACTCTGTATTTAGCCCATGCTGTACCTGCCCTTGGAGAGTTTCATGGGACAGTGTTGAGGGAGCTTTACTGTGTATCTAACCCGTTCTGTACCAGCCCTGGGAGTGTTGATGGGTCAGTGCAGAGGGAGCATTACTCTGTATCTAACGCGTACTGTACCTGCCCTGGGTGAGCTTGATGGGACAGTGTAGAGTGAGTTTTGCTATGTATCTAACACGGGCTGTATCTGTCCTGAGAGGGTTTGATGGGATAGTGTCGAGGGAGCATTACTCTGTATCTAACACGTGCTGTACCTGTCCTGGGAGAGTTTGATGGGACAGTGTAGAGGAAGCTTTAGTCTGTACCTGCCCTCTGAGTTTTTGATGAGACAATGTAGAGGGGGCATTGATCTGTATCTAATCCGTACTGTACCTGCCCTGACGGGTTTGATGGGACAGTATAGTGGGAGCTTTGCTCTGTATCTATCCTGTGCTGTGCCTGCCCTGGGAGGGTTTGATGGGATAGTGTAGAGGGAGATTTAAACACGTGCTGCACTGTAATGTATGTATGCCCGGGTTTACCTGCCACCAGGGGGACCAACCGTCGAAGATCATTGGGCCACAGGCACACACATGCAACTCTTGTATATAAAGAAAGCCTCCATGTTTAATCCTTTGTTCGAGAGCTAGAAAATTTCGGTCAGGATGCACCTGATTGAGTTCACGGTAGTAAGCCTGCTGAGCTATTGCATATGCACCATGCACCTGCACTGGAAGAGTTTGATGGGGCTGTGTCGCGGGAGATTTATGTTGTAACTAATTTGTGCTGTACATGCCCTGAGAGTTTGATGGGACAATGTAGAGGGAGCTTTCCTCTGTATCTAACCCCGTGGTGCATCTGCCCAAGGGGCTTGTGATGGGACAGTTTAGAAGAATCTTTACTCTGTATTTAGCCCATGCTGTACCTGCCCTTGGAGAGTTTTATGGGACAGTGTTGAGGGAGCTTTACTGTGTATCTAACCCGTTCTGTACCAGCCCTGGGAGTGTTGATGGGTCAGTGCAGAGGGAGCATTACTCTGTATCTAACGCGTACTGTACCTGCCCTGGGTGAGCTTGATGGGACAGTGTAGAGTGAGTTTTGCTATGTATCTAACACGGGCTGTATCTGTCCTGAGAGGGTTTGATGGGATAGTGTCGAGGGAGCATTACTCTGTATCTAACACGTGCTGTACCTGTCCTGGGAGAGTTTGATGGGACAATGTAGAGGAAGCTTTACGCTGTGTCTAACGCGTACTGTACCTGCCCTGGGAGGCTTTGATGTGACTGTGTAGTGGTAGCTTTACTCTTTATTTAACATTATTGTCCTTTTTTATCCACTTGTTTCACACCGAAACAAATCGTAACCGTGATGTGAATTTAACGCCACGTGATTCTTTGAAATCATCTTTAAATGATTGGGGAAAACCACTTCTTATGCCACCGAAAAACAGCTTTGATTCCAGGTCTCGGCGATAAATTTTGTAACACCATTTTTAAATTCAAAACCTAATAAAATTGACGACATGCAGCCAACGTGCAAAAGTAAGAATTATTTTCATCACAGTTAATTAGCCGATAATCTTCTTCAGAATGAAATAAATAATAATATAATTACTGAGGGACAGTAGTGTCTTCAATCATTCATTTTCTCTTTACATGTGATGAAGTTTTATCCCTATCTCATTTACACGCTGTATGAGAATGATTTAAAATTGTAAGTGTTTATGACCCAGTTGTAAAAGCAATGATTGTGTGTGTGTCTATTCTTGATAGGAGGAGCACTTGAGACCGTAGTTCCAGTTCTATACATGTTTCAATAGAATCAATTTCCACCAGTTTCTTTAAACCCAATCACATAATTTATTTCGAGTGGGCTGGATGGAGGAACATGATCCATGTAAAAAATTGTAATCGTTTTACTTGAACTGAATGCTCATAAAATATTGGAGTTGGAACTAATTGGATAACAGCACTGCTGGCAACATTTGCGGAATAGATTCGTGCAGCCAAAACGCACAATGACAACCTGGGACTGTGCGGCACCGAATACTCGGGGAAAAACAGTTGAACACTTCGTCCCTGGGTGGGCTCGAACCACCAACCTTTCGGTTAACAGCCGAACGCGCTAACCCATTGCGCCACAGAGACTGATAAATAATAAGGTTCAAGGCATCCTAAACAAGGGTGTCAGACAGTTAAAGCTTCAGATTGCTCTGACCGGTGTGGAACTTGTCCACTCTCAGTGGTACTTTTCACAAATAAATGGAGGGACATTCATTGTGGATGCGTGGAAACAGTCTGGTCCCGCACACTGCAGACACTTCCATGTCACCGCCAACCAGCTCTCCCACAACTGGTGTGATCTACCTTCCAGCCTTCCGGTGCCTTGTCTGTGACAAAGTATTCTGATTGTCCCGAAGCCAGTGTTAGGTTTGAATTCCTTTTCAGCTCCTGACTGCGGATATTCCTGTGATTAAACAGGAACTAAATGCTAACAGGGACAGTTGGATTCACCGTTTCTTTGCTTGGTGCAATTTCAAAGATTGAAAGCGACGTACATCAACCCCAAACCTCCCGTGAGATGGAATCCCAGTTGCTGTTTCAAGCTTGAATGCGGGAACAAGCAGAACTTATTCAAAGAAAGTCCAAGTCCCTGAGACGCCTGATTATTTGCACCAAACTCCTTTGCAAAGATTTGAGGTTCATGTTTGGTGATCTGGGCACATCTTTTGCCAAACTACAACACTTCAAACATAACGTAACGGCCTTAAAGCGCTTTGGGGTGACATGTGTTCCTGTAAGGCACTGCAGAAATGGAAGTCCTTCTTTGCAAAGGTTCGATGCAATTTCAAAATTTGCGAGCAATATCAGGGCTCCTCTGGGACCCCTCGTAAATTTCAATGAACAACTCCAAAAGGAGAATCATAGCCCGAGACCAACGAGCCAACTGTTTGACAAACGTGAAGATAAGGTGTAACCATGATCAAAGCATTTTTTTGTGTGTTGCTATTCAGAACATAAGAACTTAAGAACTAGGAGCAGGAGTAGGCCATATGGCCCCTCGAGCCTGCTCCACCATTTAATATGATCATGGCTGATCCGATCATGGACTCAAGTCCACATCCCTGCCCGTTCCCCATAAGCCTTATTCCCTTATCAGTTAAGAAGCTATCTCTGTCTTAAATTTATTTAATGTCGTGGCTTTCTCAGCTCTCTAAGGCAGTGAGTTCGGAAGATTTACAACCCTCTGAGAGAAGAAATTCCTCCTCATCACAGATTTAAATGGGCGGCTCTTTATTCTGAGATTATGCTCCCTAGTTCTCGTCTCCCCTATCAGTGGAACCATCCTCTCTGCATCCACCTTATCAAGCTCCCTCATTACCTTATACGATTCGATAAGATCACATCTCATTCTTCTGAATTCCAATGTGTAGAGGCCCAACCTACTCAACATTTTCTCATAAGTCAACCACTCATCTCCGGAGTCAACCCAGTGAACCTTCTCTGAACTGCCTTCAAAGCAAGTATATCCTTTAGTAAATATTGTAAGTGTTTGTGATCCTCGCTCAATTGCCAGACGGACGGTTTGAATCACCCCCACCTTACAAAAGTTCTAGATCTGGGAATTATTATTCAGAGTGTAAATTAAATGAGTCACGGAAAGGGATGCTTCGGTGATAAATCATAGTATATTTATTTGGTGTAACATACACTGGCTAAAACATGCACTGCTAAACGAAATGTCTCTATGGAGAATAAAATCCCGGTTACAAACAACATACATACAGTACAGAAATGAACCTAGTAACACGCAGTAATTCCCTGGTGGATTCTAACCCCACCCCTACCAATGAATTACCCTCCCCAGAATAGCCCTGAAAAGCTTCACTTCTGAGAAAACCCTGAGCCCTTACCAAGCTGGCCTGGGATATCTGGTTACTGGCTTGGGACACTCGCGACCATGTTCACCACCACACGCAGCCCGTTTTCTTGCTCAGCTCAGCTGTGGGAAGTCACTGCCTGGTCTTCAGTCTCGGTGGCTTCTTCTGCAGTACTGCGGCCCCTTCCTCTGTACATCCATCGGTGGAGCGAGAGCAAGAGGGAGAGGGGGCTCTCTCTAGACACAAGTTGCAAGCTGCAAGCTCCAAGCTTCACACCAAGCTCCAAGCTAAAAATAAAGTGGAAAGGACCCTGTTTTTCTGGGAGTCTTGCTACCCCTATCTTTCCCGCCAATCTTTAAAACCCCTGTGTTTCTAAGCACGGGTACTTAGTCAGTGATGGGCCGTCCCACCCATGCATTGGGCTGATGGCCCTTAGTCTGGACATCTCTCTGAGTCTTTGTGTTGGGAAAGACCCAGCTCCTCCTTGGCTGGCTAGGCTGGTGGGTTCATTGTTCTGTGTCTCCTTCTGAGATGGAGGTGAGAAGTGCTTTTACAAATTAGAGTGGCTTTGTCAGTGGCCCCCCTTCCTGGCCGACAGCTCTTTTGTCAATGGATGACTGACAGGTCTTTTGTCCCAGCTCACTGCCATGCGGTCTCTGGAGTTTTAACAAAACCAGCTTTTTCACATATCTGCGCAGGGTGTCCCCAGCACAGGGAAAATAGCCTCAGAAAAATAAAATCCACAAAATATTCTCGACTGAGTCCATTCTTTAAACAGAAACTTTGCGATCTCTTCATTCTGCTCTGCTAATTATCGATCTTGCCACGTAAAAAGTGCGTTGGCATTGCAATGCATTAATGTAAAATTAATGAAAAGAAAATGCAACGTTTTGTCGAGTGCAAAACATGCAGTGCCTGCATTTCAAAAAGCATTGCTTTTATTCATCCTGCGGAATGCATATTGCACAGATAATCTCAGCACACATTGTGCAGGCAAAGGCAGCATTAGACAACAAAGTATTTGTTTTCCGCTGATTTGTAGCAGATAACTGACGGTTGAGCACACAATTTGACAACTAGACTTGTAGATCAAGCATCAATGAAAAAGGCAACAAAACTGCCCACCAGCACCAGGTGTCTTTCACTTGTTTGTCCCAAATTTTCAGCAGCTGGGACAACAAGAATTTAGGTTTTACTGAGATTTAAACTCAGATCACTAGATTTAAAGTCATGAGGGCTCACCATTACACCATGGAACCAACTATGCCAAAACTTTTCAAACATACTTCGTCACAGACAAGGCAACGGAAGGCTGGAAGGTCGATCACACCGATTGTGGGAGAGCTGGTTGGTGGTGACATGGAAGTGTCTGCAGTGTGTGGGACCAGACTGCTTCCACACATCCACAATGAATGTCCCACCCTTTACTTGGGAAAAGTACAATTGAGAGTGGATAAGTTCCATCCCGGTCGGAGCAATCTGAAGCTTTAACTGACTGACACCCTGGTTTTGCATGTCTTGCAGTGTGTATCTGTGGTGCAATGGTTTAGCGCATTCGGCTGGTAACTGAAAGGTGGGTAATCCAAACCCATCTCCGGGCGAAGCCTTTTAATGTTTTTCCCCGAGGATTCGGTGCCGCACAGTTCCGGGTTGTCATTGTGCATTTTGGCTGCACGAATATATTCCGCAAACATTGCAAGCTTTGCTGTTATCCAGTGAGTTCCCACTCCAATACTTTTATGAGCATTCAGCACAAGTAAAATGATAACAATTTTTTACATGGATCATGTTCCTCCATCCAGTCCAATCAAAATAAATTATGTTATTGAGTTTAAAGGAACTGGTGAAAATTGATTCTATTGATACATATATCGAACTGGAACTTCGGTCTCAAGTGCTCCTCCTATCAAGAATAGACACACACACAATCAATGGTTTTACAACTGAGTCATAAACACTTACAATTTCTCATACAGCATGTAAATGAGATAGGGATAAAAATTCATCACATGTAAAGAGAAAATGAATGATTAAAGATACTACTGTCCCTCAGTAAGTATATTATTATTTATTTCATCCTGAAAAAGGTTATCGGTTATTTAACGATGATTAAATGAATTATTATTTTATGAATTTAAAAAAGCTGTTACAGAAGTTACCGCCCTGACCTGGAATCGAAGCTGTTTTTCGGTGGTATAAGGAGTGGTTTTACCCAATCATTTAAAGGTGATTTCAAAGAATCACTTGGCGTTAAATTCAGATCACGGTTACAATGTGTTTCGGTGTGAAACAAGTGGATGGAAAAGGACAATAATGACACCAAGCATTACGATGCAGCGATGCAGCAACGCAGCGTTCCCTGGTGGTCGAGTGATTAGGATTCGGCGCTCTCACCACCGCGGCCCTGGGTCGATTTCCGGCCAGGGAAATTGCACTTCCATCAAAATTAAAACCTTATAAGAAAGAGTTGCATGCATCGAATGTGGTAAAAAAGATTCATTGATTTAAACATCATTAATTAATCCATTGTAGAACTTCAATCATTTATTTTGCCCTGAGTACGTGAGGAACTTTTATCCCGACCTCATTGTATTTTAGGAGCATGGTCCAGCCCCGGTATCTCCACCTGTGAAAGTAGGAAACTGCTGGAAATACACAACAGGACGGGTAGCCTTTGACAAACAATTAAACCCAGGTTACAGACTCTCTTCCTTCCCCTGCCCTTTGCGGGACACTTGTTCCCCTTTAATTTTACAGACTGATTGAGTTCACTAACCGCGGGGAGAGAGTCGGTGCCTCTGCGGCCCCACTGTGCTAACATGGAAGATAACACGATGGGTATGTGGGGTGGTGGGTGGGGATCAGTGACATGTTTGTGTAAAGGGCAGCGGAGGAGAAGGATTGACAGCTGTCAGTGAGGGACAGAAGTTGTTTCAGGTGAGCCAACACATTCCCGATCAGCACAGAAGGCATTCACTGGTCAGCTGCCCTCTGCTGTACTTCTGGTCAGAGCGGTTTCCGCAGTGGAGCCGTTATCACGTTTGCTTTCCACGTGAAAGGATCCCGTGCAGGAAGATTATGTTTAAACTTGCTGTGGATGAACAGCCTTGGGCGAGTTTATTCTCCTGTCAAAAGGGCGACAGTGGCTTCTCCCTTATTCTTTAATTGCTCTTTATTTCACTTCACTAAATAGATATATTTGAGTGAGAGAAATTGTTCCAGAGTGTCGCACACTTCATCTTTTCTTCCCCATTAAACACGTAAAATAAGGCCGGGGAATAAATACAGAAAACAAAGCAGAGGGATACAGACAAGAGGAAGAGAGAAGGGGAAATACTGTCCCCACGCAGAACTAATGCAGAAACCCCTCTGCTGCGCTCGGGGTGGCCACCCACAGCCTGGATACACTAATGTCCCAACCGTTCATTGACTGTCGGAGTGGGACCGTGCGGCGCTTCAGAAGACAGGACAAAAAAGCAAAGTCACTGATTCAGTCCCATGTGCTTCTCTGACTGACACCGGGGAAACGGTGAGACAGATTTTGGAGCATAGGTCTGGTTATTGTGAAACAGCAAAGAAAATATTACGTCTGGAATTAAATTATTTAATGCGTATCCTGCTCGTTTAGTGGTTAGGCATTCACAGAGGGAGCCCGAGTTCGGAAAGTAACTTTTTAATTCAAACTTTTTTCAAATAATTACATGCAATTAATTAAACTCTGTGGGAGGCGGGGTGATTAAAACATCACCGATCGGAAAGGAATTGTCCGCGGGAAGCCTCCAACCGGAATTTTTGGGCTAATATTCCCACCCTAATTGTTTAGCAGACTTACAGTCAATACTTCAATAACTGAACTGTAATAATTTCAGGAGCTTTCATCATAGATGATATTTTACACCCTATCTGACTTAACACACTCTGAATTTTTTAAATTGGTTTAAAATGTTCATTGCTCAGAAGACAAGGAACCTGGAGTACTTTTTTCAATTTATTTCACAGCAATTATATGCTAAAATAATGTTTTTATCCCGGCTCGAACCTGGGACCTTTCGTGTCTGAGACAAACGCAATGACCACTACAGTACAGAAACCACTGCTAAACTTAGTGCCCAGAGAGAAGTGTTAAGCCAGAAGGTGTAATTCTGAGTCTCTTTTTGTGAAAAAATCTTTTCACAAACATTTCTCTGACCGAAGCTGCACAAGTCAAAAAGGTTCTTTTCAAACTCCCAAATTAACGCACCCCCCGAATCTTCTGGATCAGAAAGCTCTAGTTGTGCCGACTCAATCCATAAATCTGAATTTACTCACCCTGTATTTTAGGAGATTGGTTTAAAATGTTCATTGCTCATAAGACACGGAACCTGGGGCTACTTTTGTTCAATGTATTTCACAGCAAATATATTCTAAAATAAAGCACGCGCCCAGGCTCAAACCAGGTACATTTCATGTGGGAGGTGAACATGATAATGGCTACACTACGTAAACCTTTCCTGAACCCAGCACCCGGTTCGTCATTTGTACCACAATTAAACCCAATGAGATCGGAATAAAAGTTCCTCACAGGCTCATGGCAAAATAAATGGTAAAATATTTACAAATTAATTTATGTATTAATTAATGATGTTCAAGTCAATGATTCTTATTTTTTATACATGATTTGCATATAGATCTGTAAAATAAATGATCTCTTTTTTTTTATAAGGTTTTGAACTAAAAGTACAACTTCCGAGGGTGGGAATTGAACCCAGGACACAACGTTGAGAGCATGGACTCCTGAGCACTCGACAACCAGGGACCGATATACCATTTTATTGCTGCATCATTATAGTCAATGACATTATTGTCATTTTCAGTTCACTTGATTCACACCGAAACAGATTGTAACTGTTGTGTATGCATGCCTGTTTACTGTGTGATGTCTGTAACACTGCTATGCAACACTGAATGTACTCTTACACTCTACACACCTGACCTACACCAGAGGATGCTGCTGCTTGAGACCGAAAGGTTACCTGCAACCCAGTATATAAAGGAGCTCACAGCTTGGTGTCCTCACTCGAGGAGCTTCAAATAAAGGACTACACGTCTACACAGTTTAAGTATCATACCCTGCCTGGTGGAGTCATTATTAAAGGTGCCGACAGTAAACGTGATCTGAAATTCACGCCACTTGAGATCACATTCAAATAATTCACTGAATCCACCCCTTGTACCACCGCAACACAGGTTCGATTCTTGGTCAGGGAGATAATATTTACAACACAGTTTTCAAACTAATAGCCCTATTTCAATGTCAACATGCAGCAAATGTGAAAAAATGAATTCATTTAATCATGTTCAATGAACCGATAACTTTCTTTTGCAGAATTAAAGAAATGATAATATGGTTGCTGAGGGATAGTGGTACATAAGAACATAAGAACAGAAGAATTAGGAACAGGAGTAGGCCATCTAGCCACTCGAGCCTGCTCCGCCATTCAACAAGATCATGGCTGATCTGGCCGTGGACTCAGCTCCACTTATCCGCCCACTCCTCATAACCCTTAATTCCCTTATTGGTTAAAAATCTATCTATCTGTGACTTGAATACATTCAATGCGCTCGCCTCAACTGCTTCCTTGGGCAGAGAATTCCACAGATTCGCAACCCTCTGGGAGAACGAATTCTTTCTCAACTCGGTTTTAAATTGGCTCCCCCGTATTTTGAATCTGTGCCCCCTAGTTCTAGTCTCCCCGACCAGTGGAAACAATCTCTCTGCATCTATCTTGATATCGCTTTCAATATTTTAAATGTTTCTACAAGATCCTTCTGAACTCCAACGAGTAAAGACCCAGTCTACTCAATCTATCATCATAAGGTAACCCCCTCATCTCCGGAATCAGCCGAGTGAATCGTCTCGGTACCCCCTCCAAAGCTAGTATATCCTTGCTTAAGTAAGGTGACCAAAACTGCATGCAGTACTCCAGGTGCGGCCTCACCAATACCCTATACAGTTGCAGCAGGACCTCCCTGCTTTTGTACTCCATGCCTCTTGCAATGAAGGCCAACATTCCATTCGCCTTCCTGATTATCTGTTGCACCTACAAACTAACTTTTTGGGATTCATGCACAAGGACCGCCAGGTCCCTCTGCACCACAGCATGTTGCAATTTCTCCCCATTCAAATAATATTCCCTTTTACTGTTTTTTTCCCAAGGTGGATGACTTCACACTTTCCGACATTGTATTCCATCTGCCAAATCTTAGCCCATTCATTTAACCTATCTAAATCTCGTTGCAGCCTCTCTGTGTCCTCTACACAACCTGCTTTCCCAGTAATCTTTGTGTCATCTGCAAATCTTGTTGCACTGCACTCTGTCCCCTCTTCCAGGTCATCTATGTATATTGTAAACAGTTGTGGTCCCAGCACCGATCCCTGTGGCACACCACGAACCACCGATTTCCAACCCGAAAAGGGCCCATTTATCCCGACTCTTTGCTTTCTGTTAGCTAGCCAATTCTCTATCCATGCTAATACATTTCCACTGACTCCGCGTATCTTTATCTTCTGCAGTAACCTTTTGTGTGGTACCTTATCGAATGTCTTTTGAAAATCTAAATACATCACATCCATCGGTACACCTCTATCCAACATGCTCGTTATATCCTCAAAGAATTCCAGTAAATTAGTTAAACATGATTTCCCCTTCATGAATCCATGCTGCGTCTGCTTGATTGCATTATTCCTATCTTGATGTCCCGCTATTTCTTCCTTCATGATAGTTTCAAGCATTTTCCCTACTACAGATGTTAAACTAACCAGCCTATAGTTACCTGCCTTTTGTCTGCCGCCTTTTTTAAACAGAGGCGTTACATTAGCTGCTTTCCAATCCGCTGGTACCTCCCCAGAGTCCAGAGAATTTTGGTGGATTATAACGAATGCATCTGCTATAACTTCCACCATCTCTTTTACTACCCTGGCATTTCATCAGGACCAGGGGACTTGTCTACCTTCAGTCCCATTAGCCTGTCCAGCACTACCCCCCTCGTGATAGTGATTGTTTCAAGGTCCTTTCTTCCCACATTCTTGTGACCAGCAATTTCTGGCATGGTTTCTGTGTCTTCCATTGTGAAGACCGAAGCAAAATAATTGTTTAAGGTCTCAGCCATTTCCACATTTCCCATTATTAAATCCCCCTTCTCATCTTCTAAGGGACCAACATTTACTTTAGTCACTCTTTTCCGTTTTATATATCAGTAAAAGCTTTAACTATTGCTTTTTATGCTTTGCACAAGTTTACCTTCGTAATCTATCTTTCCTTTCTTTATTGCTTGCTTTGTCATTCTTTGCTGTCGTTTAAAATTTTCCCATTCTTCTATTTTCCCACTAACCTTGGCCACCTTATACGCATTGGTTTTTAATTTGATACTCTCCTTTATTTCCTTGGTTATCCACGGCTGGTTATCCCTTCTCTTACCGCCCTTCTTTTTCACTGGAATATAATTTATTGAGCACTGTGAAAGAGCTCCTTAAATGTCCTCCACTGTTCCTCAATTGTGCCACCATTTAGTCTGTGTTTCCAGTCTACTTCAGCCAACTCTGCCCTCATCCCACTGTAGTCCCCTTTGTTTAAGCATAATATGCTCGTTTGAGACACTACTTCCTCACCCTCAATCTGCATGACAAATTCAAGCATATTGTGATCACTCATTCCGAGAGGATCTTTTACGAGCTTCAATCATTCATTTTCTCTTTCCATGTGATGAACTTTTATCCCTATCTCGTTTACACAATGTATTTTAGGAGAATGGTTTAAAATTTTAAGTGCTTATTGTCATGTATTCAACCAACATTGTAACGCATATATAATCTGACCTCAGTTGTACACTGTGAGAAAAATGACCACTAGGAGGTGAACTTTTGGGAGATACTCCTAACCTGGACCTTCAGGTATAAAAGGGGAAGCTCCACCCACTTTCATCACTTGAGTGCAAAGGAACAAAGGACAGGCCACAGACTGACCTTCTATCAAGCATGGGCCTCGTGTGCATTTATACTGTAGAGTACGGATGTATCAATGGCGACAAGAAATTGGGATTTTAACCACGTGAGCATGGCCGCTAGCAGAATAGACGAGAGATACTGTGTTAAGGAATGGTTGGGACAGAGAATCAACATTGTTGAAGCAGAACACAGTTCTCCAGGCAGACAAGGGCAATCGGGCATGCCCCAACATGTAGTCGAACCCAGAGGGGGAGTTCGACAGAGATAATGGCAAGCTGAACGGCGATTCACGCCATTGCAAGGGACAATGTGGCCAGTAATGGGACCATCAACACTTGTTAATGGCACACTCAAGGATAGTCACACGTGTTGTCAGGGACGATTAACTAGCAAGGGACCTTTTGTTTCCAACAACAGCTCATGTTGGAGGCATGGAGGCACAAACTCAGCCGGAGTTTGCAGAGATGAGCAAAATGCCTACAGAAATTGCAGAAATGAACGCTGGGGGAAATCGCTGGAAGCTGAAGTTCAGTGAGTTCATGTGGAGCACGTATACAGTTCATACACCAGGACGCCACCGATAATGATGAAAGTGCTCCTCAGTGGCATCCCAGTATCAATGGAGCAAGACACGGGGGCTAGCCAGTCCCTGATGGGTATCAAATAGTTTGAAAAGTTGTGGGCGTCCAAGGCCAGTAGGGCCAAAATTATCACCGATTGACGCACGACTATGGAAATACACCAAGGAGATCATTCCGGTGCTTGGCAGCACCACGGTCATCGTGACCCACAAAGATTCGGAGAACAGGTTGCCACTCTGGGTTGTCCCGGGGGACGGTCCCGCACTACTAGGGAGGAGTTGGCTTGCTGTCGTGAACTGGAAATGGGGCAATGTCAATGCTATTTCCTCTGTGGAGCGAGTATCATGCTCACAGATCCTGCACAAATTTGACTCATTATTTCAACCCGGCATTGGCACTTTCATGGGGGCCAAGGTGGTGATTCACATAAACCCGGAAGCCAGGCCAGGACACCGCAAGTCCAGAGCGGTGCCATACGTGATGCGGGAAAAGATAGAAGGTGAATTGGACCGCCTGCTGTGGGAAGGTATAATTTTGCCAGTCGAATTCAGTGACTGGCCGAGCCCGATTGTACCGGTGTTCAAAGCGGATGGGTCAGTCAGGATAGATGGTGATTACAAGGCCTCCATCAATCGGGTGTCACTCCAAGACCAGTACCCGCTACCGAGAGCGGAGGACCTCTTTGCGATGCTATCCGGTGGCAAACTTTTTTCAAAATTGGACGTGACCTCAGCTTACATGACCCAGGAGCTGGCGAGAGAGTTGAAGAAGCTGACCACCATCACGACACACAAGGGGTTGTTTGAGTACAAGAGATGTCCATTCGGGATTCGCTCAGCCACCGTGATCTTCCAACGAAATATGGAAAGCCTCCTCAAGTCGATTCTAGGGACGGTGGTTTTTCAGGATTACATCCTCATCACGGGTTACGAGACTGAAGAACACCTCCACAACCTGGAGGAGGTGCTACGCAGACTGGACCGGGTAGGGCTGCGACAGGGAAAGGCGAAGTGCATTTTCCTAGCTCCAGAGGTAGAATTCCTGGGGATGAGGGTAGGAGTAGACGGGATGAGCCCTACTGCGTCCAAGACGGAAGCGATCCAGAGAGCACCCAGACCCCGTAACACGACGGAGCTGCGTTTGTTCCTGGGGCTCCCGAACTATTTGGTAACTTTCTTCCCAAATTGAGCACGCTGCTAGAGCCGCTACACGTGCTCCTAAGCAAAGGTCGCGAATGGGTCTGGGGGGACAGCCAGGAAAGGGCTTTTAATAGAGCACACAATTTGTTATGTTCCAACAATCTGTTAACGCGATATGACCCATGTAAGAAACTTGTGTTAACGTGCGATGCGTCGTCCTATGGTGTCGGGTGTGTGTTGCAGCATGTCAATGCCAAGGGTCAGTTACAGCCGGTAGCTTATGCCTCCAGAGGTCTGTCCCAGGCAGAAAGGGGCTACGGGATGATAGAAAAGGAGGCGCTTGCATGTGTATATTCGGTAAAGAAAATGCACCAGTACCTGTTTGGCAGGAAATTTGAGCTGGAGACAGATCACAAACCCCTAACATCCCTTTTGGCCGACAACAAGGCCATAAATGCAAACGCATCGGTCCGCATACAGAGGTGGGCACTCACGTTAGCCACCTATGACTACACAATTCGGCACAGACCGGGCACTGAAAACTGCGCCGATGCACTCAGCAGGCTCCCACTAGACACCACTGAGGGGGCTACCAAGCATGCCGCTGAGATGGTCATGGCTGTTGAAGCTTTCGCAAGTGAAGGCTCACCTGTGACAGCCGGTCAGATTAAAGTCTGGACAAATAGAGACCCGCTATTGTCTCTAGTCAAGAAATGTGTCCTGAATGGGGACTGGGCAGCCAGGTACAGGGCATGCCCTGAGGAATTTAAACCATTTCACAGGGGAAGGGATGAACTCTCGATTCAGGCCGATTGCCTACTGTGGGGAAACTGTGTAGTCATGCCCCAGATGGGCAGAGAGGTGTTCATCAGAGAACTCCACAATGAGCATCCGGGCATTGTCATGATGAAAGCAATTGCCAGGTCACACGTTTGGTGGCCAGGGATAGATGCAGATCTGGAAGTTTGTGTTCGCAGGTGCAACACGTGTGCCCAGCTGGGCAATGCGCCCAGGGAAGCCCCCCTTAGCCCCTGGCCATGGCCCGCCAAGCCTTGGTCACGCATCCATGATTACTACGCAGGTCATTTCATCGGAAAAATGTTTTTGGTTGTAGTAGACGCCCACTCCAAATGGATCGAGTGTGACATTTTAAATTCAAGCACATCCTCTGCCACGGCAGAAAGTCTACGGGCAATGTTCGCCGCCCACGGCCTACCGGTCATCTTGGTCAGCGACAATGGCCCGTGCTTCACAAGCACTAAATTCCAGGAGTTCATGGCAGGCAATGGAATTAACCATGTCAGAAAGGCACCGTTCAAGCCAGCCGCAAACGGCCAGGCAGATCGAAAAGTGCAGATAATCAAACAGGGGATGCTCAGAATCCAAGGGGATTCCCTACAAAGCCACTTATCACGCCTCCTGTTGGCCAATAGATCTCGACCACACTCGCTCACAGGGGTTCCACCCGCAGGGCTGCGAATGATAAGGACGCTCAAAACCTGTTATCTCTTATACAACCCACCATGAAAGAAATTGTTGAGAGCAGGCGCCAATCACAATATAACTACCATGACAGGAATGCGAGGGCACGATATATTGGTGTAAACGACCCTGTTGTTGTCCACAACTACACTGCAGGGCCGAAATGACTCGCAGGCACTGTGATTGCCAAAGAGGGCAATAGGATTCTGGTAGTTAAACTTACCAATGGACAAATCTGCCGCAAACACGTGGATCAAACAAAAAGGAGGTTCAGCAACCCCATAGAAGAAGCAGAGGAAAAACATGATATAGAGTTCACTCTAGCACAGGTGACCGAACACCGGAACCAAAGGGAGGAGAGCCCAGTCACTGTGGGCAGTCCGGATAGGCCTGAGGCACCGCAAACAGCAGACACACAGGCCAGCGCCCAACAACTGGAGCCCCAACTCAGGCGCTCTACAAGAGAGCGTAAACCACCAGAGAGACTCAACCTATGATCCCAAAAAGACTTTGGGGTCATGAATTCAACCAGCATTGTAACCCATTTTTAAATTCAAAACCTGATAAAATTGACGACATGCAGCCAATGTGCAAAAGTAAGAATTCTTTTAATCACCGTTAATTAGCCGATAACCTTCTTCAGAATGAAATAAATAATAATATAATTACTGAGGAACAGTGGTATCTTCAATCATTCATTTTCTCTTTACATGTGATGAGGTTTTATCCCTATCTCATTAACACGCTGTATGAGAATGGTTTAAAATTGTAAGTGTTTATGACTCAGTTGTAAAACCATTGATTGTGTGTGTGTCTATACTTGATAGGAGGAGCACTTGAGACCGAAGTTCCAGTTCTGCATATGTATCAACAGATTCAATTTCCACCAGTTTCTTTAAACCCAATAACATAATTTATTTCTAATGGGCTGGATGGAGGAACATGATCCATGAAAATTTTTTTTATCGTTTTACTTGAACTGAATGCTCATAAAATATTGGAGTGGGAACTAATTGGATAACAGCACTGCTGGCAACATTTGCGGAATAGATTCATGCAGCCAAAACGCACAATGACAACCTGGGACTGTGCGACACCAAATACTCGGGGAAAAACAGTTAAATACTACATCCCTGGGTGGGCTCGAACCACCAACCTTTCGGTTAACAGCCTAACGCGCTAACCCATTGCGCCACAGAGACTGATGGAAGTATAAGGTTCAAGGCATCCCAAACCAGGGTGTCAGACAGTTAAAGCTTCAGATTGCTCTGACCGGGATGGAACTTGTCCACTCTCAGTGGTCCGTTTCACAAATAAATGGAGGGACATTCATTGTGGATGCGTGGAAACAGTCTGGTCCCGCACACTGCAGACACTTCCATGTCACCGCCAACCAGCTCTCCCGCAACCGGTGTGATCTACCTTCCAGCCTTCCGGTGCCTTGTCTGTGACAAAGTATTCTGATTGTCCCGAAGCCAGTGTTAGGTTTGAATTCCTTTTCAGCTCCTGACTGCGGATATTCCTGTGATTAAACGGGAACTAAATGTTTACAGGGACAGTTGGATTCACCGTTTCTTTGCTTGGTGAAATTTCAAAGATTGAAAGCGACGCACATCAACCCCAAACGTCCCGTGAGATGGAAGCCCAGTTGCTGTTTCAAGCTTGAATGCAGGTACAAGCAGAACTTATTCAAAGAAAGTCCAAGTCTCTGAGACGCCTGATTATTTGCACCAAACTCTTTGCAAAGAGTTGAGGTTCATGTTTGGTGATCTGGGCACATCTTTCCCCAAACTACAACACTTCAAACATAACTCAATTGCTGTAAAGCGCCTTGGGGCATCATGAGTCCCTGAAAGGCGCTGCAGATATGCAAGTCCTTCTTTGCAAAAGTTCGATGCAATTTCAAAATATGCGAGCAATATCAGGGCTCCTCTGGGACCCCTCGTAAATTTCAATGAACAACTCCAAAGGGAAATCACAGCCCGAGACCAACGAGCCAACTGTTTGACAAACGTGAAGATAAGGTGTAACCATGATCAAAGCATTTTTTTGTGTGTCGCTATTCAGAACATAAGAACTTAAGAACTAGGGCAGGAGTAGGCCATATGGCCCCTCGAGCCTGCTCCGCCATTTAATATGATCATGGCTGATCCGATCATGGACTCATGTCCACATCCCTGCCCGTTCCCCATAAGCCTTATTCCCTTATCAGTGAAGAAGCTATCTCTGTCTTAAATTTATTCAATGTCGTGGCTTTCTCAGCTCTCTGAGGCAGTGAGTTTGACAGATTTACAACCCTCTGAGAGAAGAAATTCCTCCTCATCACAGATTTAAATGGGCGGCCCCTTATTCTGAGATTATGCCCCCTAGTTCTAGTCTCCCCTATCAGTGGAACCATCCTCTCTGCATCCACCTTATCAAGCTCCCTCATTACCTTATACGTTTCGATAAGATCACCTCTCATTCTTCTGAATTCCAATGAGTAGAGGCCCAACCTACTCAACCTTTTCTCATAAGTCGACCGCTCATCTCCAGAGTCAACCCAGTGAACCTTCTCTGAACTGCCTCCAAAGCAAGTATATCCTTTAGTAAATATTGTAAGTGTTTGTGATCCTCGCCCAATTGCCAGACGGACGGTTTGAATCGCCCCCACCTTACGAAAGTTCTAGATCCGGGAATTATTATTCAGAGTGTAAATTAAATGAGTCATGGAAAGGGATGCTTCCGTGATAAATCGTAGTATATTTATTTGGTCTAACATACACTGTCAAAAACATGCACTGCTAAACAAAATCACTGTCTCTGTGGAGAATAAAATCCCGGTTACAAACAATACACATACAGTACAGAAATGAACCTAGTAACACGCAGTAATTCCCTGGTGGATTCTAACCCCACCCCTACCAATGAATTACCCTTCCCAGAATAGCCCTGAAAAGCTTCACTTCTGAGAAAACCCTGAGCCCTTACCCAGCTGGCCTGGGATATCTGGTTACTGGCTTGGGACACTCGCGGCCATGTTCACCACCACACGCAGCCCGTTTCCTTGCTCAGCTCAGCTGTGGGAAGTCACTGCCTGGTCTTCAGTCTCGGTGGCTTCTTCTGCAGTACTGCGGCCCCTTCCTCTGGTACATCGATCGGTGGAGCGAGAGCGAGAGGGAGAGGGGGCTCTCTCTAGACACAAGCTTGAAGCTGCAAGCTCCAAGCTTCACACCAAGCTCCAAGCTAAAAATAAAGTGGAAAGGACCCTGTCTTTCTGGGAGTCTTGCTACCCCTATCTTTCCCGCCAATCTTTAAAACCCCTTTGTTTCTAATCACGGGTACTTAGTCAGTGATGGGCCATCCCACCCATGCATTGGGCTGATGGCCCTTAGTCTGGGCATCTCTCTGAGCCTTTGTGTTGGTAAAGACCCAGCTCCTCCTTGGCTGGCCAGGCTGGTGGGTTCATTGTTCTGTGTCTCCTTCTGAGATGGAGGTGAGAAGTGCTTTACAAATTAGAGTGGCTTTGTCAGTGGCCCCCCTTCCTGGCTGACAGCTCTTTTGTCAATGGATGACTGACATGTCTTTTGTCCCAGCTAACTGCCATGCGGTCTCTGGAGTTTTAACAAAACCAGCTTTTTTACATATCTGCGCAGGGTGTCCCCAGCACAGGGAAAATAGCCTCAGAAAAATAAAATCCACAAAATATTCTCGACTGAGTCCATTCTTTAAACAGAAACTTTGTGACCTCTTCATTCTGCTCTGCTAATTATCGATCTTGCCACGTAAAAAGTGCATTGGCATTGCAATGCATTAATGTAAAATTAATGAAAAGAAAATGCAACGTTTTGTCGAGTGCAAAACATGCAGTGCCTGCATTTCAAAAAGAATTGCTTTTATTCATCCTGCGGAATGCATATTGCACAGATAATCTGAGCACACATTGTGCAGGCAAAGGCAGCATTCGACAACAAAGTGATTTGTCCTCCGCTGATTTGTAGCAGATAACTGACGGTTGAGCACACAATTTGACAACTAGACTTGTAGATCAAGCATCAATGAAAAAGGCAACAAAACTGCCCACCAGCACCAGGTGTCTTTCACGTGTTTGTCCCAAATTTTCAGCAGTTGGGACAACAAGAATTTAGGTTTCACTGAGATTTGAACTCAGATCGCTAGATTTAAAGTCAAGAGGGCTCACCATTACACGATGGAACCAACTATTCCAAAACATTTGCAACATACTTCGTCACAGACAAGGCACTGGAAGGCTGGAAGGTCGATCACACCGATTGTGGGAGAGCTGGTTGGTGGTGACATGGAAGTGTCTGCAGTGTGCGGGACCAGACTGCTTCCACACATCCACAATGAATGTCCCACCCTTTACTTGGGAAAAGTACAACTGAGAGTGGATAAGTTCCATCCCGGTCGGAGCAATCTGAAGCTGTAACTGACTGACACACTGGTTTTGCATGTCTTGCAGTGTGTATCTGTGGCGCAATGGTTTAGTGCATTCGGCTGGTAACTGAAAGGTGGGTAATCCAAACCCATCTCCGGGCGAAGCCTTTTAATGTTTTTCCCCGAGGATTCGGTGCCGCACAGTTCCGGGTTGTCATTGTGCATTTTGGCTTCACGAATATATTCCGCAAACATTGCAAGCTTTGCTGTTATCCAGTGAGTTCCCACTCCAATACTTTTATGAACATTCAGCACAAGTAAAACGATAACAATTTTTTACATGGATCAAGTTCCTCCATCCAGTCCAATCAAAATAAATTATGTTATTGGGGTTAAAGGAACTGGTGAAAATTGATTCTATTGATGCATATATCGAACTGGAACTTCGGTCTCAAGTGCTCCTCCTATCAAGAATAGACACACACACAATCAATGGTTTTACAACTGAGTCATAAACACTTACAATTTCTCATACAGCATGTAAATGAGATAGGGATAAAAATGCATCACATGTAAAGAGAAAATGAATGATTAAAAATACTACTGTCCCTCAGTAACTATATTATTATTTATTTCATCCTGAAAAAGGTTATCGGTTATTTAACGGTGATTAAATGAATTCTTATTTTTTCATATTAGCTGCATGTCGTCAATTTTAAAAGGTTTTCAATTGAAAAAAGCTGTTACAGAAGTTACCGCCCTGACCTGGAATCGAAGCTGTGTTTCGGTGGCAGAAGGAGTGGTTTTACCCAATCATTTAATGGTGATTTCAAAGAATCACGTGAAGTTAAATTCAGATCAAGGTTACGATGTGTTTCGGTGTGAAACAAGTGGATTGAAAAGGACAATAATGACACCAAGCATTACGATGCAGCAATGCAGCAATGCAGCGTTCCCTGGTGGTCCAGTGATTAGGATTCGGCGCTCTCACCACCGCGGCCCTGGGTCGATTTCCGGCCAGGGAAATTACACTTCCATCAAAATTAAAACCTTAGAAGAAAGAGTTACATGTATCTCATGTGGAAAAAAAGATTCATTGATTTAAACATAATTAATTAATCCATTGTAGAACTTCAATCATTTAATTTGCCCTGAGTATAAGAGGAGAAGTATTGACAGCTGTCAGTGAGGGACAGAAGTTGTTTACGGTGAGCCAACACATTGCCGATCAGCACAGAAGGCATTCACTGGTCAGATGCCCTCTGCTGTACTTCTGGTCAGAGCGGTTTCCGCAGTGGAGCCGTTATCACATTTGCTTTCCACGTGAAAGGATCCCGTGCAGGAAGATTATGTTTAAACTGGCTGTGGATGAACAGTCATGGGCGAGTTTATTCTCCTGTCAAAAGAGCGACATTGGCTTCTCCCTTATTCTTTAATTGCTCTTTATTTCACTTCACTAAATAGATATATTTGAGTGAGAGAAATTGTTCCAGAGTGTCGCACACTTCATCTTTTGTTCCCTTTTAAACACATAAAATGAGGCCGGGGGAATAAATCCAGAAAACAAAGCCGAGGGATATGGACAAGAGGAAGAGAGAAGGGGAAATACTGCCTCTACCCAGACCTAATGCAGAAACTCCTCTGCTGCGCTCGGGGTGGCCACCCGCAGCCTGGATGCACTAACGTCCCAACAGTTCATCGACTGTCGGAGTGGGACCGTGCGGCGCTTCAGAAGACAGGTCGAAAAAGCAAAGTCACTGATTTAGTCCCATGTGCTTCTCTGACTGACACCGGGGAAACGGTGAGACAGATTTTGGAGCATAGGTCTGGTTATTGTGAAACAGCAAAGAAAATATTACATCTGGAATTAAATTATTTAATGTGTATCCTGCTCGTTTAGTGGTTAGGCATTCACAGAGGGAGCCCGAGTTCGGAAAGTAACTTTTTAATTCAAACTTTTTTCAAATAATTACATGCAATTAATTAAACTCTGAGGGAGGCGGGGTGATTAAAACATCACCGATCAGAAAGGAATTGTCCGCGGGAAGCCTCCAACCGGAATTTTTGGGCCAATATTCCCACCCGGATTGTTTTGCAGACTTACAGTCAATATTCCAATAACTGAACTGTAATAATTTCAGGAGCTTTCATCATAGATG
Source organism: Pristiophorus japonicus (assembly GCF_044704955.1). Classification (NCBI taxonomy): domain Eukaryota; kingdom Metazoa; phylum Chordata; class Chondrichthyes; family Pristiophoridae; genus Pristiophorus; species Pristiophorus japonicus. The sequence goes on from NW_027250967.1 coordinate 1,089,421, forward strand.
ATATTTTACACCCTATCTGACTCAACACACTCTGAATTTTTGAAATTGGTTTCAAATGTTCATTGCTCAGAAGTCAAGGAACGTGGGGTACTTTTTTCAATTTATTTCACAGCAAATATATTCTAAAATGATGATTCTACCCGGGCTCAAACCTGGGCCGTTTCGTGTGTGAGAGGAACGTGATAACCACTACACCACAGAAACCACTGCTGAACTTAGTGCCCAGAGAGAAGTGTTAAGCCAGAAGGTGTAATTCTGAATCCCTTTCTGTGAAAAAATCTTTTCACAAACATTTCTCTGACCGAAGCTGCACAAGTCAAAAATGTTCTTTTCAAAGTCGTCAAACTCCCAAATTAACGCACCCACCGAATCTTCTGGATCAGAAAGCTCTAGTTGTGCCGACTCAATCCATAAATCTGACTTTACTCACCCTGTATTTTAGGAGATTGGTTTAAAATGTTCATTGCTCATAAGACACGGAACCTGGGGCTACTTTTGTTCAATGTATTTCACAGCAAATATATTCTAAAATAAAGCACGCGCCCAGGCTCAAACCAGGGACATTTCATGTGGGAGGTGAACATGATAACGGCTACACTACGTAAACCTTTCCTTAACCCAGCCCCCGGTTCGTCATTTGTACCACAATTTAACCCAATGAGATCGGGATAAAAGTTCCTCACATGCTCATGGCAAAATAAATGGTAAAAGATTTACAAAATAATTTATGTATTAATTAATGATGTTCAAGTCAATGATTCTTATTTTTTATACATGATTTGCATATAGGTCTGCAAAATAAATGAACTCTTTTTTTTATAAGGTTTTGAATTAAAAGTACAACTTCCCAGGGTGGGAATTGAATCCAGGACACAACGTTGAGAGTATTGAATCCTTACCACTCGACAACCAGGGACCGATATACCGTTTTACTGCTGCATCTTTATAGTTCATGACATTATTGTCATTTTCAGTTTACTTGATTCACACCGAAAAATATTGTAACTGTTGTGTATGCATGCCTGTTTACTGTGTGATATCTGTAACACTGCTATGCAACACTGAATGTACTCTTGCACTGTACACACCTTACCTACACCAGAGGATGCTGCTGCTTGAGACTGAAAGGTTACCTGCAACCCAGTATATAAAGGAGCTCACAGCTTGGTGTCCTCACTTGAGGAGCTTCAAATAAATGACTACAGGTCTCCACAGTTTAAGTATCATACCCTGCCTCGTGGAGTCATTACTAAAGGTGACTACATACACTACAGTAAACGCCACTTGAAATCACATTCAAATGATTCACTGAATCCACCCCTTGTACCAGCGCAACACAGGTTCGATTCTTGGTCAGGGAGATACTCTTTACAACACAGTTTTCAAACTAATAGCCCTATATAAATGTCAACATGCAGCTAATGTGAAAAAATGAATTCATTTAATCATGTTCAATGAACCGATAACTTTCTTTTGCAGAATTAAAGAAATGATAATATGGTTGCTGAGGGATAGTGGTACATAAGAACATAAGAACATAAAAATTAGGAACAGGAGTCGGCCATCTAGCCCCTCGAGCCTGCTCCGCCATTCAAAAAGGTCATGGCTGATCTGGCCGTGGACTCAGCTCCACTTATCCGCCCGCTCCTCATAAACCTTAATTCCCTTATTGGTTAAAAATCTATCTATCTGTGACTTGAATACATTCAATGCGCTAGCCTCAACTGCTTTCTTGGGCAGAGAATTCCACAGGTTCACAACCCTCTGGGAGAAGGAATTCCTTCTCAACTCGGTTTTAAATTGGCTCCCCTGCATTTTGAGGCTGTGCCCCCAAGTTCTAGTCTCCCCGACCAGTGGAAACAATCTCTCTGCCTCTATCTTGTCTATCCCTTTCATTATTTTAAATGTTTCTACAAGATCACCCCCCACCCTTCTGAACTCCAACGAGTAAAGACCCAGTCTACTCAATCTATCATCATAAGGTAACCCACTCATCTCCGGAATCAGCCAAGTGAATTGTCTCTGTACCCCCTCCAAAGCTAGTATATCCTTCCTTAAGTAAGGTGACCAAAACTGCACGCAGTACTCCAGGTGCGGCCTCACCAATACCCTATACAGTTGCAGCAGGACCTCCTTGCTTTTGTACTCCATGCCTCTCGCAATGAAGGCCAACATTCCATTCGCCTTCCTGATTACCTGTTGCATCTGCAAACTAACTTTTTGGGATTCATGCACAAGGATCCCCAGGTCCCTCTGCACCGCAGCATCTTGCAATTTCTCCCCATTCAAATAATATTCCCTTTTTACTGTTTTTTTTTTCCCAAGGTGGATGACCTCACACTTTCCGACATTGTATTCCATCTGCCAAACCTTAGCCCATTCATTTAACCTATCTAAATCTCTTTGCAGCCTCTATGTCCTTTACACAACCTGCTTTCCCACTAATCTTTGTGTCATCTGCAAATTTTGTTGCACGACACTCTGTCCCCTCTTCCAGGTCATCTATGTATATTGTAAACAGTTGTGGTCCCAGCACCGATCCCTGTGGCACACCACGAACCACCGATTTCCAACCCGAAAAGGGCCCATTTATCCCGACTCTTTGCTTTCTGTTAGCTAGCCAATTCTCTATCCATGCTAATACATTTCCACTGACTCCGCGTATCTTTATCTTCTGCAGTAACCTTTTGTGTGGTACCTTATCGAATGTCTTTTGAAAATCTAAATACATCACATCCATCGGTACACCTCTATCCAACATGCTCGTTATATCCTCAAAGAATTCCAATAAATTAGTTAAACATGATTTCCCCTTCTTGAATCCATGCTGCGTCTGCTTGATTGCACTATTCCTATCTTGATGTCCCACTATTTCTTCCTTCCGATAGTTTCAAGCATTTTCCCTACTACAGATGTTAAACTAACCAGCGAATAGTTATCTGCCTTTTGTCTGCTCCCTTTTTTAAACAGAGGCGTTGCATTAGCTGCTTTCCAATCCGCTGGTACCGCCGCAGAGTACAGAGAATTTTGGTAGATTATAACGAATGCATCTGCTATAACTTCCGCCATCTCTTTTAATACCCTGGCATTTCATCAGGACCAGGGGACTTGTCTACCTTGAGTCCCATTAGCCTGTCCAGCACTACCCCCTAATGATAGTGATTGTTTCAAGGTCCTCTCTTCCCACATTCCTGTGACCAGCAATTTCTGGCATGGTTTCTGTGTCTTCCATTGTGAAGACCGAAGCAAAATAATTGTTTAAGGTCTCAGCCATTTCCACATTTAGATACATAGAAACATAGAAAATAGGTGCAGGAGTAGGCCATTCGGCCCTTCTAGCCTGCACCACCATTCAATGAGTTCATGGCTGAACATGTAACTTTAGTACCCCATTCCTGCTTTCTCACCATACCCCTTGATTCCCCTAGTAGTAAGGACTTCATCTAACTCCTTTTTGAATATATTCAGTGAATTGGCCTCAACAACTTTCTGTGGTAGAGAATTCCACAGGTTCACCACTCTCTGGGTGAAGAAATTCCTCCTCATCTCGGTCCTAAATGGCTTCCCCCTTATCCTCAGACTGTGTCCCCTGGTTCTGGACTTCCCCAACATTGGGAAGATTCTTCCTGCATCTAACCTGTCTAACCCCGTCCGAATTTTAAACGTTTCTATGAGGTCCCCTCTCATTCTTCTGAACTCCAGTGAATACAAGCCCAGTTGATCCAATCTTTCTTGATAGGTCAGTCCCGCCATCCCGGGAATCAGTCTGGTGAACCTTCGCTGCACTCCCTCAATAGCAAGAATGTCCTTCCTCAGGTTAGGAGACCAAAACTGTACACAATACTCCAGGTGTGGCCTCACCAAGGCCCTGTACAATTGTAGCAACACCTCCCAGCCCCTGTACTCAAATCCCCTCGCTATGAAGGCCAACATGCCATTTGCTTTCTTAACCGCCTGCTGTACCTGCATGCCAACCTTCAATGACTGATGTACCATGACACCCAGGTCTCTTTGCATCTCCCCTTTTCCTAATCTATCACCATTCAGATAATAGTCTGTCTCTCTGTTTTTACCACCAAAGTGGATAACCTCACATTTATCCACATTATACTTCATCTGCCATGCATTTGCCCACTCACCTAACCTATCCAAGTCGCTCTGCAGCCTCATAGCATTCTCCTCGCAGCTCACACTGCCACCCAACTTAGTGTCATCCGCAAATTTGGAGATACTACATTTAATCCCCTCGTCTAAATCACTAATGTACAGTGTAAACAGCTGGGGCCCCAGCACAGAACCTTGCGGTACCCCACTAGTCACTGCCTGCCATTCTGAAATGTCCCCATTTACTCCTACTCTTTGCTTCCTGTCTGACAACCAGTTCTCAATCCATGTCAGCACACCACCCCCAATCCCATGTGCTTTAACTTTGCACATTAATCTCTTGTGTGGGACCTTGTCGAAAGCCTTCTGAAAGTCCAAATATACCACATCAACTGGCTCTCCCTTGTCCACTCTACTGGAAACATCCTCAAAAAATTCCAGAAGATTTGTCAAGCATGATTTTCCTTTCATAAATCCATGCTGACTTGGACCTATCATATTACTTCTTTCCAAATGCACTGCTATGACATCCTTAACAATTGATTCCATCATTTTATCCAGTACCGATGTCAGGCTGACCGGTCTATAATTCCCTGTTTTCTCTCTCCCTCCTTTTTTAAAAAGTGGGGTTACATTGGCTACCCTCCACTCCATAGGAACTGATCCAGAGTCAATGGAATGTTGGAAAATGACTGTCAATGCATCCACTATTTCCAAGGTCACCTCCTTAAGTACTCTGGGATGCAGTCCATCAGGCCCTGGGGATTTATCGGCCTTCAATCCCATCAATTTCCCCAACACAATTTCCCGACTAATAAGGATGTCCCTCAGTTCCTCCTCCTTACTAGACCCTCCGACCCCTTTTATATCCGGAAGGTTGTTTGTGTCCTCCTCAGTGAATACCGAACCAAAGTACTTGTTCAATTGGTTGTTCCCCGTTATGACGTCCTCTGATTCTGACTGCAGGGGACCTATGTTTGTCTTTACTCACCTTTTTCTCTTTACATATCTATAAAAACTTTTGTAATCCGTCTTAATGTTCCCTGCAAGCTTCTTCTCGTATTCCATTTTTTCTGCCCTAATCAAACCCTTTGTCCTCCTCTGCTGAGTTCTAAATTTCTCCCAGTCCCTGGGTTCGCTGCTATTTCTGGCCAATGTGTATGCCACTTCCTTTGCTTTAATGCTATCCCTGATTTCCCTTGATAGCCACGGTTGAGCCACCTTCCCTTTTTTATTTTTAGGCCAGACAGGAATGTACAACTGTTGTAGTTCATCCATGCGGTCTCTAAATGTCTGCCATTGCCCATCCACAGTCAACCCCTTCAGTATCATTCGCCAATCTATCCTAGCCAATTCACGCCTCATACCTTCAAAGTTACCCTTCTTTAAGTTCTGGAGCGTGGTCTCTGAATTAGCTGTTTCATTCTCCATCCTAATGCAGAATTCCACCATATTATGGTCACTCTTCCCCAAGGGACCTCGCACAACGAGATTGCTAATTAATCCTCTCTCATTACACAACACCCAGTCTAAGATGGCCTCCCCCCTAGTTGGTTCCTCGACATATTGGTCTAAAAAACCATCCCTTATGCACTCCAGGAAATCCTCCTCCACCGTATTACTTCCAGTTTGGTTAACCCAGTCTATGTGCATATTAAAGTCACCCATTATAACTGCTGCACCTTTATTGCACGCACCTCTAATTTCATGTTTGATGCCCTCCCCAACATCACTACTACTGTTTGGAGGTCTGTACACAACTCCCACTAACGTTTTTTGCCCTTTGGTATTCTGCAGCTCTACCCATATAGATTCCCATTATTAAATCCCCCTTCTCATCTTCTAAGGGACCAACATTTACTTTAGTCACTCTTTTCCATTTTACATATCGGTAAAAGCTTTAACTATCCGTTTTTATGCTTTGCACAAGTTTACCTTCGTAATCTATCTTTCCTTTCTTTATTGCTTTCTTAGTCATTCTTTGCTGTCGTTTAAAATTTTCCCAATCTTCTATTTTCCCACTAACCTTGGCCACCTTATACGCATTGGTTTTTAATTTGATACTCTCCTTTATTTCCTTGGTTATCCACGGCTGGTTATCCCTTCTCTTACCGCCCTTCTTTTTCACTGGAATATATTTTTGTTGAGCACTATGAAAGAGCCCCTGAAAAGTCCTCCACTGTTCCTCAATTGTGCCATCGTTTAGTCTGTGTTTCCAGTCTACTTTAGCCAACTCTGCCCTCATCCCACTATATTCCCCTTTGTTTCAGCATAGTACGCTCGTTTGAGACACTACTTCCTCACCCTCAATCTGTATTACAAATTCAACCATACTGTGATCACTTATTCCGAGAGGATCTTTTACTAGCTTCAATCATTAATTTTCTCTTTACATGTGATGAACTTTTATCCCTATCTCGTTTACATACTGTATTTTAGGAGAATGGTTTAAAATTTTAAGTGCTTATTGTCGTGTATTCAACCAACATTGTAACCCATATATAATCTGACCTCAGTTGTACACTGTGAGAACAATGACCACTAGGTGGTGAACTTGTGGGAGACACTTCTAACCTGGACCTTCAGGTATCAAAGGGGAAGCTTCACCCACTTTCATCACTTGAGTGCTGAGGAATAAAGGACAGGCCACAGACTGACATTCTCTCAAGCATGGGCCTCGTGTGCATTTCTACTGTATAGTAAGGATGTATCAATGGCGACGAGAAACTGGGATTTAAACCACGTGAGCATGGCCTCTAGCAGAATAGACGAGAGATACTGTGCTAAGGAATGGTTGGGACAGAGAATCAACATTGTTGAAGCAGCACACAGTTCTCCAGGCAGACAAGGGCAATCGGGTATGCCCCAACATGTAGTCGAACCCAGAGGGGGAGTTCGACAGAGATAATGGCAAGCAGAACGGTGATTCACACCATTGCAAGGGACAATGTGGCCAGTAATGGGGTCATCAACACCTGTTAATGGCACACTCAAGGACAGTCACAGGGGTAGTCAGGGACGATTGACTAGCAAGGAATCTTTTGTTTCCAACAACAGCTCATGTTGGAGGCATGGAGGCACAAACTCAGCCGGAGGTTGCAGAGATGAGCAAAATACCTACAGAAATTGCAGAAATGAACGCTGGGGGAAATCGCTGGAAGCTGAAGTTCAGTGAGTTCATGTGGAGCACGTATACAATTCATACACCAGGACGCCACCGATAATGATGAAAGTGCTCCTCAGTGGCATCCCAGTATCAATGGAGCTAGACACGGGGGCTAGCCAGTCCCTGATGGGTAACAAATAGTTTGAAAAGTTGTGGGCGTCCAAGGCCAGTAGGGCCAAAATTATCACCGATTGACGCACAGCTACGGACATACACCAAGGAGATCATTCCGGTTCTTGGCAGCGCCACGACAATCGTGACCCACAAAGATTCGGAGAACAGGTTGCCACTCTGGGTTGTCCCGGGGGACGGTCCCGCACTACTGGGGAGGAGTTGGCTTGCTGTCATGAACTGGAAATGGGGCAATGTTAATGCTATTTCCTCTGTGGAGCGAGTTTCATGCTCACAGATCCTGCACAAATTTGACTCATTATTTCAACACGGCATTGGCACTTTCATGGGGGACAAGGTAGTGATTCACATAAACCCGGAAGCCAGGCCAGGACACCACAAGGCCAGAGCGGTGCCGTACGTGATGTGGGAAAAGATAGAAGGTGAATTGAACCGCCTGCTGAGGGAAGGTATCATTTTGACAGTCGAATTCAGTGACTGGGCGAGCCCGATTGTACCGGTGTTCAAGGCGGATCTGTCGGTCAGGATATATGGTGATTACAAGGCCACCATCAATCGGGTGTCACTCCAAGACCAGTACCCGCTACCGAGAGCGTAGGATCTCTTTGCGATGCTATCCGGTGGCAAACATTTTTCAAAATTGGACGTGACCTCAGCTTACATGACCCAGGAGCTGGCGAGAGAGTTGATGAAGCTGACCACCATCACGACACACAAGGGGTTGTTTGAGTACAACAGATGTCCGTTTGGGATTCGCTCGGCCGCCGCGATCTTCCAACGAAATATGGAAAGCCTCCTCAAGTCGATTCCAGGGACGATGGTTTTTCAGGACGACATCCTCATCACGGGTTACGAGACTGAAGAACACCTCCACAACCTGGAGGGGTGCTACGCAGACTGGACCGGGTAGGGCTGCGACTGAAAAAGGCGAAGTGCATCTTCCTAGCTCCAGAGGTAGAATTCGTGAGGATGAGGGTAGGATAGACGGGATGAGCCCTACTGCGTCCAAGACGGAAGCGATCCATAGAGCACCCAGACCCCGTAACACGACGGAGCTGCGTTTGTTCCTGGGGCTCCCGAACTATTTGGTAACTTTCTTCCCAAATTGAGCACGCTGCTAGAGCCGCTACACGTGCTCCGAAGCAAAGGTCGCGAATGGGTCTGAGGGGAGAGCCAGGAAAGGCTTTTAATAGAGCACACAATTTGTTATGTTCCAACAATCTGTTAACGCGATATGACCCATGTAAGAAACTTGTGTTAACGTGCGATGAGTCGTCCTATGGTGTCGGGTGTGTGTTGCAGCATGTCAATGCCAAGGGTCAGTTACAGCCGGTAGCTTATGCCTCCAGAAGTCTGTCCCAGGCAGAAAGGGGCTACGGGATGATAGAAAAGGAGGCGCTCGCATGTGTATATTCGGTAAAGAAAATGCACCAGTACCTGTTTGGCAGGAAATTTGAGCTGGAGACAGATTACAAACCCCTCACGTCCCTTTTGGCCGACAACAAGGCCATAAATGCAGACGCATCGGTCCGCATACAGAGGTGGGCACTCACGTTAGCCACCGATGACTACACAATTCGGCACAGACCGGGCACTGAAAAATGCGCCGATGCACTCAGCAGGCTCCCACCAGCCACCACTGAGGGTGCTACCGAGCATGCCGCTGAGATGGTCATGGCTGTTGAAGCTTTTGCAAGCGATGGCTCACCCGTGACAGCCCGTCAGACTAAAGTCTGGACAAATAGAGACCCGCTATTGTCTCTAGTCAAGAAATGTGTCCTGCATGGGGACTGGGCAGCCACGTACAGGGCATGCCCTGAGGAATTTAAACCATTTCACAGGGGAAGGGATGAACTCTCGATTCAGGCCGATTGCCGACTGTGGGGAAATCGCGTAGTCATGCCCCAGATGGGCAGAGAGGTGTTCATCAGAGAACTCCACAATGAGCATCCGGGCATTGTCACGATGAAGGCAATTGCCAGGTGACACGTTTGGTGGCCAGGGATCGATGCAGATCTGGAAGTTTGTGTTCGCAGGTACAACACGTGTGCCCAGCTGGGCAATGCGCTCAGGGAAGCCCCCCTTAGCCCCTGGCCATGGCCCGCCAAGCCTTGGTCACGCATCCATGATGACTGCGCAGGTCCTTTCATCGGAAAAATGTTTTTGGTTGTAGTAGACGCTCACTCCAAATGGATCGAGTGTGACATTTTAAATTCAAGCACATCCTCTGCCACGGTAGAAAGTCTACGGGCAATGTTCGCCGCCCACGGTCTACCGGACATCTTGGTCAGCGACAATGGCCTGTGCTTCACAAGCACTGAATTCCAGGACTTAATGGCAGGCAATGGAATTAACCATGTCAGAAAGGCACCGTTCAAGCCAGCATCAAACGGCCAGGCAGAACGAAAAGTGCAGATAATCAAACAGGGGATGCTCAGAATCCAAGGGGGTTCCCTGCAAAGCCACTTATCACGCCTCCTGTTGGCCAATAGATCCCGACCACACTCACTCACAGGGGTTCCACCCGCAGGGCTGCTAATGATAAGGATGCTCAAATCCCGTTATCCCTTATACAACACACCATGAAAGAAATTATTAAGAGCAGGCGCCAATCACAATATAACTACCATGACAGGAATGCGAGGGCACGATATATTGGTGTAAACGACCCTGTTGTTGTCCACAACTACACTGCAGGGCCTAAATGGCTTACAGGCACTGTGATTACCAAAGAGGGCAATAGGATTCTGGTAGTTAAACTAACCAATGGACAAATCTGCCGCAAACATGTGGATCAAACAAAAAGGAGGTTCAGCAACCCCATAGAAGAAGCAGAGGAAGAACAAGATACAGAGTTCACTCCAGCACAGGTGACCGAACACCGGAACCAAAGGGAGGAGAGCCCAGTCACTGTGGGCAGTCCGGATAGGCCTGAGGCACCGCAAACAGCAGACACACAGGCCAGCGCCCAACAACCGGAGCCCGAACTCAGGCGCTCTACAAGAGAGCGTAAACCACCAGAGAGACGCAACCTGTGATCCCAAAAAGACTTTGGGGTCATGTATTCAACCAGCATTGTAACCCATTTTTAAATTCAAAACCTGATAAAATTGACGACATGCAGCCAACGTGCAAAAGTAAGAATTATTTTAATCACCGTTAATTAGCCGATAACCTTCTTCAGAATGAAATAAATAATAATATAATTACTGAGGGACAGTGGTATCTTCAATCATTCATTTTCTCTTTATATGTGATGAAGTTTTATCCCTATCTCATTTACACGCTGTATGAGAATGGTTTAAAATTGTAAGTGTTTATGACCCAGTTGTAAAACCATTGATTGGATGTGTGCCGATTCTTGATAGGAGGAGCACTTGAGACCATAGTTCCAGTTCTATATATGTACCAATAGAATCAATTTCCACCAGTTTCTTTAAACCCAGTAACCTAATTTATTTCTAATGGGCTGGATGGAACATGATCCATGTAAAAAATTGTTATCGTTTTACTTGAACTGAATGCTCATAAAATATTGGAGTGGGAACTAATTGGATAACAGCACTGCTGGCAACATTTGCGGAATAGATTCGTGCAGCCAAAACGCACAATGACAACCTGGGACTGTGCAGCACCGAATACTCGGGGAAAAACAGTTAAACAATTCGTCCCTGGGTGGGCTCGAACCACCAACCTTTCGGTTAACAGCCGAACGCGCTAACCCATTGCGCCACAGAGACTGATGGACGTACAAGGTGCAAGACATCCAAAACCAGGGTGTCAGTCAGTTAAAGCTTCAGATTGCTCCGACCGGGATGGAACTTGTCCACTCTCAGTTGTACTTTTCCCAAATAAATGGAGGGACATTCATTGTGGATGCGTGGAAGCAGTCTGGTTCCGCACACTGCAGACACTTCCATGTCACCGCCAACCAGCTCTCCCCCAACCGGTGTGATCTACCTTCCAGCCTTCCGGTGCCTTGTCTGTGACAAAGTATTCTGATTGTCCCGAAGCCGGTATTAGGTTTGAATTCCTTTTCAGCTCCTGACTGCGGATATTCCTGTGATTAAACGGGAACTAAATGCTTACAGGGACAGTTGGATTCACCGTTTCTTTGCTTGGTGAAATTTCAAAGAATGAAAGCAACGCACATCAACCCCAAACATCCCGTGAGATGGAAGCCCAGTTGCTGTTTCAAGCTTGAATGCAGGTACCAGCAGAACTTATTCAAAGAAAGTCCAAGTCCCTGAGACGCCTGATTATTTGCACCAAACTCTTTGCAAAGAGTTGAGGTACATGTTTGGTGATCTGGGCACATCTTTCCCCAAACTACAACACTTCAAACATAACTCAATGGCTGTAAAGCGCTTTGGGGCGTCATGAGTTCCTGAAAGGCGCTGCAGATATGCAAGTCCTTCTTTACAAAAGTTCGATGCAATTTCAAAATATACGAGCAATATCAGGGCTCCTCTGGGACCCCTCGTAAATTTCAATTAACAACTTCGAAGGGAAATCACAGCCCGAGACCAACGAGCCAACTGTTTGACAAACGTGAAGATAAGGTGTAACCATGATCAAAGCATTTTTTTGTGTGTCGCTATTCAGAACATAAGAACTAGGAGCAGGAGTAGGCCATATGGTCCCTCGAGCCTGCTCCACCATTTAAGATGATCATGGCTGATCCGATCATGGACTCAAGTCCACATCCCTGCCCGTTCCCCATAAGCCTTATTCCCTTATCAGTTAAGAAGCTATCTCTGTCTTAAATGTATTAAATGTCGTGGCTTTCTCAGCTCTCTGATGCAGTGAGTTCGACAGATTTACAACCCTCTGAGAGAAGAAATTCCTCCTCATCACAGATTTAAAAGGGCAGCCCCTTATTCTGAGATTATGCCCCCTAGTTCTAGTCTCCCCTGTCAGTGGAACCATCCTCTCTGCATCCACCTTATCAAGCTCCCTCATTAACTTATATGTTTCGATAAGATCACCTCTCATTCTTCTGAATTCCAATGAGTAGAGGCCCCACCTACTCAACCTTTTCTCATAAGTCAACCGCTCATCTCCAGAGTCAACCCAGTGAACCTTCTCTGAACTGCCTCCAAAGCAAGTATATCCTTTAGTAAATATTGTAAGTGTTTGTGATCCTCGCCCAATTGCCAGACGGACGGTTTGAATCGACCCCACCTTACGAAAGTTCTAGATCCGGGAATTATTATTCAGAGTGTAATTTAAATGAGTCACGGAAAGGGATGCTTCAGTGATAAATCGTAGTATATTTATTTGGTCTAACATACACTGTCTAAAACATGCACTGCTAAACGAAATCAGTGTCTCTGTGGAGAATAAAATCCCGGTTACAAACAACATACATACAGTACAGAAATGAACCTAGTAACACGCAGTAATTCCCTGGTGGATTCTAACCCCACCACTACCAATGAATTACCCTCCCCAGAATAGCCCTGAAAAGCTTCACTTCTGAGAAAACCCTGAGCCCTTACCCAGCTGGCCTGGGATATCTGGTTACTGGCTTGGGACACTCGAGACCATGTTCACCACCACACACAGCCCGTTTCCTTGCTCAGCTCAGCTGTGGGAATTCACTGCCTGGTCTTCCGTCTCGGTGGCTGCTTCTGCAGTACTGCGGCCCCTTCCTCTGGTACATCGATCGGTGGAGCGAGAGCGAGAGGGAGAGAGGGCTCTCTCTAGACACAAGCTGCAAGCTGCAAGCTCCAAGCTTCACACCAAGCTCCAAGCTAAAAATAAAGTTGAAAGGATCCTGTCTTTCTCGGAGTCTTGCTACCCCTATCTTTCCTGCCAATCTTTAAAACCCCTTTGTTTCTAAGCACTGGTACTTAGTCAGTGATGGGCCATCCCACCCATGCATTGGGCTGATGGCTCTTAGTCTGGGCATCTCTCTGAGCCTTTGTGTTGGGAAAGACCCAGCTCCTCCTTGGTTGGCCAGGCTGGTGGGTTCATTGTTCTGTGTCTCCTTCTGAGATGGAGGTGAGAAGTGCTTTTACAAATTAGAGTGGCTTTGTCAGTGGCCCCCCTTCGTGGCCGACAGCTCTTTTGTCAATGGATGACTGACAGCTCTTTTGTCCGAGCGAACTGCCATGCGGTCTCTGGAGTTTTAACAAAACCAGCTTTTTCACATATCTGCGCAGGGTGACCCCAGCACAGGGAAAATAGCCTCAGAAAAATAAAATCCACAAAATATTCTCGACTGAGTCCATTCTTTAAACAGAAACTCTGCGATGTCTTCATTACGCTCTGCTAATTATCGATCCTGCCACGTAAAAACTGCGTTGGCATTGCAATGCATTAATGTAAAATTAATTAAAAGAAAATGCAACGTTTTATCGAGTGCAAAACATGCAGTGCCTGCATTTCAAAAAGCATTGCTTTTATTCATCCTGCGGAATGCATATTGCACAGATAATGTCAGCACACATTGTGCAGACAAAGGCAGCATTAGACAACAAAATGATTTGTCCTCCGCTGATTTGCAGCAGATAACTGACGGTTGAGCACACAATTTGACAACTAGACTTGTAGATCAAGCATCAATGAAAAAGGCAACAAAACTGCCCACCAGCACCAGGTGTCTTTCACTTGTTTGTCCCAAATTTTCAGCAGCTGGGACAACAAGAATTTAGGTTTTACTGAGATTTAAACTCAGATCACTAGATTTAAAGTCAAGAGGGCTCACCATTACACCATGGAACCAACTATGCCAAAACTTTTGAAACATACTTCGTCACAGACAAGGCACCGGAAGGCTGGAAGGTCGATCACACCGATTGTGGGAGAGCTGGTTGGTGGTGACATGGAACTGTCTGCAGTGTGTGGGACCAGACTGCTTCCACACATCCACAATGAATGTTCCACCCTTTACTTGGGAAAAGTACAACTGAGAGTGGATAAGTTCCATCCCGGTCGGAGCAATCTGAAGCTTTAACTGACTGACACCCTGGTTTTGCATGTCTTGCAGTGTGTATCTGTATTTCAATGGTTCAGCGCATTCGGCTGGTAACTGAAAGGTGGGTAATACAAACCCATCTCCGGGCGAAGCCTTTTAATGTTTTTCCCCGAGGATTCGCTGCCGCACAGTTCCGGGTTGTCATTGTGCATTTTGGCTGCACGAATATATTCCGCAAACATTGCAAGCTTTGCTGTTATCCAGTGAGTTCCCACTCCAATACTTTTATGAGCATTCAGCACAAGTAAAATGATAACAATTTTTTACATGGATCATGTTCCTCCATCCAGTCCAATCAAAATAAATTATGTTATTGAGTTTAAAGGAACTGGTGAAAATTGATTCTATTGATACATATATCGAACTGGAACTTCGGTCTCAAGTGCTCCTCCTATCAAGAATAGACACACACACAATCAATGGTTTTACAACTGAGTCATAAACACTTACAATTTCTCATACAGCATGTAAATGAGATAGGGATAAAAATTCATCACATGTAAAGAGAAAATGAATGATTAAAGATACTACTGTCCCTCAGTAAGTATATTATTATTTATTTCATCCTGAAAAAGGTTATCGGTTATTTAACGATGATTAAATGAATTATTATTTTATGAATTTAAAAAAGCTGTTACAGAAGTTACCGCCCTGACCTGGAATCGAAGCTGTTTTTCGGTGGTATATGGAGTGGTTATACCCAATCATTTAAAGGTGATTTCAAAGAATCACTTGGCGTTAAATTCAGATCACGGTTACAATGTGTTTCGGTGTGAAGCAAGTGGATGGAAAAGGACAATAATGACACCAAGCATTACGATGCAGCGATGCAGCAATGCAGCGTTCCCTGGTGGTCCAGTGACTGGATTCGGCGCTCTCACCACCGCGGCCCTGGGTCGATTTCCGGCCAGGGAAATTGCACTTCCATCAAAATTAAAACCTTATAAGAAAGAGTTGCATGCATCGAATGTGGTAAAAAAGATTCATTGATTTAAACATCATTAATTAATCCATTGTAGAACTTCAATCATTTATTTTGCCCTGAGTACGTGAGGAACTTTTATCCCGACCTCATTGTATTTTAGGAGCATGGTCCAGCCCCGGTATCCCCACCTTTGAAAGTAGGAAACTGCTGGAAATACACAACAGGACGGGTAGCCTTTGACAAACAATTAAACCCAGGTTACAGACTCTCTTCCTTCCCCTGCCCTTTGCGGGACACTTGTTCCCCTTTAATTTTACAGACTGATTGAGTTCACTAACCGCGGGGAGAGAGTCGGTGCCTCTGCGGCCCCACTGTGCTAACATGGAAAATAACACGATGGGGATGTGGGGTGGTGGGTGGGGATCAGTGACATGTTTGTGTAAAGGGCAGCGGAGGAGAAGGATTGACAGCTGTCAGTGAGGGACAGAAGTTGTTTCAGGTGAGCCAACACATTCCCGATCAGCACAGAAGGCATTCACTGGTCAGCTGCCCTCTGCTGTACTTCTGGTCAGAGCGGTTTCCGCAGTGGAGCCGTTATCACGTTTGCTTTCCACGTGAAAGGATCCCGTGCAGGAAGATTATGTTTAAACTTGCTGTGGATGAACAGCCTTGGGCGAGTTTATTCTCCTGTCAAAAGGGCGACAGTGGCTTCTCCCTTATTCTTTAATTGCTCTTTATTTCACTTCACTAAATAGATATATTTGAGTGAGAGAAATTGTTCCAGAGTGTCGCACACTTCATCTTTTCTTCCCCATTAAACACGTAAAATAAGGCCGGGGAATAAATACAGAAAACAAAGCAGAGGGATACAGACAAGAGTAAGAGAGAAGGGGAAATACTGCCCCCACGCAGAACTAATGCAGAAACCCCTCTGCTGCGCTCGGGGTGGCCACCCACAGCCTGGATACACTAATGTCCCAACAGTTCATTGACTGTCGGAGTGGGACCGTGCGGCGCTTCAGAAGACAGGACGAAAAAGCAAAGTCACTGATTCAGTCCCATGTGCTTCTCTGACTGACACCGGGGAAACGGTGAGACAGATTTTGGAGCATAGGTCTGGTTATTGTGAAACAGCAAAGAAAATATTACGTCTGGAATTAAATTATTTAATGCGTATCCTGCTCGTTTAGTGGTTAGGCATTCACAGAGGGAGCCCGAGTTCGGAAAGTAACTTTTTAATTCAAACTTTTTTCAAATAATTACATGCAATTAATTAAACTCTGTGGGAGGCGGGGTGATTAAAACATCACCGATCGGAAAGGAATTGTCCGCGGGAAGCCTCCAACCGGAATTTTTGGGCTAATATTCCCACCCAAATTGTTTAGCAGACTTACAGTCAATACTTCAATAACTGAACTGGAAGAATTTCAGGAGCTTTCATCATAGATGATATTTTACACCCTATCTGACTTAACACACTCTGAATTTTTTAAATTGGTTTAAAATGTTCATTGCTCAGAAGACAAGGAACCTGGAGTACTTTTTTCAATTTATTTCACAGCAATTATATGCTAAAATAATGTTTTTATCCCGGCTCGAACCTGGGACCTTTCGTGTCTCAGACAAACGCAATGACCACTACAGTACAGAAACCCCTGCTAAACTTAGTGCCCAGAGAGAAGTGTTAAGCCAGAAGGTGTAATTCTGAGTCTCTTTTTGTGAAAAAATCTTTTCACAAACATTTCTCTGACCGAAGCTGCACAAGTCAAAAAGGTTCTTTTCAAACTCCCAAATTAACGCACCCCCCGAATCTTCTGGATCAGAAAGCTCTAGTTGTGCCGACTCAATCCATAAATCTGACTTTACTCACCCTGTATTTTAGGAGATTGGTTTAAAATGTTCATTGCTCATAAGACACGGAACCTGGGGCTACTTTTGTTCAATGTATTTCACAGCAAATATATTCTAAAATAAAGCACGCGCCCAGGCTCAAACCAGGTACATTTCATGTGGGACGTGAACATGATAATGGCTACACTACGTAAACCTTTCCTTAACCCAGCACCCGGTTCGTCATTTGTACCACAATTAAACCCAATGAGATCGGAATAAAAGTTCCTCACAGGCTCATGGCAAAATAAATGGTAAAATATTTACAAATTAATTTATGTATTAATTAATGATGTTCAAGTCAATGATTCTTATTTTTTATACATGATTTGCATACAGATCTGTAAAATAAATGATCTCTTTTTTTTTTATAAGGTTTTGAACTAAAAGTACAACTTCCGAGGGTGGGAATTGAACCCAGGACACAACGTTGAGAGCATGGACTCCTGAGCACTCGACAACCAGGGACCGATATACCATTTTATTGCTGCATCATTATAGTCAATGACATTATTGTCATTTTCAGTTCACTTGATTCACACCGAAACAGATTGTAACTGTTGTGTCTGCATGCCTGTTTACTGTGTGATGTCTGTAACACTGCTATGCAACACTGAATGTACTCTTACACTCTACACACCTGACCTACACCAGAGGATGCTGCTGCTTGAGACCGAAAGGTTACCTGCAACCCAGTATATAAAGGAGCTCACAGCTTGGTGTCCTCACTCGAGGAGCTTCAAATAAAGGACTACACGTCTACACAGTTTAAGTATCATACCCTGCCTGGTGGAGTCATTATTAAAGGTGCCGACAGTAAACGTGATCTGAAATTCACGCCACTTGAGATCACATTCAAATAATTCACTGAATCCACCCCTTGTACCACCGCAACACAGGTTCGATTCTTGGTCAGGGAGATAATATTTACAACACAGTTTTCAAACTAATAGCCCTATATAAATGTCAACATGCAGCAAATGTGAAAAAATGAATTCATTTAATCATGTTCAATGAACCGATAACTTTCTTTTGCAGAATTAAAGAAATTATAATATGGTTACTGAGGGATAGTGGTACATAAGAACATAAGAACAGAAGAATTAGGAACAGGAGTAGGCCATCTCGCCACTCGAGCCTGCTCCGCCATTCAACAAGATCATGGCTGATCTGGCCGTGGACTCAGCTCCACTTATCCGCCCGCTCCTCATAACCCTTAATTCCCTTATTGGTTAAAAATCTATCTATCTGTGACTTGAATACATTCAATGCGCTCGCCTCAACTGCTTCCTTGGGCAGAGAATTCCACAGATTCGCAACCCTCTGGGAGAACGAATTCTTTCTCAACTCGGTTTTAAATTGGCTCCCCCGTATTTTGAGTCTGTGCCCCCTAGTTCTAGTCTCCCCGACCAGTGGAAACAATATCTCTGCATCTATCTTGATATCCCTTTCAATATTTTAAATGTTTCTACAAGATCCTTCTGAACTCCAACGAGTAAAGACCCAGTCTACTCAATCTATCATCATAAGGTAACCCCCTCATCTCCGGAATCAGCCGAGTGAATCGTCTCGGTACCCCCTCCAAAGCTAGTATATCCTTCCTTAAGTAAGGTGACCAAAACTGCATGCAGTACTCCAGGTGCGGCCTCACCAATACCCTATACAGTTGCAGCAGGACCTCCCTGCTTTTGTACTCCATGCCTCTTGCAATGAAGGCCAACATTCCATTCGCCTTCCTGATTACCTTTTGCACCTACAAACTAACTTTTTGGGATTCATGCACAAGGACCGCCAGGTCCCTCTGCACCACAGCATGTTGCAATTTCTCCCCATTCAAATAATATTCCCTTTTACTGTTTTTTTCCCAAGGTGGATGACTTCACACTTTCCGACATTGTATTCCATCTGCCAAATCTTAGCCCATTCATTTAACCTATCTAAATCTCGTTGCAGCCTCTCTGTGTCCTCTACACAACCTGCTTTCCCAGTAATCTTTGTGTCATCTGCAAATCTTGTTGCACTGCACTCTTTCCCCTCTTCCAGGTCATCTGTGTATATTGTAAACAGTTGTGGTCCCAGCACCGATCCCTGTGGCACACCACTAATCACCGATTTCCAACCTGAAAGGGGCCCATTTATCCCATCTCTCTGCTTTCTGTTAGCCAGCCAATTCTCGATCTATGCTAATATATTTCCACTGACTCCGCGGACCTTTATCTTCTGCAGTAACCTTTTGTGTGGTACCTTATCGAATGCCTTTTGAAAATCTAAATACACCACATCCATCGGTACACCTCTATCCAACATGCTCGTTATATCCTCAAAAAATTCCAGTAAATTAGTTAAACATGATTTCCCCTTCATGAATCCATGCTGCGTCTGCTTGATTGCATTATTCCTATCTTGATGTCCCGCTATTTCTTCCTTCATGATAGTTTCAAGCATTTTCCCTACTACAGATGTTAAACTAACCAGCCTATAGTTACCTGCCTTTTGTCTGCCGCCTTTTTTAAACAGAGGCGTTACATTAGCTGCTTTCCAATCCGCTGGTACCTCCCCAGAGTCCAGAGAATTTTGGTGGATTATAACGAATGCATCTGCTATAACTTCCACCATCTATTTTACTACCTTGGCATTTCATCAGGACCAGGGGACTTGTCTACCTTCAGTCCCATTAGCCTGTCCAGCACTACCCCCCTCGTGATAGTGATTGTTTCAAGGTCCTTTCTTCCCACATTCCTGTGACCAGCAATTTCTGGCATGGTTTCTGTGTCTTCCATTGTGAAGACCGAAGCAAAATAATTGTTTAAGGTCTCAGCCATTTCCACATTTCCCATTATTAAATCCCCCTTCTCATCTTCTAAGGGACCAACATTTACTTTAGTCACTCTTTTCCGTTTTATATATCAGTAAAAGCTTTAACTATTGCTTTTTATGCTTTGCACAAGTTTACCTTCGTAATCTATCTTTCCTTTGTTTATTGCTTGCTTTGTCATTCTTTGCTGTCGTTTAAAAGTTTCCCATTCTTCTATTTTCCCACTAACCTTGGCCACCTTATACGCATTGGTTTTTAATTTGATACTCTCCTTTATTTCCTTGGTTATCCACGGCTGGTTATCCCTTCTCTTACCGCCCTTCTTTTTCACTGGAATATATTTTTATTGAGCACTGTGAAAGAGCTCCTTAAAAGTCCTCCACTGTTCCTCAATTGTGCCACCATTTAGTCTGTGTTTCCAGTCTACTTCAGCCAACTCTGCCCTCATCCCACTGTAGTCCCCTTTGTTTAAGCATAATATGCTCGTTTGAGACACTACTTCCTCACCCTCAATCTGTATGACAAATTCAAGCATATTGTGATCACTCATTCCGAGAGGATCTTTTACGAGCTTCAATCATTCATTTTCTCTTTCCATGTGATGAACTTTTATCCCTATCTCGTTTACACAATGTATTTTAGGAGAATGGTTTAAAATTTTAAGTGCTTATTGTCATGTATTCAACCAACATTGTAACGCATATATAATCTGACCTCAGTTGTACACTGTGAGAAAAATGACCACTAGGAGGTGAACTTGTGGGAGATACTCCTAACCTGGACCTTCAGGTATAAAAGGGGAAGCTCCACCCACTTTCATCACTTGAGTGCAAAGGAACAAAGGACAGGCCACAGACTGACCTTCTATCAAGCATGGGCCTCGTGTGCATTTATACTGTAGAGTACGGATGTATCAATGGCGACAAGAAATTGGGATTTTAACCACGTGAGCATGGCCGCTAGCAGAATAGACGAGAGATACTGTGTTAAGTAATGGTTGGGACAGAGAATCAACATTGTTGAAGCAGAACACAGTTCTCCAGGCAGACAAGGGCAATCGGGCATGCCCCAACATGTAGTCGAACCCAGAGGGGGAGTTCGACAGAGATAATGGCAAGCTGAACGGCGATTCACGCCATTGCAAGGGACAATGTGGCCAGTAATGGGACCATCAACACTTGCTAATGGCACACTCAAGGATAGTCACACGTGTTGTCAGGGACGATTAACTAGCAAGGGACCTTTTGTTTCCAACAACAGCTCATGTTGGAGGCATGGAGGCACAAACTCAGCCGGAATTTGCAGAAATGAGCAAAATGCCTACAGAAATTGCAGATATGAACGCTGGGGGAAATCGCTGGAAGCTGAAGTTCAGTGAGTTCATGTGGAGCACGTATACAGTTCATACACCAGGACGCCACCGATAATGATGAAAGTGCTCCTCAGTGGCATCCCAGTATCAATGGAGCAAGACACGGGGGCTAGCCAGTCCCTGATGTGTATCAAATAGTTTGAAAAGTTGTGGGCGTCCAAGGCCAGTAGGGCCAAAATTATCACCGATTGACGCACGACTATGGAAATACACCAAGGAGATCATTCCGGTGCTTGGCAGCACCACGGTCATCGTGACCCACAAAGATTCGGAGAACAGGTTGCCACTCTGGGTTGTCACGGGGGACGGTCCCGCACTACTGGGGAGGAGTTGGCTTGCTGTCGTGAACTGGAAATGGGGCAATGTCAATGCTATTTCCTCTGTGGAGCAAGTATCATGCTCACAGATCCTGCACAAGTTTGACTCATTATTTCAACCCGGCATTGGCACTTTCATGGGGGCCAAGGTGGTGATTCACATAAACCCGGAAGCCAGGCCAGGACACCACAAGGCCAGAGCGGTGCCATACGTGATGCGGGAAAAGATAGAAGGTGAATTGAACCGCCTGCTGAGGGAAGGTATCATTTTGCCAGTCGAATTCAGTGACTGGCCGAGCCCGATTGTACCGGTGTTCAAAGCGGATGGGTCAGTCAGGATATATGGTGATTACAAGGCCTCCATCAATCGGGTGTCACTCCAAGACCAGTACCCGCTACCGAGAGCGGAGGACCTCTTTGCGATGCTATCCGGTGGCAAACTTTTTTCAAAATTGGACGTGACCTCAGCTTACATGACCCAGGAGCTGGCGAGAGAGTTGAAGAAGCTGACCACCATCACGACACACAAGGGGTTGTTTGAGTACAAGAGATGTCCATTCGGGATTCGCTCAGCCACCGTGATCTTCCAACGAAATATGGAAAGCCTCCTCAAGTCGATTCCAGGGACGGTGGTTTTTCAGGATTACATCCTCATCACGGGTTACGAGACTGAAGAACACCTCCACAACCTGGAGGAGGTGCTACGCAGACTGGACCGGGTAGGGCTGCGACAGGGAAAGGCGAAGTGCATCTTCCTAGCTCCAGAGGTAGAATTCCTGGGGATGAGGGTAGGAGTAGACGGGATGAGCCCTACTGCGTCCAAGACGGAAGCGATCCAGAGAGCACCCAGACCCCGTAACACGACGGAGCTGCGTTTGTTCCTGGGGCTCCCGAACTATTTGGTAACTTTCTTCCCAAATTGAGCACGCTGCTAGAGCCGCTACACGTGCTCCGAAGCAAAGGTCGCGAATGGGTCTGGGGGGACAGCCAGGAAAGGGCTTTTAATAGAGCACACAATTTGTTATGTTCCAACAATCTGTTAACGCGATATGACCCATGTAAGAAACTTGTGTTAACGTGCGATGCGTCGTCCTATGGTGTCGGGTGTGTGTTGCAGCATGTCAATGCAAAGGGTCAGTTACAGCCGGTAGCTTATGCCTCCAGAGGTCTGTCCCAGGCAGAAAGGGGCTACGGGATGATAGAAAAGGAGGCGCTTGCATGTGTATATTCGGTAAAGAAAATGCACCAGTACCTGTTTGGCAGGAAATTTGAGCTGGAGACGGATCACAAACCCCTAACATCCCTTTTGGCCGACAACAAGGCCATAAATGCAAACGCATCGGTCCGCATACAGAGGTGGGCACTCACGTTAGCCACCTATGACTACACAATTCGGCACAGACCGGGCACTGAAAACTGCGCCGATGCACTCAGTAGGCTCCCACTAGACACCACTGAGGGGGCTACCAAGCATGCCGCTGAGATGGTCATGGCTGTTGAAGCTTTCGCAAGTGAAGGCTCACCTGTGACATCCGGTCAGATTAAAGTCTGGACAAATAGAGACCCGCTATTGTCTCTAGTCAAGAAATGTGTCCAGAATGGGGTCTGGGCAGCCAGGTCCAGGGCATGCCCTGAGGAATTTAAACCATTTCACAGGGGCAGGGATGAACTCTCGATTCAGGCCGATTGCCTACTGTGGGGAAACTGTGTAGTCATGCCCCAGATGGGCAGAGAGGTGTTCATCAGAGAATTCCACAATGAGCATCCGGGCATTGTCATGATGAAGGCAATTGCCAGGTCACACGTTTGGTGGCCAGGGATAGATGCAGATCTGGAAGTTTGTGTTCGCAGGTGCAACACGTGTGCCCAGCTGGGCAATGCGCCCGGGGAAGCCCCCCATAGCCCCTGGCCATGGCCCGCCAAGCCTTGGTCACGCATCCATGATGACTACGCAGGTCATTTCATCGGAAAAATGTTTTTGGTTGTAGTAGACGCCCACTCCAAATGGATCGAGTGTGACATTTTAAATTCAAGCACATCGTCTGCCACGGCAGAAAGTCTACGGGCAATGTTCGCCGCCCACGGTCTACCGGTCATCTTGGTCAGCGACAATGGCCCGTGCTTCACAAGCACTAAATTCCAGGACTTCATGGCAGGCAATGGAATTAACCATGTCAGAAAGGCACCGTTCAAGCCAGCCTCAAACGGCCAGGCAGATCGAAAAGTGCAGATAATCAAACAGGGGATGCTCAGAATCCAAGGGGATTCCCTACAAAGCCACTTATCACGCCTCCTGTTGGCCAATAGATCTCGACCACACTCGCTCACAGGGGTTCCACCCGCAGGGCTGCGAATGATAAGGACGCTCAAAACCTGTTATCTCTTATACACCCCACCATGAAAGAAATTGTTGAGAGCAGGCGCCAATCACAATATAACTACCATGACAGGAATGCGAGGGCACGATATATTGGTGTAAACGACCCTGTTGTTGTCCACAACTACACTGCAGGGCCGAAATGACTCGCAGGCACTGTGATTGCCAAAGAGGGCAATAGGATTCTGGTAGTTAAACTTACCAATGGACAAATCTGCCGCAAACACGTGGATCAAACAAAAAGGAGGTTCAGCAACCCCATAGAAGAAGCAGAGGAAAAACATGATATAGAGTTCACTCTAGCACAGGTGACCGAACACCGAAACCAAAGGGAGGAGAGCCCAGTCACTGTGGGCAGTCCGGATAGGCCTGAGGCACCGCAAACAGCAGACACACAGGCCAGCGCCCAACAACTGGAGCCCCAACTCAGGCGCTCTACAAGAGAGCGTAAACCACCAGAGAGACTCAACCTATGATCCCAAAAAGACTTTGGGGTCATGTATTCAACCAGCATTGTAACCCATTTTTAAATTCAAAACCTGATAAAATTGACGACATGCAGCCAATGTGCAAAAGTAAGAATTCTTTTAATCACCGTTAATTAGCCGATAACCTTCTTCAGAATGAAATAATTAATAATATAATTACTGAGGAACAGTGGTATCTTCAATCATTCATTTTCTCTTTACATGTGATGAGGTTTTACCCTATCTCATTAACACGCTGTATGAGAATGGTTTATAATTGTAAGTGTTTATGACTCAGTTGTAAAACCATTGATTGTGTGTGTGTCTATGCTTGATAGGAGGAGCACTTGAGACCGAAGTTCCAGTTCTACATATGTATCAACAGATTCAATTTCCACCAGTTTCTTTAAACCCAATAACATAATTTATTTCTAATGGGCTGGATGGAGGAACATGATCCATGAAATTTTTTTTTATCGTTTTACTTGAACTGAATGCTCATAAAATATTGGAGTGGGAACTAATTGGATAACAGCACTGCTGGCAACATTTGCGGAATAGATTCATGCAGCCAAAACGCACAATGACAACCTGGGACTGTGCGACACCAAATACTCGGGGAAAAACAGTTAAATACTACATCCCTGGGTGGGCTCGAACCACCAACCTTTCGGTTAACAGCCTAACGCGCTAACCCATTGCGCCACAGAGACTGATGGAAGTATAAGGTTCAAGGCATCCCAAACCAGGGTGTCAGACAGTAAAAGCTTCAGATTGCTCTGACCGGGATGGAACTTGTCCACTCTCAGTGGTCCGTTTCACAAATAAATGGAGGGACATTCATTGTGGATGCGTGGAAACAGTCTGGTCCCGCACACTGCAGACACTTCCATGTCACCGCCAACCAGCTCTCCCGCAACCGGTGTGATCTACCTTCCAGCCTTCCGGTGCCTTGTCTGTGACAAAGTATTCTGATTGTCCCGAAGCCAGTGTTAGGTTTGAATTCCTTTTCAGCTCCTGACTGCGGATATTCCTGTGATTAAACGGGAACTAAATGTTTACAGGGACAGTTGGATTCACCGTTTCTTTGCTTGGTGAAATTTCAAAGATTGAAAGCGACGCACATCAACCCCAAACGTCCCGTGAGATGGAAGCCCAGTTGCTGTTTCAAGCTTGAATGCAGGTACAAGCAGAACTTATTCAAAGAAAGTCCAAGTCTCTGAGACGCCTGATTATTTGCACCAAACTCTTTGCAAAGAGTTGAGGTTCATGTTTGGTGATCTGGGCACATCTTTCCCCAAACTACAACACTTCAAACATAACTCAATTGCTGTAAAGCGCCTTGGGGCATCATGAGTTCCTGAAAGGCGCTGCAGATATGCAAGTCCTTCTTTGCAAAAGTTCAATGCAATTTCAAAATATGCGAGCAATATCAGGGCTCCTCTGGGACCCCTCGTAAATTTCAATGAACAACTCCAAAGGGAAATCACAGCCCGAGACCAACGAGCCAACTGTTTGACAAACGTGAAGATAAGGTGTAACCATGATCAAAGCATTTTTTTGTGTGTCGCTATTCAGAACATA
This sequence comes from Pristiophorus japonicus, assembly GCF_044704955.1. Taxonomy (NCBI): domain Eukaryota; kingdom Metazoa; phylum Chordata; class Chondrichthyes; family Pristiophoridae; genus Pristiophorus; species Pristiophorus japonicus. Next base: position 1,115,552 of record NW_027250967.1, read on the forward strand.
AGAACTTAAGAACTAGGAGCAGGAGTAGGCCATATGGCCCCTCGAGCCTGCTCCGCCATTTAATATGATCATGGCTGATCCGATCATGGACTCATGTCCACATCCCTGCCCGTTCCCCATAAGCCTTATTCCCTTATCAGTGAAGAAGCTATCTCTGTCTTAAATTTATTTAATGTCGTGGCTTTCTCAGCTCTCTGAGGCAGTGAGTTTGACAGATTTACAACCCTCTGAGAGAAGAAATTCCTCCTCATCACAGATTTAAATGGGCGGCCCCTTATTCTGAGATTATGCCCCCTAGTTCTAGTCTCCCCTATCAGTGGAACCATCCTCTCTGCATCCACCTTATCAAGCTCCGTCATTACCTTATACGTTTCGATAAGATCACCTCTCATTCTTCTGAATTCCAATGAGTAGAGGCCCAACCTACTCAACCTTTTCTCATAAGTCGACCGCTCATCTCCAGAGTCAACCCAGTGAACCTTCTCTGAACTGCCTCCAAAGCAAGTATATCCTTTAGTAAATATTGTAAGTGTTTGTGATCCTCGCCCAATTGCCAGACGGACGGTTTGAATCGCCCCCACCTTACGAAAGTTCTAGATCCGGGAATTATTATTCAGAGTGTAAATTAAATGAGTCATGGAAAGGGATGCTTCCGTGATAAATCGTAGTATATTTATTTGGTCTAACATACACTGTCAAAAACATGCACTGCTAAACAAAATCACTGTCTCTGTGGAGAATAAAATCCCGGTTACAAACAATACACATACAGTACAGAAATGAACCTAGTAACACGCAGTAATTCCCTGGTGGATTCTAACCCCACCCCTACCAATGAATTACCCTTCCCAGAATAGCCCTGAAAAGCTTCACTTCTGAGAAAACCCTGAGCCCTTACCCAGCTGGCCTGGGATATCTGGTTACTGGCTTGGGACACTCGCGGCCATGTTCACCACCACACGCAGCCCGTTTCCTTGCTCAGCTCAGCTGTGGGAAGTCACTGCCTGGTCTTCAGTCTCGGTGGCTTCTTCTGCAGTACTGCGGCCCCTTCCTCTGGTACATCGATCGGTGGAGCGAGAGCGAGAGGGAGAGGGGGCTCTCTCTAGACACAAGCTTGAACCTGCAAGCTCCAAGCTTCACACCAAGCTCCAAGCTAAAAATAAAGTGGAAAGGACCCTGTCTTTCTGGGAGTCTTGCTACCCCTATCTTTCCCGCCAATCTTTAAAACCCCTTTGTTTCTAATCACGGGTACTTAGTCAGTGATGGGCCATCCCACCCATGCATTGGGCTGATGGCCCTTAGTCTGGGCATCTCTCTGAGCCTTTGTGTTGGGAAAGACCCAGCTCCTCCTTGGCTGGCCAGGCTGGTGGGTTCATTGTTCTGTGTCTCCTTCTGAGATGGAGGTGAGAAGTGCTTTACAAATTAGAGTGGCTTTGTCAGTGGCCCCCCTTCCTGGCTGACAGCTCTTTTGTCAATGGATGACTGACATGTCTTTTGTCCCAGCTAACTGCCATGCGGTCTCTGGAGTTTTAACAAAACCAGCTTTTTTACATATCTGCGCAGGGTGTCCCCAGCACAGGGAAAATAGCCTCAGAAAAATAAAATCCACAAAATATTCTCGACTGAGTCCATTCTTTAAACAGAAACTTTGTGACCTCTTCATTCTGCTCTGCTAATTATCGATCTTGCCACGTAAAAAGTGCATTGGCATTGCAATGCATTAATGTAAAATTAATGAAAAGAAAATGCAACGTTTTGTCGAGCGCAAAACATGCAGTGCCTGCATTTCAAAAATAATTGCTTTTATTCATCCTGCGGAATGCATATTGCACAGATAATCTGAGCACACATTGTGCAGGCAAAGGCAGCATTCGACAACAAAGTGATTTGTCCTCCGCTGATTTGTAGCAGATAACTGACGGTTGAGCACACAATTTGACAACTAGACTTGTAGATCAAGCATCAATGAAAAAGGCAACAAAACTGCCCACCAGCACCAGGTGTCTTTCACGTGTTTGTCCCAAATTTTCAGCAGTTGGGACAACAAGAATTTAGGTTTCACTGAGATTTGAACTCAGATCGCTAGATTTAAAGTCAAGAGGGCTCACCATTACACGATGGAACCAACTATTCCAAAACATTTGCAACATACTTCGTCACAGACAAGGCACTGGAAGGCTGGAAGGTCGATCACACCGATTGTGGGAGAGCTGGTTGGTGGTGACATGGAAGTGTCTGCAGTGTGCGGGACCAGACTGCTTCCACACATCCACAATGAATGTCCCACCCTTTACTTGGGAAAAGTACAACTGAGAGTGGATAAGTTCCACCCCGGTCGGAGCAATCTGAAGCTGTAACTGACTGACACCCTGGTTTTGCATGTCTTGCAGTGTGTATCTGTGGCGCAATGGTTTAGTGCATTCGGCTGGTAACTGAAAGGTGGGTAATCCAAACCCATCTCCGGGCGAAGCCTTTTAATGTTTTTCCCCGAGGATTCGGTGCCGCACAGTTCCGGGTTGTCATTGTGCATTTTGGCTTCACGAATATATTCCGCAAACATTGCAAGCTTTGCTGTTATCCAGTGAGTTCCCACTCCAATACTTTTATGAACATTCAGCACAAGTAAAACGATAACAATTTTTTACATGGATCAAGTTCCTCCATCCAGTCCAATCAAAATAAATTATGTTATTGGGGTTAAAGGAACTGGTGAAAATTGATTCTATTGATGCATATATCGAACTGGAACTTCGGTCTCAAGTGCTCCTCCTATCAAGAATAGACACACACACAATCAATGGTTTTACAACTGAGTCATAAACACTTACAATTTCTCATACAGCATGTAAATGAGATAGGGATAAAAATGCATCACATGTAAAGAGAAAATGAATGATTAAAGATACTACTGTCCCTCAGTAACTATATTATTATTTATTTCATCCTGAAAAAGGTTATCGGTTATTTAACGGTGATTAAATGAATTCTTATTTTTTCATATTAGCTGCATGTCGTCAATTTTAAAAGGTTTTCAATTGAAAAAATCTGTTACAGAAGTTACCGCCCTGACCTGGAATCGAAGCTGTGTTTCGGTGGCAGAAGGAGTGGTTTTACCCAATCATTTAATGGTGATTTCAAAGAATCACGTGAAGTTAAATTCAGATCAAGGTTACGATGTGTTTCGGTGTGAAACAAGTGGATTGAAAAGGACAATAATGACACCAAGCATTACGATGCAGCAATGCAGCAATGCAGCGTTCCCTGGTGGTCCAGTGATTAGGATTCGGCGCTCTCACCACCGCGGCCCTGGGTCGATTTCCGGCCAGGGAAATTACACTTCCATCAAAATTAAAACCTTAGAAGAAAGAGTTACATGTATCTCATGTGGAAAAAAAGATTCATTGATTTAAACATAATTAATTAATCCATTGTAGAACTTCAATCATTTAATTTGCCCTGAGTATAAGAGGAGAAGTATTGACAGCTGTCAGTGAGGGACAGAAGTTGTTTACGGTGAGCCAACACATTGCCGATCAGCACAGAAGGCATTCACTGGTCAGATGCCCTCTGCTGTACTTCTGGTCAGAGCGGTTTCCGCAGTGGAGCCGTTATCACATTTGCTTTCCACGTGAAAGGATCCCGTGCAGGAAGATTATGTTTAAACTGGCTGTGGATGAACAGTCATGGGCGAGTTTATTCTCCTGTCAAAAGAGCGACATTGGCTTCTCCCTTATTCTTTAATTGCTCTTTATTTCACTTCACTAAATAGATATATTTGAGTGAGAGAAATTGTTCCAGAGTGTCGCACACTTCATCTTTTGTTCCCTTTTAAACACATAAAATGAGGCCGGGGGAATAAATCCAGAAAACAAAGCCGAGGGATATAGACAAGAGGAAGAGAGAAGGGGAAATACTGCCTCTACCCAGACCTAATGCAGAAACTCCTCTGCTGCGCTCGGGGTGGCCACCCGCAGCCTGGATGCACTAACGTCCCAACAGTTCATCGACTGTCGGAGTGGGACCGTGCGGCGCTTCAGAAGACAGGTCGAAAAAGCAAAGTCACTGATTTAGTCCCATGTGCTTCTCTGACTGACACCGGGGAAACGGTGAGACAGATTTTGGAGCATAGGTCTAGTTATTGTGAAACAGCAAAGAAAATATTACGTCTGGAATTAAATTATTTAATGTGTATCCTGCTCGTTTAGTGGTTAGGCATTCACAGAGGGAGCCCGAGTTCGGAAAGTAACTTTTTAATTCAAACTTTTTTCAAATAATTACATGCAATTAATTAAACTCTGAGGGAGGCGGGGTGATTAAAACATCACCGATCAGAAAGGAATTGTCCGCGGGAAGCCTCCAACCGGAATTTTTGGGCCAATATTCCCACCCGGATTGTTTTGCAGACTTACAGTCAATATTCCAATAACTGAACTGTAATAATTTCAGGAGCTTTCATCATAGATGATATTTTACACCCTATCTGACTGAACACACTCTGAATTTTTGAAATTGGTTTCAAATGTTCATTGCTCAGAAGTCAAGGAACGTGGGGTACTTTTTTCAATTTATTTCACAGCAAATATATTCTAAAATGATGATTCTACCCGGGCTCAAACCTGGGCCGTTTCGTGTGTGAGAGGAACGTGATAACCACTACACCACAGAAACCACTGCTGAACTTAGTGCCCAGAGAGAAGTGTTAAGCCAGAAGGTGTAATTCTGAATCCCTTTCTGTGAAAAAATCTTTTCACAAACATTTCTCTGACCGAAGCTGCACAAGTCAAAAATGTTCTTTTCAAAGTCGTCAAACTCCCAAATTAACGCACCCACCGAATCTTCTGGATCAGAAAGCTCTAGTTGTGCCGACTCAATCCATAAATCTGACTTTACTCACCCTGTATTTTAGGAGATTGGTTTAAAATGTTCATTGCTCATAAGACACGGAACCTGGGGCTACTTTTGTTCAATGTATTTCACAGCAAATATATTCTAAAATAAAGCACGCGCCCAGGCTCAAACCAGGGACATTTCATGTGGGAGGTGAACATGATAACGGCTACACTACGTAAACCTTTCCTTAACCCAGCCCCCGGTTCGTCATTTGTACCACAATTTAACCCAATGAGATCGGGATAAAAGTTCCTCACATGCTCATGGCAAAAAAAATGGTAAAAGATTTACAAAATAATTTATGTATTAATTAATGATGTTCAAGTCAATGATTCTTATTTTTTATACATGATTTGCATATAGGTCTGCAAAATAAATGAACTCTTTTTTTTATAAGGTTTTGAATTAAAAGTACAACTTCCCAGGGTGGGAATTGAATCCAGGACACAACGTTAAGAGTATTGAATCCTTACCACTCGACAACCAGGGACCGATATACCGTTTTACTGCTGCATCATTATAGTTCATGACATTATTGTTATTTTCAGTTTACTTGATTCACACCGAAAAATATTGTAACTGTTGTGTATGCATGCCTGTTTACTGTGTGATATCTGTAACACTGCTATGCAACACTGAATTTACTCTTGCACTGTACACACCTTACCTACACCAGAGGATGCTGCTGCTTGAGACTGAAAGGTTACCTGCAACCCAGTATATCAAGGAGCTCACAGCTTGGTGTCCTCACTTGAGGAGCTTCAAATAAATGACTACAGGTCTCCACAGTTTAAGTATCATACCCTGCCTCGTGGAGTCATTACTAAAGGTGACTACATACACTACAGTAAACGCCACTTGAAATCACATTCAAATGATTCACTGAATCCACCCCTTGTACCAGCGCAACACAGGTTCGATTCTTGGTCAGGGAGATACTCTTTACAACACAGTTTTCAAACTAATAGCCCTATATAAATGTCAACATGCAGCTAATGTGAAAAAATGAATTCATTTAATCATGTTCAATGAACCGATAACTTTCTTTTGCAGAATTAAAGAAATGATAATATGGTTGCTGAGGGATAGTGGTACATAAGAACATAAGAACATAAAAATTAGGAACAGGAGTCGGCCATCTAGCCCCTCGAGCCTGCTCCGCCATTCAAAAAGGTCATGGCTGATCTGGCCGTGGACTCAGCTCCACTTATCCGCCCGCTCCTCATAACCCTTAATTCCCTTATTGGTTAAAAATCTATCTATCTGTGACTTGAATACATTCAATGCGCTAGCCTCAACTGCTTTCTTGGGCAGAGAATTCCACAGGTTCACAACCCTCTGGGAGAAGGAATTCCTTCTCAACTCGGTTTTAAATTGGCTCCCCTGCATTTTGAGGCTGTGCCCCCAAGTTCTCGTCTCCCCGACCAGTGGAAACAATCTCTCTGCCTCTATCTTGTCTATCCCTTTCATTATTTTAAATGTTTCTACAAGATCTCCCCCCACCCTTCTGAACTCCAACGAGTAAAGACCCAGTCTACTCAATCTATCATCATAAGGTAACCCACTCATCTCCGGAATCAGCCGAGTGAATTGTCTCTGTACCCCCTCCAAAGCTAGTATATCCTTCCTTAAGTAAGGTGACCAAAACTGCACGCAGTACTCCAGGTGCGGCCTCACCAATACCCTATACAGTTGCAGCAGGACCTCCTTGCTTTTGTAGTCCATGCCTCTCGCAATGAAGGCCAACATTCCATTCGCCTTCCTGATTACCTGTTGCATCTGCAAACTAACTTTTTGGGATTCATGCACAAGGATCCCCAGGTCCCTCTGCACCGCAGCATCTTGCAATTTCTCCCCATTCAAATAATATTCCCTTTTTACTGTTTTTTTTTCCCAAGGTGGATGACCTCACACTTTCCGACATTGTATTCCATCTGCCAAACCTTAGCCCATTCATTTAACCTATCTAAATCTCTTTGCAGCCTCTCTGTCCTTTACACAACCTGCTTTCCCACTAATCTTTGTGTCATCTGCAAATTTTGTTGCACGACACTCTGTCCCCTCTTCCAGGTCATCTATGTATATTGTAAACAGTTGTGGTCCCAGCACCGATCCCTGTGGCACACCACTAACCACCGATTTCCAACCCGAAAAGGGCCCATTTATCCCGACTCTTTGCTTTCTGTTAGCTAGCCAATTCTCTATCCATGCTAATACATTTCCACTGACTCCGCGTATCTTTATCTTCTGCAGTAACCTTTTGTGTGGTACCTTATCGAATGTCTTTTGAAAATCTAAATACATCACATCCATCGGTACACCTCTATCCAACATGCTCGTTATATCCTCAAAGAATTCCAATAAATTAGTTAAACATGATTTCCCCTTCTTGAATCCATGCTGCGTCTGCTTGATTGCACTATTCCTATCTTGATGTCCCACTATTTCTTCCTTCCGATAGTTTCAAGCATTTTCCCTACTACAGATGTTAAACTAACCAGCGAATAGTTATCTGCCTTTTGTCTGCTCCCTTTTTTAAACAGAGGCGTTGCATTAGCTGCTTTCCAATCCGCTGGTACCGCCGCAGAGTACAGAGAATTTTGGTAGATTATAACGAATGCATCTGCTATAACTTCCGCCATCTCTTTTAATACCCTGGCATTTCATCAGGACCAGGGACTTGTCTACCTTGAGTCCCATTAGCCTGTCCAGCACTACCCCCTAATGATAGTGATTGTTTCAAGGTCCTCTCTTCCCACATTCCTGTGACCAGCAATTTCTGGCATGGTTTCTGTGTCTTCCATTGTGAAGACCGAAGCAAAATAATTGTTTAAGGTCTCAGCCATTTCCACATTTAGATACATAGAAACATAGAAAATAGGTGCAGGAGTAGGCCATTCGGCCCTTCTAGCCTGCACCACCATTCAATGAGTTCATGGCTGAACATGTAACTTTAGTACCCCATTCCTGCTTTCTCACCATACCCCTTGATTCCCCTAGTAGTAAGGACTTCATCTAACTCCTTTTTGAATATATTCAGTGAATTGGCCTCAACAACTTTCTGTGGTAGAGAATTCCACAGGTTCACCACTCTCTGGGTGAAGAAATTCCTCATCATCTCGGTCCTAAATGGCTTCCCCCTTATCCTCAGACTGTGTCCCCTGGTTCTGGACTTCCCCAACATTGGGAAGATTCTTCCTGCATCTAACCTGTCTAACCCCGTCCGAATTTTAAACGTTTCTATGAGGTCCCCTCTCATTCTTCTGAACTCCAGTGAATACAAGCCCAGTTGATCCAATCTTTCTTGATAGGTCAGTCCCGCCATCCCGGGAATCAGTCTGGTGAACCTTCGCTGCACTCCCTCAATAGCAAGAATGTCCTTCCTCAGGTTAGGAGACCAAAACTGTACACAATACTCCAGGTGTGGCCTCACCAAGGCCCTGTACAATTGTAGCAACACCTCCCAGCCCCTGTACTCAAATCCCCTCGCTATGAAGGCCAACATGCCATTTGCTTTCTTAACCGCCTGCTGTACCTGCATGCCAACCTTCAATGACTGATGTACCATGACACCCAGGTCTCTTTGCATCTCCCCTTTTCCTAATCTATCACCATTCAGATAATAGTCTGTCTCTCTGTTTTTACCACCAAAGTGGATAACCTCACATTTATCCACATTATACTTCATCTGCCATGCATTTGCCCACTCACCTAACCTATCCAAGTCGCTCTGCAGCCTCATAGCATTCTCCTCGCAGCTCACACTGCCACCCAACTTAGTGTCATCCGCAAATTTGGAGATACTACATTTAATCCCCTCGTCTAAATCACTAATGTACAGTGTAAACAGCTGGGGCCCCAGCACAGAACCTTGCGGTACCCCACTAGTCACTGCCTGCCATTCTGAAATGTCCCCATTTACTCCTACTCTTTGCTTCCTGTCTGACAACCAGTTCTCAATCCATGTCAGAACACCACCCCCAATCCCATGTGCTTTAACTTTGCACATTAATCTCTTGTGTGGGACCTTGTCGAAAGCCTTCTGAAAGTCCAAATATACCACATCAACTGGCTCTCCCTTGTCCACTCTACTGGAAACATCCTCAAAAAATTCCAGAAGATTTGTCAAGCATGATTTTCCTTTCATAAATCCATGCTGACTTGGACCTATCATATTACTTCTTTCCAAATGCACTGCTATGACATCCTTAATAATTGATTCCATCATTTTATCCAGTACCGATGTCAGGCTGACCGGTCTATAATTCCCTGTTTTCTCTCTCCCTCCTTTTTTAAAAAGTGGGGTTACATTGGCTACCCTCCACTCCATAGGAACTGATCCAGAGTCAATGGAATGTTGGAAAATGACTGTCAATGCATCCACTATTTCCAAGGTCACCTCCTTAAGTACTCTGGGATGCAGTCCATCAGGCCCTGGGGATTTATCGGCCTTCAATCCCATCAATTTCCCCAACACAATTTCCCGACTAATAAGGATGTCCCTCAGTTCCTCCTCCTTACTAGACCCTCCGACCCCTTTTATATCCGGAAGGTTGTTTGTGTCCTCCTCAGTGAATACCGAACCAAAGTACTTGTTCAATTGGTTGTTCCCCGTTATGACGTCCTCTGATTCTGACTGCAGGGGACCTATGTTTGTCTTTACTCACCTTTTTCTCTTTACATATCTATAAAAACTTTTGTAATCCGTCTTAATGTTCCCTGCAAGCTTCTTCTCGTATTCCATTTTTTCTGCCCTAATCAAACCCTTTGTCCTCCTCTGCTGAGTTCTAAATTTCTCCCAGTCCCTGGGTTCGCTGCTATTTCTGGCCAATGTGTATGCCACTTCCTTTGCTTTAATGCTATCCCTGATTTCCCTTGATAGCCACGGTTGAGCCACCTTCCCTTTTTTATTTTTAGGCCAGACAGGAATGTACAACTGTTGTAGTTCATCCATGCGGTCTCTAAATGTCTGCCATTGCCCATCCACAGTCAACCCCTTCAGTATCATTCGCCAATCTATCCTAGCCAATTCACGCCTCATACCTTCAAAGTTACCCTTCTTTAAGTTCTGGACCATGGTCTCTGAATTAGCTGTTTCATTCTCCATCCTAATGCAGAATTCCACCATATTATGGTCACTCTTCCCCAAGGGACCTCGCACAACGAGATTGCTAATTAATCCTCTCTCATTACACAACACCCAGTCTAAGATGGCCTCCCCCCTAGTTGGTTCCTCGACATATTGGTCTAAAAAACCATCCCTTATGCACTCCAGGAAATCCTCCTCCACCGTATTACTTCCAGTTTGGTTAACCCAGTCTATGTGCATATTAAAGTCACCCATTATAACTGCTGCACCTTTATTGCACGCACCTCTAATTTCATGTTTGATGCCCTCCCCAACATCACTACTACTGTTTGGAGGTCTGCACACAACTCCCACTAACGTTTTTTGCCCTTTGGTATTCTGCAGCTCTACCCATATAGATTCCCATTATTAAATCCCCCTTCTCATCTTCTAAGGGACCAACATTTACTTTAGTCACTCTTTTCCATTTTACATATCGGTAAAAGCTTTAACTATCCGTTTTTATGCTTTGCACAAGTTTACCTTCGTAATCTATCTTTCCTTTCTTTATTGCTTTCTTAGTCATTCTTTGCTGTCGTTTAAAATTTTCCCAATCTTCTATTTTCCCACTAACCTTGGCCACCTTATACGCATTGGTTTTTAATTTGATACTCTCCTTTATTTCCTTGGTTATCCACGGCTGGTTATCCCTTCTCTTACCGCCCTTCTTTTTCACTGGAATATATTTTTGTTGAGCACTATGAAAGAGCCCCTGAAAAGTCCTCCACTGTTCCTCAATTGTGCCATCGTTTAGTCTGTGTTTCCAGTCTACTTTAGCCAACTCTGCCCTCATCCCACTATAGTCCCCTTTGTTTCAGCATAGTACGCTCGTTTGAGACACTACTTCCTCACCCTCAATCTGTATTACAAATTCAACCATACTGTGATCACTTATTCCGAGAGGATCTTTTACTAGCTTCAATCATTAATTTTCTCTTTACATGTGATGAACTTTTATCCCTATCTCGTTTACATACTGTATTTTAGGAGAATGGTTTAAAATTTTAAGTGCTTATTGTCGTGTATTCAACCAACATTGTAACCCATATATAATCTGACCTCAGTTGTACACTGTGAGAACAATGACCACTAGGTGGTGAACTTGTGGGAGACACTTCTAACCTGGACCTTCAGGTATCAAAGGGGAAGCTTCACCCACTTTCATCACTTGAGTGCTGAGGAATAAAGGACAGGCCACAGACTGACATTCTCTCAAGCATGGGCCTCGTGTGCATTTCTACTGTATAGTAAGGATGTATCAATGGCGACGAGAAACTGGGATTTAAACCACGTGAGCATGGCCTCTAGCAGAATAGACGAGAGATACTGTGTTAAGGAATGGTTTGGACAGAGAATCAACATTGTTGAAGCAACACACAGTTCTCCAGGCAGACAAGGGCAATCGGGTATGCCCCAACATGTAGTCGAACCCAGAGGGGGAGTTCGACAGAGATAATGGCAAGCAGAACGGTGATTCACACCATTGCAAGGGACAATGTGGCCAGTAATGGGGTCATCAACACCTGTTAATGGCACACTCAAGGACAGTCACAGGGGTAGTCAGGGACGATTGACTAGCAAGGAATCTTTTGTTTCCAACAACAGCTCATGTTGGAGGCATGGAGGCACAAACTCAGCCGGAGGTTGCAGAGATGAGCAAAATACCTACAGAAATTGCAGAAATGAACGCTGGGGGAAATCGCTGGAAGCTGAAGTTCAGTGAGTTCATGTGGAGCACGTATACAATTCATACACCAGGACGCCACCGATAATGATGAAAGTGCTCCTCAGTGGCATCCCAGTATCAATGGAGCTAGACACGGGGGCTAGCCAGTCCCTGATGGGTAACAAATAGTTTGAAAAGTTGTGGGCGTCCAAGGCCAGTAGGGCCAAAATTATCACCGATTGACGCACAGCTACGGACATACACCAAGGAGATCATTCCGGTTCTTGGCAGCGCCACGACAATCGTGACCCACAAAGATTCGGAGAACAGGTTGCCACTCTGGGTTGTCCCGGGGGACGGTCCCGCACTACTGGGGAGGAGTTGGCTTGCTGTCATGAACTGGAAATGGGGCAATGTTAATGCTATTTCCTCTGTGGAGCGAGTTTCATGCTCACAGATCCTGCACAAATTTGACTCATTATTTCAACACGGCATTGGCACTTTCATGGGGGACAAGGTAGTGATTCACATAAACCCGGAAGCCAGGCCAGGACACCACAAGGCCAGAGCGGTGCCGTACGTGATGTGGGAAAAGATAGAAGGTGAATTGAACCGCCTGCTGAGGGAAGGTATCATTTTGACAGTCGAATTCAGTGACTGGGCGAGCCCGATTGTACCGGTGTTCAAGGCGGATGGGTCGGTCAGGATATATGGTGATTACAAGGCCACCATCAATCGGGTGTCACTCCAAGACCAGTACCCGCTACCGAGAGCGTAGGATCTCTTTGCGATGCTATCCGGTGGCAAACATTTTTCAAAATTGGACGTGACCTCAGCTTACATGACCCAGGAGCTGGCGAGAGAGTTGATGAAGCTGACCACCATCACGACACACAAGGGGTTGTTTGAGTACAACAGATGTCCGTTTGGGATTCGCTCGGCCGCCGCGATCTTCCAACGAAATATGGAAAGCCTCCTCAAGTCGATTCCAGGGACGATGGTTTTTCAGGACGACATCCTCATCACGGGTTACGAGACTGAAGAACACCTCCACAACCTGGAGGGGTGCTACGCAGACTGGACCGGGTAGGGCTGCGACTGAAAAAGGCGAAGTGCATCTTCCTAGCTCCAGAGGTAGAATTCGTGAGGATGAGGGTAGGATAGACGGGATGAGCCCTACTGCGTCCAAGACGGAAGCGATCCATAGAGCACCCAGACCCCGTAACACGACGGAGCTGCGTTTGTTCCTGGGGCTCCCGAACTATTTGGTAACTTTCTTCCCAAATTGAGCACGCTGCTAGAGCCGCTACACGTGCTCCGAAGCAAAGGTCGCGAATGGGTCTGAGGGGAGAGCCAGGAAAGGCTTTTAATAGAGCACACAATTTGTTATGTTCCAACAATCTGTTAACGCGATATGACCCATGTAAGAAACTTGTGTTAACGTGCGATGAGTCGTCCTATGGTGTCGGGTGTGTGTTGCAGCATGTCAATGCCAAGGGTCAGTTACAGCCGGTAGCTTATGCCTCCAGAAGTCTGTCCCAGGCAGAAAGGGGCTACGGGATGATAGAAAAGGAGGCGCTCGCATGTGTATATTCGGTAAAGAAAATGCACCAGTACCTGTTTGGCAGGAAATTTGAGCTGGAGACAGATTACAAACCCCTCACGTCCCTTTTGGCCGACAACAAGGCCATAAATGCAGACGCATCGGTCCGCATACAGAGGTGGGCACTCACGTTAGCCACCGATGACTACACAATTCGGCACAGACCGGGCACTGAAAAATGCGCCGATGCACTCAGCAGGCTCCCACCAGCCACCACTGAGGGTGCTACCGAGCATGCCGCTGAGATGGTCATGGCTGTTGAAGCTTTTGCAAGCGATGGCTCACCCGTGACAGCCCGTCAGACTAAAGTCTGGACAAATAGAGACCCGCTATTGTCTCTAGTCAAGAAATGTGTCCTGCATGGGGACTGGGCAGCCACGTACAGGGCATGCCCTGAGGAATTTAAACCATTTCACAGGGGAAGGGATGAACTCTCGATTCAGGCCGATTGCCGACTGTGGGGAAATCGCGTAGTCATGCCCCAGATGGGCAGAGAGGTGTTCATCAGAGAACTCCACAATGAGCATCCGGGCATTGTCACGATGAAGGCAATTGCCAGGTGACACGTTTGGTGGCCAGGGATCGATGCAGATCTGGAAGTTTGTGTTCGCAGGTACAACACGTGTGCCCAGCTGGGCAATGCGCTCAGGGAAGCCCCCCTTAGCCCCTGGCCATGGCCCGCCAAGCCTTGGTCACGCATCCATGATGACTGCGCAGGTCCTTTCATCGGAAAAATGTTTTTGGTTGTAGTAGACGCTCACTCCAAATGGATCGAGTGTGACATTTTAAATTCAAGCACATCCTCTGCCACGGTAGAAAGTCTACGGGCAATGTTCGCCGCCCACGGTCTACCGGACATCTTGGTCAGCGACAATGGCCTGTGCTTCACAAGCACTGAATTCCAGGACTTAATGGCAGGCAATGGAATTAACCATGTCAGAAAGGCACCGTTCAAGCCAGCATCAAACGGCCAGGCAGAACGAAAAGTGCAGATAATCAAACAGGGGATGCTCAGAATCCAAGGGGGTTCCCTGCAAAGCCACTTATCACGCCTCCTGTTGGCCAATAGATCCCGACCACACTCACTCACAGGGGTTCCACCCGCAGGGCTGCTAATGATAAGGATGCTCAAATCCCGTTATCCCTTATACAACACACCATGAAAGAAATTATTAAGAGCAGGCGCCAATCACAATATAACTACCATGACAGGAATGCGAGGGCACGATATATTGGTGTAAACGACCCTGTTGTTGTCCACAACTACACTGCAGGGCCTAAATGGCTTACAGGCACTGTGATTACCAAAGAGGGCAATAGGATTCTGGTAGTTAAACTAACCAATGGACAAATCTGCCGCAAACATGTGGATCAAACAAAAAGGAGGTTCAGCAACCCCATAGAAGAAGCAGAGGAAGAACAAGATACAGAGTTCACTCCAGCACAGGTGACCGAACACCGGAACCAAAGGGAGGAGAGCCCAGTCACTGTGGGCAGTCCGGATAGGCCTGAGGCACCGCAAACAGCAGACACACAGGCCAGCGCCCAACAACCGGAGCCCGAACTCAGGCGCTCTACAAGAGAGCGTAAACCACCAGAGAGACGCAACCTGTGATCCCAAAAAGACTTTGGGATCATGTATTCAACCAGCATTGTAACCCATTTTTAAATTCAAAACCTGATAAAATTGACGACATGCAGCCAACGTGCAAAAGTAAGAATTATTTTAATCACCGTTAATTAGCCGATAACCTTCTTCAGAATGAAATAAATAATAATATAATTACTGAGGGACAGTGGTATCTTCAATCATTCATTTTCTCTTTATATGTGATGAAGTTTTATCCCTATCTCATTTACACGCTGTATGAGAATGGTTTAAAATTGTAAGTGTTTATGACCCAGTTGTAAAACCATTGATTGGATGTGTGCCGATTCTTGATAGGAGGAGCACTTGAGACCATAGTTCCAGTTCTATATATGTACCAATAGAATCAATTTCCACCAGTTTCTTTAAACCCAGTAACCTAATTTATTTCTAATGGGCTGGATGGAACATGATCCATGTAAAAAATTGTTATCGTTTTACTTGAACTGAATGCTCATAAAATATTGGAGTGGGAACTAATTGGATAACAGCACTGCTGGCAACATTTGCGGAATAGATTCGTGCAGCCAAAACGCACAATGACAACCTGGGACTGTGCAGCACCGAATACTCGGGGAAAAACAGTTAAACAATTCGTCCCTGGGTGGGCTCGAACCACCAACCTTTCGGTTAACAGCCGAACGCGCTAACCCATTGCGCCACAGAGACTGATGGACGTACAAGGTGCAAGACATCCAAAACCAGGGTGTCAGTCAGTTAAAGCTTCAGATTGCTCCGACCGGGATGGAACTTGTCCACTCTCAGTTGTACTTTTCCCAAATAAATGGAGGGACATTCATTGTGGATGCGTGGAAGCAGTCTGGTTCCGCACACTGCAGACACTTCCATGTCACCGCCAACCAGCTCTCCCCCAACCGGTGTGATCTACCTTCCAGCCTTCCGGTGCCTTGTCTGTGACAAAGTATTCTGATTGTCCCGAAGCCGGTATTAGGTTTGAATTCCTTTTCAGCTCCTGACTGCGGATATTCCTGTGATTAAACGGGAACTAAATGCTTACAGGGACAGTTGGATTCACCGTTTCTTTGCTTGGTGAAATTTCAAAGAATGAAAGCAACGCACATCAACCCCAAACATCCCGTGAGATGGAAGCCCAGTTGCTGTTTCAAGCTTGAATGCAGGTACCAGCAGAACTTATTCAAAGAAAGTCCAAGTCCCTGAGACGCCTGATTATTTGCACCAAACTCTTTGCAAAGAGTTGAGGTACATGTTTGGTGATCTGGGCACATCTTTCCCCAAACTACAACACTTCAAAAATAAATCAATGGCTGTAAAGCGCTTTGGGGCGTCATGAGTTCCTGAAAGGCGCTGCAGATATGCAAGTCCTTCTTTACAAAAGTTCGATGCAATTTCAAAATATACGAGCAATATCAGGGCTCCTCTGGGACCCCTCGTAAATTTCAATTAACAACTTCGAAGGGAAATCACAGCCCGAGACCAACGAGCCAACTGTTTGACAAACGTGAAGATAAGGTGTAACCATGATCAAAGCATTTTTTTGTGTGTCGCTATTCAGAACATAAGAACTAGGAGCAGGAGTAGGCCATATGGCCCCTCGAGCCTGCTCCACCATTTAAGATGATCATGGCTGATCCGATCATGGACTCAAGTCCACATCCCTGCCCGTTCCCCATAAGCCTTATTCCCTTATCAGTTAAGAAGCTATCTCTGTCTTAAATGTATTAAATGTCGTGGCTTTCTCAGCTCTCTGATGCAGTGAGTTCGACAGATTTACAACCCTCTGAGAGAAGAAATTCCTCCTCATCACAGATTTAAAAGGGCAGCCCCTTATTCTGAGATTATGCCCCCTAGTTCTAGTCTCCCCTGTCAGTGGAACCATCCTCTCTGCATCCACCTTATCAAGCTCCCTCATTAACTTATATGTTTCGATAAGGTCACTTCTCATTCTTCTGAATTCCAATGAGTAGTGGCCCCACCTACTCAACCTTTTCTCATAAGTCAACCGCTCATCTCCAGAGTCAACCCAGTGAACCTTCTCTGAACTGCCTCCAAAGCAAGTATATCCTTTAGTAAATATTGTAAGTGTTTGTGATCCTCGCCCAATTGCCAGACGGACGGTTTGAATCGACCCCACCTGACGAAAGTTCTAGATCCGGGAATTATTATTCAGAGTGTAATTTAAATGAGTCACGGAAAGGGATGCTTCAGTGATAAATCGTAGTATATTTATTTGGTCTAACATACACTGTCTAAAACATGCACTGCTAAACGAAATCACTGTCTCTGTGGAGAATAAAATCCCGGTTACAAACAACATACATACAGTACAGAAATGAACCTAGTAACACGCAGTAATTCCCTGGTGGATTCTAACCCCACCACTACCAATGAATTACCCTCCCCAGAATAGCCCTGAAAAGCTTCACTTCTGAGAAAACCCTGAGCCCTTACCCAGCTGGCCTGGGATATCTGGTTACTGGCTTGGGACACTCGAGACCATGTTCACCACCACACACAGCCCGTTTCCTTGCTCAGCTCAGCTGTGGGAATTCACTGCCTGGTCTTCCGTCTCGGTGGCTGCTTCTGCAGTACTGCGGCCCCTTCCTCTGGTACATCGATCGGTGGAGCGAGAGCGAGAGGGAGAGAGGGCTCTCTCTAGACACAAGCTGCAAGCTGCAAGCTCCAAGCTTCACACCAAGCTCCAAGCTAAAAATAAAGTTGAAAGGATCCTGTCTTTCTCGGAGTCTTGCTACCCCTATCTTTCCTGCCAATCTTTAAAACCCCTTTGTTTCTAAGCACTGGTACTTAGTCAGTGATGGGCCATCCCACCCATGCATTGGGCTGATGGCTCTTAGTCTGGGCATCTCTCTGAGCCTTTGTGTTGGGAAAGACCCAGCTCCTCCTTGGTTGGCCAGGCTGGTGGGTTCATTGTTCTGTGTCTCCTTCTGAGATGGAGGTGAGAAGTGCTTTTACAAATTAGAGTGGCTTTGTCAGTGGCCCCCCTTCGTGGCCGACAGCTCTTTTGTCAATGGATGACTGACAGCTCTTTTGTCCGAGCGAACTGCCATGCGGTCTCTGGAGTTTTAACAAAACCAGCTTTTTCACATATCTGCGCAGGGTGACCCCAGCACAGGGAAAATAGCCTCAGAAAAATAAAATCCACAAAATATTCTCGACTGAGTCCATTCTTTAAACAGAAACTCTGCGATGTCTTCTTTACGCTCTGCTAATTATCGATCCTGCCACGTAAAAACTGCGTTGGCATTGCAATGCATTAATGTAAAATTAATTAAAAGAAAATGCAACGTTTTATCGAGTGCAAAACATGCAGTGCCTGCATTTCAAAAAGCATTGCTTTTATTCATCCTGCGGAATGCATATTGCACAGATAATGTCAGCACACATTGTGCAGACAAAGGCAGCATTAGACAACAAAATGATTTGTCCTCCGCTGATTTGCAGCAGATAACTGACGGTTGAGCACACAATTTGACAACTAGACTTGTAGATCAAGCATCAATGAAAAAGGCAACAAAACTGCCCACCAGCACCAGGTGTCTTTCACTTGTTTGTCCCAAATTTTCAGCAGCTGGGACAACAAGAATTTAGGTTTTACTGAGATTTAAACTCAGATCACTAGATTTAAAGTCAAGAGGGCTCACCATTACACCATGGAACCAACTATGCCAAAACGTTTGAAACATACTTCGTCACAGACAAGGCACCGGAAGGCTGGAAGGTCGATCACACCGATTGTGGGAGAGCTGGTTGGTGGTGACATGGAACTGTCTGCAGTGTGTGGGACCAGACTGCTTCCACACATCCACAATGAATGTCCCACCCTTTACTTGGGAAAAGTACAACTGAGAGTGGATAAGTTCCATCCCGGTCGGAGCAATCTGAAGCTTTAACTGACTGACACCCTGGTTTTGCATGTCTTGCAGTGTGTATCTGTATTTCAATGGTTCAGCGCATTCGGCTGGTAACTGAAAGGTGGGTAATACAAACCCATCTCCGGGCGAAGCCTTTTAATGTTTTTCCCCGAGGATTCGCTGCCGCACAGTTCCGGGTTGTCATTGTGCATTTTGGCTGCACGAATATATTCCGCAAACATTGCAAGCTTTGCTGTTATCCAGTGAGTTCCCACTCCAATACTTTTATGAGCATTCAGCACAAGTAAAATGATAACAATTTTTTACATGGATCATGTTCCTCCATCCAGTCCAATCAAAATAAATTATGTTATTGAGTTTAAAGGAACTGGTGAAAATTGATTCTATTGATACATATATCGAACTGGAACTTCAGTCTCAAGTGCTCCTCCTATCAAGAATAGACACACACACAATCAATGGTTTTACAACTGAGTCATAAACACTTACAATTTCTCATACAGCATGTAAATGAGATAGGGATAAAAATTCATCACATGTAAAGAGAAAATGAATGATTAAAGATACTACTGTCCCTCAGTAAGTATATTATTATTTATTTCATCCTGAAAAAGGTTATCGGTTATTTAACGATGATTAAATGAATTATTATTTTATGAATTTAAAAAAGCTGTTACAGAAGTTACCGCCCTGACCTGGAATCGAAGCTGTTTTTCGGTGGTATATGGAGTGGTTATACCCAATCATTTAAAGGTGATTTCAAAGAATCACTTGGCGTTAAATTCAGATCACGGTTACAATGTGTTTCGGTGTGAAACAAGTGGATGGAAAAGGACAATAATGACACCAAGCATTACGATGCAGCGATGCAGCAATGCAGCGTTCCCTGGTGGTCCAGTGACTGGATTCGGCGCTCTCACCACCGCGGCCCTGGGTCGATTTCCGGCCAGGGAAATTGCACTTCCATCAAAATTAAAACCTTATAAGAAAGAGTTGCATGCATCGAATGTGGTAAAAAAGATTCATTGATTTAAACATCATTAATTAATCCATTGTAGAACTTCAATCATTTATTTTGCCCTGAGTACGTGAGGAACTTTTATCCCGACCTCATTGTATTTTAGGAGCATGGTCCAGCCCCGGTATCTCCACCTTTGAAAGTAGGAAACTGCTGGAAATACACAACAGGACGGGTAGCCTTTGACAAACAATTAAACCCAGGTTACAGACTCTCTTCCTTCCCCTGCCCTTTGCGGGACACTTGTTCCCCTTTAATTTTACAGACTGATTCAGTTCACTAACCGCGGGGAGAGAGTCGGTGCCTCTGCGGCCCCACTGTGCTAACATGGAAAATAACACGATGGGGATGTGGGGTGGTGGGTGGGGATCAGTGACATGTTTGTGTAAAGGGCAGCGGAGGAGAAGGATTGACAGCTGTCAGTGAGGGACAGAAGTTGTTTCAGGTGAGCCAACACATTCCCGATCAGCACAGAAGGCATTCACTGGTCAGCTGCCCTCTGCTGTACTTCTGGTCAGAGCGGTTTCCGCAGTGGAGCCGTTATCACGTTTGCTTTCCACGTGAAAGGATCCCGTGCAGGAAGATTATGTTTAAACTTGCTGTGGATGAACAGCCTTGGGCGAGTTTATTCTCCTGTCAAAAGGGCGACAGTGGCTTCTCCCTTATTCTTTAATTGCTCTTTATTTCACTTCACTAAATAGATATATTTGAGTGAGAGAAATTGTTCCAGAGTGTCGCACACTTCATCTTTTCTTCCCCATTAAACACGTAAAATAAGGCCGGGGAATAAATACAGAAAACAAAGCAGAGGGATACAGACAAGAGTAAGAGAGAAGGGGAAATACTGCCCCCACGCAGAACTAATGCAGAAACCCCTCTGCTGCGCTCGGGGTGGCCACCCACAGCCTGGATACACTAATGTCCCAACAGTTCATTGACTGTCGGAGTGGGACCGTGCGGCGCTTCAGAAGACAGGACGAAAAAGCAAAGTCACTGATTCAGTCCCATGTGCTTCTCTGACTGACACCGGGGAAACGGTGAGACAGATTTTGGAGCATAGGTCTGGTTATTGTGAAACAGCAAAGAAAATATTACGTCTGGAATTAAATTATTTAATGCGTATCCTGCTCGTTTAGTGGTTAGGCATTCACAGAGGGAGCCCGAGTTCGGAAAGTAACTTTTTAATTCAAACTTTTTTCAAATAATTACATGCAATTAATTAAACTCTGTGGGAGGCGGGGTGATTAAAACATCACCGATCGGAAAGGAATTGTCCGCGGGAAGCCTCCAACCGGAATTTTTGGGCTAATATTCCCACCCAAATTGTTTAGCAGACTTACAGTCAATACTTCAATAACTGAACTGGAAGAATTTCAGGAGCTTTCATCATAGATGACATTTTACACCCTATCTGACTTAACACACTCTGAATTTTTTAAATTGGTTTAAAATGTTCATTGCTCAGAAGACAAGGAACCTGGAGTACTTTTTTCAATTTATTTCACAGCAATTATATGCTAAAATAATGTTTTTATCCCGACTCGAACCTGGGACCTTTCGTGTCTGAGACAAACGCAATGACCACTACAGTACAGAAGCCCCTGCTAAACTTAGTGCCCAGAGAGAAGTGTTAAGCCAGAAGGTGTAATTCTGAGTCTCTTTTTGTGAAAAAATCTTTTCACAAACATTTCTCTGACCGAAGCTGCACAAGTCAAAAAGGTTCTTTTCAAACTCCCAAATTAACGCACCCCCCGAATCTTCTGGATCAGAAAGCTCTAGTTGTGCCGACTCAATCCATAAATCTGACTTTACTCACCCTGTATTTTAGGAGATTGGTTTAAAATGTTCATTGCTCATAAGACACGGAACCTGGGGCTACTTTTGTTCAATGTATTTCACAGCAAATATATTCTAAAATAAAGCACGCGCCCAGGCTCAAACCAGGTACATTTCATGTGGGACGTGAACATGATAATGGCTACACTACGTAAACCTTTCCTTAACCCAGCACCCGGTTCGTCATTTGTACCACAATTAAACCCAATGAGATCGGAATAAAAGTTCCTCACAGGCTCATGGCAAAATAAATGGTAAAATATTTACAAATTAATTTATGTATTAATTAATGATGTTCAAGTCAATGATTCTTATTTTTTATACATGATTTGCATACAGATCTGTAAAATAAATGATCTCTTTTTTTTTTATAAGGTTTTGAACTAAAAGTACAACTTCCGAGGTTGGGAATTGAACCCAGGACACAACGTTGAGAGCATGGACTCCTGAGCACTCGACAACCAGGGACCGATATACCATTTTATTGCTGCATCATTATAGTCAATGACATTATTGTCATTTTCAGTTCACTTGATTCACACCGAAACAGATTGTAACTGTTGTGTCTGCATGCCTGTTTACTGTGTGATGTCTGTAACACTGCTATGCAACACTGAATGTACTCTTACACTCTACACACCTGACCTACACCAGAGGATGCTGCTGCTTGAGACCGAAAGGTTACCTGCAACCCAGTATATAAAGGAGCTCACAGCTTGGTGTCCTCACTCGAGGAGCTTCAAATAAAGGACTACACGTCTACACAGTTTAAGTATCATACCCTGCCTGGTGGAGTCATTATTAAAGGTGCCGACAGTAAACGTGATCTGAAATTCACGCCACTTGAGATCACATTCAAATAATTCACTGAATCCACCCCTTGTACCACCGCAACACAGGTTCGATTCTTGGTCAGGGAGATAATATTTACAACACAGTTTTCAAACTAATAGCCCTATTTCAATGTCAACATGCAGCAAATGTGAAAAAATGAATTCATTTAATCATGTTCAATGAACCGATAACTTTCTTTTGCAGAATTAAAGAAATGATAATATGGTTACTGAGGGATAGTGGTACATAAGAACATAAGAACAGAAGAATTAGGAACAGGAGTAGGCCATCTCGCCACTCGAGCCTGCTCCGCCATTCAACAAGATCATGGCTGATCTGGCCGTGGACTCAGCTCCACTTAAACGCCCGCTCCTCATAACCCTTAATTCCCTTATTGGTTAAAAATCTATCTATCTGTGACTTGAATACATTCAATGCGCTCGCCTCAACTGCTTCCTTGGGCAGAGAATTCCACAGATTCGCAACCCTCTGGGAGAACGAATTCTTTCTCAACTCGGTTTTAAATTGGCTCCCCCGTATTTTGAGTCTGTGCCCCCTAGTTCTAGTCTCCCCGACCAGTGGAAACAATATCTCTGCATCTATCTTGATATCCCTTTCAATATTTTAAATGTTTCTACAAGATCCTTCTGAACTCCAACGAGTAAAGACCCAGTCTACTCAATCTATCATCATAAGGTAACCCCCTCATCTCCGGAATCAGCCGAGTGAATCGTCTCGGTACCCCCTCCAAAGCTAGTATATCCTTCCTTAAGTAAGGTGACCAAAACTGCATGCAGTACTCCAGGTGCGGCCTCACCAATACCCTATACAGTTGCAGCAGGACCTCCCTGCTTTTGTACTCCATGCCTCTTGCAATGAAGGCCAACATTCCATTCGCCTTCCTGATTACCTGTTGCACCTACAAACTAACTTTTTGGGATTCATGCACAAGGACCGCCAGGTCCCTCTGCACCACAGCATGTTGCAATTTCTCCCCATTCAAATAATATTCCCTTTTACTGTTTTTTTCCCAAGGTGGATGACTTCACACTTTCCGACATTGTATTCCATCTGCCAAATCTTAGCCCATTCATTTAACCTATCTAAATCTCGTTGCAGCCTCTCTGTGTCCTCTACACAACCTGCTTTCCCAGTAATCTTTGTGTCATCTGCAAATCTTGTTGCACTGCACTCTTTCCCCTCTTCCAGGTCATCTGTGTATATTGTAAACAGTTGTGGTCCCAGCACCGATCCCTGTGGCACACCACTAATCACCGATTTCCAACCTGAAAGGGGCCCATTTATCCCATCTCTCTGCTTTCTGTTAGCCAGCCAATTCTCGATCTATGCTAATATATTTCCACTGACTCCGCGGACCTTTATCTTCTGCAGTAACCTTTTGTGTGGTACCTTATCGAATGCCTTTTGAAAATCTAAATACACCACATCCATCGGTACACCTCTATCCAACATGCTCGTTATATCCTCAAAGAATTCCAGTAAATTAGTTAAACATGATTTCCCCTTCATGAATCCATGCTGCGTCTGCTTGATTGCATTATTCCTATCTTGATGTCCCGCTATTTCTTCCTTCATGATAGTTTCAAGCATTTTCCCTACTACAGATGTTAAACTAACCAGCCTATAGTTACCTGCCTTTTGTCTGCCGCCTTTTTTAAACAGAGGCGTTACATTAGCTGCTTTCCAATCCGCTGGTACCTCCCCAGAGTCCAGAGAATTTTGGTGGATTATAACGAATGCATCTGCTATAACTTCCACCATCTCTTTTACTACCCTGGCATTTCATCAGGACCAGGGGACTTGTCTACCTTCAGTCCCATTAGCCTGTCCAGCACTACCCCCCTCGTGATAGTGATTGTTTCAAGGTCCTTTCTTCCCACATTCCTGTGACCAGCAATTTCTGGCATGGTTTCTGTGTCTTCCATTGTGAAGACCGAAGCAAAATAATTGTTTAAGGTCTCAGCCATTTCCACATTTCCCATTATTAAATCCCCCTTCTCATCTTCTAAGGGACCAACATTTACTTTAGTCACTCTTTTCCGTTTTATATATCAGTAAAAGCTTTAACTATTGCTTTTTATGCTTTGCACAAGTTTACCTTCGTAATCTATCTTTCCTTTGTTTATTGCTTGCTTTGTCATTCTTTGCTGTCGTTTAAAAGTTTCCCATTCTTCTATTTTCCCACTAACCTTGGCCACCTTATACGCATTGGTTTTTAATTTGATACTCTCCTTTATTTCCTTGGTTATCCACGGCTGGTTATCCCTTCTCTTACCGCCCTTCTTTTTCACTGGAATATATTTTTATTGAGCACTGTGAAAGAGCTCCTTAAAAGTCCTCCACTGTTCCTCAATTGTGCCACCATTTAGTCTGTGTTTCCAGTCTACTTCAGCCAACTCTGCCCTCATCCCACTGTAGTCCCCTTTGTTTAAGCATAATATGCTCGTTTGAGACACTACTTCCTCACCCTCAATCTGTATGACAAATTCAAGCATATTGTGATCACTCATTCCGAGAGGATCTTTTACGAGCTTCAATCATTCATTTTCTCTTTCCATGTGATGAACTTTTATCCCTATCTCGTTTACACAATGTATTTTAGGAGAATGGTTTAAAATTTTAAGTGCTTATTGTCATGTATTCAACCAACATTGTAACGCATATATAATCTGACCTCAGTTGTACACTGTGAGAAAAATGACCACTAGGAGGTGAACTTGTGGGAGATACTCCTAACCTGGACCTTCAGGTATAAAAGGGGAAGCTCCACCCACTTTCATCACTTGAGTGCAAAGGAACAAAGGACAGGCCACAGACTGACCTTCTATCAAGCATGGGCCTCGTGTGCATTTATACTGTAGAGTACGGATGTATCAATGGCGACAAGAAATTGGGATTTTAACCACGTGAGCATGGCCGCTAGCAGAATAGACGAGAGATACTGTGTTAAGTAATGGTTGGGACAGAGAATCAACATTGTTGAAGCAGAACACAGTTCTCCAGGCAGACAAGGGCAATCGGGCATGCCCCAACATGTAGTCGAACCCAGAGGGGGAGTTCGACAGAGATAATGGCAAGCTGAACGGCGATTCACGCCATTGCAAGGGACAATGTGGCCAGTAATGGGACCATCAACACTTGCTAATGGCACACTCAAGGATAGTCACACGTGTTGTCAGGGACGATTAACTAGCAAGGGACCTTTTGTTTCCAACAACAGCTCATGTTGGAGGCATGGAGGCACAAACTCAGCCGGAATTTGCAGAAATGAGCAAAATGCCTACAGAAATTGCAGATATGAACGCTGGGGGAAATCGCTGGAAGCTGAAGTTCAGTGAGTTCATGTGGAGCACGTATACAGTTCATACACCAGGACGCCACCGATAATGATGAAAGTGCTCCTCAGTGGCATCCCAGTATCAATGGAGCAAGACACGGGGGCTAGCCAGTCCCTGATGGGTATCAAATAGTTTGAAAAGTTGTGGGCGTCCAAGGCCAGTAGGGCCAAAATTATCACCGATTGACGCACGACTATGGAAATACACCAAGGAGATCATTCCGGTGCTTGGCAGCACCACGGTCATCGTGACCCACAAAGATTCGGAGAACAGGTTGCCACTCTGGGTTGTCACGGGGGACGGTCCCGCACTACTGGGGAGGAGTTGGCTTGCTGTCGTGAACTGGAAATGGGGCAATGTCAATGCTATTTCCTCTGTGGAGCGAGTATCATGCTCACAGATCCTGCACAAGTTTGACTCATTATTTCAACCCGGCATTGGCACTTTCATGGGGGCCAAGGTGGTGATTCACATAAACCCGGAAGCCAGGCCAGGACACCACAAGGCCAGAGCGGTGCCATACGTGATGCGGGAAAAGATAGAAGGTGAATTGAACCGCCTGCTGAGGGAAGGTATCATTTTGCCAGTCGAATTCAGTGACTGGCCGAGCCCGATTGTACCGGTGTTCAAAGCGGATGGGTCAGTCAGGATATATGGTGATTACAAGGCCTCCATCAATCGGGTGTCACTCCAAGACCAGTACCCGCTACCGAGAGCGGAGGACCTCTTTGCGATGCTATCCGGTGGCAAACTTTTTTCAAAATTGGACGTGACCTCAGCTTACATGACCCAGGAGCTGGCGAGAGAGTTGAAGAAGCTGACCACCATCACGACACACAAGGGGTTGTTTGAGTACAAGAGATGTCCATTCGGGATTCGCTCAGCCACCGTGATCTTCCAACGAAATATGGAAAGCCTCCTCAAGTCGATTCCAGGGACGGTGGTTTTTCAGGATTACCTCCTCATCACGGGTTACGAGACTGAAGAACACCTCCACAACCTGGAGGAGGTGCTACGCAGACTGGACCGGGTAGGGCTGCGACAGGGAAAGGCGAAGTGCATCTTCCTAGCTCCAGAGGTAGAATTCCTGGGGATGAGGGTAGGAGTAGACGGGATGAGCCCTACTGCGTCCAAGACGGAAGCGATCCAGAGAGCACCCAGACCCCGTAACACGACGGAGCTGCGTTTGTTCCTGGGGCTCCCGAACTATTTGGTAACTTTCTTCCCAAATTGAGCACGCTGCTAGAGCCGCTACACGTGCTCCGAAGCAAAGGTCGCGAATGGGTCTGGGGGGACAGCCAGGAAAGGGCTTTTAATAGAGCACACAATTTGTTATGTTCCAACAATCTGTTAACGCGATATGACCCATGTAAGAAACTTGTGTTAACGTGCGATGCGTCGTCCTATGGTGTCGGGTGTGTGTTGCAGCATGTCAATGCAAAGGGTCAGTTACAGCCGGTAGCTTATGCCTCCAGAGGTCTGTCCCAGGCAGAAAGGGGCTACGGGATGATAGAAAAGGAGGCGCTTGCATGTGTATATTCGGTAAAGAAAATGCACCAGTACCTGTTTGGCAGGAAAATGAGCTGGAGACGGATCACAAACCCCTAACATCCCTTTTGGCCGACAACAAGGCCATAAATGCTAACGCATCGGTCCGCATACAGAGGTGGGCACTCACGTTAGCCACCTATGACTACACAATTCGGCACAGACCGGGCACTGAAAACTGCGCCGATGCACTCAGCAGGCTCCCACTAGACACCACTGAGGGGGCTACCAAGCATGCCGCTGAGATGGTCATGGCTGTTGAAGCTTTCGCAAGTGAAGGCTCACCTGTGACATCCGGTCAGATTAAAGTCTGGACAAATAGAGACCCGCTATTGTCTCTAGTCAAGAAATGTGTCCTGAATGGGGTCTGGGCAGCCAGGTCCAGGGCATGCCCTGAGGAATTTAAACCATTTCACAGGGGCAGGGATGAACTCTCGATTCAGGCCGATTGCCTACTGTGGGGAAACTGTGTAGTCATGCCCCAGATGGGCAGAGAGGTGTTCATCAGAGAATTCCACAATGAGCATCCGGGCATTGTCATGATGAAGGCAATTGCCAGGTCACACGTTTGGTGGCCAGGGATAGATGCAGATCTGGAAGTTTGTGTTCGCAGGTGCAACACGTGTGCCCAGCTGGGCAATGCGCCCAGGGAAGCCCCCCTTAGCCCCTGGCCATGGCCCGCCAAGCCTTGGTCACGCATCCATGATGACTACGCAGGTCATTTCATCGGAAAAATGTTTTTGGTTGTAGTAGACGCCCACTCCAAATGGATCGAGTGTGACATTTTAAATTCAAGCACATCGTCTGCCACGGCAGAAAGTCTACGGGCAATGTTCGCCGCCCACGGTCTACCGGTCATCTTGGTCAGCGACAATGGCCCGTGCTTCACAAGCACTAAATTCCAGGACTTCATGGCAGGCAATGGAATTAACCATGTCAGAAAGGCACCGTTCAAGCCAGCCTCAAACGGCCAGGCAGATCGAAAAGTGCAGATAATCAAACAGGGGATGCTCAGAATCCAAGGGGGTTCCCTACAAAGCCACTTATCACGCCTCCTGTTGGCCAATAGATCTCGACCACACTCGCTCACAGGGGTTCCACCCGCAGGGCTGCGAATGATAAGGACGCTCAAAACCTGTTATCTCTTATACACCCCACCATGAAAGAAATTGTTGAGAGCAGGCGCCAATCACAATATAACTACCATGACAGGAATGCGAGGGCACGATATATTGGTGTAAACGACCCTGTTGTTGTCCACAACTACACTGCAGGGCCGAAATGACTCGCAGGCACTGTGATTGCCAAAGAGGGCAATAGGATTCTGGTAGTTAAACTTACCAATGGACAAATCTGCCGCAAACACGTGGATCAAACAAAAAGGAGGTTCAGCAACCCCATAGAAGAAGCAGAGGAAAAACATGATATAGAGTTCACTCTAGCACAGGTGACCGAACACCGAAACCAAAGGGAGGAGAGCCCAGTCACTGTGGGCAGTCCGGATAGGCCTGAGGCACCGCAAACAGCAGACACACAGGCCAGCGCCCAACAACTGGAGCCCCAACTCAGGCGCTCTACAAGAGAGCGTAAACCACCAGAGAGACTCAACCTATGATCCCAAAAAGACTTTGGGGTCATGTATTCAACCAGCATTGTAACCCATTTTTAAATTCAAAACCTGATAAAATTGACGACATGCAGCCAATGTGCAAAAGTAAGAATTCTTTTAATCACCGTTAATTAGCCGATAACCTTCTTCAGAATGAAATAAATAATAATATAATTACTGAGGAACAGTGGTATCTTCAATCATTCATTTTCTCTTTACATGTGATGAGGTTTTACCCTATCTCATTAACACGCTGTATGAGAATGGTTTATAATTGTAAGTGTTTATGACTCAGTTGTAAAACCATTGATTGTGTGTGTGTCTATGCTTGATAGGAGGAGCACTTGAGACCGAAGTTCCAGTTCTACATATGTATCAACAGATTCAATTTCCACCAGTTTCTTTAAACCCAATAACATAATTTATTTCTAATGGGCTGGATGGAGGAACATGATCCATGAAATTTTTTTTTATCGTTTTACTTGAACTGAATGCTCATAAAATATTGGAGTGGGAACTAATTGGATAACAGCACTGCTGGCAACATTTGCGGAATAGATTCATGCAGCCAAAACGCACAATGACAACCTGGGACTGTGCGACACCAAATACTCGGGGAAAAACAGTTAAATACTACATCCCTGGGTGGGCTCGAACCACCAACCTTTCGGTTAACAGCCTAACGCGCTAACCCATTGCGCCACAGAGACTGATGGAAGTATAAGGTTCAAGGCATCCCAAACCAGGGTGTCAGACAGTAAAAGCTTCAGATTGCTCTGACCGGGATGGAACTTGTCCACTCTCAGTGGTACTTTTCACAAATAAATGGAGGGACATTCATTGTGGATGCGTGGAAACAGTCTGGTCCCGCACACTGCAGACACTTCCATGTCACCGCCAACCAGCTCTCCCGCAACCGGTGTGATCTACCTTCCAGCCTTCCGGTGCCTTGTCTGTGACAAAGTATTCTGATTGTCCCGAAGCCAGTGTTAGGTTTGAATTCCTTTTCAGGTCCTGACTGCGGATATTCCTGTGATTAAACGGGAACTAAATGTTTACAGGGACAGTTGGATTCACCGTTTCTTTGCTTGGTGAAATTTCAAAGATTGAAAGCGACGCACATCAACCCCAAACGTCCCGTGAGATGGAAGCCCAGTTGCTGTTTCAAGCTTGAATGCAGGTACAAGCAGAACTTATTCAAAGAAAGTCCAAGTCTCTGAGACGCCTGATTATTTGCACCAAACTCTTTGCAAAGAGTTGAGGTTCATGTTTGGTGATCTGGGCACATCTTTCCCCAAACTACAACACTTCAAACATAACTCAATTGCTGTAAAGCGCCTTGGGGCATCATGAGTTCCTGAAAGGCGCTGCAGATATGCAAGTCCTTCTTTGCAAAAGTTCGATGCAATTTCAAAATATGCGAGCAATATCAGGGCTCCTCTGGGACCCCTCGTAAATTTCAATGAACAACTCCAAAGGGAAATCATAGCCCGAGGCCAACGAGCCAACTGTTTGACAAACGTGAAGATAAGGTGTAAATATGATCAAAGCATTTTTTTGTGTGTCGCTATTCAGAACATAAGAACTTAAGAACTAGGAGCAGGAGTAGGCCATATGGCCCCTCGAGCCTGCTCCGCCATTTAATATGATCATGGCTGATCCGATCATGGACTCATGTCCACATCCCTGCCCGTTCCCCATAAGCCTTATTCCCTTATCAGTGAAGAAGCTATCTCTGTCTTAAATTTATTTAATGTCGTGGCTTTCTCAGCTCTCTGAGGCAGTGAGTTTGACAGATTTACAACCCTCTGAGAGAAGAAATTCCTCCTCATCACAGATTTAAATGGGCGGCCCCTTATTCTGAGATTATGCCCCCTAGTTCTAGTCTCCCCTATCAGTGGAACCATCCTCTCTGCATCCACCTTATCAAGCTCCCTCATTACCTTATACGTTTCGATATGATCACCTCTCATTCTTCTGAATTCCAATGAGTAGAGGCCCAACCTACTTAACCTTTTCTCATAAGTCGACCGCTTATCTCCAGAGTCAACCCAGTGAACCTTCTCTGAACTGCCTCCAAATCAAGTATATCCTTTAGTAAATATTGTAAGTGTTTGTGATCCTCGCCCAATTGCCAGACGGACGGTTTGAATCGCCCCCACCTTACGAAAGTTCTAGATCCGGGAATTATTATTCAGAGTGTAAATTAAATGAGTCATGGAAAGGTATGCTTCCGTGATAAATCGTAGTATAGATATTTGGTCTAACATACACTGTCAAAAACATGCACTGCTAAACAAAATCACTGTCTCTGTGGAGAATAAAATCCCGGTTACAAACAATACACATACAGTACAGAAATGAACCTAGTAACACGCAGTAATTCCCTGGTGGATTCTAACCCCACCCCTACCAATGAATTACCCTCCCAGAATAGCCCTGAAAAGCTTCACTTCTGAGAAAATCCTGAGCCCTTACCCAGCTGGCCTGGGATATCTGGTTACTGGCTTGGGACACTCGCGGCCATGTTCACCACCACACGCAGCCCGTTTCCTTGCTCAGCTCAGCTGTGGGAAGTCACTGCCTGGTCTTCAGTCTCGGTGGCTTCTTCTGCAGTACTGCGGCCCCTTCCTCTGGTACATCGATCGGTGGAGCGAGAGCGAGAGGGAGAGGGGGCTCTCTCTAGACACGCTTGAAGCTGCAAGCTCCAAGCTTCACACCAAGCTCCAAGCTAAAAATAAAGTGGAAAGGACCCTGTCTTTCTGGGAGTCTTGCTACCCCTATCTTTCCCGCCAATCTTTAAAACCCCTTTGTTTCTAATCACGGGTACTTAGTCAGTGATGGGCCATCCCACCCATGCATTGGGCTGATGGCCCTTAGTCTGGGCATCTCTCTGAGCCTTTGTGTTGGGAAAGCCCCAGCTCCTCCTTGGCTGGCCAGGCTGGTGGGTTCATTGTTCTGTGTCTCCTTCTGAGATGGAGGTGAGAAGTGCTTTACAAATTAGAGTGGCTTTGTCAGTGGCCCCCCTTCCTGGCCGACAGCTCTTTTGTCAATGGATGACAGACAGCTCTTTTGTCCCAGCTAACTGCCATGCGGTCTCTGGAGTTTTAACAAAACCAGCTTTTTTACATATCTGCGCAGGGTGTCCCCAGCACAGGGAAAATAGCCTCAGAAAAATAAAATCCACAAAATATTCTCGACTGAGTCCATTCTTTAAACAGAAACTTTGTGACCTCTTCATTCTGCTCTGCTAATTATCGATCTTGCCACGTAAAAAGTGCATTGGCATTGCAATGCATTAATGTAAAATTAATGAAAAGAAAATGCAACGTTTTGTCGAGTGCAAAACATGCAGTGCCTGCATTTCAAAAATAATTGCTTTTATTCATCCTGCGGAATGCATATTGCACAGATAATCTGAGCACACATTGTGCAGGCAAAGGCAGCATTCGACAACAAAGTGATTTGTCCTCCGCTGATTTGTAGCAGATAACTGACGGTTGAGCACACAATTTGACAACTAGACTTGTAGATCAAGCATCAATGAAAAAGGCAACAAAACTGCCCACCAGCACCAGGTGTCTTTCACGTGTTTGTCCCAAATTTTCAGCAGTTGGGACAACAAGAATTTAGGTTTCACTGAGATTTGAACTCAGATCGCTAGATTTAAAGTCGAGAGGGCTCACCATTACACGATGGAACCAACTATTCCAAAACATTTGCAACATACTTCGTCACAGACAAGGCACTAGAAGGCTGGAAGGTAGATCACACCGGTTGTGGGAGAGCTGGTTGGTGGTGACATGGAAGTGTCTGCAGTGTGCGGGACCAGACTGCTTCCACACATCCACAATGAATGTCCCACCCTTTACTTGGGAAAAGTACAACTGAGAGTGGACAAGTCAATTTTAAAAGGTTTTCAATTGAAAAAAGCTGTTACAGAAGTTACCGCCCTGACCTGGAATCGAAGCTGTGTTTCGGTGGCAGAAGGAGTGGTTTTACCCAATTATTTAACGGTGATTTCAAAGAATCACGTGAAGTTAAATTCAGATCAAGGTTACGATGTGTTTCGGTGTGAAACAAGTGGATTGAAAAGGACAATAATGACACCAAGCATTACGATGCAGCAATGCAGCGTTCCCTGGTGGTCCAGTGATTAGGATTCGGCGCTCTCACCACCGCGGCCCTGGGTCGATTTCCGGCCAGGGAAATTACACTTCCATCAAAATTAAAACCTTAGAAGAAAGAGTT
Source organism: Pristiophorus japonicus (assembly GCF_044704955.1). Classification (NCBI taxonomy): domain Eukaryota; kingdom Metazoa; phylum Chordata; class Chondrichthyes; family Pristiophoridae; genus Pristiophorus; species Pristiophorus japonicus. The sequence goes on from NW_027250967.1 coordinate 1,148,814, forward strand.
ACATGTATCTCATGTGGAAAAAAAGATTCATTGATTTAAACATAATTAATTAATCCATTGTAGAACTTCAATCATTTAATTTGCCCTGAGTATAAGAGGAGAAGTATTGACAGCTGTCAGTGAGGGACAGAAGTTGTTTCAGGTGAGCCAACACATTCCCGATCAGCACAGAAGGCATTCACTGGTCAGATGCCCTCTGCTGTACTTCTGGTCAGAGCGGTTTCCGCAGTGGAGCCGTTATCACATTTGCTTTCCACGTGAAAGGATCCCGTGCAGGAAGATTATGTTTAAACTTGCTGTGGATGAACAGTCATGGGCGAGTTTATTCTCCTGTCAAAAGAGCGACATTGGCTTCTCCCTTATTCTTTAATTGCTCTTTATTTCACTTCACTAAATAGATATATTTGAGTGAGAGAAATTGTTCCAGAGTGTCGCACACTTCATCTTTTGTTCCCTTTTAAACACATAAAATGAGGCCGGGGGAATAAACCAGAAAACCAAGCCGCGGGATATAGACAAGAGGAAGAGAGAAGGGGAAATACTGCCTCTACCCAGACCTAATGCAGAAACTCCTCTGCTGCGTTCGGGGTGGCCACCCGCAGCCTGGATGCACTAACGTCCCAACAGTTCATTGACTGTCGGAGTGGGACCGTGCGGCGCTTCAGAAGACAGGTCGAAAATGCAAAGTCACTGATTTTGTCCCATGTGCTTCTCTGACTGACTCCGGGGAAACGGTGAGACAGATTTTGGAGCATAGGTCTGGTTATTGTGAAACAGCAAAGAAAATATTACGTCTGGAATTAAATTATTTAATGTGTATCCTGCTCGTTTAGTGGTTAAGCATTCACAGAGGGAGCCCGAGTTCGGAAAGTAACTTTTTAATTCAAACTTTTTTCAAATAATTACATGCAATTAATTAAACTCTGTGGGAGGCGGGGTGATTAAAACATCACCGATCAGAAAGGAATTGTCCGCGGGAAGCCTCCAACCGGAATTTTTGGGCCAATATTCCCACCCGGATTGTTTTGCAGACTTACAGTCAATATTCCAATAACTGAACTGTAATAATTTCAGGAGCTTTCATCATAGATGATATTTTACACCCTATCTGACTCAACACACTCTGAATTTTTGAAATTGGTTTCAAATGTTCATTGCTCAGAAGTCAAGGAACGTGGGGTACTTTTTTCAATTTATTTCACAGCAAATATATTCTAAAATGATGATTCTACCCGGGCTCAAACCTGGGCCGTTTCGTGTGTGAGATGAACGTGATAACCACTACACTACAGAAACCACCGCTGAACTTAGTGCCCAGAGAGAAGTGTTAAGCCAGAAGGTGTAATTCTGAGTCCCTTTCTGTGAAAAAATCTTTTCACAAACATTTCTCTGACCGAAGCTGCACAAGTCAAAAATGTTCTTTTCAAAGTCGTCAAACTCCCAAATTAACGCACCCCCCGAATCTTCTGGATCAGAAAGCTCTAGTTGTGCCGACTCAATCCATAAATCTGACTTTACTCACCCTGTATTTTAGGAGATTGGTTTAAAATGTTCATTGCTCATAAGACACGGAACCTGGGGCTACTTTTGTTCAATGTATTTCACAGCAAATATATTCTAAAATAAAGCACGCGCCCAGGCTCAAATCAGGGACATTTCATGTGGGAGGTGAACATGATAACGGCTACACGACGTAAACCTTTCCTTAACCCAGCACCCGGTTCGTCATTTGTACCACAATTTAACCCAATGAGATCGGGATAAAAGTTCCTCACATGCTCATGGCAAAATAAATGGTAAAAGATTTACAAAATAATTTATGTATTAATTAATGATGTTCAAGTCAATGATTCTTATTTTTTATACATGATTTGCATATAGGTCTGCAAAATAAATGAACTCTTTTTTTTATAAGGTTTTGAATTAAAAGTACAACTTCCCAGGGTGGGAATTGAATCCAGGACACAACGTTGAGAGTATTGAATCCTTACCACTCGACAACCAGGGACCGATATACCGTTTTACTGCTGCATCATTATAGTTCATGACATTATTGTCATTTTCAGTTTACTTGATTCACACCGAAAAATATTGTAACTGTTGTGTATGCATGCCTGTTTACTGTGTGATATCTGTAACACTGCTATGCAACACTGAATGTACTCTTGCACTGTACACACCTTACCTACACCAGAGGATGCTGCTGCTTGAGACTAAAAGGTTACCTGCAACCCAGTATATAAAGGAGCTCACAGCTTGGTGTCCTCACTTGAGGAGCTTCAAATAAATGACTACAGGTCTCCACAGTTTAAGTATCATACCCTGCCTCGTGGAGTCATTACTAAAGGTGACTACATACACTACAGTAAACGCCACTTGAAATCACATTCAAATGATTCACTGAATCCACCCCTTGTACCAGCGCAACACAGGTTCGATTCTTGGTCAGGGAGATACTCTTTACAACACAGTTTTCAAACTAATAGCCCTATATAAATGTCAACATGCAGCTAATGTGAAAAAATGAATTCATTTAATCATGTTCAATGAACCGATAACTTTCTTTTGCAGAATTAAAGAAATGATAATATGGTTACTGAGGGATAGTGGTACATAAGAACATAAGAACATAAAAATTAGGAACAGGAGTCGGCCATCTAGCCCCTCGAGCCTGCTCCGCCATTCAAAAAGGTCATGGCTGATCTGGCCGTGGACTCAGCTCCACTTATCCGCCCGCTCCTCATAACCCTTAATTCCCTTATTGGTTAAAAATCTATCTATCTGTGACTTGAATACATTCAATGCGCTAGCCTCAACTGCTTTCTTGGGCAGAGAATTCCACAGGTTCACAACCCTCTGGGAGAAGGAATTCCTTCTCAACTCGGTTTTAAATTGGCTCCCCTGCATTTTGAGGCTGTGCCCCCAAGTTCTAGTCTCCCCGACCAGTGGAAACAATCTCTCTGCCTCTATCTTGTCTATCCCTTTCATTATTTTAAATGTTTCTACAAGATCACCCCCCACCCTTCTGAACTTCAACGAGTAAAGACCCAGTCTACTCAATCTATCATCATAAGGTAATCCACTCATCTCCGGAATCAGCCGAGTGAATTGTCTCTGTACCCCCTCCAAAGCTAGTATATCCTTCCTTAAGTAAGGTGACCAAAACTGCACGCAGTACTCCAGGTGCGGCCTCACCAATACCCTATACAGTTGCAGCAGGACCTCCTTGCTTTTGTACTCCATGCCTCTCGCAATGAAGGCCAACATTCCATTCGCCTTCCTGATTACCTGTTGCATCTGCAAACTAACTTTTTGGGATTCATGCACAAGGATCCCCAGGTCCCTCTGCACCGCAGCATCTTACAATTTCTCCCCATTCAAATAATATTCCCTTTTTACTGTTTTTTTTTCCCAAGTTGGATGACCTCACACTTTCCGACATTGTATTCCATCTGCCAAACCTTAGCCCATTCATTTAACCTATCTAAATCTATTTGCAGCCTCTCTGTCCTCTACACAACCTGCTTTCCCACTAATCTTTGTGTCATCTGCAAATTTTGTTGCACTACACTCTGTCCCCTCTTCCAGGTTATCTATGTAAATTGTAAACAGTTGTGGTCCCAGCACCGATCCCTGTGGCACACCACTAACCACCGATTTCCAACCCGAAAAGGGCCCATTTATCCCGACTCTTTGCTTTCTGTTAGCTAGCCAATTCTCTATCCATGCTAATACATTTCCACTGACTCCGCGTATCTTTATCTTCTGCAGTAACCTTTTGTGTGGTACCTTATCGAATGCCTTTTGAAAATCTAAATACACCACATCCATCGGTACACCTCTATCCAACATGCTCGTTATATCCTCAAAGAATTCCAATAAATTCGTTAAACAGGATTTCCCCTTCTTGAATCCATGCTGCGTCTGCTTGATTGCACTATTCCTATCTTGATGTCCCACTATTTCTTCCTTCATGATAGTTTCAAGCATTTTCCCTAATACAGATGTTAAACTAACCAGCGAATAGTTATCTGCCTTTTGTCTGCTCCCTTTTTTAAACAGAGGCGTTACATTAGCTGCTTTCCAATCCGCTGGTACCTCCGCAGAGTACAGAGAATTTTGGTAGATTATAACGAATGCATCTGCTATAACTTCCGCCATCTCTTTTAATACGCTGGCATTTCATCAGGACCAGGGGACTTGTCTACCTTGAGTCCCATTAGCCTGTCCAGCACTACCCCCTAATGATAGTGATTGTTTCAAGGTCCTCTCTTCCCACATTCCTGTGACCAGCAATTTCTGGCATGGTTTCTGTGTCTTCCATTGTGAAGACCGAAGCAAAATAATTGTTTAAGGTCTCAGCCATTTCCACATTTAGAAACATAGAAACATAGAAAATAGGTGCAGGAGTAGGCCATTCGGCCCTTCTAGCCTGCACCACCATTCAATGAGTTCATGGCTGAACATGTAGCTTTAGTACCCCATTCCTGCTTTCTCACCATACCCCTTGATTCCCCTAGTAGTAAGGACTTCATCTAACTCCTTCTGGAATATATTCAGTGAATTGGCCTCAACAACTTTCTGTGGTAGAGAATTCCACAGGTTCACCACTCTCTGGGTGAAGAAATTCCTCCTCATCTCGGTCCTAAATGGCTTCCCCCTTATCCTCAGACTGTGTCCCCTGGTTCTGGACTTCCCCAACATTGGGAAGATTCTTCCTGCATCTAACCTGTCTAACCCCGTCAGAATTTTAAACGTTTCTATGAGGTCCCCTCTCATTCTTCTGAACTCCAGTGAATACAAGCCCAGTTGATCCAATCTTTCTTGATAGGTCAGTCCCGCCATCCCGGGAATCAGTCTGGTGAACCTTCGCTGCACTCCCTCAATAGCAAGAATGTCCTTCCTCAGGTTAGGAGACCAAAACTGTACACAATACTCCAGGTGTGGCCTCACCAAGGCCCTGTACAATTGTAGCAACACCTCCCAGCCCCTGTACTCAAATCCCCTCGCTATGAAGGCCAACATGCCATTTGCTTTCTTAACCGCCTGCTGTACCTGCATGCCAACCTTCAATGACTGATGTACCATGACACCCAGGTCTCTTTGCATCTCCCCTTTTCCTAATCTATCACCATTCAGATAATAGTCTGTCTCTCTGTTTTTACCACCAAAGTGGATAACCTCACATTTATCCACATTATACTTCATCTGCCATGCATTTGCCCACTCACCTAACCTATCCAAGTCGCTCTGCAGCCTCATAGCATTCTCCTCGCAGCTCACACTGCCACCCAACTTAGTGTCATCCGCAAATTTGGAGATACTACATTTAATCCCCTCGTCTAAATCACTAATGTACAGTGTAAACAGCTGGGGCCCCAGCACAGAACCTTGCGGTACCCCACTAGTCACTGCCTGCCATTCTGAAATGTCCCCATTTACTCCTACTCTTTGCTTCCTGTCTGACAACCAGTTCTCAATCCATGTCAGCACACCACCCCCAATCCCATGTGCTTTAACTTTGCACATTAATCTCTTGTGTGGGACCTTGTCGAAAGCCTTCTGAAAGTCCAAATATACCACATCAACTGGCTCTCCCTTGTCCACTCTACTGGAAACATCCTCAAAAAATTCCAGAAGATTTGTCAAGCATGATTTTCCTTTCATAAATCCATGCTGACTTGGACCTATCATATTACTTCTTTCCAAATGCATTGCTATGACATCCTTAATAATTGATTCCATCATTTTATCCAGTACCGATGTCAGGCTGACCGGTCTATAATTACCTGTTTTCTCTCTCCCTCCTTTTTTAAAAAGTGGGGTTACATTGGCTACCCTCCACTCCATAGGAACTGATCCAGAGTCAATGGAATGTTGGAAAATGACGGTCAATGCATCCACTATTTCCAAGTTCACCTCCTAAAGTACTCTGGGATGCAGTCCATCAGGCCCTGGGGATTTATCGGCCTTCAATCCCATCAATTTCCCCAACACAATTTCCCGACTAATAAGGATGTCCCTCAGCTCCTCCTCCTTACTAGACCCTCCGACCCCTTTTATATCCGGAAGGTTGTTTGTGTCCTCCTCAGTGAATACCGAACCAAAGTACTTGTTCAATTGGTTGTTCCCCGTTATGACGTCCCCTGATTCTGACTGCAGGGGACCTATGTTTGTCTTTACTCACCTTTTTCTCTTTACATATCTATAGAAACTTTTGTAATCCGTCTTAATGTTCCCTGCAAGCTTCTTCTCGTATTCCATTTTTTCTGCCCTAATCAAACCCTTTGTCCTCCTCTGCTGAGTTCTAAATTTCTCCCAGTCCCTGGGTTCGCTGCTATTTCTGGCCAATGTGTATGCCACTTCCTTTGCTTTAATGCTATCCCTGATTTCCCTTGATAGCCACGGTTGAGCCACCTTCCCTTTTTTATTTTTACGCCAGACAGGAATGTACAACTGTTGTAGTTCATCCATGCGGTCTCTAAATGTCTGCCATTGCCCATCCACAGTCAACCCCTTCAGTATCATTCGCCAATCTATCCTAGCCAATTCACGCCTCATACCTTCAAAGTTACCCTTCTTTAAGTTCTGGACCATGGTCTCTGAATTAGCTGTTTCATTCTCCATCCTAATACAGAATTCCACCATATTATGGTCACTCTTCCCCAAGGGACCTCGCACAACGAGATTGCTAATTAATCCTCTCTCATTACACAACACCCAGTCTAAGATGGCCTCCCCCCTAGTTGGTTCCTCGACATATTGGTCTAAAAAACCATCCCTTATGCACTCCAGGAAATCCTCCTCCACCGTATTACTTCCAGTTTGGTTAACCCAGTCTATGTGCATATTAAAGTCACCCATTATAACTGCTGCACCTTTATTGCACGCACCTCTAATTTCATGTTTGATGCCCTCCCCAACATCACTACTACTGTTTGGAGGTCTGTACACAACTCCCACTAACGTTTTTTGCCCTTTGGTATTCTGCAGCTCTACACATATAGATTCCCAGTATTAAATCCCCCTTCTCATCTTCTAAGGGACCAACATTTACTTTAGTCACTCTTTTCCATTTTACATATCGGTAAAAGCTTTAACTATCCGTTTTTATGCTTTGCACAAGTTTACCTTCGTAATCTATCTTTCCTTTCTTTATTGCTTTCTTAGTCATTCTTTGCTGTCGTTTAAAATTTTCCCAATCTTCTATTTTCCCACTAACCTTGGCCACCTTATACGCATTGGTTTTTAATTTGATACTCTCCTTTATTTCCTTGGTTATCCACGGCTGGTTATCCCTTCTCTTACCGCCCTTCTTTTTCACTGGAATATATTTTTGTTGAGCACTATGAAAGAGCCCCTGAAAAGTCCTCCACTGTTCCTCAATTGTGCCATCGTTTAGTCTGTGTTTCCAGTCTACTTTAGCCAACTCTGCCCTCATCCCACTATAGTCCCCTTTGTTTCAGCATAGTACGCTCGTTTGAGACACTACGTCCTCACCCTCAATCTGTATGACAAATTCAACCATACTGTGATCACTTATTCCGAGAGGATCTTTTACTAGCTTCAATCATTAATTTTCTCTTTACATGTGATGAACTTTTATCCCTATCTCGTTTACATACTGTATTTTAGGAGAATGGTTTAAAATTGTAAGTGCTTATTGTCATGTATTCAACCAACATTGTAACCCATATATAATCTGACCTCAATTGTACACTGTGAGAACAATGACCACTAGGTGGTGAACTTGTGGGAGACACTTCTAACCTGGACCTTCAGGGATAAAAGGGGAAGCTTCACCCACTTTCATCACTTGAGTGCTGAGGAATAAAGGACAGGCCACAGACTGACATTCTCTCAAGCATGGGCCTCGTGTGCATTTCTACTGTATAGTAAGGATGTATCAATGGCGACGAGAAACTGGGATTTAAACCACGTGAGCATGGCCGCTAGCAGAATAGACGAGAGATACTGTGTTAAGGAATGGTTGGGACAGAGAATCAACATTGTTGAAGCAGCACACAGTTCTCCAGGCAGACAAGGGCAATCGGGTATGCCCCAACATGTAGTCGAACCCAGAGGGGGAGTTCGACAGAGATAATGGCAAGCAGAACGGTGATTCACACCATTGCAAGGGACAATGTGGCCAGTAATGGGGTCATCAACACCTGTTAATGGCAGACTCAAGGACAGTCACAGGGGTAGTCAGGGACGATTGACTAGCAAGGGATCTTTTGTTTCCAACAACAGCTCATGTTGGAGGCATGGAGGCACAAACTCAGCCGGAGGTTGCAGAGATGAGCAAAATACCTACAGAAATTGCAGAAATGAACGCTGGGGGAAATCGCTGGAAGCTGAAGTTCAGTGAGTTCATGTGGAGCACGTATACAATTCATACACCAGGACGCCACCGATAATGATGAAAGTGCTCCTCAGTGGCATCCCAGTATCAATGGAGCTAGACACGGGGGCTAGCCAGTCCCTGATGGGTAACAAATAGTTTGAAAAGTTGTGGGCGTCCAAGGCCAGTAGGGCCAAAATTATCACCGATTGACGCACAGCTACGGACATACACCAAGGAGATCATTCCGGTTCTTGGCAGCGCCACGACAATCGTGACCCACAAAGATTCGGAGAACAGGTTGCCACACTGGGTTGTCCCGGGGGACGGTCCCGCACTACTGGGGAGGAGTTGGCTTGCTGTCATGAACTGGAAATGGGGCAATGTTAATGCTATATCCTCTGTGGAGCGAGTTTCATGCTCACAGATCCTGCACAAATTTGACTCATTATTTCAACACGGCATTGGCACTTTCATGGGGACCAAGGTAGTGATTCACATAAACCCGGAAGCCAGGCCAGGACACCACAAGGCCAGAGCGGTGCCGTACGTGATGTGGGAAAAGATAGAAGGTGAATTGAACCGCCTGCTGAGGGAAGGTATCATTTTGACAGTCGAATTCAGTGACTGGGCGAGCCCGATTGTACCGGTGTTCAAGGCGGATGGGTCGGTCAGGATATATGGTGATTACAAGGCCACCATCAATCGGGTGTCACTCCAAGACCAGTACCCGCTACCGAGAGCGGAGGATCTCTTTGCGATTCTATCCGGTGGCAAACTTTTTTCAAAATTGGACGTGACCTCAGCTTACATGACCCAGGAGCTGGCGAGAGAGTTGATGAAGCTGACCACCATCACGACACACAAGGGGTTGTTTGAGTACAACAGATGTCCGTTTGGGATTCGCTCGGCCGCCGCGATCTTCCAACGAAATATGGAAAGCCTCCTCAAGTCGATTCCAGGGACGATGGTTTTTCAGGACGACATCCTCATCACGGGTTACGAGACTGAAGAACACCTCCACAACCTGGAGGGGTGCTACGCAGACTGGACCGGGTAGGGCTGCGACTGAAAAAGGCGAAGTGCATCTTCCTAGCTCCAGAGGTAGAATTCCTGAGGATGAGGGTAGGATAGACGGGATGAGCCCTACTGCGTCCAAGACGGAAGCGATCCAGAGAGCACCCAGACCCCGTAACACGACGGAGCTGCGTTTGTTCCTGGGGCTCCCGAACTATTTGGTAACTTTCTTCCCAAATTGAGCACGCTGCTAGAGCCGCTACACGTGCTCCGAAGCAAAGGTCGTGAATGGGTCTGAGGGGAGAGCCAGGAAAGGCTTTTAATAGAGCACACAATTTGTTATGTTCCAACAATCTGTTAACGCGATATGACCCATGTAAGAAACTTGTGTTAACGTGCGATGAGTCGTCCTATGGTGTCGGGTGTGTGTTGCAGCATGTCAATGCCAAGGGTCAGTTACAGCCAGTAGCTTATGCCTCCAGAAGTCTGTCCCAGGCAGAAAGGGGCTACGGGATGATAGAAAAGGAGGCGCTCGCATGTGTATATTCGGTAAAGAAAATGCACCAGTACCTGTTTGGCAGGAAATTTGAGCTGGAGACAGATCACAAACCCCTCACGTCCCTTTTGGCCGACAACAAGGCCATAAATGCAGACGCATCGGTCCGCATACAGAGGTGGGCACTCACGTTAGCCACCTATGACTACACAATTCGGCACAGACCGGGCACTGAAAAATGCGCCGATGCACTCAGCAGGCTCCCACCAGCCACCACTGAGGGTGCTACCGAGCATGCTGCTGAGATGGTCATGGCTGTTGAAGCTTTTGCAAGCGATGGCTCACCCGTGACAGCCCGTCAGACTAAAGTCTGGACAAATAGAGACCCGCTATTGTCTCTAGTCAAGAAATGTGTCCTGCATGGGGACTGGGCAGCCACGTACAGGGCATGCCCTGAGGAATTTAAACCATTTCACAGGGGAAGGGATGAACTCTCGATTCAGGCCGATTGCCGACTGTGGGGAAATCGCGTAGTCATGCCCCAGATGGGCAGAGAGGTGTTCATCAGAGAACTCCACAATGAGCATCCGGGCATTGTCATGATGAAGGCAATTGCCAGGTGACACGTTTGGTGGCCAGGGATAGATGCAGATCTGGAAGTTTGTGTTCGCAGGTACAACACGTGTGCCCAGCTGGGCAATGCTCCCAGGGAAGCCCCCCTTGGCTCCTGGCCATGGCCCGCCAAGCCTTGGTCACGCATCCATGATGACTGCGCCGGTCCTTTCATCGGAAAAATGTTTTTGGTTGTAGTAGACGCTCACTCCAAATGGATCGAGTGTGACATTTTAAATTCAAGCACATCCTCTGCCACGGTAGAAAGTCTACGGGCAATGTTCGCCGCCCACGGTCTACCAGACATCTTGGTCAGCGACAATGGCCTGTGCTTCACAAGCACTGAATTCCAGGACTTCATGGCAGGCAATGGAATTAACCATGTCAGAAAGGCACCGTTCAAGCCAGCATCAAACGGCCAGGCAGAACGAAAAGTGCAGATAATCAAACAGGGGATGCTCAGAATCCAAGGGGGTTCCCTACAAAGCCACTTATCACGCCTCCTGTTGGCCAATAGATCCCGACCACACTCACTCACAGGGGTTCCACCCGCAGGGCTGCTCATGATAAGGATGCTCAAATCCCGTTATCCCTTATACACCACACCATGAAAGAAATTGTTAAGAGCAGGCGCCAATCACAATATAACTACCATGACAGGAATGCGAGGGCACGATATATTGGTGTAAACGACCCTGTTGTTGTCGACAACTACACTGCAGGGCCTAAATGGCTTACAGGCACTGTGATTGCCAAAGAGGGCAATAGGATTCTGGTAGTTAAACTAACCAATGGACAAATCTGCCGCAAACATGTGGATCAAACAAAAAGGAGGTTCAGCAACCCCATAGAAGAAGCAGAGGAAGAACAAGATACAGAGTTCACTCCAGCACAGGTGACCGAACACCGGAACCAAAGGGAGGAGAGCCCAGTCACTGTGGGCAGTCCGGATAGGCCTGAGGCACCGCAAACAGCAGACACACAGGCCAGCGCCCAACAACCGGAGCCCGAACTCAGGCGCTCTACAAGAGAGCGTAAACCACCAGAGAGACTCAACCTGTGATCCCAAAAAGACTTTGGGGTCATGTATTCAACCAGCATTGTAACCCATTTTTAAATTCAAAACCTGATAAAATTGACGACATGCAGCCAACGTGCAAAAGTAAGAATTATTTTAATCACCGTTAATTAGCCGATAACCTTCTTCAGAATGAAATAAATAATAATATAATTACTGAGCGACAGTGGTATCTTCAATCATTCATTTTCTCTTTACATGTGATGAAGTTTTATCCCTATCTCATTTACACGCTGTATGAGAATGGTTTAAAATTGTAAGTGTTTATGACCCAGTTGTAAAACCATTGATTGGATGTGTGCCGATTCTTGATAGGAGGAGCACTTGAGACCGTAGTTCCAGTTCTATATATGTACCAATAGAATCAATTTCCACCAGTTTCTTTAAACCCAGTAACATAATTTATTTCTAATGGGCTGGATGGAACATGATCCATGTAAAAAATTGTTATCGTTTTACTTGAACTGAATGCTCATAAAATATTGGAGTGGGAACTAATTGGATAACAGCACTGCTGGCAACATTTGCGGAATAGATTTGTGCAGCCAAAACGCACAATGACAACCTGGGACTGTGCAGCACCGAATACTCGGGGAAAAACAGTTAAACAATTCGTCCCTGGGTGGGCTCGAACCACCAACCTTTCGGTTAACAGCCGAACGCGCTAACCCATTGCGCCACAGAGACTGATGGACGTACAAGGTGCAAGACATCCAAAACCAGGGTGTCAGTCAGTTAAAGCTTCAGATTGCTCCGACCGGGATGGAACTTGTCCACTCTCAGTTGTACTTTTCCCAAATAAATGGAGGGACATTCATTGTGGATGCGTGGAAGCAGTCTGGTTCCGCACACTGCAGACACTTCCATGTCACCGCCAACCAGCTCTCCCCCAACCGGTGTGATCTACCTTCCAGCCTTCCGGTGCCTTGTCTGTGACAAAGTATTCTGATTGTCCCGAAGCCGGTATTAGGTTTGAATTCCTTTTCAGCTCCTGACTGCGGATATTCCTGTGATTAAACGGGAACTAAATGCTTACAGGGACAGTTGGATTCACCGTTTCTTTGCTTGGTGAAATTTCAAAGAATGAAAGCAACGCACATTAACCCCAAACATCCCGTGAGATGGAAGCCCAGTTGCTGTTTCAAGCTTGAATGCAGGTACCAGCAGAACTTATTCAAAGAAATTCCAAGTCCCTGAGACGCCTGATTATTTGCACCAAACTCTTTGCAAAGAGTTGAGGTACATGTTTGGTGATCTGGGCACATCTTTCCCCAAACTACAACACTTCAAACATAACTCAATGGCTGTAAAGCGCTTTGGGGCGTCATGAGTTCCTGAAAGGCGCTGCAGATATGCAAGTCCTTCTTTACAAAAGTTCGATGCAATTTCAAAATATACGAGCAATATCAGGGCTCCTCTGGGACCCCTCGTAAATTTCAATTAACAACTTCGAAGGGAAATCACAGCCCGAGACCAACGAGCCAACTGTTTGACAAACGTGAAGATAAGGTGCAACCATGATCAAAGCATTTTTTTGTGTGTCGCTATTCAGAACATAAGAACTTAAGAACTAGGAGCAGGAGTAGGCCATATGGCCCCTCGAGCCTGCTCCACCATTTAAGATGATCATGGCTGATCCGATCATGGACTCAAGTCCACATCCCTGCCCGTTCCCCATAAGCCTTATTCCCTTATCAGTTAAGAAGCTATCTCTGTCTTAAATGTATTAAATGTCGTGGCTTTCTCAGCTCTCTGATGCAGTGAGTTCGACAGATTTACAACCCTCTGAGAGAAGAAATTCCTCCTCATCACAGATTTAAAAGGGCAGCCCCTTATTCTGAGATTATGCCCCCTAGTTCTAGTCTCCCCTATCAGTGGAACCATCCTCTCTGCATCCACCTTATCAAGCTCCCTCATTAACTTATACGTTTCGATAAGATCACCTCTCATTCTTCTGAATTCCAATGAGTAGAGGCCCCACCTACTCAACCTTTTCTCATAAGTCAACCGCTCATCTCCAGAGTCAACCCAGTGAACCTTCTCTGAACTGCCTCCAAAGCAATATATCCTTTAGTAAATATTGTAAGTGTTTGTGATCCTCGCCCAATTGCCAGACGGACGGTTTGAATCGCCCCCACCTTACGAAAGTTCCAGATCCGGGAATTATTATTCAGAGTGTAACTTAAATGAGTCACGGAAAGGGATGCTTCAGTGATAAATCGTAGTATATTTATTTGTTCTAACATACACTGTCTAAAACATGCACTGCTAAACGAAATCACTGTCTCTGTGGAGAATAAAATCCCGGTTACAAACAACATACATACAGTACAGAAATGAACCTAGTAACACGCAGTAATTCCCTGGTGGATTCTAACCCCACCACTACCAATGAATTACCCTCCCCAGAATAGCCCTGAAAAGCTTCACTTCTGAGAAAACCCTGAGCCCTTACCCAGCTGGCCTGGGATATCTGGTTACTGGCTTGGGACACTCGCGACCATGTTCAACACCACACACAGCCCGTTTCCTTGCTCAGCTCAGCTGTGGGAATTCACTGCCTGGTCTTCCGTCTCGGTGGCTGCTTCTGCAGTACTGCGGCCCCTTCCTCTGGTACATCGATCGGTGGAGCGAGAGCGAGAGGGAGAGAGGGCTCTCTCTAGACACAAGCTGCAAGCTGCAAGCTCCAAGCTTCACACCAAGCTCCAAGCTAAAAATAAAGTTGAAAGGATCCTGTCTTTCTCGGAGTCTTGCTACCCCTATCTTTCCTGCCAATCTTTAAAACCCCTTTGTTTCTAAGCACTGGTACTTAGTCAGTGATGGGCCATCCCACCCATGCATTGGGCTGATGGCCCTTAGTCTGGGCATCTCTCTGAGCTTTTGTGTTGGGAAAGACCCAGCTCCTCCTTGGCTGGCCAGGCTGGTGGGTTCATTGTTCTGTGTCTCCTTCTGAGATGGAGGTGAGAAGTGCTTTTACAAATTAGAGTGGCTTTGTCAGTAGTCCGCGTTCGTGGCCGACAGCTCTTTTGTCAATGGATGACTGACAGCTCTTTTGTCCGAGCGAACTGCCATGCGGTCTCTGGAGTTTTAACAAAACCGGCTTTATCACATATCTGCGCAGGGTGACCCCAGCACAGGGAAAATAGCCTCAGAAAAATAAAATCCACAAAATATTCTCGACTGAGTCCATTCTTTAAACAGAACTCTGCGATGTCTTCATTACGCTCTGCTAATTATCGATCTTGCCACGTAAAAACTGCGTTGGCATTGCAATGCATTAATGTAAAATTAATTAAAAGAAAATGCAACGTTTTATCGAGTGCAAAACATGCAGTGCCTGCATTTCAAAAAGCATTGCTTTTATTCATCCTGCGGAATGCATATTGCACAGATATTGTCAGCACACATTGTGCAGACAAAGGCAGCATTAGACAACAAAATGATTTGTCCTCCGCTGATTTGCAGCAGATAACTGACGGTTGAGCACACAATTTGACAACTAGACTTGTAGATCAAGCATCAATGAAAAAGGCAACAAAACTGCCCACCAGCACCAGGTGTCTTTCACTTGTTTGTCCCAAATTTACAGCAGCTGGGACAACAAGAATTTAGGTTTTACTGAGATTTAAACTCAGATCGCTAGATTTAAAATCAAGAGGGCTCACCATTACACCATGGAACCAACTATTCCAAAACTTTTGAACCATACTTCGTCACAGACAAAGCACCGGAAGGCTGGAAGGTAGATCACACCGTTTGACGGAGAGCTGGTTGGTGGTGACATGGAAGTGTCTGCAGTGTGCGGGACCAGACTGCTTCCAAACATCCAAAATGAATGTCCCACACTTGACTTGGGAAAACTACAACTGAGAGTGGATAAGTTCCATCCCGGTCGGAGCAATCTGAAGCTTTAACTGACTGACACCCTGGTTTTGCATGTCTTGCAGTGTGTATCTGTGGCGCAATGGTTTAGCGCATTCGGCTGGTAACTGAAAGGTGGGTAATCCAAACCCATCTCCGGGCGAAGCCTTTTAATGTTTTTCCCCGAGGATTCGGTGCAGCACAGTTCCGGGTTGTCATTGTGCATTTTGGCTGCACGAATATATTCCGCAAACATTGCAAGCTTTGCTGTTATCCAGTGAGTTCCCACTCCAATACTTTTATGAACATTCAGCACAAGTAAAACGATAACAATTTTTTACATGGATCGTGTTCCTCCATCCAGTCCAATCAAAATACATTATGTTATTGTGTTTAAAGGAACTGGTGAAAATTGATTCTATTGATGCATATATCGAACTGGAACTTTGGTCTCAAGTGCTCCTCCTATCAAGAATAGACACACACACAATCAATGGTTTTACAACTGAGTCATAAACACTTACAATTTCTCATACAGCATGTAAATGAGACCGGGATAAAAATTCATCACATGTAAAGAGAAAATGAATGATTAAAGATACTACTGTCCCTCAGTAGCTATATTAATATTTATTTCATCCTGAAAAAGGTTATCGGTTATTTAACTGTGATTTAAATAATTCTTATTTTTTCTTATTAGCTGCATGTCTTCAATTTTATAAGGTTTTGAATTGAAAAAAGTTGTTACAGAAGTTACCGCCCTGACCTGGAATCGAAGCTGTTTTTCGGTGGGACAAGGAGTGGTTTTGCCCAATCATTTAAAGGTGATTTCAAAGAATGACGTGGCGTTAAATTCAGATCAAGGTTACGATGTGTTTCGGTGTGAAACAAGTGGATTGAAAAGGACAATAATGACACCAAGCATTACGATGCAGCGATGCAGCAGTGCAGCGTTCCCTCGTGGTCCAGTGATTAGGATTCGGCGCTCTCACCACCGCGGCCCTGGGTCGATTTCCGGCCAGGGAAATTGCACTTCCATCAAAAATAAAACCTTAGAAGAAAGAGTTACATGCATCTCATGTGGAAAAAAAGATTCATTGATTTAAACATCATTAATTAATCCATTGTAGAACTTCAATCATTTAATTTGCCCTGAGTATGTGAGGAACTTTTATCCCGACCTCATTGTATTTTAGTAGCATGGTCCAGCCCCGGTATCTCCACCTGTGAAAGTAGGAAACTGCTGGAAATACACAACAGGACGGGTAGCCTTTGACAAACAATTAAACCCAGGTTACAGACTCTCTCCCTTCCCCTGCCCTTTGCGGGACACTTGTTCCCCTTTAATTTTACAGACTGACTGAGTTCACTAACCGCGGGGAGAGAGTAGGTGTCTCCGCGGCCCCACTGTGCTAACATGGAAGATAACACGATGGGGATGTGGGGTGGTGGGTGGGGATCAGTGACATGTTTGTGTAAAGGGCAGCGGAGGAGAAGGATTGACATCTGTCAGTGAGGGACAGAAGTTGTTTAAGGTGAGCCAACACATTCCCGATCAGCACAGAAGGCATTCACTGGTCAGCTGCCCTCTGCTGTACTTCTGGTCAGAGCGGTTTCCGCAGTGGAGCCGTTATCACGTTTGCTTTCCATGCGGAAGGATCCCGTGCGGGAAGATTATGTTTAAACTTTCTGTGGATGAACAGCCATGGGCGAGTTTATTCTCCTGTCAAAAGGGCGACAGTGGCTTCTCCCTTATTCTTTAATTGCTCTTTATTTCACTTCACTAAATAGATATATTTGAGTGAGAGAAATTGTTCCAGAGTGTCACACACTTCATCTTTTGTTCCCTTTTAAACACATAAAATGAGGCCGGGGGAATAAATCCAGAAAACAATGCTGAGGGATATAGACAAGTGGAAGAGAGAAGTGGAAATACTGCCTCTACACACCGGAGAAGTGTGAGCTTGTGGACCGGAGAAGTTGCAGCTGCTGGAGCTGTGCGTTTTATCGGGGAGGGACGGGGGGAGAGCCCGCCGAGCGACCGGAGAAGCTGAGAAGCTGCTGTGCTTTTCATCGGGTTTGACACAGTTTAAAAATGGCAGAGTGCCAAGTTTTCTCTCCCTACTACCCATGCGCGAAGGTGCCGGCAGTGTTTTCGGCGCAGGCATTTGGCTCCGCCCCCCACTTCATCATCGACACCACGCCAGGACTCCGGGGACTGGACACAGCGGCCAGGATGGGGCGAGTTTTTCCCCGAGCCGTTTCCAGCGCGCAAAATCGGTGCGCTTGAGGTCAGTGCGCCGACAAAACTGCTTGGGGAAAATCTAGCCCTTGAAGAGTAAGGAGTACACTGAAGGAAATACAAATATGTTTGCCGAGCAACTGTCAATTTTAATAACTTTTTATACAACCATCGAAACAGCAAAAAAAACAGGGCACTCGGCCCACAGTACCTAATATACAGCCCACAGTACAAGAGTAAGGAAGTCTTGCTACAATTGTACAGGGCCCTGGTGAGGCCACACCTGGAGTATTGCGCACAGTTTTGGTCTCCTTATTTGAGGGAGGAAATAATTGCCTGGGAGGTGGTACAACAGAGGTTCACCAGATTGATTCCTGGGATGAGAGGACTGTCTTAAGTTGAGAGATTGTGTAGAATGGGCCGATACTCTCCGGAGTTTCGAAGAATGAGAGGTGATCTCATTGAAACACACAATATTCTGAAGGGGATTGACAGGGTAGATGCTGAGAGGTTGTTTCCCCCAGGCTGGAGTGTCTAGAACCAGGGGGCACAGTCTCAGGTTAAGGGGTTGGCCATTTAAGACAGAGATGAGGAGGAATTTCTTCACTGAGAGGGATATGAATCTTTGGAATGTTCTGCCCCACAGGCCTGTGGATGCTGAGTCTCTGAATATATTCAAGGCTGCGTTAGATAGATTTTTCGAGTCTCTGGGAATCAAGGGATCGAGAGATCACTGGAGTTTGGAAGAATGAGAGGGGATCTCATGGAAACATATACAATTCTGACGGGACTGGACAGGTCCCGATGTTGGGGAAGTCCAGAACCAGGGGTCAGAATCTAAGGGTTAAGGGGTAAGCCATTCAGGACTGAGATGAGGAGAAACTTCTTCGCTCAGAGAGTTGTTAACCTGTGGAATTCTCTGCCGCAGAGTTGTTGATGCCAGTGTGTTAGATATATTCAAGAGGGAGTTCGATGTGGCCCTTATAGCTAAAGGGATCAGGGGGTATGGAGAGAAAGCAGGAAAGGGGTACTGAGCTGAATGATCATCCATGATCGTATTGAATGGTGGTGCAGGCTCGAAGGGCCGAATGGCCTACTCCTGCACCTATTTTCTATGTTTCGATGTTTCTATGTCCTGCTACTGCTGCTTTAATAAATGATTCCAACATTTGCCCAACCACAGATGTTCGGCTAACTGGTCTATAGTTTCCTGCTTTTTGTCTGCCTCCTTTTTTAAATAGGGGCATTACATTTGCAGTTTTCCAATCTGCTGGGTCCTCCCCAGAATCCAGCGAGTGCATGTCCAGAGATCCGAGTGCATGTCCAGAGATCCCTGAAAGTCACAGGGCAGGTAGCTCAGGTGGTTGAGAAGAAATATGGAATGATTGCCTTTATTAGCCAAGGCATAGAATACAAGAGATGGGGTCGGTGGGGCAGGTTAGGTCACAGCTGGATGACTGCGTGCAGTTCTGGTCGCCATATTACAGGAAGGACATGATTGCACTGAAGATGGTGCAGAGGAGATTTACGAGGATGTTGCCGGCAGTGGAGAATCTTAGCCATGAGGACAGATTAGATAGGCTGGATTTGTTTTCCATGGAACAGAGCCTGAGGGGAGACCTCATTGAGATGTATAAAATTATGAGGGTCCGAGATATAGTGGATAGAAAGGACCTATTTCCCTTAGCAGAGGGATCAACAACAAGGAGGCATAAATTTAAAGTAATTGGTCGAAAGTTTAGAGGGGAAATTTCTTCACGCAGAGGGTTGTGGGGTCTGGAACTCACTGCCTGAAAGGGTGGTAGAGGCAGAAACCCTCACCACATTTAAAAAGTGCTTGGATGTGCACCTGAACTGCAGTAACCTGCAGGGTTATGGACCTAGAGCTGGAAAGTGGGATTAGGCTGGATAGTCTCTTGTTGGCCGGCGCGGACACGATTGGCCGAAATGGCCTCCTTCTGTGCTGTAAACTTATTTGATTCTATGAACTCGTTTGCAAAGAGTTGAGGTGATTTGGGCACATCTTTCTTCAAATGACAACATTTCAAAGGCAAGTCAACGGCTGTAAAGCGCTTTGGGGCATCATGAGTTCCTGACAGACGCTGCAGAAACGCAAGTCCTTCTTTGCAAAATTTCAATGCAAACTCAAGGCTGGTCTGGGATTTGAAGCCAAGATTCTTCTGCAAATTTTAAGTAACAACTGCGAAGCAAGAATCATACCCCTCGACCAACAAACCACCTGCTTAGCAAATGTGGAGATAAGATGTAACCATTATTGAAGCATTTTTAGTGTGTGTTGCTGTTCTTGATCGGAGCAGCACATGAGACGGAATCAGTGACTTTGCCCTTTTGACATGTCTTCTGAAGCGCCGCACGGTCCCACTCCTGCAGTCAATGAGCTGTTGCGACGTTAATGTATCCATCATCATCATCATCATAGGCGGTCACTCGAAACGAGGGTGTCTTGCTTTCACGCCGAAAAAGGATGATTTCACAGGCGTTTCAATGAAGGACCCGAACCACATCCCGAAGGGTGGAAGAAGCCTGTGCTTGGATTTTTTTAACGTGTGGTGGCCGTTGCACCCCAGCCATCACACGGGCTTGACAGAGCGAGGTCTTGGTCCAGTGGCAAGGGTTATCCAAGACGACTGGAGACCAGCTCTGCTGCACGGACCGAGTGCACACACATATTGCAGTGTGGGCTGGCGCGTGCTAACCCTGGGCTCCTGGTCCCAAACTCATGCCTCATCTGGGCCCCGATCACGTCCCTCTACAGTCTCTCGCCGCTCCTTCGCCCCGATCTCGCCGCTCCTGCTGTATCTGCCCACGCTCCAATTACAGACTTGGACCTTGATGACGTCACTCTTCGCTGCCGCCGCCCTCCTGCACCAGCTCGCGCTGCTCCCTGGAGTAGTCTCCCGGGACCTCCAAGCTGCTCCCAGGGCCGCTTGCCGTTCCTTTTATGGCCCCGACCTGCCGCTGGTGTTCTCCCGTTAGTGTATCCAGGCTGTGGGTGGCCACCAAGAGCACAGCAGAGGGGTTTCTGCATTAGGTCTGGGTGGGGACAGTATCTTTCCCCTTCTCTCTTCCTCTTGTCTCTACCCCTGTTCTTTTATTTCTCTATTTATTCCCCCTGTCTCAGTTTCTAGTGTTTAAAAGGGAACAAAAGATGAAATGGATATCACTGTGGAACAATTTCTCTCACTCAAAGTTAGACGCACTCCCGTTGCACCATGAGGTCTCGGTAGTGAGCCGTTGATATTCAGGTTCCTATATAAATATATATAAATATATCTACATGTATCATAACCGTTCCCTGGTGGTCGAGGTGTTAAGATCCGGCGCACTAAACTGATTTCAATTCTCGATCAATTCATCGCATAAAAATAATTGAGGACTGTGGGACGATTAATAATTGCTGTAATCACCATGAATACCAATACTTTCTGCTATAGACCAAGCTTACAGACTATCTGGCTTCTCCTGCCCTTTGCCGGGCACGTGTTCCGGGTTTAATTTAGTAAACTGGGCGAGTTCGCTGATCGCGGGGAGACGGTAGGAGCCTCTGTGGCCCCACTGTGAGGATGTGGAAGTGAACACGGTGGCTGGGTGAACCGTGACATTTCTGTAAAGGGCAGCGGAGGAGAAGGATTGAGAACTTTCAGTGTGGGACAGAAGTTGTTTCAGGTGAGCCAACACATTCCCGATCAGCACAGAGGGAGCTCACTGGTCAGCTCCCCTCTGTTGGGGCTGTTGTGCCAGAGGTTTCTGTCGTGTTGTGGTTATCACATTTGCTTTATACATGAAATGTACCGGGTTTGATTCTGGGTAGAAACATGATGTTTAAACTTGCTATAAGGGAACAATCGGATGAGAGTTTAGTCTCCTGGAAAATGCTGCCTGACCTGCTGAGATTTCCAGCGTTTGCTGTCGTTATTTGCTATTTATTCTCCTGGTAAAAGGGCTCCCTTATTCCTGAATTGCTCTTTATTTAACCAATAAATAGATAACTTTCAGTGAGAGTAAACAGATCCACCGGGGACCTTTCGCATGTGAGGCCAACGTGATATCCGCTACACTGCAGCCCATCAAAGGGCGAGAAACCACTGAATATAAAGGATGAGCTCACAAATATCAGGGGCAGTGCAGTCTGGTCAACGTCAAACCCTCCTTTCTTATTCAGCAGTGGCATGAACGGGAGTCAGACGCCACAAAGTTTAATTAAAGATACAAATACAAGTAACACTTCCAAATCTTTTCACTGTAAAATTCTTTCACTTTATTTGAAATCCTACTGCGTTGAATCTGAAAATGATCACCATGAGATTTTATCTTCACGACGGATTCTAATTTATCTGCACGGAAGGAATAACCGGTGCTGTTAAATTTGACAAAAGTTGCCCCAGATTCCTGGTGACATCGGCAATACAGTGTGTAAAATGGGTTAACATGCTGAAGAACATAAGAACAAAAGAAATAGGTGCAGGAGTCGGTCATACGCCCCTCGAGCCTGATCCGACATTTAATACGATCATGGCCGATGCAATCATGGACTCAGGTCCACTTCCCTGCCCGCTCCGCAAAGCACAGGACAAATGATTGAAGTATCGACTGTCCCTCAGTTAGCATTTCTTTCATTGTGCAAATGAAGGTGACGGGTTAATTAATGATGCTTTTCCATGAAAACAACACAAAGGTTTAAGAAAAAAACATACGGTGACTAGCAGGTGAGCGTTGCTTCTGACACCCGGTGGAAATGGACGGGGATTTTAAAGCCCCTTGTGTTGTTGAAGCTTCATATAGAGGAACATCTCAAACACATTGTGTAGGCCTCGTGGCGCAACGGTAGCGCGTCTGACTCCAGATCGGAAGGTTGTGTGTTCAAATCACGTCGGGGTCACTGTTCTTCCAGAATTAATATTTTCTTTGCTGTTTGGCAATAACCAGACCCTTGTTCCAAGGTCTGTCTCATTGTTTCCCCGGTGTCAGGCAGAGATACGCCTGCTGCCCTCATTTAATTCATGTGACAGGACACACAAGTTCAAAATCAACTTGCAGGTGGCCACACACACCGCCGAGCGGTCGAAGGTGCGTTGATTAGATCGCAGTTTTCTCTGGAGGTGTGGGTTTGAATCCAACTTCTGACATTTCTTATTTTTAATCATGAAGCGAAACTCATTGTTTGACACCACGACCAACTCCTTAAAACTGGGATTCTGCAGCTCACCTGCTCGCTTAACATCTCCGTCTGACCTGATGCTGAAAGTGGAGATGTTTCCGCAGTGTCGCGGTTAACACGTTCGCCTCACAGAGGGGAATATTTTCTGTAGCTTTCTCCTCATGCATGCTCAGGGGCGAGTTTGTTCTCCTGTGAAAAGTTCATAAGATGAAAAGCATGTAAGGATTAGGGGCCGGAGTAGGCCATTCGGCCCCTCGAGTCTGGTCCACCATTCAAGAAGATGCTGGCAGTTCCTCGACAGCAAGTTTAAACATCTGGGGCGGAGCCAACAGGCGCCTGTCTGCAATCAGTGAGAGAACGGTATGTTTGGCAGAAGCCTGGCGAGCTCAGTCGGTGGAACATAAGACTTTTAATCTCAGGGTCGTGGTTTCGACACCCACATTAGACATTTACATTTTTCATAGAATGAAAGAAGGATAGAAGTTTGCAGACATTTCGGCCCATCACTTCAACCCCGGCCAACAAGAGGCGATCCAGCTTCATCCCACTTTCCAGCTCTGGGTCCATAACCCTGCAGGTTACGGCACTACAGGTGCACATCCAAATACTTTTTACATGTGGTATCTACCTCCGCCATTCTTTCATGCAGCGAGTTCCTGACCCCCACGAACCTCTGCATGAAGAATTTTACCTTCAAATCCTCATTAAACCTTCTACCAATTGCTTTAAATATATGCCCCCTGATTGTTGACCCTTCTGCTATCCACTATATCTCGGCCCCTCATCATTTTATGCATCTCAATGTTGTCTCCCCTCAGCCTCCTCTGTTCCAATGAAAACAAACACAACCGATCCAATCTGTCCTCATAGCTAAGATTCTCCACGCCTGGCAACATCCTCGTTCATCTCCTCTGTACCCTCTCGTACAATCACATAATTCCTGTAATACGGTGACCAGAACTACACACAGTACTCCAGCTGTACCCTAACCAGTGTTTTATACATTTCAGGCATAACCAACCTGCTCTTCTATCCCATGCCTCAGCCAATAAAGGCAAGCATTCCGTGCGCCTTCTTAACCACATTATCCAACTGGCCTACTACCTTCAGGGACCTGTGGACATGCACTCCAAGGTCCCTTTGTTCTTCCACACTTCTCAATGTCGGACCATTTAATGTGTGTTTCTTTCCTTGTTTGCCCTCCCCAAATACACAGCCTCACACTTCTCTGGATTAAATTAGTATCACCTGAAAACGTTTTAATCATACCTCCTATATTTAAGTTTAGATCATTGATGTTGCCACTAAAAGCCAGGGACCTAGCACTGAGCCCTGTGGAACCCCACTGGAACAACCCTTCCAGTCCCAAACACTAATTACACATTACCCTTTGCTTCCTGCCTCTGAGCCAATTTTGGATCCAACTTGCCACTTTGCCCTGGTCCCATGGGCTTTTACTTTCGTGACCAGACTTCCATGTGGGAACTTGGCGAAAGCTTTGCTAAAATCCTTATACACTACATCGTACGCACTGCCCTCATCAATCCACTTGGTTACCTCCTCAAAAAATTCAATCAAGTGAGTCAGACAAGACCTTCCCTGAACAAATCCATGCTGACTATCCGTGATTAACCCATGTCTTTCTAAATGCAGAAATTAAATAATTGTTAAATTTTATCCTGCTTTCACGGGAAAGCACCATTAATTAACCGATGATCTTTGTTGTGCATGTATAAAATAAGTATACACAC
The DNA here is from genome assembly GCF_044704955.1 of Pristiophorus japonicus. Lineage (NCBI taxonomy): Eukaryota > Metazoa > Chordata > Chondrichthyes > Pristiophoridae > Pristiophorus > Pristiophorus japonicus. The sequence continues at coordinate 1,173,394 of NW_027250967.1, forward strand.
TGTACACTCAATGTACAGTTACATAAGACCATTGGATGTATCTTCACACTGTATGCACTATGCTTGTATCACCAGAGGGTGCAACTGGTGGAGACCTCGGGGTCACCTGTACACGACAGGTAACCAGGTATAAAAGGGAGCTCACAGTCCTGTACCCTCACTCAGGAGCTGCAATAAGTGGACTAAGGTAACCACAGTTCAAGTACAATACCTTACCTCGTGGAGTCATTACTAGAGTGCTTACAGACACAATAACCGGTGACGAGAATCCGAATTTCCATGTGACAATGGCTAACCTTGGCAGGTTTGAACAATTCGCCGATGGGGAAGATTGGAAGGTCTTTGTGGAAAGGCTCGAACACTTCCTTATTGCAAATGACATGGGGGGAGACGACCCGACCTCGCTGGCTGATAAGTGCAGAGCTATCCTGCTCAGTAGTTGTGGGCCCACCGTCTATGGCCTTGTCAGGCACCTGCTAGTCCCAGAGAAGACAATAACATATGTGGAGCTCATAACGCTGATACAGGAACAGCTCAAACCTAAAGAGAGCATCCTCACAGCCAGACACCGGTTCTCTCCCCACCGGTGGATCCGAAGGCCAAGAAATCGTAAAATATGCTGCAGACCTGAGACGATTGGCTGCACCATGTGATTTTAGCGATCATCTCACCGAAGCACGAAGGGACATCTTTGTTATTGGAATCGGTCACAAGGGACTTCTCCACAGGCTGCTCTCTGCGGACACCACGGTCACCCTGCAGAAGGCAATTAACGTGAGCCAGGCGTTCATGATCTCGGCCTGAGTTTCCAAGTGGATGTCTCACCCCCAGGACTCTAACCCGGCAAGTACTGTGAACCGAAAGGTGCCTTTTAGAGGCAGGGCTGCTGCTAGCAGTCTCTCTCAGGGAAGAGAGAACAGAACCCCGAGTCCCACAATCCTGAGTCCGCCACATGTGACCAACCGGCCAACCCCATACTGGCGCTGTGGAGGAAATCACAGGGCCCACCAGTGCCGCTATAAAGACTATACTTGCAAAGGCTGTAACATGAAGGGCCACCTCCAGCGAATATGCAAGAGAAATCAGACTCACCGAGTCGATGGAAAGTTGGCTGATCATCCGGAGTCCAGCGAGGTTGAGGTGTACGGAGTGTTAACCTGCACCACCGAGAGTTCTCCATTGAAAATGGAAGTTGAAGTCAACGATGTTCCAGTCACGATGGAGGTGGACACAGGCGCGAGCCAGTCACTGATGAATCAGGCAGCCTTTGAGAAACTCTGGGACACACAGTCGAGTTGGGCGGTTGGTTTTTCAGGTGTTGTGCTGGATCCAACGTCGGGGTCATGGAGGATGTCGATCGCTGGATGTTGGAGCTATTCCCAGCTCCAAGTGATCTTTTTCATCCACCTTCTTCCTAATAGCTTTGGACCATCCCCAGCAATGATCCACAAAGGTAACCTGTGCATCTCGCCGCCATGGGACACCTGGACATCCACGCTGCCAACGACTGGGATGTATCGTTTGTGTAGGTGAGCAGTTTCACTTCGATCGGAATCATTTTAGGTCGTTCGATTGGATTGTCCCAGAGTTTCTCAAAGGCTGCCTGATTCATCAGTGACTGGCTCGCGCCTGTGTCCACCTCCATCGTGACTGGAACATCGTTGACTTCAACTTCCATTTTCAATGGAGAACTCTCGGTGGTGCAGGTTAACACTCCGTACAGCTCATCGTCGCTGGACTCCGGATGATCAGCCAACTTTCCATCGACTCGGTGAGTCTGATTTCTCTTGCATATTCGCTGGAGGTGGTCCTTCATGTTACAGCCTTTGCAAGTATAGTCTTTATAGCGGCACTGGTGGGCCCTGTGATTTCCTCCACAGCGCCAGTATGGGGTTGGCCGGTTGGTCACATGTGGCGGACTCAGGATTGTGGGACTCGGGGTTCTGTTCTCTCTTCCCTGAGAGAGACTGCTAGCAGCAGCCCTGCCTCTAAAAGGCACCTTTCGGTTCACAGTACTTGCCGGGTTAGAGTCCTGGGGGTGAGACATCCACTTGGAAACTCAGGCCGAGATCATGAACGCCTGGCTCACGTTAATTGCCTTCTGCAGGGTGACCGTGGTGTCCGCAGAGAGCAGCCTGTGGAGAAGTCCCTTGTGACCGATTCCAATAACAAAGATGTCCCTTCGTGCTTCGGTGAGATGATCGCTAAAATCACATGGTGCAGCCAATCGTCTCAGGTCTGCAGCATATTTTACGATTTCTTGGCCTTCGGATCCACCGGTGGGGAGAGAACCGGTGTCTGGCTGTGAGGATGCTCTCTTTAGGTTTGAGCTGTTCCTGTATCAGCGTTATGAGCTCCACATATGTTATTGTCTTCTCTGGGACTAGCAGGTGCCTGACAAGGCCATAGACGGTGGGCCCACAACTACTGAGCAGGATAGCTCTGCACTTATCAGCCAGCGAGGTCGGGTCGTCTCCCCCCATGTCATTTGCAATAAAGAAGTGTTCGAGCCTTTCCACAAAGGCCTTCCAATCTTCCCCATCGGCGAATTGTTCAAACCTGCCAAGGTTAGCCATTGTCACATGGAAATTCGGATTCTCGTCACCGGTTATTGTGTCTGTAAGCACTCTCGTAATGACTCCACGAGGTAAGGTATTGTACTTGAACTGTGGTTACCTTAGTCCACTTATTGCAGCTCCTGAGTGAGGGTACAGGACTGTGAGCTCCCTTTTATACCTGGTTACCTGTCGTGTACAGGTGACCCCGAGGTCTCCACCAGTTGCACCCTCTGGTGATACAAGCATAGTGCATACAGTGTGAAGATACATCCAATGGTCTTATGTAACTGTACATTGAGTGTACAGTGTGTATACTTATTTTATACATGCACAACAAAGATCATCGGTTAATTAATGGTGCTTTCCCGTGAAAGCAGAATAAAATTTAACAATTATTTAATTTCTGCATTTAGAAAGACATGGGTTAATCACGGATAGTCAGCATGGATTTGTTCAGGGAAGGTCTTGTCTGACTCACTTGATTGAATGTTTTGAGGAGGTAACCAAGTGGATTGATGAGGGCAGTGCGTACGATGTAGTGTATAAGGATTTTAGCAAAGCTTTCGCCAAGTTCCCACATGGAAGTCTGGTCACGAAAGTAAAAGCCCATGGGACCAGGGCAAAGTGGCAAGTTGGATCCAAAATTGGCTCAGAGGCAGGAAGCAAAGGGTAATGTTTAATTAGTGTTTGGGACTGGAAGGGTTGTTCCAGTGGGGTTCCACAGGGCTCAGTGCTAGGTCCCTGGCTTTTAGTGGCAACATCAATGATCTAAACTTAAATATAGGAGGTATGATTAAAACGTTTTCAGGTGATACTAATTTAATCCAGAGAAGTGTGAGGCTGTGTATTTGGGGAGGGCAAACAAGGAAAGAAACACACATTAAATGGTCCGACATTGAGAAGTGTGGAAGAACAAAGGGACCTTGGAGTGCATGTCCACAGGTCCCTGAAGGTAGTAGGCCAGTTGGATAATGTGGTTAAGAAGGCGCACGGAATGCTTGCCTTTATTGGCTGAGGCATGGGATAGAAGAGCAGGTTGGTCATGCCTGAAATGTATAAAACACTGGTTAGGGTACAGCTGGAGTACTGTGTGTAGTTCTGGTCACCGTATTACAGGAATTATGTGATTGTACGAGAGGGTACAGAGGAGATGAACGAGGATGTTGCCAGGCGTGGAGAATCTTAGCTATGAGGACAGATTGGATCGGTTGGGTTTGTTTTCATTGGAACAGAGGAGGCTGAGGGGAGACAACATTGAGATGCATAAAATGATGAGGGGCCGAGATATAGTGGATAGCAGAAGGGTCAACAATCAGGGGGCATATATTTAAAGCAATTGGTAGAAGGTTTAAAGAGGATTTGAAGGTAAAATTCTTCATGCAGAGGTTCGTGGGGGTCAGGAACTCGCTGCATGAAAGAATGGCGGAGGTAGATACCACATGTAAAAAGTATTTGGATGTGCACCTGAAGTGCCGTAACCTGCAGGGTTATGGACCCAGAGCTGGAAAGTGGGATGAAGCTGGATCGCCTCTTCTTGGCCGGGGTTGAAGTGATGGGCCGAAATGGCTGCAAACTTCTATCCTTCTTTCATTCTATGAAAAATGTAAATGTCTAATGTGGGTGTCGAAACCACGACCCTGAGATTAAAAGTCTTATGTTCCACCGACTGAGCTCGCCAGGCTTCTGCCAAACATACCGTTCTCTCACTGATTGCAGACAGGCGCCTGTTGGCTCCGCCCCAGATGTTTAAACTTGCTGTCGAGGAACTGCCAGCATCTTCTTGAATGGTGGACCAGATTCGAGGGGCCGAATGGCCTACTCCGGCCCCTAATCCTTACATGCTTTTCATCTTATAACTTTTCACAGGAGAACAAACTCGCCCCTGAGCATGCATGAGGAGAAAGCTACAGAAAATATTCCCCTCTGTGAGGCGAACGTGTTAACCGCGACACTGCGGAAACATCTCCACTTTCAGCATCAGGTCAGACGGAGATGTTAAGCGGGAGCAGGTGAGCTGCAGAATCCCAGTTTTAAGGAGTTGGTCGTGGTGTCAAACAATGAGTTTCGCTTCATGATTAAAAATAAGAAATGTCAGAAGTTGGATTCAAACCCACACCTCCAGAGAAAACTGCGATCTAATCAACGCACCTTCGACCGCTCGGCGGTGTGTGTGGCCACCTGCAAGTTCATTTTGAACTTGTGTGTCCTGTCACATGAATTAAATGAGGGCAGCAGGCGTATCTCTGCCTGACACCGGGGAAACAATGAGACAGACCTTGGAACAAGGGTCTGGTTATTGCCAAACAGCAAAGAAAATATTAATTCTGAAAGAACAGTGACCCCGACGTGATTTGAACACACAACCTCCCGATCTGGAGTCAGACGCGCTACCGTTGCGCCACGAGGCCTACACAATGTGTTTGAGATGTTCCTCTATATGAAGCTTCAACAACACAAGGGGCTTTAAAATCCCCGTCCATTTCCACCGGGTGTCAGAAGCAACGCTCACCTGCCAGTCACCGTATGTTTTTTTCTTAAACTTTTGTGTTGTTTTCATGGAAAAGCATCATTAATTAACCCGTCACCTTCATTTGCACAATGAAAGAAATGCTAACTGAGGGACAGTCGATACTTCAATCATTTGTCCTGTGCTTTGCGGAGCGGGCAGGGAAGTGGACCTGAGTCCATGATCGCATCGGCCATGATCGTATTAAATGTCGGATCAGGCTCGAGGGGCGTATGACCGACTCCTGCACCTATTTCTTTTGTTCTTATGTTCTTCAGCATGTTAACCCATTTTACACACTGTATTGCCGATGTCACCAGGAATCTGGGGCAACTTTTGTCAAATTTAACAGCACCGGTTATTCCTTCCGTGCAGATAAATTAGAATCCGTCGTGAAGATAAAATCTCATGGTGATCATTTTCAGATTCAACGCAGTAGGATTTCAAATAAAGTGAAAGAATTTTACAGTGAAAAGATTTGGAAGTGTTACTTGTATTTGTATCTTTAATTAAACTTTGTGGCGTCTGACTCCCGTTCATGCCACTGCTGAATAAGAAAGGAGGGTTTGACGTTGACCAGACTGCACTGCCCCAGATATTTGTGAGCTCATCCTTTATATTCAGTGGTTTCTCGCCCTTTGATGGGCTGCAGTGTAGCGGATATCACGTTGGCCTCACATGCGAAAGGTCCCCGGTGGATCTGTTTTCTCTCACTGAAAGTTATCTATTTATTGGTTAAATAAAGAGCAATTCAGGAATAAGGGAGCCTTTTACCAGGAGAATAAATAGCAAATAACGACAGCAAACGCTGGAAATCTCAGCAGGTCAGGCAGCATTTTCCAGGAGACTAAACTCTCATCCGATTGTTCCCTTATAGCAAGTTTAAACATCATGTTTCTACCCAGAATCAAACCCGGTACATTTCATGTATAAAGCAAATGTGATAACCACTACACGACAGAAACCTCTGGCACAACAGCCCCAACAGAGGGGAGCTGACCAGTGAGCTCCCTCTGTGCTGATCGGGAATGTGTTGGCTCACCTGAAACAACTTCTGTCCCACACTGAAAGTTCTCAATCCTTCTCCTCCGCTGCCCTTTACAGAAATGTCACGGTTCACCCAGCCACCGTGTTCACTTCCACATCCTCACAGTGGGGCCACAGAGGCTCCTACCGTCTCCCCGCGATCAGCGAACTCGCCCAGTTTACTAAATTAAACCCGGAACACGTGCCCGGCAAAGGGCAGGAGAAGCCAGATAGTCTGTAAGCTTGGTCTATAGCAGAAAGTATTGGTATTCATGGCGATTACAGCAATTATTAATCGTCCCACAGTCCTCAATTATTTTTATGCGATGAATTGATCGAGAATTGAAATCAGTTTAGTGCGCCGGATCTTAACCCCTCGACCACCAGGGAACGGTTATGATACATGTAGATATATTTATATATATTTATATAGGAACCTGAATATCAACGGCTCACTACCGAGACCTCATGGTGCAACGGGAGTGCGTCTAACTTTGAGTGAGAGAAATTGTTCCACAGTGATATCCATTTCATCTTTTGTTCCCTTTTAAACACTAGAAACTGAGACAGGGGGAATAAATAGAGAAATAAAAGAACAGGGATAGAGACAGAGGAAGAGAGAAGGGGAAAGGTACTGTCCCCACCCAGAACTAATGCAGAAACCCCTCTGCTGTGCTCTTGGTGGCCACCCACAGCCTGGATACACTAACGGGAGAACACCAGCGGCAGGTCGGGGCCATAAAAGGAACGGCAAGCGGCCCTGGGAGCAGCTTGGAGGTCCCGCGAGACTACTCCAGGGAGCAGCGCGAGCTGGTGCAGGAGGGCGGCGGCAGCGAAGAGTGACGTCATCAAGGTCCAAGTCTGTGATTGGAGCGTGGGCAGATACAGCAGGAGCGGCGAGATCGGGGCGAAGGAGCGGCGAGAGACTGTAGAGGGACGTGATCGGGGCCCAGATGAGGCATGAGTTTGGGACCAGGAGCCCAGGGTTAGCACGCGCCAGCCCACACTGCAATATGTGTTTGCACTCGGTCCGTGCAGCAGAGCTGGTCTCCAGTCGTCTTGGATAACCCTTGCCACTGGACCAAGACCTCGCTCTGTCAAGCCCGTGTGATGGCTGGGGTGCAACGGCCACCACACGTTAAAAAAATCCAAGCACAGGCTTCTTCCACCCTTCGGGATGTGGTTCGGGTCCTTCATTGAAACGCCTGTGAAATCATCCTTTTTCGGCGTGAAAGCAAGACACCCTCGTTTCGATTGACCGCCTATGATGATGATGATGATGGATACATTAACGTCGCAACAGCTCATTGACTGCAGGAGTGGGACCGTGCGGCGCTTCAGAAGACATGTCAAAAGGGCAAAGTCACTGATTCCGTCTCATGTGCTGCTCCGATCAAGAACAGCAACACACACTAAAAATGCTTCAATAATGGTTACATCTTATCTCCACATTTGCTAAGCAGGTGGTTTGTTGGTCGAGGGGTATGATTCTTGCTTCGCAGTTGTTACTTAAAATTTGCAGAAGAATCTTGGCTTCAAATCCCAGACCAGCCTTGAGTTTGCATTGAAATTTTGCAAAGAAGGACTTGCGTTTCTGCAGCGTCTGTCAGGAACTCATGATGCCCCAAAGCGCTTTACAGCCGTTGACTTGCCTTTGAAATGTTGTCATTTGAAGAAAGATGTGCCCAAATCACCTCAACTCTTTGCAAACGAGTTCATAGAATCAAATAAGTTTACAGCACAGAAGGAGGCCATTTCGGCCAATCGTGTCCGCGCCGGCCAACAAGAGACTATCCAGCCTAATCCCACTTTCCAGCTCTAGGTCCATAACCCTGCAGGTTACTGCAGTTCAGGTGCACATCCAAGCACTTTTTAAATGTGGTGAGGGTTTCTGCCTCTACCACCCTTTCAGGCAGTGAGTTCCAGACCCCACAACCCTCTGCGTGAAGAAATTTCCCCTCTAAACTTTCGACCAATTACTTTAAATTTATGCCTCCTTGTTGTTGATCCCTCTGCTAAGGGAAATAGGTCCTTTCTATCCACTATATCTCGGACCCTCATAATTTTATACATCTCAATGAGGTCTCCCCTCAGGCTCTGTTCCATGGAAAACAAATCCAGCCTATCTAATCTGTCCTCATGGCTAAGATTCTCCACTGCCGGCAACATCCTCGTAAATCTCCTCTGCACCATCTTCAGTGCAATCATGTCCTACCTGTAATATGGCGACCAGAACTGCACGCAGTCATCCAGCTGTGACCTAACCTGCCCCACCGACCCCATCTCTTGTATTCTATGCCTTGGCTAATAAAGGCAATCATTCCATATTTCTTCTCAACCACCTGAGCTACCTGCCCTGTGACTTTCAGGGATCTCTGGACATGCACTCGCTGGATTCTGGGGAGGACCCAGCAGATTGGAAAACTGCAAATGTAATGCCCCTATTTAAAAAAGGAGGCAGACAAAAAGCAGGAAACTATAGACCAGTTAGCCGAACATCTGTGGTTGGGCAAATGTTGGAATCATTTATTAAAGCAGCAGTAGCAGGACATAGAAACATCGAAACATAGAAAATAGGTGCAGGAGTAGGCCATTCGGCCCTTCGAGCCTGCACCACCATTCAATAAGATCATGGATGATCATTCAGCTCAGTACCCCTTTCCTGCTTTCTCTCCATACCCCCTGATCCCTTTAGCTATAAGGGCCACATCGAACTCCCTCTTGAATATATCTAACACACTGGCATCAACAACTCTGCGGCAGAGAATTCCACAGGTTAACAACTCTCTGAGCGAAGAAGTTTCTCCTCATCTCAGTCCTGAATGGCTTACCCCTTAACCCTTAGATTCTGACCCCTGGTTCTGGACTTCCCCAACATCGGGACCTGTCCAGTCCCGTCAGAATTGTATATGTTTCCATGAGATCCCCTCTCATTCTTCCAAACTCCAGTGATCTCTCGATCCCTTGATTCCCAGAGACTCGAAAAATCTATCTAACGCAGCCTTGAATATATTCAGAGACTCAGCATCCACAGGCCTGTGGGGCAGAAAATTCCAAAGATTCATATCCCTCTGAGTGAAGAAATTCCTCCTCATCTCTGTCTTAAATGGCCAACCCCTTAACCTGAGACTGTGCCCCCTGGTTCTAGACACACCAGCCCGGGGGAAACAACCTCTCAGCATCTACCCTGTCAATCCCCTTCAGAATATTGTGTGTTTCAATGAGATCACCTCTCATTCTTCGAAACTCCGGAGAGTATCGGCCCATTCTACACAATCTCTCAACTTAAGACAGTCCTCTCATCCCAGGAATCAATCTGGTGAACCTCTGTTGTACCACCTCCCAGGCAATTATTTCCTCCCTCAAATAAGGAGACCAAAACTGTGCGCAATACTCCAGGTGTGGCCTCACCAGGGCCCTGTACAATTGTAGCAAGACTTCCTTACTCTTGTACTGTGGGCTGTATATTAGGTACTATGGGCCGAGTGCCCTGTTTTTTTTGCTGTTTCGATGGTTGTATAAAAAGTTATTAAAATTGACAGTTGCTCGGCAAACATATTTGTATTTCCTTCAGTGTACTCCTTACTCTTCAAGGGCTAGATTTTCCCCAAGCAGTTTTGTCGGCGCACTGACCTCAAGCGCACCGATTTTGCGCGCTGGAAACGGCTCGGGGAAAAACTCGCCCCATCCTGGCCGCTGTGTCCAGTCCCCGGAGTCCTGGCGTGGTGTCGATGATGAAGTGGGGGGCGGAGCCAAATGCCTGCGCCGAAAACACTGCCGGCACCTTCGCGCATGGGCAGTAGGGAGAGAAAACTTGGCACTCTGCCATTTTTAAACTGTGTCAAACCCGATGAAAAGCACAGCAGCTTCTCAGCTTCTCCGGTCGCTCGGCGGGCTCTCCCCCCGTCCCTCCCCGATAAAACGCACAGCTCCAGCAGCTGCAATTTCTCCGGTCCACAAGCTCACACTTCTCCGGTGTGTAGAGGCAGTATTTCCACTTCTCTCTTCCACTTGTCTATATCCCTCAGCATTGTTTTCTGGATTTATTCCCCCGGCCTCATTTTATGTGTTTAAAAGGGAACAAAAGATGAAGTGTGTGACACTCTGGAACAATTTCTCTCACTCAAATATATCTATTTAGTGAAGTGAATTAAAGAGCAATTAAAGAATAAGGGAGAAGCCACTGTCGCCCTTTTGACAGGAGAATAAACTCGCCCATGGCTGTTCATCCACAGAAAGTTTAAACATAATCTTCCCGCACGGGATCCTTCCGCGTGGAAAGCAAACGTGATAACGGCTCCACTGCGGAAACCGCTCTGACCAGAAGTACAGCAGAGGGCAGCTGACCAGTGAATGCCTTCTGTGCTGATCGGGAATGTGTTGGCTCACCTTAAACAACTTATGTCCCTCACTGACAGCTGTCAATCCTTCTCCTCCGCTGCCCTTTACACAAACATGTCACTGATCCCCACCCACCACCCCACATCCCCATCGTGTTATCTTCCATGTTAGCACAGTGGGGCCGCGGAGACACCTACTCTCTCCCCGCGGTTAGTGAACTCAGTCAGTCTGTAAAATTAAAGGGGAACAAGTGTCCCGCAAAGGGCAGGGGAAGGGAGAGAGTCTGTAACCTGGGTTTAATTGTTTGTCAAAGGCTACCCGTCCTGTTGTGTATTTCCAGCAGTTTCCTACTTTCACAGGTGGAGATACCGGGGCTGGACCATGCTACTAAAATACAATGAGGTCGGGATAAAAGTTCCTCACATACTCAGGGCAAATTAAATGATTGAAGTTCTACAATGGATTAATTAATGATGTTTAAATCAATGAATCTTTTTTTCCACATGAGATGCATGTAACTCTTTCTTCTAAGGTTTTATTTTTGATGGAAGTGCAATTTCCCTGGCCGGAAATCGACCCAGGGCCGCGGTGGTGAGAGCGCCGAATCCTAATCACTGGACCACGAGAACGCTGCACTGCTGCATCGCTGCATCGTAATGCTTGGTGTCATTATTGTCCTTTTCAATCCACTTGTTTCACACCGAAACACATCGTAACCTTGATCTGAATTTAACGCCACGTCATTCTTTGAAATCACCTTTAAATGATTGGGCAAAACCACTCCTTGTACCACCGAAAAACAGCTTCGATTCCAGGTCAGGGCGGTAACTTCTGTAACAACTTTTTTCAATTCAAAACCTTAAAAAATTGAAGACATGCAGCTAATAAGAAAAAATAAGAATTATTTAAATCACAGTTAAATAACCGATAACCTTTTTCAGGATGAAATAAATATTAATATAGCTACTGAGGGACAGTAGTATCTTTAATCATTCATTTTCTCTTTACATGTGATGAATTTTTATCCCGGTCTCATTTACATGCTGTATGAGAAATTGTAAGTGTTTATGACTCAGTTGTAAAACCATTGATTGTGTGTGTGTCTATTCTTGATAGGAGGAGCACTTGAGACCAAAGTTCCAGTTCGATATATGCATCAATAGAATGAATTTTCACCAGTTCCTTTAAACACAATAACATAATGTATTTTGATTGGACTGGATGGAGGAACACGATCCATGTAAAAAATTGTTATCGTTTTACTTGTGCTGAATGTTCATAAAAGTATTGGAGTGGGAACTCACTGGATAACAGCAAAGCTTGCAATGTTTGCGGAATATATTCGTGCAGCCAAAATGCACAATGACAACCCGGAACTGTGCGGCACCGAATCCTCGGGGAAAAACATTAAAAGGCTTCGCCCGGAGATGGGTTTGGATTACCCACCTTTCAGTTACCAGCCGAATGCGCTAAACCATTGCACCACAGATACACACTGCAAGACATGCAAAACCAGGGTGTCAGTCAGTTAAAGCTTCAGATTGCTCCGACCGGGATGGAACTTATCCACTCTCAGTTGTACTTTTCCCAAGTCAAGTGTGGGACATTCATTTTGGATGTTTGGAAGCAGTCTGGTCCCGCACACTGCAGACACTTCCATGTCACCACCAACCAGCTCTCCGTCAACCGGTGTGATCTACCTTCCAGCCTTCCGGTGCTTTGTCTGTGACGAAGTATGGTTCAAAAGTTTTGGAATAGTTGGTTCCATGGTGTAATGGTGAGCCCTCTTGATTTTAAATCTAGCGATCTGAGTTTAAATCTCGGTGAAACCTAAATTCTTGTTGTCCCAGCTGCTGAAAATTTGGGACAAACAAGTGAAAGACACCTGGTGCTGGTGGGCAGTTTTGTTGCCTTTTTCATTGATGCTTGATCGACAAGTCTAGTTGTCAAATTGTGTGCTCAACCGTCAGTTATCTGCTGCAAATCAGCGGAGGACAAATCATTTTGTTGTCTAATGCTGCCTTTGTCTGCACAATGTGTGCTGACATTATCTGTGCAATATGCATTCCGCAGGATGAATAAAAGCAATGCTTTTTGAAATGCAGGCACTGCATGTTTTGCACTCGATAAAACGTTGCATTTTCTTTTAATTAATTTTACATTAATGCATTGCAATGCCAACGCAGTTTTTACGTGGCAAGATCGATAATTAGCAGAGCGTAATGAAGACATCGCAGAGTTTCTGTTTAAAGAATGGACTCAGTCGAGAATATTTTGTGGATTTTATTTTTCTGAGGCTATATTCCCTGTGCTGGGGACACCCTGCGCAGATATGTAAAAAAGCTGGTTTTGTTAAAACTCCAGAGACCGCATGGCAGTTAGCTGGGACAAAAGAGCTGTCTGTCATCCATTGACAAAAGAGCTGTCGGCCAGGAAGGGGGGCCACTGACAAAGCCACTCTAATTTGTAAAGCACTTCTCACCTCCATCTCTGAAGGAGACACAGAACAATGAACCCACCAGCCTGGCCAGCCAAGGAGGAGCTGGGGCTTTCCCAACACAAAGGCTCAGAGAGATGCCCAGACTAAGGGCCATCAGCCCAATGCATGGGTGGGATGGCCCATCACTGACTAAGTACCCGTGAATAGAAACGAAGGGGTTTTAAAGATTGGCGGGAAAGATAGGGGTAGCAAGACTCCCAGAAAGACAGGGTCCTTTCCACTTTATTTTGAGCTTGGAGCTTGGTGTGAAGCTTGGAGCTTGCAGCTTCAAGCTTGTGTCTAGAGAGAGCCCCCTCTCTCTCTCGCTCTCGCTCCACCGATCGATGTACCAGAGGAAGGGGCCGCAGTACTGCAGAAGAAGCCACCGAGACTGAAGACCAGGCAGTGACTTCCCACAGCTGAGCTGAGCAAGGAAACGGGCTGCGTGTGGTGGTGAACATGGCCGCGAGTGTCCCAAGCCAGCAACCAGATATCCCAGGCCAGCTGGGTAAGGGCTCAGGGTTTTCTCAGAAGTGAAGCTTTTCAGGGCTATTCTTGGAAGGTTAATTCATTGGTAGGGGTGGGGTTAGAATCCACCAGGGAATTACTGCGTGTTACTAGGTTCATTTCTGTACTGTATGTGTATTGTTTGTAACCGGGATTTTATTCTCCACAGAGACAGTGATTTTGTTTAGCAGTGCATGTTTTTGACAGTGTATGTTAGGCCAAATAAATATACTACGATTTATCACGGAAGCATCCCTTTCCATGACTCATTTAATTTATACTCTGAATAATAATTCCCGGATCTAGAACTTTCGTAAGGTGGGGGCGATTCAAACCGTCCGTCTGGCAATTGGGCGAGGATCACAAACACTTACAATATTTACTAAAGGATATACTTGCTTTGGAGGCAGTTCAGAGAAGGTTCACTGGGTTGACTCTGGAGATGAGCGGTCGACTTATGAGAAAAGGTTAAGTAGGTTGGGCCTCTACTCATTGGAATTCAGAAGAATGAGAGGTGATCATATCGAAACGTATAAGGTAATGAGGGAGCTTGATAAGGTGGATGCAGAGAGGATGGTTCCACTGATAGGGGAGACTAGAACTAGGGAGCATAATCTCAGAATAAGGGGCCGCCCATTTAAATCTGTGATGAGGAGGAATTTCTTCTCTCAGAGGGTTGTAAATCTGTCAAACTCACTGCCTCAGAGAGCTGAGAAAGCCACGACATTAAATAAATTTAAGACAGAGATAGCTTCTTCACTGATAAGGGAATAAGGCTTATGGGGAACGGGCAGGGATGTGGACATGAGTCCATGATCGGATCAGCCATGATCATATTAAATGGCGGAGCAGGCTCGAGGGGCCATATGGCCTACTCCTGCTCCTAGTTCTTAAGTTCTTATGTTCTGAATAGCGACACACAAAAAAATGCTTTGATCATGGTTACACCTTATCTTCACGTTTGTCAAACAGTTGGCTCGTTGGCCTCGGGCTGTGATTTCCCTTTGGAGTTGTTCATTGAAATTTACGAGGGGTCCCAGAGGAGCCCTGATATTGCTCGCATATTTTGAAATTGCATCGAACTTTTGCAAAGAAGGACTTGCATATCTGCAGCGCCTTTCAGGAACTCATGATGCCCCAAGGCGCTTTACAGCAATTGAGTTATGTTTGAAGTGTTGTAGTTTGGGGAAAGATGTGCCCAGATCACCAAACATGAACCTCAACTCTTTGCAAAGAGTTTGGTGCAAATAATCAGGCGTCTCAGAGACTTGGACTTTCTTTGAATAAGTTCTGCTTGTACCTGCATTCAAGCTTGAAACAGCAACTGGGCTTCCATCTCACGGGACGTTTGGGGTTGATGTGCGTCGCTTTCAATCTTTGAAATTTCACCAAGCAAAGAAACGGTGAATCCAACTGTCCCTGTAAACATTTAGTTCCCGTTTAATCACAGGAATATCCGCAGTCAGGACCTGAAAAGGAATTCAAACCTAACACTGGCTTCGGGACAATCAGAATACTTTGTCACAGACAAGGCACCGGAAGGCTGGAAGGTAGATCACACCGGTTGCGGGAGAGCTGGTTGGCGGTGACATGGAAGTGTCTGCAGTGTGCGGGACCAGACTGTTTCCACGCATCCACAATGAATGTCCCTCCATTTATTTGTGAAAAGTACCACTGAGAGTGGACAAGTTCCATCCCGGTCAGAGCAATCTGAAGCTTTAACTGTCTGACACCCTGCTTTGGGATGCCTTGAACCTTATACTTCCATCAGTCTCTGTGGCGCAATGGGTTAGCGCGTTAGGCTGTTAACCGAAAGGTTGGTTGTTCGAGCCCACCCAGGGATGCAGTATTTAACTGTTTTTCCCCGAGTATTTGGTGTCGCACAGTCCCAGGTTGTCATTGTGCGTTTTGGCTGCATGAATCTATTCCGCAAATGTTGCCAGCAGTGCTGTTATCCAATTAGTTCCCACTCCAATATTTTATGAGCATTCAGTTCAAGTAAAACGATAAAAAAAATTTCATGGATCATGTTCCTCCATCCAGCCCATTAGAAATAAATTATGTTATTGGGTTTAAAGAAACTGGTGGAAATTGAATCTGTTGATACATATGTAGAACTGGAACTTCGGTCTCAAGTGCTCCTCCTATCAAGCATAGACACACACACAATCAATGGTTTTACAACTGAGTCATAAACACTTACAATTATAAACCATTCTCATACAGCGTGTTAATGAGATAGGGTAAAACCTCATCACATGTAAAGAGAAAATGAATGATTGAAGATACCACTGTTCCTCAGTAATTATATTATTATTTATTTCATTCTGAAGAAGGTTATCGGCTAATTAACGGTGATTAAAAGAATTCTTACTTTTGCACATTGGCTGCATGTCGTCAATTTTATCAGGTTTTGAATTTAAAAATGGGTTACAATGCTGGTTGAATACATGACCCCAAAGTCTTTTTGGGATCATAGGTTGAGTCTCTCTGGTGGTTTACGCTCTCTTGTAGAGCGCCTGAGTTGGGGCTCCAGTTGTTGGGCGCTGGCCTGTGTGTCTGCTGTTTGCGGTGCCTCAGGCCTATCCGGACTGCCCACAGTGACTGGGCT
Source organism: Pristiophorus japonicus (assembly GCF_044704955.1). NCBI lineage: Eukaryota > Metazoa > Chordata > Chondrichthyes > Pristiophoridae > Pristiophorus > Pristiophorus japonicus. Next base: position 1,189,422 of record NW_027250967.1, read on the forward strand.
CTCCTCCCTTTGGTTTCGGTGTTCGGTCACCTGTGCTAGAGTGAACTCTATATCATGTTTTTCCTCTGCTTCTTCTATGGGGTTGCTGAACCTCCTTTTTGTTTGATCCACGTGTTTGCGGCAGATTTGTCCATTGGTAAGTTTAACTACCAGAATCCTATTGCCCTCTTTGGCAATCACAGTGCCTGCGAGTCATTTCGGCCCTGCAGTGTAGTTGTGGACAACAACAGGGTCGTTTACACCAATATATCGTGCCCTCGCATTCCTGTCATGGTAGTTATATTGTGATTGGCGCCTGCTCTCAACAATTTCTTTCATGGTGGGGTGTATAAGAGATAACAGGTTTTGAGCGTCCTTATCATTCGCAGCCCTGCGGGTGGAACCCCTGTGAGCGAGTGTGGTCGAGATCTATTGGCCAACAGGAGGCGTGATAAGTGGCTTTGTAGGGAACCCCCTTGGATTCTGAGCATCCCCTGTTTGATTATCTGCACTTTTCGATCTGCCTGGCCGTTTGAGGCTGGCTTGAACGGTGCCTTTCTGACATGGTTAATTCCATTGCCTGCCATGAAGTCCTGGAATTTAGTGCTTGTGAAGCACGGGCCATTGTCGCTGACCAAGATGACCGGTAGACCATGGGCGGTGAACATTGCCCGTAGACTTTCTACCGTGGCAGAGGATGTGCTTGAATTTAAAATGTCACACTCGATCCATTTGGAGTGGGCGTCTACTACAACCAAAAACATTTTTCCGATGAAATGACCTGCGTAGTCATCATGGATGCGTGACCAAGGCTTGGCGGGCCATGGCCAGGGGCTAAGGGGGGCTTCCCTGGGCGCATTGCCCAGCTGGGCACACGTGTTGCACCTGCGAACACAAACTTCCAGATCTGCATCTATCCCTGGCCACCAAACGTGTGACCTGGCAATTGCCTTCATCATGACAATGCCCGGATGCTCATTGTGGAGTTCTCTGATGAACACCTCTCTGCCCATCTGGGGCATGACTACACAGTTTCCCCACAGTAGGCAATCGGCCTGAATCGAGAGTTCATCCCTGCCCCTGTGAAATGGTTTAAATTCCTCAGGGCATGCCCTGTACCTGGCTGCCCAGACCCCATTCAGGACACATTTCTTGACTAGAGACAAAAGCGGGTCTCTATTTGTCCAGACTTTAATCTGACCGGATGTCACAGGTGAGCCTTCACTTGCGAAAGCTTCAACAGCCATGACCATCTCAGCGGCATGCTTGGTAGCCCCCTCAGTGGTGTCTAGTGGGAGCCTGCTGAGTGCATCGGCGCAGTTTTCAGTGCCCGGTCTGTGCCGAATTGTGTAGTCATAGGTGGCTAACGTGAGTGCCCACCTCTGTATCCGGACCGATGCGTTTGCATTTATGGCCTTGTTGTCGGCCAAAAGGGATGTTAGGGGTTTGTGATCCGTCTCCAGCTCAAATTTCCTGCCAAACAGGTACTGGTGCATTTTCTTTACCGAATATACACATGCAAGCGCCTCCTTTTCTATCATCCCGTAGCCCCTTTCTGCCTGGGACAGACCTCTGGAGGCATAAGCTACCGGCTGTAACTGACCCTTGGCATTGACATGCTGCAACACACACCCGACACCATAGGACGACGCATCGCACGTTAACACAAGTTTCTTACATGGGTCATATCGCGTTAACAGATTGTTGGAACATAACAAATTGTGTGCTCTATTAAAAGCCCTTTCCTGGCTGTCCCCCCAGACCCATTCGCGACCTTTGCTTAGGAGCACGTGTAGCGGCTCTAGCAGCGTGCTCAATTTGGGAAGAAAGTTACCAAATAGTTCGGGAGCCCCAGGAACAAACGCAGCTCCGTCGTGTTCCGGGGTCTGGGTGCTCTCTGGATCGCTTCCGTCTTGGACGCAGTAGGGCTCATCCCGTCTACTCCTACCCTCATCCCCAGGAATTCTACCTCTGGAGCTAGGAAGATGCACTTCGCCTTTCCCTGTCGCAGCCCTACCCGGTCCAGTCTGCGTAGCACCTCCTCCAGGTTGTGGAGGTGTTCTTCAGTCTCGTAACCCGTGATGAGGATGTAATCCTGAAAAACCACCGTCCCTGGAATCGACTTGAGGAGGCTTTCCATATTTCGTTGGAAGATCACGGTGGCTGAGCGAATCCCGAATGGACATCTCTTGTACTCAAACAACCCCTTGTGTGTCGTGATGGTGGTCAGCTTCTTCAACTCTCTCGCCAGCTCCTGGGTCATGTAAGCTGAGGTCACGTCCAATTTTGAAAAAAGTTTGCCACCGGATAGCATCGCAAAGAGGTCCTCCGCTCTCGGTAGCGGGTACTGGTCTTGGAGTGACACCCGATTGATGGAGGCCTTGTAATCACCATATATCCTGACTGACCCATCCGCTTTGAACACCGGTACAATCGGGCTCGCCCAGTCACTGAATTCGACTGGCGAAATGATACCTTCCCTCAGCAGGCGGTTCAATTCACCTTCTATCTTTTCCCGCATCACGTATGGCACCGCTCTGGCCTTGTGGTGTCCTGGCCTGGCTTCCGGGTTTATGTGAATCACCACCTTGGCCCCCATGAAAGTGCCAATGCCGGGTTGAAATAATGAGTCAAACTTGTGCAGGATCTGTGAGCATGATACTCGCTCCACAGATGAAATAGCATTGACATTGCCCCATTTCCAGTTCACGACAGCAAGCCAACTCCTCCCCAGTAGTGCGGGACCGTCCCCCGGGACAACCCAGAGTGGCAACCTGTTCTCCGAATCTTTGTGGGTCACGATGACCGTGGTGCTGCCAAGCACCGGAATGATCTCCTTGGTGTATTTCCATAGTCGTGCGTCAATCGGTGATAATTTTGGCCCTACTGGCCTTGGACGCCCACAACTTTTCAAACTATTTGATACCCATCAGGGACTGGCTAGCCCCCGTGTCTTGCTCCATTGATACTGGGATGCCACTGAGGAGCACTTTCATCATTATCGGTGGCGTCCTGGTGTATGAACTGTATACGTGCTCCACATGAACTCACTGAACTTCAGCTTCCAGCGATTTCCCCCAGCGTTCATTTCTGCAATTTCTGTAGGCATTTTGCTCATTTCTGCAAATTCCGGCTGAGTTTGTGCCTCCATGCCTCCAACATGAGCTGTTGTTGGAAACAAAAGGTCCCTTGCTAGTTAATCGTCCCTGACAACACGTGTGACTATCCTTGAGTGTGCCATTAGCAAGTGTTGATGGTCCCATTACTGGCCACATTGTCCCTTGCAATGGCGTGAATCGCCGTTCAGCTTGCCATTATCTCTGTCGAACTCCCCCTCTGGGTTCGACTACATGTTGGGGCATGCCCGATTGCCCTTGTCTGCCTGGAGAACTGTGTTCTGCTTCAACAATGTTGATTCTCTGTCCCAACCATTACTTAACACAGTATCTCTCGTCTATTCTGCTAGCGGCCATGCTCACGTGGTTAAAATCCCAATTTTTTGTCGCCATTGATACATCCGTACTCTACAGTATAAATGCACACGAGGCCCATGCTTGATAGAAGGTCAGTCTGTGGCCTGTCCTTTGTTCCTTTGCACTCAAGTGATGAAAGTGGGTGGAGCTTCCCCTTTTATACCTGAAGGTCCAGGTTAGGAGTATCTCCCACAAGTTCACCTCCTAGTGGTCATTTTTCTCACAGTGTACAACTGAGGTCAGATTATATATGCGTTACAATGTTGGTTGAATACATGACAATAAGCACTTAAAATTTTAAACCATTCTCCTAAAATACATTGTGTAAACGAGATAGGGATAAAAGTTCATCACATGGAAAGAGAAAATGAATGATTGAAGCTCGTAAAAGATCCTCTCGGAATGAGTGATCACAATATGCTTGAATTTGTCATACAGATTGAGGGTGAGGAAGTAGTGTCTCAAACGAGCATATTATGCTTAAACAAAGGGGACTACAGTGGGATGAGGGCAGAGTTGGCTGAAGTAGACTGGAAACACAGACTAAATGGTGGCACAATTGAGGAACAGTGGAGGACTTTTAAGGAGCTCTTTCACAGTGCTCAATAAAAATATATTCCAGTGAAAAAGAAGGGCGGTAAGAGAAGGGATAACCAGCCGTGGATAACCAAGGAAATAAAGGAGAGTATCAAATTAAAAACCAATGCGTATAAGGTGGCCAAGGTTAGTGGGAAAATAGAAGAATGGGAAAATTTTAAACGACAGCAAAGAATGACAAAGCAAGCAATAAGCAAAGGAAAAATAGATTACGAAGGTAAACTTGTGCAAAGCATAAAAAGCAATAGTTAAAGCTTTTACTGATATATAAAACGGAAAAGAGTGACTAAAGTAAATGTTGGTCCCTTAGAAGATGAGAAGGGGGATTTAATAATGGGAAATGTGGAAATGGCTGAGACCTTAAACAATTATTTTGCTTCGGTCTTCACAATGGAAGACACAGAAACCATGCCAGAAATTGCTGGTCACAGGAATGTGGGAAGAAAGGACCTTGAAACAATCACTATCACGAGGGGGTTAGTGCTGGACAGGCTAATGGGACTGAAGGTAGACAAGTCCCCTGGTCCTGATGAAATGCCAGGGTAGTAAAAGAGATGGTGGAAGTTATAGCAGATGCATTCGTTATAATCCACCAAAATTCTCTGGACTCTGGGGAGGTACCAGCGGATTGGAAAGCAGCTAATGTAACGCCTCTGTTTAAAAAAGGCGGCAGACAAAAGGCAGGTAACTATAGGCTGGTTAGTTTAACATCTGTAGTAGGGAAAATGCTTGAAACTATCATGAAGGAAGAAATAGCGGGACATCAAGATAGGAATAATGCAATCTAGCAGACGCAGCATGGATTCATGAAGGGGAAATCATGTTTAACTAATTTACTGGAATTCTTTGAGGATATAACGAGCATGTTGGATAGAGGTGTACCGATGGATGTGGTGTATTTAGATTTTCAAAAGGCATTCGATAAGGTACCACACAAAAGGTTACTGCAGAAGATAAAGGTCCGCGGAGTCGGTGGAAATATATTAGCATAGATCGAGAATTGGCTGGCTAACAGAAAGCAGAGAGATGGGATAAATGGGCCCCTTTCAGGTTGGAAATCGGTGATTAGTGGTGTGCCACAGGGATCGGTGCTGGGACCACAACTGTTTACAATATACACAGATGACCTGGAAGAGGGGAAAGAGTGCAGTGCAACAAGATTTGCAGATGACACAAAGATTACTGGGAAAGCAGGTTGTGTAGAGGACACAGAGAGGCTGCAACGAGATTTAGATAGGTTAAATGAATGGGCTAAGATTTGGCAGATGGAATACAATGTCGGAAAGTGTGAAGTCATCCACCTTGGGAAAAAAACAGTAAAAGGGAATATTATTTGAATGGGGAGAAATTGCAACATGCTGTGGTGCAGAGGGACCTGGCGGTCCTTGTGCATGAATCCCAAAAAGTTAGTTTGTAGGTGCAACTGGTAATCAGGAAGGCGAATGGAATGTTGGCCTTCATTGCAAGAGGCATGGAGTACAAAAGCAGGGAGGTCCTGCTGCAACTGTATAGGGTATTGGTGAGGCCGCACCTGGAGTACTGCATGCAGTTTTGGTCACCTTACTTAAGGAAGGATATACTAGCTTTGGAGGGGGTACCGAGACGATTCACTCGGCTGATTCCGGAGATGAGGGGGTTACCTTATGATGATAGATTGAGTAGACTGGGTCTTTACTCGTTGGAGTTCAGAAGGATCTTGTAGAAACATTTAAAATATTGAAAGGGATATCAAGATAGATGCAGAGATATTGTTTCCACTGGTCGGGGAGACTAGAACTAGGGGGCACAGACTCAAAATACGGGGGAGCCAATTTAAAACCGAGTTGAGAAAGAATTCGTTCTCCCAGAGGGTTGCGAATCTGTGGAATTCTCTGCCCAAGGAAGCAGTTGAGGCGAGCGCATTGAATGTATTCAAATCACAGATAGATAGATTTTTAACCAATAAGGGAATTAAGGGTTATGAGGAGCGGGCGGATAAGTGGAGCTGAGTCCACGGCCAGATCAGCCATGATCTTGTTGAATGGCGGAGCAGGCTCGAGTGGCGAGATGGCCTACTCCTGTTCCTAATTCTTCTGTTCTTATGTTCTTATGTACCACTATCCCTCAGTAACCATATTATCATTTCTTTAATTCTGCAAAAGAAAGTTATCGGTTCATTGAACATGATTAAATGAATTCATTTTTTCACATTTGCTGCATGTTGACATTTATATAGGGCTATTAGTTTGAAAACTGTGTTGTAAATATTATCTCCCTGACCAAGAATCGAACCTGTGTTGCGGTGGTACAAGGGGTGGATTCAGTGAATTATTTGAATGTGATCTCAAGTGGCGTGAATTTCAGATCACGTTTACTGTCGGCACCTTTAATAATGACTCCACCAGGCAGGGTATGATACTTAAACTGTGTAGACGTGTAGTCCTTTATTTGAAGCTCCTCGAGTGAGGACACCAAGCTGTGAGCTCCTTTATATACTGGGTTGCAGGTAACCTTTCGGTCTCAAGCAGCAGCATCCTCTGGTGTAGGTCAGGTGTGTAGAGTGTAAGAGTACATTCAGTGTTGCATAGCAGTGTTACAGACATCACACAGTAAACAGGCATGCAGACACAACAGTTACAATCTGTTTCGGTGTGAATCAAGTGAACTGAAAATGACAATAATGTCATTGACTATAATGATGCAGCAATAAAATGGTATATCGGTCCCTGGTTGTCGAGTGCTCAGGAGTCCATGCTCTCAACGTTGTGTCCTGGGTTCAATTCCCACCCTCGGAAGTTGTACTTTTAGTTCAAAACCTTATAAAAAAAAAGAGATCATTTATTTTACAGATCTGTATGCAAATCATGTATAAAAAATAAGAATCATTGACTTGAACATCATTAATTAATACATAAATTAATTTGTAAATATTTTACCATTTATTTTGCCATGAGCCTGTGAGGAACTTTTATTCCGATCTCATTGGGTTTAATTGTGGTACAAATGACGAACCGGGTGCTGGGTTAAGGAAAGGTTTACGTAGTGTAGCCATTATCATGTTCACGTCCCACATGAAATGTACCTGGTTTGAGCCTGGGCGCGTGCTTTATTTTAGAATATATTTGCTGTGAAATACATTGAACAAAAGTAGCCCCAGGTTCCGTGTCTTATGAGCAATGAACATTTTAAACCAATCTCCTAAAATACAGGGTGAGTAAAGTCAGATTTATGGATTGAGTCGGCACAACTAGAGCTTTCTGATCCAGAGGATTCGGGGGGTGCGTTAATTTGGGAGTTTGAAAAGAACCTTTTTGACTTGTGCAGCTTCGGTCAGAGAAATGTTTGTGAAAAGATTTTTTCACAAAAAGAGACTCAGAATTACACCTTCTGGCTTAACACTTCTCTCTGGGCACTAAGTTTAGCAGGGGTTTCTGTACTGTAGTGGTCATTGCGTTTGTCTCAGACACGAAAGGTCCCAGGTTCGAGCCGGGATCAAAACATTATTTTAGCATATAATTGCTGTGAAATAAATTGAAAAAAGTACTCCAGGTTCCTTGTCTTCTGAGCAATGAACATTTTAAACCAATTTAAAAAATTCAGAGTGTGTTAAGTCAGATAGGGTGTAAAATATCATCTATGATGAAAGCTCCTGAAATTCTTCCAGTTCAGTTATTGAAGTATTGACTGTAAGTCTGCTAAACAATTCGGGTGGGAATATTAGCCCAAAAATTCCGGTTGGAGGCTTCCCGCGGACAATTCCTTTCCGATCGGTGATGTTTTAATCACCCCGCCTCCCACAGAGTTTAATTAATTGCATGTAATTATTTGAAAAAAGTTTGAATTAAAAAGTTACTTTCCGAACTCGGGCTCCCTCTGTGAATGCCTAACCACTAAACGAGCAGGATACGCATTAAATAATTTAATTCCAGACGTAATATTTTCTTTGCTGTTTCACAATAACCAGACCTATGCTCCAAAATCTGTCTCACCGTTTCCCCGGTGTCAGTCAGAGAAGCACATGGGACTGAATCAGTGACTTTGCTTTTTCGTCCTGTCTTCTGAAGCGCCGCACGGTCCCACTCCGACAGTCAATGAACTGTTGGGACATTAGTGTATCCAGGCTTTGGGTGGCCACCCCGAGCGCAGCAGAGGGGTTTCTGCATTAGTTCTGCGTGGGGACAGTATTTCCCCTTCTCTCTTCCTCTTGTCTGTATCCCTCTGCTTTGTTTTCTGTATTTATTCCCCGGCCTTATTTTACGTGTTTAATGGGGAAGAAAAGATGAAGTGTGCGACACTCTGGAACAATTTCTCTCACTCAAATATATCTATTTAGTGAAGTGAAATAAAGAGCAATTAAAGAATAAGGGAGAAGCCACTGTCGCCCTTTTGACAGGAGAATAAACTCGCCCATGGCTGTTCATCCACAGCAAGTTTAAACATAATCTTCCTGCACGGGATCCTTTCACGTGGAAAGCAAACGTGATAACGGCTCCACTGCGGAAACCGCTCTGACCAGAAGTACAGCAGAGGGCAGCTGACCAGTGAATGCCTTCTGTGCTGATCGGGAATGTGTTGGCTCACCTGAAACAACTTCTGTCCCTCACTGACAGCTGTCAATCCTTCTCCTCCGCTGCCCTTTACACAAACATGTCACTGATCCCCACCCACCACCCCACATCCCCATCGTGTTATTTTCCATGTTAGCACAGTGGGGCCGCAGAGGCACCGACTCTCTCCCCGCGGTTAGTGAACTCAATCAGTCTGTAAAATTAAAGGGGAACAAGTGTCCCGCAAAGGGCAGGGGAAGGAAGAGAGTCTGTAACCTGGGTTTAATTGTTTGTCAAAGGCTACCCGTCCTGTTGTGTATTACCAGCAGTATCCTACTTTCACAGGTGGAGATACCGGGGCTGGACCATGCTCCTAAAATACAATGAGGTCGGGATAAAAGTTCCTCACGTACTCAGGGCAAAATAAATGATTGAAGTTCTACATTGGATTAATTAATGATGTTTGAATCAATGAATCTTTTTTACCACATTCGATGCATGCAACTCTTTCTTATAAGGTTTTAATTTTGATGGAAGTGCAATTTCCCTGGCCGGAAATCGACCCAGGGCCGCGGTGGTGAGAGCGCCGAATCCTAATCACTGGACCACCAGGGAACGCTGCATTGCTGCATCGCTGCATCGTAATGCTTGGTGTCATTATTGTCCTTTTCCATCCACTTGTTTCACACCGAAACACATTGTAACCGTGATCTGAATTTAACGCCAAGTGATTCTTTGAAATCACCTTTAAATGATTGGGTAAAACCACTCCTTATACCACCGAAAAAAAGCTTCGATTCCAGGTCAGGGCGGTAACTTCTGTAACAGCTTTTTTAAATTCATAAAATAATAATTCATTTAATCATCGTTAAATAACCGATAACCTTTTTCAGGATGAAATAAATAATAATATACTTACTGAGGGACAGTAGTATCTTTAATCATTCATTTTCTCTTTACATGTGATGAATTTTTATCCCTATCTCATTTACATGCTGTATGAGAAATTGTAAGTGTTTATGACTCAGTTGTAAAACCATTGATTGTGTGTGTGTCTATTCTTGATAGGAGGAGCACTTGAGACCGAAGTTCCAGTTCGATATATGTATCAATAGAATAAATTTTCACCAGTTCCTTTAAACTCAATAACATAATTTATTTTGATTGGACTGGATGGAGGAACATGATCCATGTAAAAAATTGTTATCATTTTACTTGTGCTGAATGCTCATAAAAGTATTGGAGTGGGAACTCACTGGATAACAGCAAAGCTTGCAATGTTTGCGGAATATATTCGTGCAGCCAAAATGCACAATGACAACCCGGAACTGTGCGGCATCGAATCCTCGGGGAAAAACATTAAAAGGCTTCGCCCGGAGATGGGTTTGGATTACCCACCTTTCAGTTACCAGCCGAATGCGCTAAACCATTGCACCACAGATACACACTGCAAGACATGCAAAACCAGGGTGTCAGTCAGTTAAAGCTTCAGATTGCTCCGACCGGGATGGAACTTATCCACTCTCAGTTGTACTTTTCCCAAGTAAAGGGTGGGACATTCATTGTGGATGTGTGGAAGCAGTCTGGTCCCACACACTACAGACACTTCCATGTCACCACCAACCAGCTCTCCCACAACCGGTGTGATCGACCTTCCAGCCTTCCGGTGCCTTGTCTGTGACGAAGTATGTTTCAAAAGTTTTGGCATAGTTGGTTCCATGGTGTAATGGTGAGCCCTCTTGACTTTAAATCTAGTGATCTGAGTTTAAATCTCAGTAAAACCTAAATTCTTGTTGTCCCAGCTGCTGAAAATTTGGGACAAACAAGTGAAAGACACCTGGTGCTGGTGGGCAGTTTTGTTGCCTTTTTCATTGATGCTTGATCTACAAGTCTAGTTGTCAAATTGTGTGCTCAACCGTCAGTTATCTGCTACAAATCAGCGGAAAACAAATACTTTGTTGTCTAATGCTGCCTTTGCCTGCACAATGTGTGCTGAGATTATCTGTGCAATATGCATTCCGCAGGATGAATAAAAGCAATGCTTTTTGAAATGCAGGCACTGCATGTTTTGCACTCGACAAAACGTTGCATTTTCTTTTCATTAATTTTACATTAATGCATTGCAATGCCAACGCACTTTTTACGTGGCAAGATCGATAATTAGCAGAGCAGAATGAAGAGATCGCAAAGTTTCTGTTTAAAGAATGGACTCAGTCGAGAATATTTTGTGGATTTTATTTTTCTGAGGCTATTTTCCCTGTGCTGGGGACACCCTGCGCAGATATGTGAAAAAGCTGGTTTTGTTAAAACTCCAGAGACCGCATGGCAGTGAGCTGGGACAAAAGAGCTGTCAGTCATCCATTGACAAAAGAGCTGTCGGCCAGGAAGGGGGGCCACTGACAAAGCCACTCTAATTTGTAAAAGCACTTCTCACCTCCATCTCAGAAGGAGACACAGAACAATGAACCCACCAGCCTGGCCAGCCAAGGAGGAGCTGGGTCTTTCCCAACACAAAGACTCAGAGATGTCCAGACTAAGGGCCATCAGCCCAATGCATGGGTGGGACGGCCCATCACTGACTAAGTACCCGTGCTTAGAAACAAAGGGGTTTTAAAGATTGGCAGGAAAGATAGGGGTAGCAAGACTCCCAGAAAGACAGGGTCCTTTCCACTTTATTTTTAGCTTGGAGCTTGGTGTGAAGCTTGGAGCTTGCAGCTTGCAACTTGTGTCTAGAGAGAGCCCCCTCTCCCTCTTGCTCTCGCTCCACCGATCGATGTACAGAGGAAGGGGCCGCAGTACTGCAGAAGAAGCCACCGAGACTGAAGACCAGGCAGTGACTTCCCACAGCTGAGCTGAGCAAGGAAACGGGCTGCGTGTGGTGGTGAACATGGTCGCGAGTGTCCCAAGCCAGTAACCAGATATCCCAGGCCAGCTGGGTAAGGGCTCAGGGTTTTCTCAGAAGTGAAGCTTTTCAGGGCTATTCTGGGGAGGGTAATTCATTGGTAGGGGTGGGGTTAGAATCCACCAGGGAATTACTGCGTGTTACTAGGTTCATTTCTGTACTGTATGTATGTTGTTTGTAACCGGGATTTTATTCTCCATAGAGACATTTCGTTTAGCAGTGCATGTTTTAGCCAGTGTATGTTACACCAAATAAATATACTATGATTTATCACCGAAGCATCCCTTTCCGTGACTCATTTAATTTACACTCAGAATAATAATTCCCAGATCTAGAACTTTTGTAAGGTGGGGGTGATTCAAACCGTCCGTCTGGCAATTGAGCGAGGATCACAAACACTTACAATATTTACTAAAGGATATACTTGCTTTGAAGGCAGTTCAGAGAAGGTTCACTGGGTTGACTCCGGAGATGAGTGGTTGACTTATGAGAAAATGTTGAGTAGGTTGGGCCTCTACTCATTGGAATTCAGAAGAATGAGATGTGATCTTATCGAATCGTATAAGGTAATGAGGGAGCTTGATAAGGTGGATGCAGAGAGGATGGTTCCACTGATAGGGGAGACGAGAACTAGGGAGCATAATCTCAGAATAAAGGGCCGCCCATTTAAATCTGTGATGAGGAGGAATTTCTTCTCTCAGAGGGTTGTAAATCTTCCGAACTCACTGCCTTAGAGAGCTGAGAAAGCCACGACATTAAATAAATTTAAGACAGAGATAGCTTCTTAACTGATAAGGGAATAAGGCTTATGGGGAACGGGCAGGGATGTGGACTTGAGTCCATGATCGGATCAGCCATGATCATATTAAATGGTGGAGCAGGCTCGAGGGGCCATATGGCCTACTACTGCTCCTAGTTCTTAAGTTCTTATGTTCTGAATAGCGACATTCAAAAAAATGCTTTGATCATGGTTACACCTTATCTTCACGTTTGTCAAACAGTTGGCTCGTTGGTCTCGGGCTATGATTCTCCTTTTGGAGTTGTTCATTGAAATTTACGAGGGGTCCCAGAGGAGCCCTGATATTGCTCGCAAATTTTGAAATTGCATCGAACTTTTGCAAAGAAGGACTTCCATTTCTGCAGTGCCTTACAGGAACACATGTCACCCCAAAGCGCTTTAAGGCCGTTAAGTTATGTTTGAAGTGTTGTAGTTTGGCAAAAGCTGTGCCCAGATCACCAAACATGAATCTCAAATCTTTGCAAAGGAGTTTGGTGCAAATAATCAGGCGTCTCAGGGACTTGGACTTTCTTTGAATAAGTTCTGCTTGTTCCCGCATTCAAGCTTGAAACAGCAACTGGGCTTCCATCTCACGGGAGGTTTGGGGTTGATGTACGTCGCTTTCAATCTTTGAAATTGCACCAAGCAAAGAAACGGTGAATCCAACTGTCCCTGTTAGCATTTAGTTCCTGTTTAATCACAGGAATATCCGCAGTCAGGAGCTGAAAAGGAATTCAAACCGAACACTGGCTTCGGGACAATCAGAATACTTTGTCACAGACAAGGCACCGGAAGGCTGGAAGGTAGATCACACCGGTTGTGGGAGAGCTGGTTGGCGGTGACATGGAAATGTCTGCAGTGTGCGGGACCAGACTGTTTCCACACATCCACAATGAATGTCCCTCCATTTATTTGTGAAAAGTACCACTGAGAGTGGACAAGTTCCACACCGCTCAGAGCAATCAGAAGCTTTAACTGTCTGACACCCTTGTTTGGGATGCCTTGAACCTTATACTTCCATCAGTCTCTGTGGCGCAATGGGTTAGCGCGTTCGGCTGTTAACCGAAAGGTTGGTGGTTCGAGCCCAACCAAGGACGAAGTGTTTAACTGTTTTTCCCCGAGTATTCGGTGTCGCACAGTCCCAGGTTGTCATTGTGCGTTTTGGCTGCACGGATCTATTCCGCAAATGTTGCCAGCAGTGCTGTTATGCAGTTAGTTCCCACTCCAATATTTTATGAGCATTCAGTTCAAGTAAAACGATAACAATTTTTTACATGGATCATGTTCCTCCATCCAGCCCACTCGAAATAAATTATGTTATTGGGTTTAAAGAAACTGGTGGAAATTGATTCTATTGAAACATGTATAGAACTGGAACTACGGTCTCAAGTGCTCCTCCTATCAAGAATAGACACACACACAATCAATGCTTTTACAACTGGGTCATAAACACTTACAATTTTAAATCATTCTCATACAGCGTGTAAATGAGATAGGGATAAAACTTCATCACATGTAAAAAGAACATGAATGATTGAAGACACTACTGTCCCTCAGTAATTATATTATTATTTATTTCATTCTGAAGAAGATTATCGGCTAATTAACGGTGATGAAAAGAATTCTTACTTTTGCACGTTGGCTGCATGTCGTCAATTTTATTAGGTTTTGAATTTAAAAATGGTGTTACAAAATTTATCGCCGAGACCTGGAATCAAAGCTGTTTTTCGGTGGCATAAGAAGTGGTTTTCCCCAATCATTTAAAGATGATTTCAAAGAATCACGTGGCGTTAAATTCACATCACGGTTACGGTTTGTTTCGGTGTGAAACAAGTGGATAAAAAAGGACAATAATGTTAAATAAAGAGTAAAGCTACCACTACACAGTCACATCAAAGCCTCCCAGGGCAGGTACAGTACGCGTTAGACACAGCGTAAAGCTTCCTCTACATTGTCCCATCAAACTCTCCCAGGACAGGTACAGCACGTGTTAGATACAGAGTAATGCTCCCTCGACACGATCCCATCAAACCCTCTCAGGACAGATACAGCCCGTGTTAGATACATAGCAAAACTCACTCTACACTGTCCCATCAAGCTCACCCAGGGCAGGTACAGTACGCGTTAGATACAGAGTAATGCTCCCTCTGCACTGACCCATCAACACTCCCATGGCTGGTACAGAACGGGTTAGATACACAGTAAAGCTCCCTCAACACTGTCCCATGAAACTCTCCAAGGGCAGGTACAGCATGGGCTAAATACAGAGTTCAGATTCTTCTAAACTGTCCCATCAAAAGCCCCTTGGGCAGATGCACCACGGGGTTAGATACAGAGGAAAGCTCCCTCTACATTGTCCCATCAAACTCTCAGGGCATGTACAGCACAAATTAGTTACAACATAAATCTCCCGCGACACAGCCCCATCAAACTCTTCCAGGGCAGGTGCATGGTGCATATGCAATAGCTCAGCAGGCTTACTACCGTGAACTCAATCAGGTGCATCCTGACCGAAATTTTCTAGCTCTCGAACAAAGGATTAAACATGGAGGCTTTCTTTATATACAAGAGTTGCATGTGTGTTCCTGTGGCCCAATGATCTTCGACGGTTGGTCCCCCTGGTGGCAGGTAAACCCGGGCATACATACATTACAGTGCAGCACGTGTTTAAATCTCCCTCTACACTATCCCATCAAACCCTCCCAGGGCAGGCACAGCACAGGATAGATACAGAGCAAAGCTCCCACTATACTGTCCCATCAAACCCGTCAGGGCAGGTACAGTACGGATTAGATACAGATCAATGCCCCCTCTACATTGTCTCATCAAAGACTCAGAGGGCAGGTACAGACTAAAGCTTCCTCTACACTGTCCCATCAAACTCTCCCAGGACAGGTACAGCACGTGTTAGATACAGAGTAATGCTCCCTCCACACTATCCCATCAAACCCTCTCAGGACAGATACAGCCCGTGTTAGATACATAGCAAAACTCACTCTACACTGTCCCATCAAGCTCACCCAGGGCAGGTACAGTACGCGTTAGATACAGAGTAATGCTCCCTCTGCACTGACCCATCAACACTCCCAGGGCTGGTACAGAACGGGTTAGATACACAGTAAAGCTCCCTCAACACTGTCCCATGAAACTCTCCAAGGGCAGGTACAGCATGGGCTAAATACAGAGTAAAGATTCTTCTAAACTGTCCCATCAAAAGCCCCTTGGGCAGATGCACCACGGGGTTAGATACAGAGGAAAGCTCCCTCTACATTGTCCCATCAAACTCTCAGGGCATGTACAGCACAAATTAGTTACAGCATAAATCTCCCGCGACACAGCCCCATCAAACTCTTCCAGGGCAGGTGCATGGTGCATATGCAATAGCTCAGCAGGCTTACTACCGTGAACTCAATCAGGTGCATCCTGACCGAAATTTTCTAGCTCTCGAACAAAGGATTAAACATGGAGGCTTTCTTTATATACAAGAGTTGCATGTGTGTGCCTGTGGCCCAATGACCTTCGACGGTTGGTCCCCCTGGTGGCAGGTAAACCCGGGCATATATACATTACAGTGCAGCACGTGTTTAAATCTCCCTCTACACTATCCCATCAAACCCTCCCAGGGCAGGCACAGCACAGGATAGATACAGAGCAAAGCTCCCACTATACTGTCCCATCAAACCCGTCAGGGCAGGTACAGTACGGATTAGATACAGATCAATGCCCCCTCTACATTGTCTCATAAAAGACTCAGAGGGCAGGTACAGACTAAAGCTTCCTCTACACTGTCACATCAAACCCTCCCAGGGCAGGTACAGTATGGGTTATATACAGAGTAAAGCTCCCCCTATATTGTCCCATCAAAGACTCACAGAGCAGATACAGCCCATCTAAGATATACAGTAAACCTTCCTCTAGTCTGTCCCATCAAACCTTCCCAGGGCAAGTACAGCACGCGGTTAGATACAGAGTAAAGCTCCCTCTACACTGTCCCATCAATCTCTCCCAGGACAGGTACAGCACGGGGTTAGATACAGAGTAAAGCTCCCTCTACACTGTCCCATCAATCTCTCCCAGGGCAGGTACAGCACGGGTTAGATACTGAGTAAAGCTCCCTCTACACTGTCCCATCAATCTCTCCCAGGACAGGTACAGCACGGGGTTAGATACAGAGTAAAGCTCCTTCTACACTGTCCCATCAATCTCTCCCAGGGCAGGTACAGCACGGGTTACATACAGAGTAAAGCTCCCTCTACACTGTCCCATCAATCTCTCCCAGGGCTGGTACAGCACGGGTTAGATACAGAGTAAAGCTCCCTCTACACTTTCCCATCAATCTCTCCCAGGGCTGGTACAGCATGGGTTATGTTAGCACAAATTTTTTTCTGGAAGAATCACTCGACATTCGGGGTCGGTACCAATCCCAAAATGTCCTTTATTACACTGGCGGGGAGAGAGCCTCTGGTCCAACTCCAGGCATTCCACTCCACCGAACAAAGAAATTCATCGATATTTATATGTTTTACAACAGTTCATTACAATTGCTTAGCCCATGTCAGCTGGACACAATCCAATCATAACGACTATAAATTACAAATCGATTCCACTGGGACAATGGAATTGGCCCCCAGGCACCAGGGGACTGTGTGATCACCTCATGTTTTAGCTGGGGCTTATTCATGGCCTCGTGAGATTCTCCAGATCCCCTTATCTCTACTGTCCTTGGGTTCTGTCTGCACCTAACCTCCTTATCCTTACACAGTCACAGGAATTTCTTTGTTCAGTATTCTGCTGGGACATCTTGTCAGTGGTTTGTTGATTAAGGATGTTCTGCTGAGCTCGCTCTTTCCAGTGTTCCTGTACATGGAACTGCAGTGTCATCAGCCACCCAAAAATGTATTCAAGCTAACTGTTAGCTGAATTCCCCTAGTGCTTTGCAGAATCCCTGGCAGCCATTTTATATCTGGCTACCATTTTACACATACATATATGCATACATATATTCAGCAGGTGCCTTTGCCTTTGCCCAACAACAATCCCGCCTTTCGGTAATGGACTAATCCTAGTCTCCTATAACCGACAACATTATTTGTTACTCGACTTATATTTTTATGTACCACCCGGTACTTCCTGTCACAACGTGCTGGCCAGTCACGTGGTGTCAGAAGTCCCAGTTGCTTAGATCAAATTGATATAGTTCAAATTCCCCTGTCCCTCCGCTGGACAAGTTAATTTATTTACTTGAGCCCTGATTCTGATACTCCTTTGTCGTGCATAATGCCTGCAGAAACGACAGGCCATGACTCTCCATGTTAGTGCTAAGACCAGCTGTATCCCTACCAGTATGTGTGATATTATTCCAATCCAGGGGTGGATGTTTACATTCATGCCCCAGTCCCAGACCCTCCTGCACCAACTCTGGTTTTGTAACTCTTGGTCAGTATCCTTCTCCAGTATTTCAATCTTTGTCTGTAGTTGGTGGTAGAGTCTGACACACTGGCCTACTCTGAGTCTTAGTTCCCTTGATACTGCAACTAAATGTGGGATAGGGTCCTGCTCTGGCTCGTCATAATCCTGCAGGTGATCGTGGAGCTGATCGATGGCGTTAATGATTTTGGGCCTCGGTGTCTAACCTGGATAATGCGGGCTTGTCCTATTGTGAGGTCGTTGGGCCGTGAAGCAAAAGTTTGGTTGCGAGATCTGGCATTGTAAGCCATTGTACCGATATGAATGTGCCGTGGTAGAGACACAGTATTTCCCTTTGCCCCCGTAACCTGTTCTGGCAAAATGTGTGGGGGCAGGTACTATTTCCAATACACATCCATCGGTTGGATGAAATCCACATTCGACTAGTTCTCCCTGTCCCACCGGGTGAGGGCACACCGTAATGTCACCCGTCTGCTTGCATCCCCTCAGGGGGATCCCATAGAGTGTGTTGTCTCTGCGGACAGCAGGGGCTGCGGTCAGATAGTAATGGAGGGAGTTGTTTTCCCGTATGATCCCGATATTCTACATTTGATAAAGGGGAAACGGTCCTGAATCTTTTGTGACTATAGGTATCATCAGGGCTATTCCCACTCCGGCAGCTTTGCTCATTCGGCAGTTTGGGATTACTGGGCATACTCTGGTTAGTCCCTTCAGAGTGCAATTACCCAGTGTCCCCTTCAGTTTGGCCAAATGAGCCAGATGTGGGCTGTCTATCCAGTCTGGCAACTCCCCTCTTTGGATATGATCGTGGCTGTGCCGTATCTGTCCGACCATCCACAGGCCACAAGCGTGACAGAGTTGTCCCTGTCTCAGTTTTGCGGTATCTTCTCTCTCTCTGTCGAAAAGGTGATTGATTGTTTTTGCCTGAGCTTCCAGGACCGAGAGGCCATCCAATTGGATTTCAGCACCCTCTCTTCCAAGTTCGGATTGACCTTCCTGAGTCTGCTCTGCCCGTTCTAATAATCCCTTCATCACCCCTTTAAGCTGCTCCACCCTTTCATTTAGCCTTTGTATGTCCAGTGAGTTTACTATGGAGGTTCCGGCATTAAAACCGGTCGCAACATCATTAACTATTTCCCTCTTAGTCCTATGAACTGGCTCCTGTCCTCGGAATCTACTGGCACCCATGGCATCGGCAGCCTGCTGCATTACAACTTTACTTGATACATTATACATATTTCTTGCCTGTTCTGTACAATATTCCGGCATCTGTATACCTGAGATATTGATCAGGACAGGCACAATTTCATGCTTGACATTATCATACAATAGTTCACCCTCGTTGGACAGCACAATCCCATTTTCCGGTCCCCTTCTAATTGTTGGACATGACAATTCCATGGGCAGTGTGGTGGTTCTTATGGGGCGTGGTGTCGGAGGGGGTGAGAAGCATACATACAACGATATTGCGGCAGCCTCTACCTCCTCATAGTATCCACACAGGCCCACCCCCTCTTTGTGGGTGACTAACGGTTGTGGCTGGGCAGGAGGCGCGCAAATTATTCCAAAGGTACATTCATCGGGCCCCCCCAGCCTCCCTTCGTCTAATGCAACTGCTTCTTGTACCTGTGGAGCATCGCACACATACTCTATTCTTATCCGGATTCATTTGCAGCCACGCGTTAAAATAAGTTCTGTCCTTGCTCCAGTCCTTGACTGCTGGAATGCATATTTCGTCAGTCAAAGTAAACAAAACCCTATAGTTGATGCAGTTGTGTCGTTCTTGCGTGTGCTGCATCTCTCGTAGTCCGTCTGTATTATCCAGTGCTTGTGTGGGCCTCAAGGTTCCCAGTATCATGAGTCCCCAGAGTCGAAGTCACCACTGCGGTCCCATCTCGGTGATGGTTTTATCTGCAAATTTTTAACAGATAGCCTGGTCGTCACCAGGTGTTAGGTTCTGGTCTACTTGTGTCGCGGTCACTCTGTGGAATCGGAGGTAAGGGTTAGGTTATCCATATTCTTTATAGTCTTACCACCTCGATCACTTCATGTCCCTGTCTGGGCTGCCGTCGGTTTTTTATTTGAGCCTGCTGTGTTCGAGCCTGCACGATGACCCATCTAAATATTATCCAAACTCTAATCAACACCAATGCCACCACTATTCCTCCAAACATCCCAGTCTGCTTTACTGTTAGGTTGGGTTTGTGGACTACACCGACCCACCGTGGGATACATTGGCTCGATTGCCACAGGTGATGGTGCTTTGGCTGCACACTGCACTATAAGTCTGGTCCTGTTTTTTAAAATCTCTTCCAGCTTATTTATCTTCGCTTTTAACTCTTGACCAGCTAGTTCTGTTTTATTTTTATTCTGACTATCCCACCATTTCCACTGTCTGTCAGGTGAGTCTTCTTTATTTTAGGAAGAAATTCAAATTAGTAAGGTCCAGTGTAAAACAGCTGTCAATGTAAAGGGTTAACTCCTTTACAGGTTTGTAAGAAGGCCTGATGTCATTACGTGACTTCGCGTAATCATCCAAATCTTTGTGCCTTCAAAACTTGCTTCGAAATTAGGAATCCGTTAAAACAACAGAAATCATTCATAAAGTGGTCACAATAAAAATCTTCTCATCGGGAAAGACAGCATTTTAGATTAAACTCCAATTTTTTTGCTTAACATCTAATTCAAGTACTTGCCAAAGATTTTTGTTGAAATAAGAACACACATTTTTAATAGCTATTTTGTTTACTGAAATCCAATGTTCACACAAGCTGTTAACATGCCAACATTTCGGGGTTTTTTTAACAGTCCCGTTCAATGGGCAAATCTTGTGTTTTATTTCTCTCTCTGCTGAGTTTGCATAGCTTAGATCTTTTCTCCTTGTTATTTTCAAAACCCTCCTGCTTGTTTAGACTGTTCGGGACTTTTCTTGATTAATAACGTCTATTCTGGAAATCTTTTCAAACTGCAGTGAAACTTTCTCGTAATTTAAAATCATTATCAATGGAGAGTGTCTTTTACCTCCTCCAATTTTTTTTTCCTTTTCCCAATTAAACCAATATCTTTTTCACAGCCAATATCAACTAGTATTTAGTAAGTTATAGAAACATAGAAACATAGAAAAATAGGTGCAGGAGTAGGCCATTCGGCCCTTCTAGTCTGCACCGCCATTCAATGAGTTCATGGCTGAACATGCAACTTCAGTACCCACTTCCTGCTTTCTCGCCATACCCCTAGAACCCCCTAGTAGTAAGGACTTCATCTAACTCCTTTTTGAATATATTTAGTGAATTCGCCTCAACAACTTTCTGTGGAAGAGAATTCCACAGGTTCACCACTCTCTGGGTGAAGAAGTTTCTCCTCATCTTAGTCCTAAATGGCTTACCCCTTATCCTTAGACTGTGACCCCTGGTTCTGGACTTCCCCAACATTGGGAACATTCTTCCTGCATCTAACCTGTCTAAACCCGTCAGAATTTTAAACGTTTCTATGAGGTCCCCTCTCATTCTTCTGAACTCCAGTGAATACAAGCCCAGTTGATCCAGTCTTTCTTGATAGGTCAGTCCCGCCATTCCGGGAATCAGTCTGGTGAACCTTCGCTGCATTCCCTCAATAGCAAGAATGTCCTTCCTTAAGTTAGGAGACCAAAACTGTACACAATACTCCAGGTGTGGCCTCACCAAGGCCCTGTCCAACTGCAGCAACACATCCCTGTCCCTGTACTCAAATCCCCTCGCTATGAAGGCCAAAATTCCATTTGTTTTCTTAACCACCGGCTGTACCTGCATGCCAACCTTCAATGACTGATGTCCCATGGCACCCAGGTCTCGTTGCACCTCTCCTTTTCCTAATCTGTCACCATTCAGATAATAGTCTGTCTCTGTTTTTACCACCAAAGTGGATAACCTCACATTTATCCACATTATACTTCATCTGCCATGCATTTGCCCACTCACCTAACCTATCCAAGTCACTCTGCAGCCTCATAGCTTCCTCCTCGCAGCTCACACTGCCACCCAACTTAGTGTCATCCGCAAATTTGGAGATACTAGATTTAATCCCCTTGTCAAAATCATTAATGTATAGTGTAAACAGCTGGGGCCCCAGCACAGAACCTTGAGGTACCCCACTAGTCACTGCCTGCCATTCTGAAAATTGCCCATTTACTCCTACTCTTTGCTTCCTGTCTGACAACCAGTTCTCAATTCATGTCAGCACACTACACCCAATCCCATGTGGTTTAACTTTGCACAGTAATCTCTTGTGTGGGACCTTGTCGAAAGCTTTCTGAAAGTCCAAATATACCACATTAACTGGTTCTCCCTTGTCCACTCTACTGGAAACATCCTCAAAAAATTCCAGAAGGTTTGTCAAGCATGATTTTCCTTTCACAAATCCATGCTGACTTGGACCTATCATGTCACCTCTTTCCAAATGCGCTGCTATGACATCCTTAATAATTGATTCCATCATTTTACCCACGACTGAGGTCAGGCTGACCGGTCTATAATTCCCTGTTTTTTCTCTCCCTCCTTTTTTAAAAAGTGGGGTTACATTGGCTACATTCCACTCGATAGGAATTGATCCAGATTCAATGGAATGTTGGAAAATGACTGTCAATGCATCTGCTATTTCCAAGGCCACCTCCTTAAGTACTCTGGGATGCAGTCCATCAGTCCCTGGGGATTTATGGGCCTTCAATTCCATCAATTTCCCCAACACAATTTCCCGACTAATAAGGATTTCCCTCAGTTCCTCCTCCTTACTCGACCCTCTGACCCCTTTTATTTCTTTTTCCATCGCAAACACTTTTTTTTCCAGCACTTACTTAGGACGTTACGTCTTTTTTTTCCAAACCTTTTAGTTTTATTTTATAAAAGAGATCAGATTTAACTTTTTGTTTTAAATGTATCGCATTTTGTTGTGCCTTTTCTTTACCAGTGGTACTTGAAACCTTCACAACAAAATTAACTCTTCACTGTTCCCATCCTAATTTCTGCTCCCCTTTTGTAGAATTTGTATTTATTTTTGAATTACAAAATGTCAAATATGGTATTACTGGATTTTTTTGCCTAACTTCCGTTTTAGAAGCTGATCAAAAACTCTAATCTTTTGCTCTGTAACTTCAATTTTGTGGTCCTATATCTCATAAATTACATCTTTTTTAAGCTTCAGTTCCTGACGCAGTATGTGTACTTTTATTAAAAAGGCTTCCAAACCCAAGATTTTCCGATACAACCGAAATAATTATCAATGAGAATCACCTGAAATATCTCAAAATCACAATTCAAGTATTGTACTGCCAATCTGTAATTTAAAAATCTCTTTCCTGAGCTAAAAGCTTTCGCGTCAAGGTTTTACACAAAGGAAAAATGGGAGCGTACTTCACCAGCCTGCAGCCTCCAGAGACACAGGCTTTTTTTAAAGACATTACAGCTTCCCTTCTTCATTCTTTATCTCATTCCTAGACAGACGTTCACAAAAGTCTCTTTTCATTCAGCAAAGTTTATTGTTTGGCTGGCTCTATTCTTGGATCCATACTTCACTTAAGATCATCAATATCAGGTTTTTTTATTTCTTACATATTGATGAACCTCCTCTGTTAATGTTATGTGGGCTTGAAGAATCAAGACCACGGATTTCTCATCTTTATCTTTCCTTTCCTTCTCCCACCATTCCCGTTGATTTGCTGGCGGGTCCTGGGGGTTCCATCCTTACTTAATCATCTTCTCAATTAGTTTCTTTTGTTTTTCCGCCAGGTTGCGGGTAAGGGACCCTTCTAGTCCCCACATGAAATTACTTGCTTTATTGGCCATTCCTGGGTTGGACTAGAACCGTTAGGAATCGACTCTCAGAGGTCCACATTCTTCCTAGTGTAACTTGTAGTAGACCGTCTCCTGGCTACTGTCAGATCACAAGTTCTGCAATTACACAAACTTATACAATTCTTAAAACGCATTTAAGCAATTCCCGCAGTGCCCCACGCCTCCTCAACGACTACCTACCACCGTTTTGTCTGTCGGTCCGACCCTGTTCACAGGTTTGGTTTCCTTTGTCGCTGTGCACCGCCTGGTCTCCGGGGTATATTTTCAAAATATATACTGGTTCCGGGAGATGTCGCTCAGTATCACGATCCCACGGTCTAAGTGTGTGCCCTACGCCTACTTAGTTCCTGGCCGTCACGTGGGACAAAAGTCCTCTTAATTCAGGCTCAGGCTAGGCTTTTGAGATATTAGACCATCTCCTCGTGTCTGTTAACCGGCCTCCACCTTCCGCACCCTTTACAATTAAAATGTTTTGATACTCACCCAGGTTTTTCCAAGGACTTCCAGCGACTCCGCGAAATCCTGTTCATGACGCCACTGTCAGCGCAAATGTTTTCATGGAAGAATCACTCGACACTCGGGGTCGCTTCCAATGCAAAAACGACCTTTATTACGCCGGCAAGGAGAGAGCCTCTGGTCCAACTCCAGGCACTCTACTCCGCCAAACAAAAAAATTCATCGATATTTATATGTTTTACAATCGTTCATTACAGTTACTCAGCCCACTTTGGCTGGACATAATCCAATCATAATGATTATAGATTACATATAGGTTTAAATGGGCCAATAGAATTAAGTCCGGTACATCAGGGGGCTGCGTGATCAGTTCATGACAGTTGGGGGCTGATTCATATCCGTGTGATGTTTTCCAGACTTCCCTTATCTTCGTTAATCATTTGTTCCACCGGTGCCTAGCTCCTGATCTCCGTGGTTGCTAAGCACCCCATCTGGGGGTCACTGACTTGACGACATTCCGTACTAGGTACCGCAGTGTTCTGTATACTATCTTGCCTCAAGTTGTTGATTCAAGACATTCCTGGTACCAGGCTCTGCAGGGTCAGCGCTCAGTCAGCAGTTTTAGCTAACTTGGCTCACCGAGTCCCCATCATGCTTTGCTAAGCCCCCTGGCAGCCATTTTATATTTGGCTAACATGTTAAACATACATACATTTATATATTCAGCAGGTGCCTTTGCCATCCTACAACAGTGTCTTTCAATTTGTTTATTTACACTTTTTACCTGCTTGTTTCCTCTCTCTTTCAAACTCACTTTCTTTATTTTTGCTTTATAATTCCAGCATTACTTCCCTCCCTACTGAATAGATTCTCAGGTTCCCATCCCGCTGCCAAATTAGTTTAAACCCTCCCCAACAGCACGAGCAAACCACCCCGCGAGGATATTGGTCCCGGCTCTGTTTCAGTGCAAACTGTCCGGCTTGTACAGGTCCCAACTCGCCCAGAAGTGGTCCCGATGCCTCAGGAAACTAAAGCCCTCCTGCCTGCACCATCTCTCCAGCCACGTATTCACCTGCTCTATCCTCCAATTTCTGTACTCACTCGCTCGAGGCACGGGGTGTAATCTGGAGATTACTACCTTTGTGGTCCTGCTTTTTAATCTCTCTCCTAGCTCCCTAAACTCTGCCTGCAGGACCTTATCTCTTTTGCTACCCATGTCATTGGTCCTGATATGGACCACGATCTCTGGCTGTTCACCCACTCCCCGAGAATGGAGGTGATGGTGTTCCCATGCGCCTGCTGCCCTTGTCCTTCCAGGCGGTAGAGGTCGCGGATTTGGGAGTAGCTGCCGAAGAAGCCTTGGTGAGTTGCTGCAGTGCATCTTGTAGATTGGACACACTGCAGCCACGGTGCACCGGTGGTGGAGGGAGTGAATGTTGGAGGTGGTGGATGGGGTGCCCAATAAGTGGGCTGCTTTTTCCTGGATGGTGTCGAGCTTCTCGAGTGTTGTTGGAACCGCAATCATCCAGGCAAGTGGAGAGTATTCCATCAGACTCCTGACTTGTGCCTTGTAGATGGTGGAAAGGCTTTGGGGAGTCAGGAGTTGAGACACTCACCGCAGAATACCCAGCCTCTGACCTGCTCTTGTTGCCACAATATTTATGTGACTGGTCCAGTTAAGTTTCTGGTCAATGGTGACCCCCAGGATGTTGATGGTGGGGGATTCGGCGATGATAATGCCGTTGATAGACGAGCCTGCTTCAGTTGTATGTTCCTCTCGCTGATTGCTGCCAGGCGACTGTTGGCTCCGCCCCGTGGGTTTACCTCGAACTTCAAACCACGAACTCGGTTCTCCTGAATTCCAAGGTGTGTACGGAAATCAATCATCAAATGCCCTGTCATTAACCACAGGGGTTCCGGCAATTTTCTGATCACAAAGCGCTTTAAGTCCTTGTCCTTGTCCAGAAAATTGCAGACGTGGAAATTTGGGAGTTTTTGACTTTGAAAGGAGAACATTGTTGTTTTGTGCAGCTCCGGTCAGAGAAATATTTGTGAAAGGAACTTTTTGCAGAGAGAGGGATTGAGCATTTCAGCTTGTTGCTGAACACGCTCTCTGGGCACTGAGCTAAGCAGCAGCTTGCGAAGTTTAGTGGTGATCACGTTCGCCTCACATGTGAAAAGTCCGCAGCTCGATCATGGACAGAAACATTGTTGTTGAAACAAAAACATGTCTGCAATAAAATTGAACAAAAGCATTCCAGGGTACATTGACTCATGAGGCAAACTACCTCAGGCCAGGGCCAAAGCTCCCTGTACACCGAGCACAGGCTGAGGAAAACCCCAGGGAAGAGGATATCCCGGTCACTGGGACTTCCAGCTGCACTGAACAAGTGCCCGGTCTGAAACTTTCCAGAGTAATAATTTGTAACAAATACATCCAACAGTTAGGATGGCCGAGCGGTCTAAGGCACTGCTCAGGTCACAGTCTTCTCTGGAGGCATGGGTTTAAATCCCACTCCGAACATTCATTGTGTTTAATTTCAAAATCATTTGTTTTGACACCACTCTGAAGTGCTTTGGGACATCCATCCAACTTCATAAAATTACTCCACTTCAATTACAAACGGTGTTATCAAATTTACTTCCCAAACCAGGAATCGATCCCAGGTGGCTGAAGCACGTTCCTTTCGCGACAGCCACCTGGGATCGATTCCTGGTTTGTGAAGGTGCCCTCTAAATATCTCGCACTGCTAATTTAAAAACACGGTTATAATTTGTTTCGGTGCAAAAGAAGGCAGGCTCGAAGGGCCAAATGGTAGACTCCTGCTCCTGGTTCTTGTGTTCTTATGTAGATCACAGAACAAATGATTAAATTATCAACTCTCCCTCAGTTCGCATTCCTTTTATTGTGCAAAGAAGATCATGGGTTCATTAAAGATGTTTTCCCGTGAAAGCAACATAAAGTTTAAGGAAAATAATTCGCCCAACTCGAACCCACGACCCTGAGATTATGAATCTCATGCTCTACCGGCTGAGCTCGCCAGGCTGCTCAACATCTACCCTGTCAATCCCCTTCAAAATATTATCCGTTTCAATGAGATCACCTCTCATTCTTCTAAACTCCAGAGAGTATCGGCATATTCTACACAATCTCTCACCATAGGACAGTCCTCTCATCCCTGGAATCAATCTGGTTAACCTCTGTTCTACCACCTCCAAGGCAAGTATATCCTTCCTCAGATAAGGAGACCAAAACTGTGCGCAGTACTCCAGGTGTGGTCTCACCAAGGCCCTGTACAATTGTAGCAAGATTTCCTTACTCTTGTACGATGGGCTATATATTAGGTACTATGGGCCGAATAACCTGTTTTTCTGCTTATTCTACGGCTGTATAAAAAGTTATTAAAATTCGGTCGTCGCTCAGCAAACATATTTGTATTTCCTTCAGTGTGCAACACATGTGGCTGGATTAATGATGATTGAAACAATTAATGTCACAGTCTCTCACAGACTTGAATTATTTTTGACAACTTGCTCTGTAAAAATGCTTTCCCTGACTAATGGACTAAGGTCACCACAGTTCAAGTACAATACCTTACCTCATGGAGTTATTACTAGAGTGCTTACAAACACAATAACTGGTGACGAGAATACGAATTTCCACGCGACAATGGCTAACCTTGGCACGTTTGAACAATTCGCCGATGGGGAAGATTGGGAGGCCTTTGTGGAAAGGCTCGAACACTTCTTTATTGCGAACGACCTGGCGGGAGACGACCCGACCTCGCTGGCTGATAAGCGCTGAACTATCGTGCTCAGCAGTTGTGGGCCCACCGTCTATGGCCTTGTCAGGGACATGCTAGCCCCAGAGAAGACAACAACATATGTGGAGCTCATAACGCTGGTACAGGAACAGCTCAAACCTAAAGAGAGCATCCTCACAGCCAGACACCGGTTCTCTCCCCACCGGTGGCCTGAATGCCAAGAAATCGCAAAATATGCTGCAGACCTGAGACGATTGGCTGCACCATGTGATTTTAGCGATCACCTCACCAAAGCACTAAGGGACATCTTTGTTATTGGAATCGGCCACGAGGGCCTTCTCCACAGGCTGCTCTCTGCGGACACCACGGTCACCCTACAGAAGGCAATTAACGTGAGCCAGGCATTCATGATCTCGGCCTGCATCTCCAAGTGGATGTCTCACACCCAGGAATCTAACCCGGCAAGTACTGTGAACCGACTGTTGCCTTTTAGAGGCAGGGCTGCTGCTAGCAGTCTCTCTCAGGGAAGAGAGAAGAGAACCCTGAGTCCCGCAATCCTGAGTCCACCACATGGGGCCAACGGGACAACGGGCCAACCCCATGCTGGCGCTGTGGAGGAAATCAAAGGGCCCACCAGTGCCGCTATAAAGACTATACTTGCAAAGGCTGTAACATGAAGGGCCACCTCCAGCGAATATGCAAGAGAAATCGTACTCACCGAGTCGATGAAGAGTTGGCCGATAATCCGGAGTCCAGCGACGATGAGGTGTACGGAGTGTTTACCTGCACCACCGAGAGTTCCCCGTTGAAAATGGAAGTTGGAATCAACTATGTTCCAGTCACGATGGAGGTGGACACAGGGACGAGCCAGTCACTGATGAATCAGGCAGCCTTTGAGAAACTCGGGGACAATCCAATCGAACGACCTAAAATGATCCCAATCGAAGTGAAACTGCTCACCTACACAAACGATACATCCCAGTCGTTGGCAGCGTGGATGTCCAGGTGTCCCATGGCGGCGAGATGCACAGGTTACCTTTGTGGATCATTGCTGGGGATGGTCCAAAGCTATTAGGAAGAAGGTGGATGAAAAAGATCACTTGGAGCTTGGAAAAGCTCCAACCTCCAGCGATCGACCTCCTCCGCGGCCCCGAAGTTGGATCCAGCACAACACCTGAAAAACCAACCGCCCAACTCGACTGTGAGGCGACGAGACAGAACGCGCAACCCAACGGCGAGATGATCCAGCCCCAACAACCAGACCTCACCTTCCAGGCTCCAGTGGCAGGACTTCAGAGAAGAAAGTTCACGCAGAAGGTAACTTCCCGGCTTCCGTGGCAGAACCTGGGGAGAAAAGGATCACCGCAGCCTACCCCATGGAGAGAAAGAAGATGGCGTCCAAACCACGAGGTGAAGCGCCTGAAGTCAAGATGGCGGCAGCCAGACCAAAAGGGAGCAACACGTGATGCCGAGCGGCGAACCGGATTGTGGTAAAGTTTGCAAGACCCTCTAAAAAGAGACCGGCAACCCATCACAATTAAAGGGACAGTTCCACTCTTGAGTGGGCAAATGCATGGCAGATGAAGTATAATGTGGATAAATGTGAGGTTATCCACTTTGGTGGTAAAAACAGAGAGACAGACTATTATCTGAATGGTGACAGATTAGGAAAAGGGGCGGTGCAACGAGACCTGGGTGTCATGTTACATCAGTCATTGAAGGTTCGCATGCAGGTACAGCAGGCGGTTAAGAAAGCAAATGGCATGTTGGCCTTCAGAGCGAGGATATTTGAGTACAGGGGCAGGGAGGTGTTGCTAGAGTTGTACAGGGCCTTGGTGAGGCCACACCTGGAGTATTGTGTACAGTTTTGGTCTCCTAACTTGACGAAGGACATTCTTGCTATTGAGGGAGTGCAGCGAAGGTTCACCAGACTGATTCCCGGGATGGTGGGACTGACCTATCAAGAAAGACTGGATCAACTGGGCTTGTATTCACT
The DNA here is from genome assembly GCF_044704955.1 of Pristiophorus japonicus. Lineage (NCBI taxonomy): Eukaryota > Metazoa > Chordata > Chondrichthyes > Pristiophoridae > Pristiophorus > Pristiophorus japonicus. Next base: position 1,219,145 of record NW_027250967.1, read on the forward strand.
GGAGTTCAGAAGAATGAGAGGGGACCTCATAGAAACGTTTAAAATTCTGATGGGTTTTGACAAGTTGGATGCAGGAAGAATGTTCCCAATGTTGGGGAAGTCCAGAATCAGGGGTCACAGTCTAATGATAAGGGGTAAGCCATTTAGGACCGAGATGAGGAGATACTTCTTCACCCAGAGAGTGGTGAACCTGTGGAATTCTCTACCACAGAAAGTAGTTGAGGCCAATTCACTAAATATCTTCAAAAGGGAGAAGATGAAGTCCTTACTACTAGGGGGTTCAAGGGGTATGGCGAAAAAGCAGGAAGGGGGTACTGAATTTGCATGTTCAGCCATGAACTCATTGAATGGCGTTGCAGGCTAGAAGGGCCGAATGGCCTACTCCTGCACCTATTTTCTATGTTTCTATGTTTCTATGTTTATACAGCGATGAAGGTGATACATAATTAAAAGATGTAACTGACAATTTCAAGTTGGTAAATGTAACTAATCATGATAAGTCGGGTACTTGCGATCAGAACCAATGTATTGTGAGAGTAAACGAAGTGATGACGTGCGATTTACATGTCTGCCGACAAAACCAAGGGCAACCTCCCGTCAGCACCCAGGTCCCGCGACCATGTAGCCTGCCCCTCCGGGACCAATGTGATACCCCAGGGAGTGTGGCCACACACAGAGGGAGCATACCAGCTGCAGGGCCAGTGATCAGCGGACGTCAAAGGCACCACTACCGGTACCCTGCCCCCGTTCGGCTCCAAATCTCTGGCCACCAGGGCCAGTACTGGGAGCGAGCGGATAGCACCCTCCTGACCTCCCAACAGGACCTGGGATGACCAGGCTCCCACTATCGCTGAAGAGCAGCAGGGAGACACCGCAGCCTTCAAAGGAGGACAGGGAGGCCACACACTCCTGTGGCTCTGCCGACTACGAGGCAACGGCAAAGGCTCTGAGACTCAGCCAGGTGAGCGATCTGAGCCCACCCAGCTGGCAGGGGACACAGCGCCGCCATCAGACAACCTGGACACAGTCTGGTTACTCTGGAACTAGTGTCCTCACCCACCTGCACCTACACAACCCAGGGGCAAGACTGTGACACCACGTATATACCTTACCTGCAAAAAGTACTTGTTCCACTACTGTAGAACCCAAACAGTGATGTAACTAATCCGATGTTTTTTTGTTCTTTCTGTCTTTACAGGTCTGCACATGCAGATGTTGAGCCACACACAGGTTCTATGTATGGGGCGGGGGAATGGATGTATGTAGCCATGGACACACATGGATCACACCCAGAACCCACACAACCCCCACTGCAACCTCCAACCATCCAATGCTGACCATTTCCCAATGTCGTGGTAATAAGGACTTGGGGGTCCACAGGGAGAGAACCAAGCCAAAGCATTGACAAGGTGCAAGAGCTTTGGGCACTCAAGTCTCGGGCCAGAGCACACAATGAAAAGGCCAGTGGCACAAGACTAAGGGGAGAGTGATGTTGTGTCTGTATAATATAAGTATACTCCCTGTACACTCAATGTACAGTTACATAAGACTACTGGATGTACCTTCACACTGTATACACTATGCCTGTACCACCAGAGGGTGCAACCGGTGGAGACCTCGGGGTCACCGGTACACGACAGGTAACCAGGTATAAAACGGAGCTCACCATACTGTACCCTCACTCAGGAACTGCAATAAATGGATTAAGGTCACCACAGTTCAAGTACAATACCTTGCCTCATGGAGTCATTACTTGAGATCTTACAGACACAATAGAAAGAGATTAAACATTAAATGGGAGGACATTGATAATTGTAGAGGAACAAAGCGACCTGGGAGTGCATGTCCACAGATCCCTTAAGGTAGCAGGCAAGGTGGATTAGCTGGTTAAGAAGACATGCAGAATGCTGGCCTTTATTAGTCGAGGCCTAGAATAAGAGAGCAGGAGGGTTATGCTTGAATATAAAACACTGGTTTGGCCACAGCTGGAGAACTGCGTGCAGTTCTCGTCACCACTTTACAGGAAGAAGACTGTGATTGCACTGGAGACTTACAGAGGAGATTTCGAGGATGTTATCGGGAGTGGAGAATCTAAGCTATGAGGACAGATTGGATTGGCTGGGGTTGTTTTTCTTGAAACAAAGTAGGCTGATGGGAGGCATCATTGAAGTGTATACAATTATGAGCGGCCTTGATATAGTGGACAGAATGGGCCCATTTCCCTTAGCAGAGGGGTCAACAACCATGGGGCATAAATTTAAAGTCTTGGTAGTAGGTGTAGGGGGGATTTGAGGGGAAAATTCTTCATGCAGAGGGTTGTGGGGGTCTGGAACTCACTGCTTGAAAGGGTGGAAGAGGCAGAACCGCTCACCACATTTAAAAAGTGCTTGGATGTGCACCTGAAGTTCCGTAACCTGCAGGGTTATGGACCGAGAGCTGGAAAGTGGGATTAGGCTGGAGAGCCTGTTATTGGCCGGCACGGTCACAATGGGCCGAAATGGCCTCCTTCCGTGCTGTAAACTTCTGATTATATAATTCTATGAAAAATAATCACCCAACGTGGGGCTCGTTTTAGAATCTCATGATCTCCTGACTGAGTTTGCTGGGCTTCTGCAAAATACATCTTTTTGTCGTTGATTACAGCCAGGTGCCTGTTGGCTCCGCCCCAGATGTTTAAACTTGCTGTCGAGGAACTGCCAGGATCTTCTTGAATGGTGGACCAGACTAGAGGGGCTGAATGGCCTACTCCGGCCACTAATCCTTACATGTTTATGATCTTATGACCTTTCACAGGAGAACAAACTCGCCCCTGAGCATGAGGAGAAAGTTCCAGAAAATATTCCCACCCGGTGAGCTTTCGCGTGTGAGGCAAACGTGTTAACCGCTATACTGCGGAATAATCTCCACTTTCAGCACTTGGTCAGACAGAAATGTGAAGTGAGCAGGTGAACTGCTGAATCCCACTTTTAAGGAGTTAGTCGTGGTGTCAAACAATGAGTTTTGCTCAATGACGAGAATGAAGAAGTGGGATTTGAACCCACGCTTCCAGAAAAAAAACTACAAACTGACCACAGCACCTGAGACCGCTCGGCCATCCTGACTATTTAATGCTGTATGTGGCCATCTGCAGGTTGATTTTGAACTTTTGTGTCCTGCCACATGAAATAAATGAGGGCAGCAGGCGTATCTCTGTCTGACACCTGGGAAACAGTGAGACAGACCTTGGAGCAAGGGTCTGGTTATTGCCGAACAGCAAAGAAAATATTAATTCCCGAATTACCCTGAAGAACAGTGACCTCGACGTGATCTGGGGTCAGACGCGCTACCGTTGCGCCACGAGGTCGATACAGCACATCGGAAATGTTTGACTATCTGAAGGTTTCACAATGAAAGGGGCTTTAAAATCCCCGCCCATTCCCACCGGGTGTCAGAAGCAGCGCTCACCTGCCAGTCACCGCATGTTTTCTTGTTCAACTTTTGTGTTGCTTTCACGGGATTGCATCATTAATTAATCTGTCACCTTCTTTTGCACAATGAAAGAAATGCTAACTGAGGCAGAGTCGATACTCCAACCATTTTTTTCTGTGCTTTGCATAGAAACATAGGAACATAGAAACATAGAAAACAGGTGCAGGATTAGGCCATTCGGCCCTTCGAGCCTGCACCACCATTCAATATGATCATGGTTGATCATGCACCTCAGTACTCCTTTCCTGCTTTCTCTCCATACCTTTGATACCTTTAGCCGCAATTGCCACATTTAACTCCCTTTTGAATATATCTAACGAACTGGCCTCAACAACTTTCTGTGGTAGAGAATTCCACAGGTTCAGAATTCTCTGAGTGAAGAAGTTTCTCCTCATCTCGGTCCTAAATGGCTTACCCCTTTTACTTAGACTGTGACCCCTGGTTCTGGACTTCCCCAACATCGGGAACATACTTCCTGCATCTAACCTGTCCAATCCCGTCAGAATTTTATGTTTCCATGTAATCCCCTCTCATTCTTCTAAATTCCAGTGAATATAAGTCTAGTTGATCCAGTCTTTCTTTACATGTCAGTCCTGCCCTCCCGGGAATCAGTCTGGTGAACCTTCGCTGCACTCCCTCAATAGCAAGAACGTTCTTCCTCAGATTAGGAGACCAAAACTGTACACAATATTCCAGGTGTGGCCTCACCAAGGCCTGCGTCCGCGCACATACAGAGGCTGAACTCCAGGACATCGTCGACGTATTTACTGAGGCGTATGAAAGCATGGGCCTTACTTTAAACATCCGTAAGACAAAGGTCCTCCACCAGCCTGTCCTCACCGCACAGCACTACCCCCCAGTCATCAAGATCCACGGCGCGGCCCTGGACACCATGGACCACTTCCCATATCTCGGGAGCCTCCTATCAACAAGAGCAGGCATCGATGACGAGATTCAACACGGCCTCCATGCGCAAGTGCAGCCTTCGGCCGCTTGAGGAAAAGAGTGTTTGAAGACCAGGCCCTCAAAACTGCCACCAAGCTCATAGTCTACAGGGCTGTAGTAATACCTGCCCTCCTGTAAGGCTCAGAGACATGGACCATGTACAGTAGACACCTCAAGTTGCTGAAGAAATATCACCAACGATGTCTCTGCAAGATGCAACAAATCCCCTGGGAGAACAGGCGCACCAACATCAACGACATTATTCAGGCTAACATCCCCAGCTTTGAAGCACTGACCACACTCGATCAGCTCCGCTGGGCAGGCCACATTGTCCGATTGCCAGACAAGAGACTCCCAAAGCAAGTGCTCTACTCGGAGCTCCGTCATTGCAAACAAGCCAAAGGTGGGCAGCAGAAACTCTACAAGGACACAATCAAAGCCTCCCTGATAAAGTGCAACATCCCCACTGACACTCAGGAGTCCCTGACCCAAGACCACCCTAAGTGGAGGAAGTGCATCCGAGAGGGCGCTGAGCACCTCGAGCCTCATCGCCGAGTGCATGCAGAAATCAAGTGTAGACAGCAGAAAGAGCGTTCGGCAAACCTGTCCCACCCATCCCTTCCCTCAACGACTATCTGTCCCACCTGTGATAGGGTCTGTGGCGCTAGTATTGGACTGTTCAGCCACCAAAGAACTCATTTTCGGAGTGGAAGCAAGTCTTCCTCGATTCCGAGGGACTGCCTATGTAGATTCCAAAATTCGTGGAAACCCCCCAGTGTTTGGACTCACTGAAAAGGAAATTCGATTTGGGACGAGTAAACATAAAGTTTGGGATTCTAAAAAGCATATGGAAGAAATCTACAATTCTTAATCAAGTTTGGGATTTTAAAAGACATGTTTGGGCCTGTGGGGAAAAGCTGCAGTGACAGAGTGGTGGGATTTAGAGTTTGGATATTGTAGCTAATCAGTTTGTCTGGGGGAGCTGTTTAACCATAGTCAGGCTCCCAGAAAACATTAGCATTTAAACAATCAACCACGGAAGAAACATTATCCACCCCACCCACAGTACCCAAATATCACATCCATATTCCAACACCTTTTCAACATGTATAGAAATATTTGGCTCAGCCCAGACTTCCTGAAGTCAAAGCAGTGCTATTACAATGGACAAGAGTTCATCAATTCATAAATAAGGAGTATCACCATCCCAAAGTCTATCAACACCAGATTAAAACATTTAATCAAGTCTCAGTTAGCTAGTCCGCCAAAACTTATACAAAGAAGACCACTTAAATCAATGGGCAGCAAAACTTAAACAAAAGAAACGTTAGATTTGGCACGAAGATTAAGCAGCCTCTCAGAGTATAACTGGGGGCCTATCGTACCAAGAGCAACCTATTTTTCTGACCATTACTTTGGAACAACAAGATCAAGATCGAGAGCACACGGCAAGAAAACACATGAAGAGACATCACGACATCAGAGAAAAGAACTTCAAAAAACCAATCAGTGGAACATCAATACCAACTGACTTGGTAACAGGCATCAACCGGACCACCACGACCGACGGACCCAACCAGGAAAATCAACCACTAGAAAACCGGGGTCCACGCAAGTGTTCCAATCTACAATTTGTGCCTCGACTGTCCAGCTGGTAAAAATTACCGAAACAACTTAAAACCCTATTGATGACAAATGATACCGGCTTCGGGACAATCAGAATACTTCGTCACAGACAAGGCACCGGAAGGCTGGAAGGTAGATCACACCGGTTGTGGGAGAGCTGGTTGGCGGTGACATGGAAGTGTCTGCAGTGTGCGGGACCAGACTGCTTCCACGCATCCACAATGAATGTCCCACCCTTTATTTGGGAAAAGTACAACTGAGAGTGAACAAGTTCCATCCCGGTCAGAGCAATCTGAAGCTTTAACTGACTGACACCCTGGTTTGGGAATGTAATGTCTGTCACCATGTAATGCTTGTAGCGCCACACTGTGGATGTGGACGTATTGTGTGCTGCAACTGTACAGTCAATCATTAAACAGAACAGGCTCTTTCCGGAGAGTTCCGAAAGAGCAGCCTGCATGTTAGGAAGCTGTGTGTGCTGTGCTATGTGAAGATATCACAGGGATGTCTTGCAATATGTGCATCTATCAGTCTCTGTGGTGCAATGGATTAGTGCGTTCAGCTATTAACTGCAAGGTTGGTGGATCGTAGCCCATTCAGGAACAAAGCCTTTAATTGTTTTTCCCTGAGGATTCGGTGCCGTGCAGTTCCAGGTTGTCATTGTTCGTTTTGGCTGCACCAATATATTCCGCAATCATTGCCAGCTGTGCTGTTATCAAGTTATACCAACTGTTACTTGCATTTTCGCGTGGTTGTTCATTGTCTCGTCGCCAATTGATACGCTCATAATAAAGAATGAAACTCAGTACTATGAACAATGAGTAAGTGTGACATTAGCTCCTTTAATAAGATTCCAGCGTGCTTATATGTACCAATGGATGCTGGGAACCCTTGGGACTCCAACAGGTAGGCCCTCTGGTGGTGGTGTGATACAGGTGGCCAAGGGTTAAATACATGCACAAGGTGTGTACGGAAATCAACCATCAAAAGTCCTGTCATTAGCCACAGGGGTTTCCGGCAATTTTTTGATCGCAAAGCGCTTTCAGTCCTTGTCCTTAACATTGCAGATGTGGAAATTGGGGAGTTTAATGACTTTGAAAGGAGAACATTGTTGTTTGGTGCAGTTCCGGTCAGAGAAATGTTTGTGAAAGGAACTTTTTGCAGAGAGAGGGATTGAGCATTTCAGCTTGTTGCTGAACACTTCTCTCTGGGCACTGAGCTAAGCAGCAGTTTCTGTAGTGTAGCGGTTATCATGTTTGCCTTACACGCGAAAGGTCTCTGTTGCGAGCCTGGGCGGAAACATTATTTGTGAAGCAAAAACTTGTCTGCAATAAAATTGAACAAAAGCAGTCCAGGGTACATTGTCGCATGAGCAATGAACATTTTAAAACTAATCTACTCAAATACAGAGTGTGTAAAATCAGATCGCGGATAAAACTTCATCAAGGGTTAAAGTTTCACTCATTATTAAAGTTCAGTTATTGAAATTTCGATTGTCCTTGTTCGTATTTCTTTCATTCTGTGAAACAACACTATCGGTTTATACCATCAGATATAAGTTGCATTTGAAACCCACAAACAGCTCATTAATTATTCGCTCTTCCCCAGTTCCAGAGCTCAGAGTGTTATTGTCCATCCCTGGGATATAAGCTACCTCCAACCCGGGCCAAACCTCCCCGTGCACCGATCACAGGCTCAGGAAAACCCCGGGGGAGAGGATATCCCGATCACTGGGCCTTCCAGCAACACTGAACAAGTGCCCGGTCCGAAACTTTCCTGAGTAATAACTTGTAACTGAAGCATCAAACAGTCAGGATGGCCGAGCGGTCTAATGCGCTGCGTTCAGATCGCAGTCTCCTCTGGAGGCGTGGGTTCAAATCCCACTCCTGACATTCAGTGTTTTTAATTCGCAAACTCATTTGTTTTGACACCACTCTGAAGTGCTTTGGGACATCCATCTGACGTAATAAAATTACTCCACTTCAATTGCAAACGGTGATATCAAATGTACTTCCCATACCGGGAAACGATCCCGGGTGGCTGCAGCGAAAGGAATGGGTTTGTGAAGCATTGAAAGGTGCCCTGTAAATATCTCGCACTGCTAATTTAAACTCACGGTTATAATTTGTTTCAGTGCAAAAGAAGGCAGGCTCGAAGGGCCAAATGGCCGACTCCTGTTCCTGGTTCTTGTGTTCTTCGGCAGAGCACAGAACAGATGATTAAATTATCAACTCTCCCTCAGTTCGTATTTCTTTCATTGTGCAAAAGAAGTTAATGTGTTCATTAATGATGTTTTCCTGTGAAAGCAACATACATTTTAAGGAAATGTAATCGATGAACATGGGGCTCAAACCCACGATCCTGAGATTAAGAGTCTCATGCTCCACCTACTGAGCTAGCCAGACTTCTCAACATCTACCCTGTCAATCCCCTTCAGAATATTGTCCGCTTCAACGAGATCACCTCCGATTCTTCGAAACCCAAGAAAGAATTGGCATATTCTACACAATCTCTCAACATAGGACAGCCCTCTCATCCCAGGAATCAATCTGTTGATCCTCTGTTGCATCACCTCCAAGGCAAGTGTGTCCTTCCTCAGATAAGTACTATAGGCGAATATCCTGTTTTTCTGCTGATTCTACTTCCTCCTCCTTTGATAGTCCTTCTCTGTACATTCTGTATTCTGCTTGGTTCTCTACTCAAATATGAGCCTGAAGTTTATCACAAGCTTCCGTTTTTGTGTTTTAGTTGATCTTCATTCATCAACCGAGCTGTAGCTAGCTATCATGCTATTTCTGCACCCTGCATGAGAACGTGTCGAGTCGTTACCCGATCTATCTCCTTTTTGAAAGACTCCCAATGTGCATTTAATGTTTTACCGAGAAATCTTTGGTTTCAATCTACCTGGGCCGGATCCCTTTCAACTCAGGAAATTAGTCCTCCTACAGTTGGGTATTTTCACACATGATTATACCTTCTCCTTTTCCATAACTACTGTAAACCTAATGATATTGTGATCACTGTTTCCTCAATGCTCCTCCACAGAAACATGCTCTACTTAATCCATTTCCGAGATCCAGAACTGCTTTCTTTCAAATCGTGCTGGAAACATACTGATGGAGAAAGTTCTAATACAGATTTCAGGAAATCCTCCCCTGCATTTTCCCTTTGCATGGTTATTTTCCCAGTTTACGTTGAAGTCCCACATTATCATTTCAGATCTTGAATCTTTCTGCATTTAACCTAATTTTACACCTCTTTATCCTTCCCACTATTAGCTGGCTGATAAAATAATCGCTCATCTAACTTTCTACAGGCACATTCATTTTAAAAAGAATGTCGGATGGGAATAGGGCCACAAATCGATGAACAATATTAAATCACATGAAGCGATGGAAAAATTACATAAAATATGAAATAATTACTTTGCCTCTGTATTTACCAGGGACACAGGGCAGATGGACATGGCGGTGGAATAATGTATGGGAAATTATATAACTGCAATAAGTAAAGAGGAGAAATATTAAATGAACAAACCAAATGAAAGGAGGATTGAACCCCTGGTCTGGATGGATTACATCCATGCACTTTAAAATAATTCAGCGAAGAGATAGCAGGAGCACTATTACAAATATTTAATGATTAGTTTGAAAAATGTGTAGTGTCAGAGGAATGGCGGATAGCTAACGTAATACTTATATTTGAGATGGAAGATAGAACATGTCCGGGGAACTATAGACCAGTCAGTGGATCTTCGGTGGTAGGAAAATAATGGAATACCTTCTAAAGTAGAGAATAGAAGAATATCTATAAACCAAAAATATAATTATGTATAATCAGCGTGGATTCAAAAGGAAAAGTCTTGCTTGACCAACTTCTTTGATTTCATTGAAGAAGTAACAGGGAGAGTAGACCAGGGCAATGTGGTCGATATAATATACTTAAATCTCCAAAAAGTCTTTGATGAGGTACCACATATTAGAATAATGAATAAGGTCAGAGCTTGCGGTGTTAGGGGACAAGTCGTGGAATGTATAGCGAGCTGACCCCAAGACAGAAAGCAGAAGTATAGGACTGTTATTCTGAGTGCAGAAGGTGTAAAGTGGGCTCCCATGAGGATCAGTGTGGGACCAATGCTGTTCACAATTTAAATTGTCCATTTAGACTTTGGAATCAAAAAAACAATTTCTACACTTTCAGATGAGGCCAAATTGGGGTGGGGCTGATAGACATTATTGAGGAGGACTGCAACAAACTACAACAAGACATCAATAATCTTGTAGACTGGACATTGAATTGGCAAATTCAATCCAACACAGACAGAGTGAGGTCATGTACTTTGGTAAGAAAGATAAGGTCAAATACTACGTGAGAATAAGAATCTAAGTGAGGTCAAGGAGCAAAGGGATCTCAGAGTAGAAATACAAATAAACAGTAAAGGTCGTGATGCGGGTTGTACATCCATAAAAAGAAAATGGAGCACCAAGGGTTAATTCAAGATGGATAGTGTTGAAAAGTAGTGAAGTTCTGTTGAACTGGTATCAAACTTTCTTTCGACCACACTTGCAGTACACTGTACAATTCTCATCGCCATGTTATAAGAATGTAAGAACATAATAATTAGGAACAGGAGTAGGCCATCTAGCCCCTCGAGCCTGCTCCGCCATTCAATAAGATCATGGCTGATCTGGCCGTGGACTCAGCTCCACTTACCCACCCTCTTCCCGTAACCCTTAATTCCCTTATTGGTTAAAAATCTATCTATCTTTGACTTGAAAAAATTCAATGAGCCAGCCTCAACTGCTTCCTTGGGCAGAAAATTCCACAGATTCACAACCCTCTGGGAGAAGAAATTCTTTCTCAACTCGGTTTTAAATTGGCCCCTCCGTATTTTGAGGCTGTGTCCCCTAGTTCTAGTCTCCCCTACCAGTGGAAACAACCTCTCTGCCTCTATCTTGTCTATCCCTTTCATGATTTTAAATGTTTCTATAAGATAACCCCTCATCCTTCTGAACTCCAACGAGTAAAGACCCAGTCTACTCAATCAATCATCATAAAGTAACCCCCTCATTTCTGGAATCAGCCTAGTGAATCGTCCCTGTACCCCTTCCAAAGCTAGTATATCCTTCCTTAAGTAAGGTGACCAAAACTGCACGCAGTACTCCAGGTGCGGCCTTACTAATACCTTATGCAGTTGCAGCAAGACCTCCCTGCTTTTGTACTCCATCCCTCTCGCAATGAAGGCCAACATTCCATTCGCCTTCCTGATTACCTTCTGCACCTGCAAACTAACCTTTTGGGATTTATGCACAAGGACCCCCAGATCCCTCTGCACCACAGTATGTTGTAATTTCTCCCCATTCAAATAATATTCCCTTTTACTGTTGTTTTTCCCCAAAGTGGATGACCTCACACTTTCCCACATTGTATTCCATCTGCCAAACCTTAGCCCATTCGCTTAACCTATCCAAATCTCCATGCAGCCTCTCTGAGTCCTCTTTACAACCCGCTTTCCCACTAATCTTAGTGTCATCTGCAAATTTTGTTGCACTACACTCTGTCCCCTCTTCCAGGTCATCTATGTATATTGTAAACAGTTGTGGTCCCAGCACTGATCCCTGTGGCACACCACTAACCACTGATTTCCAACCGGAAAAGGACCCATTTATCCTGACTCTCTGCTTTCTGTTCGCCAGCCAATTCTCTATCCATGCTAATACATTTCCTCTGACTCCGCGCACCTTTATCTTCTGCAGTAACCTTTTGTGTGGCACGTTATCGAATGCCTTTTGGAAATCTAAATACACCACATCCATCGGTACACCTCTATCCACCATGCTCGTTGTATCCTCAAAAAATCCAGGAATTACATGGCCACTATGGTCAGATGTTCGACCCCAGTCAATGAACGACACTCAATACAGTTGTACAATTACAGATAGTCCCAGTAATACAGATTCAGTCTGGTCAGATATTGCAGTCTGCCCAGTGACTCTCAGTTCTCACAACTCTATTGTGACAGCGAATCCCAGTAAGAAACAAACTTCAGAGAGCTTTTAGTGCCGAAGGCAGGTGAAAGTATACAAAGTGTTCCAACAACAGCAATAACTTCATCATTTGCGTGTCTGCAGAGTACAGAGTTACGGTTTCTGTTAAAGGAACGGCATAAATGAGCAGTGGGAATTTGGCTCATGTGGACTTCCGATTTATTGAAATTATGTCACTGCCCCTATCATTTAATGGTCATCACTACATTGTCAGATACAGAACAAGGCCAAATATGGATCACACACAGAGTTACACAACGTCAATGACTATAATCACTGAGCAGGAAGAGCAGTGACTGCAAGGATCACGTAGAATATTTTATCAATGATGGAAAATGTCGCAGGCATTGTCATGTATTCAAACAGCATTGCAACCCATGTATAAACTGACCTAAATTGTACACCGTGAGAACACTGACCACTAGGTGGGAGACACTCCTAACCTGGACCTTCAGGTATAAAAGGGGAAGCTCCACCCACCGTCATCACTTGAGTGCTATGGAATAAAGGACAGGTCACAGACTGACCTTCTCTCAAGCATAGGCCTTGTGTGCATTTATACTGTGAAGTAAGGACGTATCAATGGCGACAAGAAACTGGGATTTAAACCACGCGAGCATGGCCACTAGCAGAACAGACGAGAGGTACTGTGTTAAGGAATGGTTGGGACAGAGATTCAACATTGTTAAAACAGCACACAGTTCTCCAGGCAGACAAGGGCAGTCAGGCATGCCCCAACATGTAGTCGAACCCAGAGGGGGAGTTCGTCAGAGACAATGGCAAGCTAAACAGTGATTCACGCCATTGCAAGGGACAATGCGGCCAGTAATGGGGCCATCAACACCTGTTAATGGTGCACTCAAGGACAATTACAGGGGCAGTCAGGGACGATCGACTGGCAAGGGACCTTTTGTTTCAAACCGTAACTCATGCTGGAGGCGTGGAGGCATACATTCAGCCGGAGTTTGCAGAGATGAGCAAAATGCCTGCAGAAATTGCAGAAATGGACACTGGGGGAAATCGCTGGAAGCTGAAGTTCAGCGAGTTCATGTGGAGCACGTATACAGTTCATACACCAGGACGCCACCAATATTGATGAAAGTGCTCCTCAATGGCATCCCAGTATCAATGGAGTTAGACACGAGTGCCAGCCAGTCCCTGATGGGTATCAAACAGTTCAAAAAGTTGTGGGCATCCAAGGCCAGCAGGCCAAAATTATCGCCGATTGACGCACAGCTACGGACTTACACGAAGGAGATCATTCCGGTGCAAGGCAGCGCCATGGTAGTCGTGACCCACAAAGATTCAGAGAACAGGTTGCCACTCTGGATTGTCCCATGGGACGGTCCCGCACTACTGGGGAGGAGTTGGCTTGCTGTCATGAACTGGAAAGGGGGCGATGTCAATGCAATTTCCTCTGTGGAGTGAGTATCATGCTCACAGGTCCTGGACAAATTTGACTCATTATTTCAACCCGGCATTGGCACTTTCATGGGGGCCAAGATAGTGATTCACATAAACCCGGACGCCAGACCAGTACACCACAAAGCCAGAGCGGTGCCGTACGTGATGCGGAAAAAGATAGAAGGCGAATTGGACCGCCTCCTGAGGGAAGGCATCATCTCGCCAGTCGAATTCAGTGACTGGGCGAGCCCGATTGTGCCGGTGCTCAAGGCGGATTGGTCAGTCAGGATATGTGGCGATTACAAGGCCATCATCAATCGGGTGTCACTCCAAGACCAGTACACACTACCGAGAGCGACGCTATCCGGTGGCAAACTTTTTTCAAAATTGGACCTGACCTCAGCTTACATGACCCAGGAGCTGGCGAGTGAGTCGAAGAAGCTGACCACCATCACGACACACTCGGGGTTGTTTGAGTCCAACAGATGTCCGTTTGGGATTCGCTCGGTCGCCGCGCTCTTCCAACGAAATATGGAAAACCTCCTCAAGTCGATTCCAGGGACGGTGGTTTTTCAGGACGACATCCTCATTATCGGTTACGATACTGAAGAACACCTCCACAACCTGGAGGAGGTGCTACGCAGACTGGACCGGGTAGGTCTGCGCCTGAAAACTGCGAAGTGCGCCTTCCTAGCTCCAGAGGTAGAATTCCTGGGGATGAGGGTAGCAGCAGACGGGATCAGCCCAACTGCATCCAAGACGGAAGCGATCCAGAGAGCACCCAGACCCCGTAACACAACGGAACTGCGTTCGTTCCTGGGGCTCCTGAATTATTTTGGCAACTTTCTTCCCAAATTGAGCACGCTGCTGGAGCCGCTGCACGTGCTCTTATGCAAAGGTCGTTAATGGGTCTGCGGGGACAGCCAGGAAAGGGCTTTTAATAGAGCACGCAATTTGTTATGTTCCAACAATCTGTTAACGCTATATGACCCATGTAAGAAACTTGTGTTAACGTGCGATGCGTCGTGCTATGGTGTCGGGTGTGTGTTGCTGCATGTCAATGCCAAGGGTCAGTTACAGCCGGTAGCTTATGCCTCCAGAAGTCTGTCCCAGGCAGAAAGGGGCTACGGGATGGTAGAAAAGGAGGCGCCCGCATGTGTATATGTGGTAAAGAAAATGCACCAGTACCTGTTTGGCAGAAAATTTGAGCTGGAGACAGATCACAAACCCCTAACGTCCCTTTTGGCTGACAACAAGGCCATAAATGCGAACGCATCGGCCCGCATACAGAGGTGGGCACTCACGTTAGCTGCCTATGACTACACAATTCGGCACAGACCGGGCACTGAAAACTGCGCCGATGCACTCAGCAGGCTCCCACTAGCCACCACTGAGGGGGCTACCGAGCATGGTGCTGAGATGGTCATGGCTGTTGAAGCTTTCGGAAGCGAAGGCTCACCAGTAACAGCCCGTCAGATTAAAGTCTGGACAAACAGAGACCCGCTATTGTCTCTAGTCAAGAAATGTGTACTGAACGGGGACTGGGCAGCCATGTACAGGGCATGCCCTGAGGAATTTAAACCATTTCACACGGGCAGGGATGAACTCTCGATTCAAGCCGATTGCCTGCTGTGGGGAAACTGCGTAGTCATGCCTCAGATGGGCAGAGAGGTGTTCATCAGAGAACTGCACAATGGGCACCCGGGCATTGTCACGATGAAGGCAATTGCCAGGTCACACGTTTGGTGGCCAGGAATAGACGCAGATCTGGAACTTTGTGTTCGCAGGTGCAACACATGTGCCCAGCTGGGCCATGCGCCCAGGGAAGCCCCGCTTAGCCCCTGGCCAAGCCTTGGTCACGCATCCATGTGGACTACGCAGGTCCTTTCATGGGGAATATGTTTTGGGTTGTAGTAGACGCCTACTCCAAATGGATCGAGTGTGACATTTTAAATTCAAGCACATCCTCTGCCACGGTAGAAAGTCTACGGGCAATGTTCGCCGCCCACAGTCTAGCGGACATCTTGGTCAGTGACAATGGCCCGTGCTTCACAAGCACTGAATTCCAGGACTTCATGGCAGGCAATGGAATTAACCATGTTAGAACGGCACCGTTCAAGCCGGCCTCAAACAGCCACGCAGAACGAGCAGTGCAGATAATCAAACAGGGGATGCTCAGATTCCAAGGGGGTTCCCTACAAACCTGCTTATCACGTTTCCTGTTGGCCTATAGATCCCGACCGCACTCGCTCACAGGGGTTCCACCCGCAGAGCTACTAATGAAAAGGACGCTCAAAACCCGATTATCCCTTATACACCCCACCATGAAAGAAATTGTCGAGAGCAGGCGCCAGTCACAATATTACTACCATGACAGGAATGCGAGGGCATGATGTATTGATGTAAATGATCCTGTTTTTGTCCTCAACTACGCTGCAGGGCCCAAATGGCTCGCAGGCACTGTGGTTGCCAAAGAGGGAAATAGGATTCTGGTAGTTAAACTTACCAATGGACAAATCTGCCGCAAACATGTGGATCAAACAAAAAGGAGGTGCAGCAACCCCATAGAAAAAGCAGAGGAAGAGAACGATATAGAGTTCACTCCACCACAGGTAACGGAACACCGGAACCAAAGCGAGGAGAGCCCAGTCACTGTGGGCAGTCCGGACAGGCCTGAGCACTGCAAACAGCAGACACTCAGGCCAGCGCACAACAACTGGAGCCCCAACTCAGGCGCTCTACAAGGGAGCGTAAACCACCAGAGAGACTCAACCTGTGATCCCAATAAGACTTTGGGGTAGGAGGTGATGTCATGTATTCAACCAGCATTGTAACCCATGTATAAACTGACCTAAGTTGTACACCGTGAGAACACTGAGCACTAGGTGGGAGATACTCTTAACCTGGACCTTCAGGTATAAAAGGGGAAGCTCCACCCACCTTCATCACTTGAGTGCGAAGGAATAAAGGAAAGGTCACAGACTGACGTTCTCTCAAGCCTCGTGTGTATTTATACTGTGTAGTAAGGACGTATCAGGCATTTTCCGTGTTAAGCGATGCTGCCTCTTCATGCTTTCGGCAATCTCTCTGAATTAAACTCTGAAATATTCCCGGAGCCTTACAATTATATCCTGTGGGCTCCCCACTGGGACAGTCAAGATGCAACAGAGTTGAAATTAGTTTCAGTTGTTTGAACAAACACATTACGGCCGCTGATTTGAGTCCCTCATGACATCGAATATGTTTAAATGCAAAATTCCGAAATTGAAGCTAAACGTCCCAAAACTGGAAAATGTTGATCAGACTTATTATATAATGTAATTGGAAACGATGCTCTCTCTCCAATGGCCGTGTTCCTTCAAACACAATCAGACACATTGTATTGATTGTATATTGTTCTGATGAATGTTTTGCACTCTTCTGTGTTAATTCAGTGATTACTTTCCAAATGTTAGCTGAGTCTCTCGGGTCTGCTCTACTTCACTGCGGTATGCGGCTGCCTACTATAACTCTGGATATGTAATTCTCAATTAAAGTGCAGTGCTCATTTTACTGTCGAACACTCATTTGTTCTAACTTAGAGTCAGCAATGAGTAAGGATCCATTTTTCTACTGCACCTCAAACAAATACAGCATGTCAAATCAATGAATGAAACACCTCGAACTAATAAAATAAGGTGCAATTTTCCCTCATAGTATAAATCTTAAATGTACGGTTTCATTCTGGGTAATCTGCGATATACGCCTTCAAAGGCAATGGGAAAACATCGCCAGGGTTCAAAATAATTTCTTCTGGGCTCTGCATATTTGTAATGTAGACAAATTTGCTGCTGATACAAAGATATGGTGGGAAAGCAAGTTGTGAGGAGGACGCAAACAATGTGCAAAGCGATATCGATAGGGTCAGTGAGTGAGGAAAAAATTGGCAGCTGCAGTATAATGTGGGAAATATGAGGTTATCCACTTTGGTAGGTAAAACAAAAAAAGCTAATAATTACTTAAATGGGGAGAGATTACAAAATGCTGTCGAGCAGAGGGATCTGGGAGTCCTTTTACAGAAGAACATAAGAAATAGGAGCAGGAGTAGGCCATACGGCCCCTCGAGCCTGCTCCACCATTCAATAAGATCATGGCTGATCCGATCATGGACTCAGCTCCACTTCACTGCCAGCTCCCCATAACCCCTTATCCCCATATCATTTAAAAAGCTGTCTATTTCTCTCTTAAATTTATTCAATGTCCCAGCTTCCACAGCTCACTGAGGCAGGGAATTCCACAGTTTTACAACCCTCTGAGAGAAGAAATTTCTCCTCATCTCAGTTTTAAATGGGTGGCCCCTTATTCTAAGATCATGCCCTCTAGTTCTAGTCTCCCCATCAGTGGAAACATCCTCTCTGCATCCACCTTCTCAAGCCCCCTCATAATCTTACACGTTTCGATAAAATCACCTCTCATTCTTCTGAATTCCAATGAGTAGAGGCCCAACCTACTCAACCTTTCCTCATAAGTCAACCCCCTCATCTCCAGAATCAAACTAGTGAACCTTCTCTGAACTGCCTCCAAAGCAAGTATAGCCTTTCATAAATATGGAAAACAAAACTGCATGCAGTATTCCAGGATTGGCCTCACCAATACCTTATACAGCTGTCGCAGGACTTCCCTGCTTTTATACTCCATCCCCTTTGCAATAGAGGCCAAGATACCATTGGCCTTCCTGATCACAAAAAGTTAGCATGCAGATACAGCAAGTAATTAGGAAGGCAATTGGAAAGTTGGCCTTTATTTCAAGGGGGATGGAATATAAAATACGGAAGTCCTGCTACAACTGTACAGAGCAGAGTTGAAACCACACCTGGAGTACTGCGTACAGTTTTGCTCTCCTCATTTCAGGAAGGATAAACTTACATTGGGGGCATTTCACAGAAGGTTCACAAGGTTGTCTTATGAAGAATGGTTGGATCAACCTATTGGAGATTAGCAGAGTGAGAGATGATATCTTTGAAAGGTGTAAGATTCTGAGGGGGCTAGACAGGGTAGATGCAGAGAGGATGTTTCCCCTCGTGGGGGAATCTAGAACGAGGGGACATAGTTTCAGAATAAGGGGTTGCCCATTTAAAATGGGGATGAGGAGGAATTTCTTCCCTCAGAGGGGCGTGAATATTTGTATTTCTACCCCTGAGAGCAGTGAAGGCTCGGTCATTGAATATATTTAAGGTGGAGGTAGACAGATTTTTGAACGATATGGGTCAAGGGTTAGGCGGAGATGGTAGGGAAGTGGAGCTGAGGCCAAGATCAGATCAGCCATGATCTCAGTGAATGGTGGAACAGGCTCGAGGGGGTAAATGGCCTCCTCATGTTCCTATGTACCTCTGGGTAAGGTCTGGGAAACACACGGTGGTGATCTGTGGAAACTTCAACTAAATGGTGTTGTTTTAAAGGGGATGCAGAAACAGAGTGACCGAGAGATTTACACACAGCAATATTTGAAGGTGGGTAGAGAAGTTGATAAGGTTATTAAAAAAGAATACAGGGCCCTTGGCTTTATAACGTGAAATAGATTACACCGGTGAGGAACTTACACCAAAGCTTTATAAATCCCTGCTTAGGCCTCAGTTGGATCCTGTTTACAGTTCTGGGCACCACAATTTAGGAAGGATATCGAGGATTTGGAGAGAACATAAGAAATATATAAGAAACATTTTCTGTTGTTATTGAAAACACAAACACAGGTATTTATTGAAATCCAATCTGTAGGTGGCCAGACACAGATTGAAGAGAGCCAGGGTGACCGACAGAATCAGGAAACACCGGGAAATGGACAAGAGATATTGACAATTACTAAAACCGCTTTGAGACCAGACAATTGCGGGAACCACTGTGGTTAATGAAAGGGCTTTGGGTGGTTGATTTCCTGACACACTTGTAATGTGGGGAAAGATGTGCCCAAATCACCCCCACATGGACCTCAACTCTTTCAGAAGCAAGAGAGTGTGTAACCTGGGTCTATAACATAAAGTAATGGGGTCCTTAACGATTAAAGCCCATTATTAATTCTGTCACACACTTCAATTATGTTTATGAAATGAATTGATGGAAACTTCAAGAACTGAACTTTAATGAGTTAAGGAACTTTAATCATTGACGAAGTTTTATCCTCTATCTGATTTTACACACACTGTATTTTAGGAGAGTGAGTTAAAATGCCCATCGCTCATGAGACAAGGAACCTGGGGCTACTTTAAAAAAATGTATTCCACAGAAAAATATTCTCCAAAACAATGTTTCTGTCCGTGCTCAAACCGAGGATATTTCACATGTGTGGCGAACGTGATAACCGTTACACGACGGAAACCTCTGCTTGCACCTCGAAAAAAAGCATCCTGCAGCGCTGCCTCACTTCCCAGCAGCAGATCAAAGCCGCAAACAAACCAATCGATTATTCCCACTTCCCCACCTCCACAGATACTGCCCGACCTGCTGAGTGTTTCCAGCATTTTCTGGGGTTGATGTGCGTCGCTTTCAATATTTGAAATTTTACCAAGCAAAGAAACGGTCAATCAAACTGACCCTGTACGCACTTTGTTTGCGTTTATTCACAGCAATATCTGCAGTCGGGAGCAGAAAAGGAATTAAAACCGAATACCGTCTTCGGGACAATCAGAATACTTCGTCACAGACAAGGCACCGGAAGGCTGGAAGGTAGATCACACCGGTTGTGGGAGAGCTGGTTGGCAGTAACATGGAAGTGTCTGCAGTGTGCGGGACCAGACTGCTTCCATGCATCCACACTGAATGTCCACCCTTTATTTGGGAAAAGTACAACAGAGAGTGGACAAGTTCCATCCCGGTAGGAGCAATCTGAAGGTTTAACTGACTGACACCCAGGTTTTGGATGTCGTGCAGTGTGCACTTGCGTCAGTCTCTGTGACGCAATGGTTGAGCGCGTTGGGCTATTAACCTAAAAGTTGGTGGTTCGAGCCCACCCAGAGGCGAAGTTTTTAACTGTGTTTTCCCCGAGGATTCGGTGCTGCGCGGTTCCAGTTTGTCATTGTGCGTTTTGACTGCACAAACATATTCCGCAAACATTACCAGCTGTGCTGTTATCCAGTGACTTCCCACTCCAATACTTTTATGAGAATTCAGTTCAAGTGTAGAGTTTGAGTGTATACAGAACTGTACAGTGATATCAGAAAATTTTACAAGGTTGTGGGACATTGTGTTTTGTTAATATTGAACCACGAATATGAATCAATCCATTTTTTCCAATATTTAATTGAGCAAGTTTTCAAAATGTTTCCACCCAATTTTGAACCAGGAACTTTTCGCGTGTGAGGCAAATGTGACAACCACTACACTACGGAAACACTGCATTTGAAGTAATGTTAGGAACATAACCAGAGCTTTAACCTACACAGCTGGACTATACTTCAGGAGCTGGTTTTACGAGAATAGAATGACGGTGCTATATTTAGGAAGGCTGTGAGTGTGGTAGGAATTGATCCAGTGTTTCCCAGACTTTACACATAGGAACAGGAGCTGGCTATTTAGCAGCGAGTGGTTAGGATCTGGAATGTACTGGAGGCAGACTCAATCTTATCTTTCAAACGGGAGTTGGATAAGTGTCTGAAGGAAAAACAATTGCAGGCCTCAGGGGAAAGAGCGGGGGAGTGGGACTCGCTGACAGTCGGCACGGGCTCGACGGGCCGAATGGCCTTCCGTGCTGTAACCATTCCATGATTCTATAAGTTTGTGGCACATTTCATAGTGTGGGTGGAAGCAGAACATGGCAAAGGGATCATGGATTGAGTCGGCAAAACAAGATGCATCTGATTCAGGAGATTCGGGGGGCGTGGAAATTCAGGAGTTTAATGACTTTGAAAGGAACATTTTTGTTTTGTGCTGTTTTGGTCAGAGAAATGTTTGTGAAAGGAATTTTTTGCACAGAGGAATGCAGCATTTAATCTTCTGCCTTAACACTTCTTTCTGGGTGTCGGGGTCACATTTCTTTTCGATGTCATTCTTCCAGAATTTATATTTCATTTGCTGTTTCACAATAACCAGACCCTTGCGCTAAAGTCAGTCGCACTGTTTCCCCAGTCTCATGTTGATGTTACCAGCAATGAACATTTTGAATCAGATCCCTAAAGCACAGTGTGTAAAATGGGACATGTTTTAACAATTAACGTGGGGCTCACACCCCAGAATCCAAGATTAAGATTCTCATGCTCGACCAATTGACCTAGCCGGGATTCTGCCAAATGCACCTTTTTGTCGCTGATTGCAGCCAGGCGCCTGTTGGCTCCGCCCCAGATGTTTAAACTTGCTGTCGAGGAACTGACAGAATCCTCTTGAATGGTGGACCAGGCTCGAGGGGCCGAAAGACTTTCTCCGGCTCCGAATCCTGACATGTTTATGATCTTATAACCTTTCACAGGAGAACAAACTCGCCCCTGAGCATGCATGAGGAGAAAGCTCCAGAAAATATTCCCACCCGGTGAGCTTTCGCTTGTAAGTGTAAAGTCCTGACCCTGCAGTACAGACTCAGACGAGGCACATGCTGAAGTCAAGGTCACTCTGGACCTGCACCTTTATTTCACAGCTCTCATATGCCACACTTGCCTGAGACCTGCCTTTATATACCTGTGTGGAACAGGTATGCAGTGTCTCCTGCAAGTGCACCCCTGGTGGTTACGTATGCTTGTGGTTACAGGTCATATCTAGTTACAGTCATGTATAGCATGGTAAGATACAGTTATATACAGTAGTGTGAGATACATGACATCAAACTCCCCCAAGGTCTTATTGTCTTTATAGATTCCGACTCTCAGGTGGTCTACGCTCTCGCGTGGAGCGTCTTAGTTGTGGTTCAGTTGTTTGCCTTGGTGCCTGTTTTTCTTTCAGTGTGATTGCTGGTATCTCGCCTGGGCTGTCTGTTGAGACTGCCCTTTCCTCAGGTTGTTCCCTCTGTCTGTCCACCAGGTGTGGTGTGAGTTCCATACTGTAGTCTGCCTCTCGTCCTGCAGTTTTGTTGGTGAATCTACTTTTTACTTGGTCTACATGCCTCCGGCAGGTTTGGCGATTTTCCATTTGGACAACCAGTCGCCTGTTTCCTTCCTTGCCTGTTACTGTCCCTGCACGTCATTTGGGACCCCTGCCATAGTTTAGCACAAACACTTTGTCCCCTATATCATTCCACCTCCCCCTCAAATTTCGGTCATGGTACTCAGTTAGCTTCCGAATATTAGCCTCAACAATTTCATGCATGTCTGGGAGGATTAACGAGAGCCTGGTCTTTAAGGTTCATTTCATCAATAGTTGCACGGGGGGAACCCCAGTCAACGAATGTGGACGAGATCTGTATGCCAGCAGCAGTCACGACAGGCGGCTCTGCAGCGTGGGACCTTGGATTCTGAGCATGCCTTGTTTAATGATCTGCACTGCTTGCACCGCCTGGTCATTGGAGGCCGGCTTTAACGGTGCCATCTTAACGTGATTTATGCCGTGGTCAACTATAAAATCTTGAAATTCTGTGCTAGTGAAGCACGGACCATTATCACTGACCAATATGTCAGGAATTCCGTGCATTGCAAACATGGTTCTCAGGCTCTCCACAGTGTTGGAGGTGGTGCTCGAGTTTAAAATGGTGAACTCGATCCATTTTGAAAATGCATCAACGACTACACGGAATATTTTGCCCATGAATGGGCCCGCATAGTCTACATGCACCTGCGACCACGGTTTTTGTGAGCCAGGGCCAGGGGCTTAGGGGGGCCTCCCTGGGGGCATTACTGAGTTGGGCACAAATGATGCACCGACGGATGCAGAGCTCCAAGTCCGCGTCAATGCCAGGCCACCAGATGTGGGATCTGGCTATGGTTTTCATTAGGACGATCCCCGGGTGCTCGCGGTGGAGCTCCCGGACAAACACCTCTCAGCCTCGCAAGGGCATAACTACTCGGCTGCCCCACATCAGGCAGTCTGCCTGTAGTGATAGTTCATGCATGTGCCGATGGAAAGGTTTGATCTCCCCAGGGCAGGCATCGCGGGTCTCTGCCCAGTCACCAGTTAAAACGCGTCTTTTGATTCAGGATAACGTGGGGTCGCTGGTCGTCCAGGCTATGATTTGGTGAGACATCATGGGCGAACCTGTGGATTCAAAGGCATTGATTGCCATGACCATCTCACAGTCCTGTTCGTCCAAACCTTCCGTGGTCGCCAGGGGTAGCCTGCTAAGCGCATCGGCAGAGTTGTCTGTGCCTGGTCTGTGCCTTATTGTGTAGTCGTAATACACAAGCATGAGTGCCCACTGCTGAATGCGCGCCGAGGCTTTGGCATTTATTGCCTTGCACTCAGATAGCAGGGACGTGAGGGGTTTGTGGTTGGTTTCTAACCTGAACTTGGCCACGAAAAGGTATTGGTGCATCTTTGTGACACTGTACACGCACGTGAGCGCCTCCTTCTCAACCATACCGTACCCGCATGCCGCCCGCGAAAGTGACCTGGAAGCATAAGCAATAGGTTGTAATTTACCCGCATCATTGACATGCTGTAAAACGCACCCGACCCTGTACACTGACGCATCACATGTAAGAACTAACTTTTAACCTGGGTCAAAAAAGGCTAAAACATTGTTGGAACATAGAAGATTGAGTTCTTTATTGAAGGCGCGTTCTTGGGCGTCCCCCCAAAACCAATCGCACCCCTTTCTGAGTAGCATGTGGAGAGGCTCCAGCAGCGTGCTCAAGTTCTGCATAAAGTTCCCAAAGTAATTGAATAGCCCGAGAAAGGCGGGCAGTTCCGAGATATTCCAGGGCCTGGGTGCCAGACGAATTGCTTCGGTTTTTGATTCTGTTGGGCAGATTCCATCAGCGGCAATCCTTCTGCCCAAAAATTCAACCTCAGGCGCGAGAAACAGACACTTGGATTTCTTAACTCTTAGGCCTACTCGATCCAATCGACTTAGTACTTCCTGCAAATTGCGGAGATGGGAGTCGTTGTCCCTGCCTGTGATGAGTATGTCATCTTGAAACACAACCGTCCCCAGGGTGGACTTGAGCAGACTCTCCATGTTGCGCTGGAATATAGCAGCTGCCGACCTGATGCCGAATGGGCATCGATTGTACATAAAAAGGCCTCGATGTGTGTTGATGGTGGTGAGTAGCTGAGACTCTTCGGTCAGTTCTTGCGTCACATATGCAGATGTAAGATCTAGTTTCGAGAAAAGTTTTCCTCCAGCCAACGTGGCAAATAGGTCCTCTGCTCTGGGCAGCGGGTATTGGTCCTGTCGGGAGACTCTGTTTATGGTAGATTTGTAATCCCCACAGATTTGTACGGATCCATCAGGCTTCATGACGGGGATGATGGGACTTGACCAGTCGCTAAATTCCACGGATGAGATAATGCCTTCCCGCAGAAGCCGGTCCAGTTCGTGGTCAACCTTTTCCTCATCACATAAGGCACAGCTCTAGCCTTGTGATGGACCGGTCTGGCATCCTGTGTGATGTAGATTTTAACTTTAGCCCCTTTGAAGGTACCCACACCTGGCTGAAAGCGATGTTCAAAACGACTTAGAACTGCAGAGTAGTGTGAGATACATGACAGTAAGGCGAACGTGTGAACGGCCACACTGCGGAAACATCTCCACCTTCAGCACCAGGTCAGACGGAGATGCTGAGCGAGCAGGTGAACTGCAGAATCCCACTTTTTAGGAGCTGATCTTTGTGCCAAGCAAATGAGTTTTGCTTAATGACTAAAAATGAAAGGTGCTAGAAGTGGGATTCAAACCCACACTTTCAGAGCAGACTGAACAAAACAGCTTGGACCGCTCGGCTGTCCTGACTATCCAGTGCTGCATATGGCCACCTGCAGGTTGATTTTGAACTTTTGTGTCTTGTCACAAGAAATAAATGAGGGCAACAGGTGTTTCTCTGACTGACACCGGGGAAACAGTGAGACAGACCTTGGAGCAAGGGTCTGGTTATTGCCAAACAGCAAAGAAAATATTAATTCCGGGATTCCCCAAAAGAGCAGTAACCTCGACGTGATTTGAACACGCAACCTTCTGATCTGGAGTCAGATACGCTGCCGTTGCACCACAAGGCCTACACAGGGAGCTTGAGATGTTCGTCTATATGAAGATTCCGCAATACAAGGGGCTTGAAAATCCCTGCCCATTCCCACCAGGTATCAGAAGAAGCGCTCACCTGCCAGTCACCGTATGATTTTTGTTTAACTTGTCTGTTGTTTTCACGGGAAAGCATCATTAATTAACCCGTCATCTTCTTTTGTACAATGAAAGAAATGCTGACTGAGGGACAGTCGATACTTCAATCCTTTGTTCTGTGCTTTGCATGTTAACTGTTAAACCAGATCCCAGTTTACACACTGTGTTTTAGGAGTCTGGTTCAAAATCCTCATCGCTGGCGACACCAGGAATCTGGGGCAACTTTTGTCAAATTTATTAGCACCGGTTATTCCTACACGCGAAAGTTCCCCGGTGGATCCATTTTCTCTCGCTAAAAGTTATCTATTTATTGGTGAAATAAAGAGCAATTAAGGAATAAGGGAGCCCTTTTGCTAGGAGAATAAATAGCAAATAAAAACAGCAAATGCTGGAAATCTCAGCAGGTCAGTTAGTATTTGCCAGGAGACGAGACTCTCTTCCGTTTGTTCCCCTTTCGGAAATTTCAACATAATGTTCCCGCCCGGCATCAAACCGGCAACCTTTCACGGATAAAGCGAACGTGATAACCGCTACACTAGGGAAACCTCTGGCACAGCTAGCACAACAGAGGGGAGCTGACCAGTGAGCTCCCTCTGTGCTGATCACCACTGATTTTTAATGTGGAAGCAAGTCATCCTCGACTCCGGGGATTATCTAAGAAGAGAGAAGTATCAGGAATGTGTTGGCTCACCTTAAACAACTTCTGTCCCACACTGAAAGTTCTCAATCCTTCTCCTCCGCTGCCCTTTACAGAAATGTCACGGATCACCCAGTCACCGTGTTCACTTCCACATCCTCACAGTGGGGCCACAGAGGCTCCTACCGTCTCCCAGCGATCAGCGAACTCGCCCAGTTTGTAAAATTAAACCCGGGACAGGAGTCCGGCAAAGGGCAGGAGAAGTAGGAGAGTGTGTAAGCTCGTTCTGTAACATAGTAGTGGGGTTATTAACGGCGATTACAGCAAGCATTAATCCTCTCACACATCTCAATTATGTTTCTGCGATGAACTGATTGAGAATGGAAAGGGTTAATGCTCGGGATCTTAACCACTCGACCAGGGAACAGCTTCGATAATTTGTATCAATATAAAAATATATATTTATATATGAACCTGAATATCAACGGCAAGCTGTCTAGACATCATGGCACAACGGTCGTGAATCTAACTTTGAGTGAGCGAAATTGTTCCACACTGACACCCATTTCATCTTTTAAACACTAGAAACTGACACAGGGGGAATAAATAGAGAAATAAAAGCACAGGCATACAGACAAAAGGAAGAGAGAAAGGGAATACTGTCCCCACACATAACTAATGCAGAAACCCCTCTGCTGCGCTCGGGGTGGCCACCCACAGCCTGGATACACTTACGTCCCAACAGCTCATTGACTGTCGGAGTGGGACCGTGCGGCGCTTCAGAAGACAGGTCGAAAAAGCAAAGTCACTGATTCGGTCTCACGTGCTTCTCTAATCAAGAGTAGCCACACACAAAAACTTGCTTTTTTCATGGCAAAACATGACCTTTATGATTGTCAAGCAGTTGGTTCCTTGATCTAAAAGCGTGACTTTTGCTTCGTCGAAGTTAAATGAAATTTGCGATAAGTCCTGGTTTCCAATCCTGGACGAGTCCATTATTTTGCCGGCGAGTTTTGAAATTGCACAGAAATTTTGCAAAGGAAGACTTGCATTTTTGCAGTGCCTTTCAGGAACTCATGATGCCCCAAAGCGCTTTACAGCCGTTGAGTTATGTTTGAAGTGATGCAGTGTGTGGAAAGATGTGCCCAAATCACCCCACACGAACCTCAACTCTTTACAAAGGAGTTTGGTGCAAATAATCAGGTGCCTCAGGGACTTGGACTTTCTTTGAATGAGTTCTGCTTGTACCTGTATTCAAGCTTTTAACAGGAACTGGGCTTCCATCTCACGGGAGCAGCGTGTAGCGGTTAGCGAGTAGGTGACGAGGTTTGGGGTTGATGTGCGTCACTTTCAATCTTTGAAATTTCACCAAGCAAAGAAATGGTGAATCCAACTGTCCCTGCAAGCATTTAGTTCCTGTTTAATCACAGGAATATCCGCAGTCAGGAGCTGAAAAGGAATTAAAACCTAATACTGGCTTCGGGACAATCAGAATACTTTGTCACAGACAAGGCACCGGAAGGCTGGAAGGTAGATCACACCGGTTTTGGAGAGCTGGTTGGCGGTGACATGGAAGTGTCTGCAGTGTGCGGGATCAGACTGTTTCCACACATCCACAATGAATGTCCCACCCTTTATTTGGGAAAAGTGCAACTGAAAGTGGACACGTTCCAACTGGTCGGAGCAATCTGAAGCTTTAACTGATGGACACCCTGGTTTGGGATGTCTTGCAGTATACTCTTACTTCAGTCTCTGTGGCACAATGGGTTAGCGTGTTCGGTTGTGAACCGAAAAGTTGGTGGTTTAAGCCCCCTCAAGGACTTCAACTGTTTTCCCCGAGGATACTGTGCCGCACAGTTCCAGGTTGTCATTGTGTGCTTTGGTGTCATGAATATATTCCGCAAACATTGCCAGCTGTGCTGTTATCCAGTGAGTTCCCACTCCAATACTTTTATGAGCATTCAGTTCAAGTGTCGAGTTTGAGTGCATACAGAACTGAACATAGATATCAGAAAATTTAACAAGGCTGTGGGACATTGTGTTTTGTTAATATTGAAACACTAATATGAATAAATCCATTTTTTCTAATATTTAATTAAACGAGTTTTCAAAATGTTTCCGCCCAGTTTCGAACCAAAGATCATTCGCGAGTGAAGAAAATGTGACAACCACTACACTCCGGAAACACTGCAATTGAAGTGATGTTAGGAACATCACCAGAGCTTTCACCTACACAGCTGGCCTACACTTCAGGAGCTGGTTTTATGAGAATAGAAAGACGGTGCTATATTTAAGAAGTCTGTGAGTGTGGCAGGAATTGATCTCGTGTTTCCCAGACGTTACACATAGGAACAGGAGATGACCATTTAGCAGCAAGTGGTTAGGATCTGCAATGCACGGCTTGAAAGGGTGGTGGAGGCAGACTCAATCTTATCTTTCAAACGGGAATTGGATCAGTTTCTGAAGGAAAAACAATTGCAGGGCTACAGGGAAAGGGTGGGGGAGTGGGACTCGCTGAGAGTCGGCGCGGGCTCGACGGGCCGAATGGCCTTCCGTGCTGTAACCATTCCATGATTCTATAAGTTAGCGGCACATTTCATAGTGTGGGTGGAAGCAGAACATTGCAAAGGGACATGGATTGAGTCGGCAAAACTAGAGGCATCTGATTCAGGAGATTCTGGTGAAGCGGAAATTCGGGAGTTTAATGACTTTGAAACGAACATTTTTGTTTTGTGCAGCTTCGGTCAGAGAAATGTTTGTGAAAGGAATTTTTTGCAGAAAGGGATGCAGCATTTCATCTTCTGTCTTAACACTTCTTTCTGGGTGTCGGGTCACATTTCCTTTCGATGTTATTCTTCCAGAATGTATATTTTCTTTGGTGTTTCACAATAACCAGACCTTTGCTCTAAAGTCAGTCTCACTGTTTCCCCAGTCTCCTGTTGATGTTACCAGCAATGAACATTTTGAACCAGACCCCGAAAGCAGTGTGTAAAATGCTTTATGGTTTAAGAGTTAACTAGCAGAGCATAGATAAATTATCCAATTATGGACTCTCCTTCAGTTAGAATTTCTTTATTTGTGCAAAAGAAGATCATTGGTTAATTAACGATGTATTCCCGTGAAAGCAACATAAAATGTAATTAAAAAGTAATCAACAAACTTGGTGTTCGAACCCGAGAATCTGAGATTAAAAATCTCACGCTGTATCAACTGAGCTCGCTGTGCTTCTGCTCAAGCAAACGTTTTTGTCACTGATTGCAGCCAGGCACCTGTTGGCTCCGCCCCAGATGTTTAAACTTGATGTCGAAGAACTGCCAGGAACTTCTTGAATGGTGGACCAGGCTCGAGGGGCCGAATGGCCTAATCCAGCTCCGAATCCTTGCATGCTTATGATCATATGACCTTTCACAGGAGAACAATCTCGCCCTGAGCATGCTGGAGGAGAAAGCTCCAGAAAATATTCCCACCCGGTGAGCTTTCGCGTGTGAGGCGAACGTGTTAACCGCTGCACTGCGGAAACGTTTCCACTTTCAGCACCCGGTCAGACGGAAATGTTAAGCGAGCAGGTTGAACTGCTGAATCCCACTTTTAAGGAGCTGGCCGTGGTGCCAAGCAAATGAGTTTTGCTCAATGACTAAAAATAAGAAAAGGGATTTGAAACCGCGCTTTAAGAGCAGACTGCAAACTGAACGCAGCACCTTCGACGGCTCGGCCATCCAGACTGTAAGTTCATTTAAATTTTGAACTTTTGTGTCTTCTTACATGAAGTTAAGATCCGGCGCACTAACCTGGAAACGATGCTCGATCAATTCATCGCATAAAAATAATTGAGGTCTGTGAGACGATTAATAATTGCTGTAAGCACCATGAATACCAATACTTTCTGTGAGAGACCGAGCTTGCAGACGATCTGGCTTCTCCTGCCCTTTGCCGGGCACATGTTGCGGGTTTAATTTAGTAAACTGGGTGAGTTCGCTGATCGCGGGGAGACGGTTGGAGCGTCCGTGGCCCCACTGTGAGGATGTGGAAGTGAACACGGTGGCTGGGTGATCCGTGACATTTCTGTAAAGGGCAGCGGAGGAGAAGGATTGAGAACTTTCAGTGTGGGACAGAAGTTGTTTCAGGTGAGCCTCCTCATGACCGATCAGCGCAGAGGGAGCTCACTGGTCAGCTCCCCTCTGTGGGGTCTGTTGTGCCAGAGGTTTCTGTAGTGTAGTGGTTATCATGTTTGCTTTACACGCAAAAGGTCCCTGGTTCGATCCCAGGCATAAACATTATGTTTAAACTTGCCAAAGGGGAACAATCAGAGTCGAATTTTGTCTCCTGGCAAATGCTGCCTGATTTCCAGAATTTGCTGTTATTATTTGCTATTTTTTCTCCTGGCAAAAGGGCTCCCTTATTCCTTAATTGCTCTTTATTTCACTTCAATAATAGATAACTTTCAGTGAGAGAAAACGGATCCACCGGGGACCTTTCGTGTGTGAGGCCAACGTGATATCCGCTACACTGCAGCCCATCAAAGGGCGAGAAACCACTGAATATAAAGGATGAGCTCACAAATATCAGGGGCAATGCAGTCTGGTCAACGTCAAACCCTCCTTTCTTATTCAGCAGTGGCATGAACGGGAATCAGACGTCACACAGTTTAACTAAAGACACAAATACAATTAACACTTCTAAATCTTTTCACTGTAAAATTCTTTTACTTTATTTGAAATCCTACTGCGTTGAATCTGAAAATGAGCACCATGGGATTTTATCTTTACAACTGATTCTATTTTCTGTGCAAGGTAGGAATAACCGGTGCTGTTAAATTTGACAAAAGTTTCCCCAGGTTCCTGGTGTCATCAGCTATGAAGATTTTGAACCAGACTCCTAAAATACAGTGAGCAAAATGGGTCAACATGCATAAGTACATAAGAAAATAAGAAATAGGAGCAGGAGTCGGCCATACGCCCCTCGAGCCTGCTCCGACATTTAATACAATCATGGCCGATCCGATCATGGACTCAGGTCCACTTCCCTGCCCGCTCCCCAAAGCACAGGACAAATGATCGAAGTATCGACTGTCCCTCAGTCAGCATTTCTTTCATTGTGCAAAAGAAGGTGAGGGGTTAATTAATGATGCTTTCCCGTGAAAGCAACACAAAAGTTTCAGAAAAATAACATACGGTGACTGGCAGGTGAGCGCTGTTTCTGACACCTGGTGGGAATGGGCGGGGATTTTAAAGCCGCTTGTATTGTGAAACCTTCATATCGCCGAACATCTGAGACTTCATGTGTGGACCTTGTGACGCAATGGTTGCGCGCCTGACTCCAAATCGAACGGTTGTGTGTTCTAATCATGTTGGGGTTGCAATTATTTTCAACATTGTTCTTCCAGAAAATATTTTCTTTGCTGTTTGGCAATAACCAGACCCTTGCTCCAAGATCTGTCTCACTGTTTCCCCGGTGTCAGGCAGAGATACGCCTGCTGTCCTCATTTATTTCATGTGACAGGACACACAAGTTCAAAATCAATCTGCAGGTGGCCACATCTAGCACTGAATACTCAGGGTGGCGGAGTGGTTTAAGGTGCTGTGTTCAGATCGCAGTCTCCTCTGGAGATGCATGTTTGACTTTGACATTTCTTGTTTTTAATCATTTAGTGAAACTCTTTGTTTGACACCATGACCAACTCCTTAAAAGTGGGATTCTGCAGTCCACCTGCTCGCTTCACATTTCTGTCTGACATGGTGCTGAAAGTGGAGATGTTTCCGCAGTGTCGCGCTTAACACGTTCACCTCACAAGCGAAAGCTCCCTGGCCGAGAATATTTTCTGGAGGTTTTTCCTCATACATGCTCAGGGGCGAGTTCTGTCCTGAACACTCAAGCTAAAGTTGCTGAGTTCATTCCCCATGTTGTTAGCAGCCTGCCAGTGAATCTGTTTAAGGTGTTCAAACAGATTCCTGACAAAGCTGTCCCGGCTCGCTTCCCGGAGACACCGTGGTCACCAGTGCCCCAGTTTCAGTGGGTCAGCCCCGGGAGGTTGGCCATCCGTTAGAGAATACCCAAGATCAGGGATCAGTCTCCGGACAGGGATCCCCAGCCGGCAGCCTTCGGCGGTGAGGGACTCACGGGAGAGGTCGTGGTGGACCAGCCACTAACTGAGAGTCCCCAGCCTACAGCCCCAGGCTGTGCAGAACCCTCAGTTAACGAAATGAACTCAGCAGCCACACCTAAAGGGGAAGTGTGTTGTTGCCCCAGAGGGGCCATTCCCCCGATAATGTGGGACTCAGGCACACCTCCAGTCAGAACACTCTGGGTCCTGTGGTACAGACCGCCTTACCGCCGGCCACACAGGCAAACCAGAGGCTGAATAAGGGAAGGAGAAGAACAGGGATTAACTTGGCCAGTCGGAGACGGGTGGCAGATGTATATAATAACACGATATGAGTTTAAGAATGTTTAAGAGTTCTAGTTTTAAATTAAGAATTTAGAAATTTCAGGTCACCACAACCTCACGAGGAATCCATGGGTAAAGAAGTAGTGAGAGGAATAAGATCGGTTATGAAGGAATTGTGGCCGGCAGTGTAAGGGGTGGTTTTCAGGGGGTCAGCTTGCCCTTCTGACCTGATATGAGTGGTTCCGAATCGCTAACACACCCTTGGTTCTAGACACTGGAATTATGAAGGGACTGTGACAGACTTGGACAGAAAACCGGTTTCAAGGTAGGAAGCAGGTATGACTTTATTGTGTTTAAAAAGAAGTAAAAGGCACACCTTTAATAACACACACAGACCAATACACACTGAGGGGTACAACACATTGAATAAATTGTCAAATTACAGCCTGTGGGGAAAATAATACAGCTTAAACTCTAAATGGGGTAAAGAGGAGAATGCAGATACATTTACACAAGTTATCCCAGCCTCCCACCTCCCAATTCCCCTAACTAACTAAGTTATAGCTCTGAGGGTTCAGGGGCTATGCTCACCAATCCCTTTAGACAGTTGCCGGTGATTCGTGGTTTCGGGGTTCGCTGCACTTGGCCTTCTCGGCGAGCCGTACCCCGGACAGAGGAGAGGACTTCGGACTGCGTAGTCTTCGGTTGGGGTGCGTCCGTTGATACGCTAAGTTGCGTTTTGGATGTATGGGGTAAGTACCCACTTTCTTTGGTTAGGAATAGTTTTAGTTAGTCCCTTTTGGTAATTTCTCTCCCGTTGGGTCGTTCAGAAGTAGATTGTAGAGTGATTGTCAATTTGGTTGCTGACAACCTTCCATTTCGTGGGCCTCGTGCTCGGTCAGTTCTTGATGAATTCTGATAGTTTCCTTCACTGTTCCATTTCTTCACTGTAGAGGAAGCAGGCTGCTTGTGTCTGTGTCTGTGTTCCAGTCTATGTCCTTGTTCGAGTCAGTGCGAGTTCCAGTCTGTGTTCTGTTAGTTTTTCCTTGTAAAACTGGGGGATAGATATATCCCCCAAAAAAGACTTTGTTATCTCCCATCAAATCTCTTGGGCTCTGTGTAAACTGTTCTGTCCATTGATTTTCAAATGTCTCCTTTGTCGGCAGTAACTCGATTGGGGTGTAAGAAGGTGCTATCACTGGTTTTGCATTGTTTGAGGATTGTCCAGTTTCCTGACCATGATTTCCATTGTGCTTGATTGGGTAATTCGATTATCTCTTATGGGGTGAATAGTTCCCCCCAGACAGTCTATGATCCTAAATACATGAATTTGCTTCACAGAGTTTAGCCCCACCTCCTGTACTCGGTAACTCTTTTTTGCAGCCAAAATGTTGTAGAATCTTAAAATTGATCTGCTCCTTCCCATAGATGTTTCGGGGATCTCAGGCTTCTGAAATTTAGGTCCTTTTTGTATTCTCTTTCCTATGAGTCCAAACACTGTGCGCGGGGGGGGGGGGGTCTCGATGAATGCATTCCCTTTTATCCCCTGCAGGCGTCGTCTGCCCCTTTAAACTCATTTTAAAAGCCCAGAAAGGAATTCTTCTCCTCTGCAGGGGAAAGGTACCAGGAATCTTTGCGAGATATTGGTAAATTCTACATTCCTCCCCTGTGATACCATGTCATTTATGGTATCATCTTACAGGTGAGCAAAGTTCCTGGCTCTCAAGAAATAACCTTCCCTGTAAATTAACTAAACTAACACCAAAATATGCATTACACTTATGCAACATCACCGCAGATACACACTTTTCCCTTTACAGGTACAAACTTTTTACGTTTACACCCTCCCAGCTTGGAGGGGGTTCCATCCCTACAATTGCATTTCAACACAGTTGCATTTCATTTCAATTGCATTATATTCACCAGAATGGAGCCAACGTACAACCACATTGCAGAAGGAAGAACATAGATTAAAATTAAACAACATCAATTGGTCTCCTGAGGTTTGTCCATCACCCGGTAATGTCTGGATCCTGCCCTTGAGAACTGCTCTCAGGCTGGCTGACACACAAGACAAACTCAAAACAATCACCTAAACATTACTGAAACATTACCCTCAATTCTAAACTAAACCTTAAAATGTAAAATGGTGCAGTCAGCTACCTTCGACTAAAAATTAGAGCTATGTACAACCGCCACCCGTCTCCGGGTGGCCTGGTTAGTCCCTGTCAGGCCCATGCCTTGTGCGGTCTGATAGCCGCCTGGATGCTCGGGTTTACCCGCAGCCGGTGAGCTGGAGACCCTTTTCTCTGGGGCAGCTCGATGCTACTGCTCCTGTGAGACCCTCACCGTTGGAGGCGGCTGGCTGGGGGTCCTTACTCTGAGCGGCCTCTGTACTTCTGACCATCGGCCTTTCCTGTCGGGCTGCCCTTCTCCAAGGGTAGAATCGCTGAGGCTCAGATGCCGGTGACCAAGGTATCTTTGGCCGTGGTATATGGAGGGTCCTTCTCAGGGCTTGGGTTACTGGGGGTGCGTCCGAATCCCAAAAGATGGGTGGGATAGCCCCTCCAGTTTGCAATTCACCGTCCCTATAGGCACGGTTTCTGAGCCTGCCACATTCCCTGTGGGCCCTCCACCGTCGGGGGCGGCCAATGGAGGGTCCCTGTCCTGAGAACAGTTCACACATCCCGGCTGAACTGTGTGCTTGGCTGACCCTGGGTTGTAGAGCTTGCACTGGTTGATGTGGAACCACTGAGTACAGCGGGGCAGCTTTATGGCATAGACCATCGGGCTTGCCTTGTCGACAATGCTGTGTGGCCCCATATATAATGCTTCAAAAACCCCGACCCGAGCATGGTTCCTCACCATGACCTGGCCTCCTATCTCCCATTCGTGGTGTTTGCTGGGTTCCAGCAACAATCGGTTACTCTGATGCTGTCTGTCCATATTACGAGCAGCCTGCCAGTGAATCTGTTTGACGTGTTCAAACAGGTTCCTGACAAACCAGTCCCAGTTCACCTCTCTGAGCTGACCTTCTGTGAACACCGGGGCGAGGACATGGGTGGGGGTCCGCATGATCCGGCCAGTCATGAGATCGCATGGGGAATACCCCGTGCTCTTTGACTGGCTGGCTCGGATCCCCATTAGGACCAACGGTAAGACCTCCACCCACTTTTGGGGTGAGTCTCCTGTCTCCTTCCGCAGCCTTTCTTTAATGGTGTAGTTTAAAGCTCCACATTACCCGATGACTGTGGATTGTGGGGAATGTGCCATTTCCCCTCAATGCCGAGCACCTTAAGGGTTGCCTGCATTACCTGCCAGGTGAAATAGCTCCCCTGGTCCGACTCCACATACTGTGGGAGTCCCCACCGGGAGAACCCTTCCCTCACTAGAGTCTTAGCTGTCCCTAGTGCGGTGGCTGTTCGGCAGTTGAAGGCTTCAACCCATTTTGAGAACACGTCCACCAGGACGAGGCAGTATTTGTGGCCTGCCTGGGCGGTGGGTAGGGGCCCGATGTAGTCAATTTGGATTGACGGCCATGGTCCCTCTACCATCCTGAGGTGTCCTAGGGACACCTTCCTTTTCTGGGGGTCAGGGTTGTTCGCAGCACACACCAGGCAGTTCGCACAGAACCCACGGACGTCCTCCCTGAGTCCCGGCCACCATCCTGCCTGTTCCACTCGTTGCCAGGTGGTCTCAGGCCCGGGGTGTCCCGCTCCTGGACCCTCATGGGCCAGTTTTAGGAATTCCCTCTGGTGCTGCTGTGGCATGGCCGATTGTCCCTCTTCAAACAGCATGCCTTCCTTAACGGTAATGGCTGCTGTGCCGTACGGACCTTCTACTGTCTCTCTACTCTAGCTAGCGCGTTCAGGACAGCTTTCAGGACTGGGTCCTGTGCCTGAACTGTTTTGAAGTCCGGGGCCAAAGCTATCCCTGTACTCTCTGCTGCCCTGTTCTTATTCTTGAACGCTGATATGCGGCAGGTGTGATAGGGGTCCCAGAACTTTCCCGTGCGGGCACCTTCTATGGCCAGTTTGTCAGCCTGTTGGTTTCCCTCTGCACGGGGTTCGGTTTTTGAATGGTCCCTCACCTTATGTCTGTAGACCTTTCCCTCTGCCCCCACCGCTGTCAAGATTTTCTCCAGCAGGGGCTTGATTGCCAGGGGTCTCCCGTCAGCGGACGTTTATCCGCGAGGGGACCAGATAGCCAGGTACTCCGTACACGAATTGCAGGTGAACATACTGTCCGAGCAAATCGTGTACGGGATAGGGAATTCCTCGGGGTGGGTCACCACGTACATTACGGCGGACAGTTCAGCATGCTAGGCTCTCATGGTGCTGGGGAGCTTCATTGCCAGGGCAATACCTGCCCTTGGGTCATAGACTCTGCACCCAGTGAGTCGCTCACCAGCAGATACCGAGCTGGACCCATCCACGTAGATATCCCGGCCTATAGGGTGTAACCCAGCCCGAAGGCCAATGTTCACCTCCCATACCCCTTCTACGGAGCACCTGTGGGCTTTCCCTGGGTTGATTAGTTTGGCTGCGAGCCTTGGCTCACGGGGGCCTTCTACTGTTAGGTCCAGCTGGGAGAGGAGCAGGGTCCAGCGAGCAATGCGGGCACTGCTCACCGTCCCGTCCTTAATCCTCCCATCTAGGAGCATCTGAGTCGGTGTGTGGTGGGTTAGGAGTGTTAGAGGAGACCCTCCCATGAAGATCAAGGATCTTTTCACTGCCCAATGTGTGGCTAGGAGGTGTCTCTCATAGTTGGAGTACCCCTTCTCCACATCTGTGAGGATCCTGGAGGAGTAAACCACCGGTCTCAACTGGCCGTGCCACTCTTGAAGCAGCACTGAGCTCAAACTGTCCCCGCTGGCTGCCACCTCCAGGACAAACTCTTTTCCTACATCTATCGCTCCTAAGGCTGGTGCGGTCTGCAAGTCCTTCTTGAGCTGATTAAATGCTGCCTCGCAACCCTCATCCCAGTCCCACTCTACACCCTTGTGTAGGAGCCTGAGCAGAGGGGCTGCGGTGGCTGCATAATCCTCAATGAAGTCTCTACAGTGTCCAGTGAGCCCTAGAAAGGATCTTACCCCTGTCACTGTGTTGTGGGCTGGTAACTCCTGTACTGCCTCCCTTCTAGCCTTGTCTATGGCCCTTTCCCCAGCGCGCACAGTCAGCCCCAGGAATTTGACTTCCTTCTGGCTGATCTGTGCCTTCTTGGGGTTTACTTTAAACCCTTCTTCTTTTAGCAGCTCCAGCAGCTCAGCCAGCAGTGGGCCATGCTCCTCCCCGTGATCGGTGAACAGGAGCAGGTCATCCACATACTGCACCAGCTGCTGGGGTCTGCTAAAGCCCTTTAAACAGTTCGCCATGCATTGGTGAAAAATGCTGGGACTGTTGTGGAAGCCCTGGGGAAGACAGTTCCACGTGTATTGTTGGCCCTTAAAGGTAAAGGCGAACTTGTACTGGTCCTCCCGTTTTAAAAGAGTGGACCAGAAGCCATTGAAATGTCCAGCACCGTGAAAGTGGTCGCGGATGCTGGAATACTCCCTCTGAGGTCCGCTGCGGCTGCTACAGTGGATGAACAGGCAGGGATATTCTTATTTAGTATTCGATAGTCCACGGTAGCCCTCCATGAGTTGTCCCATTTCTTAACCGGCCACAGTGGAGAGTTCACATGGGTAGCTATCGGTGTTAACACCCGTTGCTCTACCAGTGATCCCAGCGCCTTTGTCAGGACTGCCTCTGCCTCCCTGGGGAAGTTATATTGCTTTTGTGGTTGGGTCATGGGGTCCCCTTCTATACTAACTTCCACCCCCGTTACCCTGCCACAGTCATGTTTGTGGGTGGCGAAAGCTGCAAGGTGTGCCCGTACATATGCCTGGTACTCCACTGGGGTGTTACTGACCACTAATTCCAAGTCATAACCCTCCTTTGGCTTCACGGTACACAACGTTCCCTTGGCCCCTTTTTCTGGAATCACCGCCACCTCACCTTCCCTGTCTGTCCCTATGTCTCCCCATAGACAGTGGTTCCTCAGATCCAAAAGGATCTAGTGGCGAATGATAAAATCAGCCCTCAGGATCCCTTTTCCCTCCTGCTCCCATTTCATCAGGACACACTTCCATTTGGTTTTGAGTGTCCCTAACTGAATGGTGAGCGGGATGGGAAACAAACCAGTTTGCTCGTTGCCTGTGAACCCCACTAGACTGTACGGGACCCCGTTCGATAGAGGTGAGGTAGCCGGGTTATCTGCATGTACAGGGGTGCAGGAAGCACCAGTATCTAGCAGGTAGGTCCCGTTCACTTTCTCCACCTCCATTGTAACGCACGGTCTCTTCCAGGCATCGTACTCTAGGGAACACAGGTACACAGGCTGCGCTGGCTCTAGTCATACACATGGGTGGGTTGGAGCAGAGGGTTTTACCGTACCGGCTACTGTACCGGTTGCGGTAGGTACTGCTCCCAGTCCGTTTATAAGTGTCTGTAGGGTGGCTACGAGTGTCTCATATGAGTCGGGTGTTCCTGCCCCGGCCTTACGGGCTGGGGTTGGAGCGGCCTTCCCCTTGCTCTCTTTCCAAGGGTTCCTACAGTCCTTCCTTCAGTGCCCACTTTTCCCACACCCAAAACATTCACCCCCTTTGTGGGGAGGGTTCCCACCTTCCTGATGCCACTCTCTCTTGCCTTGGCTGGGTTTAATCTCATGGACCTTCCCGTTCCGGTAAGCCAGGGTCAACTGTCCAACCACTGCCTCCTCGGTGGTTCTGGGGTCTCTTGGATCGAACCAGACCCGGGCTTTTGTCTTTACTCCAGGTAAGCTGTTTGCCACCAGGCTGCGGAGCCAGTGAGCCAGCTCGTTAGGGGCCAGGTGGGCCCGGTCAAGAACCCCACTACAGGCCCTTTCGTAGACCGGCCACAACCTGTCGGCGAAAGCCTGTGGAGTCTCCCCATCGAGCTGTACTGTCTTCTCCACTCGGGAGAAAGGACTCCCGTCGTTCATACCCATGGCCTCTAAAACCTCCTCCTTAACCGTAGCGTACGTGTTTCGCCCCTTTCTGCTGTCCGCAGAGAGGGAATGGCAAAGCTTGGTGTCTAGTGAGAAGAGCAACAGCTTAGCCTACTCTGAATCATCGCACCCGTTAATATCCCCTGTGTGTTCCACTTCCAGGAAGTGTACCGAGGGATCTCCCTGTTGGGTGAGCTTACTTAGGTAGCCTATCATAGCCCTCAGTTTTTGGGTGTCATGGGGGCTATGAAATTGCTTACTAGGGGTCCTGCTGCCCCATTTGCACCAGGTGGGCCAAACGTCTGCTGCCGGACCGAGTGCATTGGCCTTGGTTCCAGCCCTCCTTGTATTGGCTTGCCTGCTTCCCCCTGCTACCAAACCGATTTAAAACTCGGGGCAACCGGTGTTGGTAGTTCGCAATCCTTGCCTGCCCCAGACTCTGGTTGACACCCCCGCTGCTCTGGGCTGTTCCCGGGAGCTGTAGGCGGTGACTGCGGGGTTTCTCCTTACTCTACCAGGTGTTCCTGTGCTAAACCCGGGTTTGTCAAGCACACCATGCATTTAGCCCGGGATAGAGCAAGGTTCAAGCCTTGGATCAGCTGCTGGCAGGGGCCATGGTCACCAACCTCAAATTCCCTGGTACTGGCTACTTTATAGGCTACCTGAATGTCTTTCACCCTCTCCCCATAATCTTTAACTTGCTTGGCGAGGCAGGAATTATATTCCCGCAATACAAGTTCGCTATTCTTGGCTTCAATAATCTGACACTGTAAAAGGTCCAGTTGGGTTTTGTGCCTTTCTTTAGTGAGCTCTCTACTTTCCTTTCACTGTCCCCCCTCTGTCCACAGCCTTTCCCCGACTCTGTCCCTTGCACTGGACCTCTCCTCTGCCTGCCTCAATACTCCCTTTAATTTCTCATTCTCCTCATCTAGAAGCCGGATCTGTCGCTGAAGGCAAATTAGCCAAATGGCCTTCTCTATTGACTTTTTATGGTCCTTGCTCTCGGTCCATTGAGCTGCAGCATCTTCTGGATGCTCAGCATACAATAGATCGAGTACCCACTCCTTCGCCACATTTACCCTCTTAAACACATACGAGGAAATCCCCTCTTCCTTTTTGCTTCTTTTCATGAAACCAGTCTCTCTCTTATCACGTCTCTTGCCCCAGAGTCCCTTGGTGGTCGCCATTATGTAAGGGGTGATTTTCGGAGGGTCAGCTTTCCCTTCTGCCTTTAAATGAATCTCTCCCACACCCTTGGTTCTAGACTCTTGAATTATAAAGGGACTGTGACAGACTTGGGCAAACAATCGGTTTCAAGGTAGGAAGCAGGTATGGCTTTATTGTGTTTAAAAGGAAGCAAAAGGCACATCTTTAATAACACACAGACTAGTAAGAGCAATAGACACGAAGGGTACAACACGTTGAATAAATTGTCAACATACAGCATATGGGGAAAAGAATACAGCTTAAACTCCAAATGGGGTAAAGAGGAGAATGCAGATACATTTACACAAGTTATCCAAGCCTCTCCCCTCCCAATTCCCCTGACTAACTAAGTTATAGCTCTGGGGGTTCAGGAGCTATGCTCACCAATCCCTTTTGACAGTTGCCGGTGAATCGTAGTTTCGGGGTTCGCTGTACTTGGCCTTCTAGGCGAGCCGTATCCCGGACGGAGGAGAGGACTTCGGACTGCGTAGTCTTCAGTTGGGGTGATGCAGTAAGTTGCGTTTTGGATGTATGGAGTAAGTACCCGCTTTCTTTGGTTACGAATAGTTTTAGTTAGTCCTTTTTGGTAATTTCTCACCCGTTGGTCGTTCAGAAGTAGATTGTAGAGTGGAAATAAATGTCGATTCTTCGGTTTTTGCTGAGTTGGTTTCGGTTGGCCGTTTCGCTGGTTGTGGTGGCCCGGGTTGTCAATTTGGTTGCTGACAACCTTCTGTTTCGTGGGCCTCGTGCTGTTTGCATGCTCGGTCAGTCCTTGATGATTTCTTGCACTTTTCTCCACGACTCCATTTCTTCACTCCCCACCTCCGGCTGCTTGTGTTCTTTTCCTTGTAAAACTGGGAATAGATATATCCAAATCAAAGGCTTCCTTATCTCCCACCAAATCAGGCCCAGATCTTTGTTTCAGGGGAGCTGCTCATTAGTTTTGAGCTTTCTTCTTTGTCAGAACTTGTCAGGCTTGTTCAGCAGTAATTTGATTAAGTTGTATTATTTAGATAATGGTTGGTAATTTGATTATCTCTTAGGGGGTGAATTGGTGTTGCACAGTTCCCCCAGACATCTGAGATCCTTAATACACGAATTTGCTTCACAGAGGTTAGTCCCATGTCATGTATTCGGTAACTCTTTTTTTCGTAGCCAAAATGTTGTAGAATCTTAAAATTGATATGCTGCTTCCCAGAGATGTTTAGGGGATCTCAGGCTTATGTAATTTAGATCCAGATTAAATTCCCTTTCTTATGAGTTAAAACACTGTGGGGGCTCCATGAATGCATCCCCTTTTATCCCCTGCAGGCCTCGTCTTCCTCTTTAAACTCATTTGTGTCCTGAAGTTTGTCCTTCCATTTTAAAAGTCCAGAAAGGGATTCTTCTCCTTTGCAGTGGAACAGGTACAAGGAATCTTTGCGAAATATTGGTAAATTCTACATCTCCAAAACAAGTAAAGCAAGAATTCAATATGGAAACCAAAACTGCACGCAGTATTCCAGGTCTTGCCTCACCAATCTCCTTTATAACTGCAACAAGACTTCTCTGCTTTTATACTCCATTCCCTTTGCAATAAATGGACTGCATCCCAGAGTACTTAAGGAGGTGGCCTTGGAAATAGTGGATGAATTGACAGTCATTTTCCAACATTCCATTGACTCTGGATCAGTTCCTATGGAGTGGAGGGTAGCCAATGTAACCCCACTTTTTAAAAAAGGAGGGAGAGAGAAAACAGGGAATTATAGACCAGTCAGCCTGACATCGGTAGTGGGTAAAATGATGGAATCAATTATTAAGGAT
This sequence comes from Pristiophorus japonicus, assembly GCF_044704955.1. Taxonomy (NCBI): domain Eukaryota; kingdom Metazoa; phylum Chordata; class Chondrichthyes; family Pristiophoridae; genus Pristiophorus; species Pristiophorus japonicus. The sequence continues at coordinate 1,261,897 of NW_027250967.1, forward strand.
GCCATAGCAGTGCATTTGGAAAGAGGTAATATGATAGGTCCAAGTCAGCATGGATTTGTGAAGGGAAATCATGCTTGACAAATCTTCTGGAATTTTTTGAGGATGTTTCCAGTAAAGTGGACAAGGGAGAACCAGTTGATGTGGTATATTTGGACTTTCAGAAGGCTTTCGACAAGGTCCCACACAACAGATTAATGTGCAAAGTTAAAGCACATGGGATTGGGGGTAGTGTGCTGCCATGGATTGAGAACTGGTTGTCAGACAGGAAGCAAAGAGTAGGAGTAAATGGGGACTTTTCAGAATGGCAGGCAGTGACGAGTGGGGTACCGCAAGGTTCTGTGCTGGGGCCCCAGCTGTTTACACTGTACATTAATGATTTAGACGAGGAGATTAAATCTAGTATCTCCAAATTTGCGGATGACACGAAGTTGGGTGGCAGTGTGAGCTGCGAGTAGGATGCTATGAGGCTGCAGAGTGACTTGAATAGGTTAGGTGAGTGGGCAAATGCATGGCAGATGAAGTATAATGTGGATAAATGTTAGGTTATCCACTTTGGTGGTAAAAACAGAGAGACAGACTATTATCTGAATGGTGACAGATTAGGAAAAGGGGAGGTGCAAAGAGACCTGGGTGTCATGGTACATCAGTCATTGAAGGTTGGCATGCAGGTACAGCAGGCGGTTAGGAAAGCAAATGGCATGTTGGCCTTCATAGCGAGGGGATTTGAGTACAGGGGCAGGGAGGTGTTGCTACAATTGTACAGGGCCTTGGTGAGGCCACACCTGGAGTATTGTTTGCAGTTTTGATCTCCTAACCTGAGGAAGGACATTCTTGCTATTGAGGGAGTGCAGCGAAGGTTCAACAGACTGATTCCCGGGATGGCGGGACTGACCTATCAAGAAAGACTGGATCAACTGGGCTTGTATTCACTGGAGTTCAGAAGAATGAGAGGGGACCTCATAGAAACGTTTAAAATTCTGACGGGGTTAGACAGGTTAGATGCAGGAGAATGTTCCCAATGTTAAGGAAGTCCGGAACCAGGGGACACAGTCTAAGGATAAGGGGGAAGCCATTTAGGACCGAGATGAGGAGGAATTTCTTCACCCAGAGAATGGTGAACCTGTGGAATTCTCTACCACAGAAAGTTGTTGAGGCCAATTCACTAAATATATTCAAAAAGGAGTTAAATGAAGTCCTTACTACTAGAGGAATCAAGGGTTATGGTGAGAAAGCAGGAATGGGGAACTGAAGGTGCATGTTCAGCCATGAACTCATTGAATGGCGGTGCAGGCTAGAAGGGCCAAATGGCCTACTCCTGCACCTATTTTCTATGTTTCTATGTTTCTATGTTTCTATGTTTCTATTCCATTGGCCTTCTGATCAATTGCTTTACCTGCATACTAACCTTTTGTGTTTCATGCACAAGTACCCGCAGGTCCCGCTGTTACTGCAGCACTGTGCAATTTTTCTCTATTTAAATAATAACTTGTCTTTGATTTTTTCTGCCAAAGTGCATAACCTTGCACTTTCCAACATTATATTCCATCTGCCAAATTTTTGCCCACTCACTTAGCCTGGCTATGTTGTTTTGCAGATTTGTTGTGTCCTCCTCACACATTGCTTTTCCTCCCATCTTTGGCTATGTTACACTCGGTCCCTTCTTCCAAGTCGTTAATCTAGATTATAAAGAGTTGGGGTCCCAGCACTGATCCCTGCAGCACCCCACTAGTTACTGTTTACCAACCAGAGAATGAACCATTTATCCCGACTTTCTGTTTTCTGTTAGTTAGCCAATCCTCTATCCATTCTAATATATTACCCCCAACCCCTTGTGCAGTAATCTTTTATGTGGTACCTTGTCAAAATGCCTTCTGGAAGTCCAAATACACCACATCCACTGGTTCCCCTTTATCCACCCTGTTCATTACATCCTCAAAGAATTCCAGCAAATTTGTCAAACATGACTTCCCTTTCATAAATCCATGCAGACTCTGCCTGACTGAATTATTTTTTTCCAAAAGTCAGAGGAGCAGTGACCGGAGGAGATGTGAGCAGCGGCCTACAAAGGCCCAGCGGGAGTCCGGGGATCGGCGGCAGTCGGAGGAGCAGCGGCTGGAGGAGCAGCGAGCAGCGAGCTACAGCTGGTGCAGGGTCAAAAGTAAGAAAGAAGTCAAAAGTAATCAAAGGGTGACGTCACAGCCAAGAGGATAAGTGATTGGCTGGTTGAGTGGTGGGTCGTTTTCTGTTTCTTTGTCTTTCTTCTTGTTCTTAGCAGCAAGAAACCTTTGGCATGTTGCCAAATTAAGTAATCTAATGGTTAAGTCATGGCAGGAGAGCTCGGACACGTGTCATGCTCCTCCTGTGCTATGTGGGAAGTCAGGGGCGCTTCCAGTGTTCCTGATGACTACATGTGCAGGAAGTGTATCCAGCTGCAGCTCCTGACAGGTCATTTTGCGGCACTGGAGCTGCGCATGGTGTCACTCTGGAGCATCCGCGATGCTGCGGATGTCGTGAATAGCACGTTTAGTGAGTTGGTCACTCCACGGGTAAAGGTTACTCACGCAGATAGGGAATGGGTGACCATCAGGAAGAGCAGTGGAAGGAAGGTAGTGCAGGAGTACCCTGGTGTCATCACTCTGCAAAACAGATACACCATCTTGGGTACTGTTGGAGGAGATGACTCATCAGGGGAAGGCAGCAGCAGCCAAGTCCATGGCACCAGGGGTGGCTCTGCTGCACAGGAGGGCAGGAAAAAGAGTGGGAGAGCTATAGTGATAGGGGATTCAATTGTAAGGGGAAAAGATAGATGTTTCTGCGGCTGCAATCAAGACTCCAGAATGGTATGTTGCCTCCCTGGTGCAAAAGTCAAGGATGTCTCGGAGCGGCTGCAGTGTATTCTGGAGGGGAAGGGTGAACAGCCAGCTGTCGTGGTACATATAGTTACCAACGATATAGGAAAAAAACGGGATGAGGTCCTACAAGCTGAGTTTAAGGAGCTAGGAGTTAAATTAAAAAGTAGGATCTCAAAGTTAGTAATCTCAGGATTGCTAACAGTGCCACGTGCTAGTCGGAGTAGGAATTGCAGGATAGCTCAGATGACTATGTGGCTTGATGAGTAGTGCAGGGGGGAGGGATTCAAATTCCTGGGACATGGGAACCGGTTCTGGGGGAGGTGGGACCAGTACAAAGCGGACGGTCTGCACCTGGTCAAAACCGGAACCAATGTCTAGGGGTGTGTTTGCTAGTGCTGTTAAGGAGCGGTTAAACTAATATGGCAGGGGGATGGGAACCTATGCAGGGAGATAGAAGGAAGTAAAATGGGTGCAGAAGCAAAAGATAGAAAGAAGAAAAATAAAAGTGGAGGGCAGAGAAACACAAGGCAAAAATCAAAAAGGGCCACATTACAGCAAAATTCAAAAGGGAGAAAGTGTATTAAAAAGGCAAGCCTGAAGGCTCTGTGCCTCAATGCGAGGAGTATTCGTAATAAGTTCGACGAATTAACTGCATCAACAGCAATTAACAAATATTATATAATTGGGATTACAGAGACATGGCTCCAGGGTGACCAAGGCTGGGAACTCAACATCCAGAGGTATTCATCATTCAAGAAGGATAGACAGAAAGGAAAAGGAGGTCGGGTAACGTTGCTGGTTAAAGAGGAAATTAACGCAACAGTAAGGAAGGACATTAGCTTGGATGGTGTGGAATCTGTATGGATAGAGCGGCGGAATACCATAGGGCAGAAAACGCTCGTGGGAGTTGTGCACAGACAACCAAACAGCAGTAGTGAGTTTGGGGACAGCATTAAACAAGAAATTACGGATGCGTAAAGGTACAGCATTTATCATGGGCAACTTTAATCTACATAGAGATTGGGCGAACCAAACTGGTAGAAATACAGTGGAGGAGGATTTCCTGGAGTGTATTAGGGATGGTTTTCTTGACCAATATGTCGAGGAACCAACTAGAGGGCTGGCTATCCTAGACTCGGTGATGTGGAATGAGAAAGGACTAATTCGCAATCTTGTTGTGCAAGGCCCCTTGGGGAAGAGTGACCACAATATGGTACAATTCTTTATTAAGATGGAGAGTGGCACAGTTAATTCAGAGACGAGAATCCTGAACTTGAGGAAAGGTAACTTCAATGGTACGAGATGTGAATTGGCTAGAATAGACTGGCAAATCAGACTTAAAGGGTTGACGGTGGAGAGGCAATGGCGAACATTTAAAGAGCATATGGATGAACTTCAACAATTGTACATCCCTGTCTGGAGAAAAAACTGAAACGGGGAATGTGGCTCAACCGTGGCTAAGAAGGGAAATTAGGGATAGTGTTAATTCCAAGGAGAGGCATATAAATTGGCCAGAAAAAGCAGCAAACCTGAGGACTGGGAGAAATTTAGAATTCAGTCGAGGAGGACAAAGAGTTTAATTAGGAGCGGAAAAATAGAGTATAAGAGGAAGCTTGCAGGGAACATAAAAACTGACTGCAAAAGCTTCTGTAGATATGTGAAGAGAAAAAGATTAGTGAAGACAAACGTAGGTCACTTGCAGACAGAATCAGGTGACTTTATAATGGGGAACAAAGAAATGGCAGACCAATTGAACAAATACTTTAGTTCTGTTTTCACGAAGGAAGACACATATAACCTTCCGGAAATACTAGGAAACCGAGGGTCGAGCGAGAAGTAGGAACTGAAGGAAATCTTTAATAATCAGGAAATTGTGTTAGAAAAATTGATGGGATTGAAGGCCAATAAATCCACAGGGCCTGATAGTCTTCATTCCAGAGTATTTAAGGAAGTAGCCCTAGAAATAGTGGATGCAATGGTGATCATTTTCCAACAGTCTATCGACTCTGGATCAGTTCCGATGGACTGGAGGGGAACTAATGTAACAACAATTTTTAAAAAAGGAGGGAGAGAGAAAATGTATAATTATAGACCAGTGAGCCTGACATCAGTAGTGGGGAAAACACTGGAATCAATTATTAAAGATGAAATAGCAGCGCATTTGGAAAGCAGTGACAAGATCGGTCCAAGTCAGCATGGATTTATGAAAGGGAAATCAATGTTGACAAATCTTCGAGAATTTTTTTAGGATGCAACTAGTAGAGTGGACAAGGGAAACCCAGTGGATGTAATGTGTTTGAACATTCAAAAAGCTTTTGACAAGGTCCCACACAAGAGATTAGTTTGCAAAATTAAAGCATGTGGTATTGGGGGTAATTTATTGACATGGGTAGAGAACTGGTTGGCAGACAGGTAGCAGGGAGCAGGGATAAATGGGTCCTTCTCAGTATCGCAGGCAGTGACGAGTGGGATGCCACTGGACTCAGTGTTGGGACACCAGCTATTTACAATATACATCAACGATTTAGATGGATTCAACGGAATTGATTGTAATATCTCCAAGTTTTCAGGTGACTCTAAGCTGGGTGGTGGTGTGAACTGTGAGGAGGATGATAATAGGCTGTAGGGTGACTTGCACAGGTTAGGTGAGTTGGCAAATACATGGCAGATGCAGTATAGTGTAGATCAATGTAAGGTTATCCACTTTGGTGGCAAAAACGTGAAGGTAGAATATTATCTGAATGGTGACAGATTAGGAAAAGGGGAGGTGCAACGTGACCTGGGTGTCATGGTACATCAATCATTGAAAGTTGGCATGCAGGTACAGCGGGCGGTGAAGAAGAAACATGGCATGTTGGCCTTCATAGCTGGGGAATTTGAGTATTGGAGCAGGGAGGTCTTACTGCAGATTTACAGGGCCTTGGTGAGGCGTCACCTGGAATATTGTGTTCAGTTTTGGTCTCCTAATCTGAGGAAGGATGTTCTTGCTATTGAGGGAGTGCAGCGAAGGTTCACCAGACTTATTCATGGGATGGCAGGACTGACATATGAGGAGACACTGGATCGACTGGGCCTGCATTCACTGGAGTTTAGAAGAATGAGAGGGGATCTCATAGAAACATATAAAATTCTGACGGGACTGGACAGGTTAGAGGCAGGAAGAATGTTCCCGATGTTGGGAAAGTCCAGAACCAGGGGTCAGAGTCGAAGGGATAAGGGGGAACCCATTTAGGACCGAGATGTGGAGAAACGTCTTCACTCAGAGAGTTGTTAACCTGTGGAATTCTTTGCCACAGAGAGTTGTTGATGCCAGTTCGTTAGATATATTCAAGAGGGAGTTAGATGTGGCTCTTATGGCTAAAGGGATCAAGAGGTATGGATAGAAAGCAGGAAAGGGGTACTGAGCTGAATGATCAGCCATGATCTTATTGAATGGTGGTGTGGCTCGAAGGGCCGAATGGTCTTCTCCTGCACCTATTTTCTACGTTTCTATATTTCTATGTCCTGCTACTGCTTTTTTAATAATGGACTCCAACATTTTCCCAACCACAGACGTTAGGCTAACTGGTCTATAGTTTCCTGCTTTTTGTCTTCCTCCTTTTTTAAATAGGGCCATTACATTTGCAGTTTTCCAATCTGCTGGGTCCTCCGCAGAATCCAGGCAGTGCATGTCCACAGATCCCTGAAAGTAGCAGGCCAGGTAGATAAGGTGGTTAAGAAGGAATATGGAATGCTTGCCTTTATTATCCGAGGAATGGAATACAAGAGATGGGGTCGCTGGGGCAGGTTTGGCCACTGCTGGAGTACTGCGTGCAGTTCTGGTCGCCATATTACAGGAAGGACATGATTGCACTGAAGAGGATACAGAGGAGATTTACGAGTCTGTTGCCGGGAGTGGAGAATCTTAGCCATGAGGACAGATTGGATCGGCTGGATTTGTTTTCCATGGAACAGAGCCTGAGGGGAGACTTCATTGAGGTGTATAAAATTAGGAGGGGCCTAGATATAGTGGATAGAAAGGGCCTATTTCCCTTAGCAGAGGGGTCATCAACAAGGAGGCATAAATTTAAAGTAATTGATAGAAAGTTTAGAGGGGAAATTTCTTCACGCAGAGGGTTGTGAGGGTCTGGAACTCACTGCCTGAAAGGGGGGTAGAGGCAGAAACCCTCACCACATTTTAAAAGTGCTTGGATGTGCACCTGAAGTGCCGTAACCTGCAGGGTTATGGACCTAGAGCTGGAAAGTGGGATTAGGCTGGATAGCCTCTTGTTGGCCGACGCGGACACGATGGGCCGAAATGGCCTCCTTCCGTGCTGTAAACTTCTATGATTCTATGATCTCCTTCACAAAGAGTTGAGGTGCGTGTGAGGTGACTTGGGCACATTTTTCCTCACGTGACAACATTTCAAAGGCAACTCAACGACTGTAAAGCACTTTGGGGCATCATGAGTTCCTGACAGACGCTGCAGAAATGCAAGTCCTTCTTTGCAAAAGTTCGATGCAAATTCAAAATTCGCGATAAAATGTGGGCTAGTCCGGGATTTGAACCCGGGACCTCCCGCATATTTCAAATAATAACCCCGAAGCTAGAGTCATACCTCTAGACCAACAAGCCAACTCTGTATTTTATTTGGAGATAAGGTGTAACCATTCTTAAGCATTTTTAGTTTGTTGCTGTTCCTGATTGGAGGAGCACATGAGATGGAATCAGTGACTTTGTCTTTTTGACATGTCTTCTGAAGCGCCACACGGTCCCACTCCTGCAGTTAATGAGCTGTCGGGACGTTAATGTATCCATCATCAACATCATCATAGGCGGTCCCTCGAAACGAGGATGACTTGCTTCCACGCCAAAAAAGGATTAGTTCATGGTAGTATGGTTTTACTCCTCCCTGTGCGATCCCCAAGTTTGGCCAGTGAGCGTACAGCACTTTTGGTGCCTGACCTGACGGCCTCTGCGTTTCACTCAACAAGTGAGACACCATAAGTAAAGAATAATCGCGAGTTGACAGACAACCAAAAAGTGGGAAGCTATTCTGATCCCGGCAGGAACTTCTATATTTCTGAAAATGTCCCACCAAGGTGGAATTGTGATCTCTAGAATCTTTCTCCCTATCTCAATTGTTTTCTGTTCTCGAGAATCAAAATGTTTTTGTGAGATTACTGCAGCTGCTAGCAGATCAGTAATTTGTTCGGGTAGTGGTGGAATTTCATCGCCAAATGTACAACATAATCCTGCAGGTTTGTGATGTTTTCTCTCACAGTGAGGTGAACAGTGGAGGGTTCAGGAATGGGGACAATCCGTTCCTGGGACACTTGAACTTCTGCCTCGGGTTTAAAGCAAAAACTGCAGTCACTGACCGGACACCAGAAGTGTCCATGTTGGTAGTGGGGCGCATTGGTGGTGACACAATATGTCCCACCCCCGATGTATGCTCCCTGTGGAGGGACATGGTTTTGTGCCATTACCTCCATGGTACAGTTGATAGACTGTGCGCCAGCAGCTTTAAACCAACACTGTGGATTAGAATAGGTGTTCAAGTGCTGGGGACACAGTATTATGTGTGCACCGGGAGAGGTCAGTACCCGTCACAGCGTGTTCCCACTTTATGACATAGGGTGGGACTGCTGTGAAATGAACATGTGCACCTCCTTGAATGACTCCAATGTTCTCCACCCTGTATACAGTGTGGGAAGGGCTGTCCCACCCATGACCGACATCCTTAGTACTATCCCCATGATGGTGTGATTAGAACATCGCGATCGATTGGGACAGGGTAAGTTTCAGAAGCGAGGCCGAGCTGGCACGGGCTTAGTGATTTACTGTACGGGTGGAGGGCTGCGAGGTGCTTGTTACTGATCCAGTAGGGGACTAAACCTTGTTTTAAATCCTCCAGGTTGTTGCGGCCCTCGCCCAACAACCATGCCCCGTATTGCACACACACCTCGTTCTGTGCAACCTGGTCAGAAGCATTCCTATCCTCCCGTATGAGTGCATTCACTGTCTGTGCATGTTTTTCCAGCTCAGCCACGATTTCCTTTCAATGGATCATCATAGCCTGGTCCTCGTGTAGCTCTGAGCCTTCTCCTGTGTTTTCTTCTTTCATGATGTTTCTCAGTTGGTTCTTTAGACCATTTATCTGCATGTGTAGTTCTATATCGTCCAGGCTATTTATCACAGAGGATCCTGCATGATATGCAGTTAAAATGTCGTTCAAGGTGCCCCTTCTAGGTCTTCCCGTGCCCATGGTGTCCCTAGCGTATAGGATGTATATATCTGTTTTGTCGACATTCTCAAATTCTAACTCATAAAAGTTCTTGAACATTTCTCTGAGTAGGGCCTGGTATAGCTGCTCTGTTTCCTTCGGGCACCAGTCAGGTATTTGCACCTCGGTAAAGTTTAAAATAACTGAAGCTACTGCATAATGTAGCCCCTGGTATAACACCTTTTCGGTTGGTACCAATACTAATCTGTTCCCTGGTCACTTGGTGCTGGTCGGACACCTTTCTATTATTGTTCTCACTGGCGGGGTCGTGGGCAGGGGTTTCTTAATGTGTGCTATAAGTTCGGTGGTGTTAATTGGGAGTGGGGAGTGTGGGACCACACACCCGTGTAGGCTGGAATCCCACCCCATCCCTTCCCCGTCATCTTGCCATTGCCTGGCGAAGGCGATTGATATGTCTGCAGGACAGATCTCCTCTGACCACCACATGAAGACGTAAATTCCCTGTTCAGACTCCCACCACTTGTTCTAACACACCTTCACTCCTCCCCGTGTCCCCGTGATGGTACGGTACGTGTCATTCCCGAGTCTTTCCCAGTCAGAGTGCTGATCCCCCACATCCTTGCTCAGCTTCCTGAGCCACCCCCATCTACCCAGGGGAATCTTTCCTTTACAAGTCAAACATACACGTTTTCCCTCCGTGACACTGACCCACGCAGCAACGACCCGTATCCTGGGGCATGGAACGGAGGCCTCCCCAGAGGTAAACCCTTCCTGGCTGGAGTAGTGGGTGGAATGAGACTCCATCCACCCTGGCCACCTTCCCTCGTGGGCGTACACGGCGAGCTCTTCCACACCCGGGGTGCCACCCCCTGCAGTCACGATCGGTGCTCTCTCTCCTGAGACCATAAATGGGGGATTCTTCCACGTCTCCTCAGCTGTCGCTGCTCATCCTTATCAGGGTGAGCAGGAACAGGACCCTGTTCATGTTGTTATCGATCTTGTAGTGCCTCTTTTACTGCCGACAAGTTGGGGTATTTTCCTTTCCCCAATACATATGTCACTATTTAGTCACCGGCTGTCGGCTGAAACTCTTAACTTCTATATTCATATAAACATCCTTATCCTATTCTACTTGTTTCACACCTTCCATACGTGTGGTTTCTTTTCGGTTGTGGTGCCCTGAAATCATTACACGCATAATCTACACTACGCTAGATTCTTACTAAACATACCTTAACACATATCGTATTATTTTTGTACATCTGCCACCCATCTCCGGGTGGCCAGGTTAATTCCTGTCCTTCTCTTTTCTTCCCTGGCCTCTGTGTTTCCAGCGGGGCCGGTAGTAGGTCGGACAGTACCGCAAGGCCTGGAGTGTCCTGACCGGAGGTGGGTCTGAGTCCCACACTATTGGGGGAATGTCCCCTCCGGTGATACAGCACACCGCTCCTTTGGGGGTGGCTGCCTGGTTCATTTTGTCCCCCGGGGGTTCTGCCTGGTTGAGGGCCGTGGGCTGGGGACCCCCAATTAGTGGCTGGTCCACCACTATCTCTTCTGGGGGTCCCTCGTCGCCCGAGACTACCGGCTGGGTGTCCCTGCTCGCAGGCTGGTCCCTGATCTTAGGTATCCTTTCACGGCAGGTCCCTCTCCCGGGGCTGAACCACTTAAATTGGGGCGCTGGTGACCACGGTGCCTTAGGCCGTGGTGTGCGGAGAGTCCTTCTCAGGGTTTTGACCCCTGGGGGTGCGTCCAAGTCCCAAATGATTGGGGGGATAGCTCCTCGAGTAACTCAGTCCATCGCCCCTCTGGGTACAGTCTGTGGGTCTGCCACGTCCCCTGTGGGATTTCCACAGTCGGGGGCTGCTGGCTGAGGGTCCCTGCCTTTAACACGGTTCTCTGTTCGTGGCTGTCCCTTATGTTTAGCTGCTGTCCCGGGGTTGAAAAGTTTGCACTGGTTTATGTGGAACCACTTTGTACGGCGAGGCATTTTCACGGCACAGACCATGGGGCTTGCCTTGTCAACAATGTGGTACGGCCCCATGTACAGTGCCTCATAAACCCCTACTCTAGCATAGTTCCATACCATAACCTGGTCCCCTATCTCCCATTCGTGGTGTTTGAGGAGCTCTAACAGCAGTCAGTTGCTCCGATGCTGTTTTCCCATATTGTCAGCAGCCTTCCAGTGAATCTGTTTAATGTGTTCAAACAGGTTCCTGACAAAGCTGTCCCAGCTCGCTTCCCTAAGCTGACCTTCCGTGAGTACCGGGGCTAATACATGGGTGGGGGTTCACCTGGCTCTGCCGGTCATGAGCTCATACAGGGAGTACCCCGTGATCTTTGACTGGCTGGCCCGGATCCCTATGAGGACCAGTGGTCGGACCTCTACCCACCTCTTGGGTGAGTCCCCTGTCTCTTTTCGCAGCCTTTCTTTGATGTTGCGGTTTAAACGCTCCACAGCCCGGATGACTGCCATTTACCTTTAATGCTGAGCACCTTAAGGATCTCCTGCATCACCTGCCTGGTGAAGTGGCTCCCCTAGTCGGACTTCACGTACTGGGGTAGTCCCCATCGGGAGAACACCTCCCTGACCAGGATCCTGGCTGTTCCCAGGGCAGTGGCTGTTCGGCATGGGAAGGCTTCCACCCATTTGGTGAATACATCCACCAACACGAGACAGTACTTGTAACCTCCCTGGGCAGTGGGTAGGGGCCCAATGTAATCGACCTGAATCGACTGCCAGGATCCCTCTACCCTCCTGATATGTCCCATAGATACCTTCCTTTTCTGGAGGTCGGGGTTGTTGGCAGCGCACACCAGACAGCTGGCACAGAACTCGCGGACGTCTTCACTGAGTCCCGGCCAGCACCCTGCCTGTTCCACCTGTTGCCAAGTGGTCTCATGTCCAGGGTGTCCTGCTCCTGGACCCTCGTGGGCCAGCTGGAGGAATTCACTCCGCTGTTGGTGGGGTACTACCCATTGCTCCCCACTGAACAGCATTCCTGCTGTACGGGCCGTCTACCCTATCCCCTTTTTCTAGCGTGTTCAGGACAGTTTTGGGGACGGGGTCTTGGATCTGAACCGTTTTTAGGTCCGGGGACAATGCTACCCCTGCCCTCCCTGTCATCCCAATCCTGCCCCTGACTGCTGTGATGGGGCCTGGGTTGTACGGATCCCAGAGCTTGCCCGTGCTCACCTTGCTTGGCCAACATGTCAGCCTGCTGGTTTCCCTCGCTACGGGGTTCAGTGGTGGAATGTGCCTTCACTTTATGTATATAGATCTTCCCTTCCTCCCCCACGGCTGTCATGATCTTTTCCAGTTGGGGCTTAATTGCCAGGGGTCTCCCGTCTGCAGATGTGTATCCGCGACGGGACCAGATAGCCAAGTACTCCAGACACGAATTGCATGTGAACATACTGTCCGAGAAAATCGTGTGTGGGCTGGGGAATTCTTCGGGGTGTGTGACTACATATACCACCGCAGACAGATCAGCGTGCTGGGCACTCATTGTACTGGGGAGTTTAATCATCAGGGCAATGCCTGCCTCTGGGTCATAAACTCCACAGCCTGTGAGTCGTTCACCCGCAGATCCGTGCTTGAACCGTCCACAAGGATCTCTCGGCCTCTGCGGTGTAACCCAGCCCGAAAACCTATGTTAATTTCCCACCGTACACCGGTGGGCGTTCCCTGGATAGATCATGTTGGCTGCGAGTCTTGGCTCGCAGAGACTCTTTACCCTCAGGTCCATCTGGGATAGGAGCAGGCACTGCTCTCTGTCCCGTCCTTGATCCTACCTTCCAGGAGCATTTGGGTGGACGTATGGTGGGGAAGGAGTGTGATAGGGGACCCCCCTGTGAAGATCAGTGAACTTTTCACAGCCCAGTGAGTGGCTAGGAGATGCCGCTCACAGTTGGAGTGTCCCTTCTCCACATCCGTGAGTATCCTGGAGGAGTAGACCACTGGTCTCAGCCGGCCATGCCACTCTTGGAGCAGTACTGCACTCAGGTTGTCCCTTCACTGGCTGCTACCTCCAGGAAAAACTCTTTACCCCCATCAATAGCCCCTAGAGCTGGTGCGGTCTGCAGGTCTTTCTGAGTTGGATAAATGCTGCCTCTCAGCCTTCGTCCCATTCCCACTCCATTCCCTTGTGTCGGAGTCGGAGCAGAGGGGCTGCTGTGGCTGCATAATCCTCAATGAGATCTCTGCAGTACCTGGTTAGCCCGAGAAAAGATCTTGCTTCTGTTACTGTGTCGGGAGCTGGTAACTTCTGCACTGCTTCCCTTCTAGCTTTGTCAATGGCCCTTTCCCCAGCGCGCACAGCCAGTCGCAGGAATTTTACTTCCTTCAGACCGATCTGTGCCTTTGTGGGATTCACTTTAAACCCTTCTTCTTTCAGAAGCTCCAGCAGTTCAGCCAGCAGTGGGCCATGTTCCTCCCCCTCATCGGTGAATAGGAGCAGGTCGTCCACATACTGTACCAGCTGCTGGAGTCTGCTAAAGCTCTTTAAACAGTTGGCCATACATTGATGGAAAATACTGGGGCTGTTGTGGAAGCCCTGAGGGAGACAGTTCCAAGTGTATTGCTGTCCTTTAAAGGTAAAAGCAAACTTGTACTGATCGTTCCTTCTTAAAGGTATGGACCAAACCCGTTGGAAATGTCCAGCTCTGTGAAGGTGGTCGCGGAGGCTGGGATACGTCCAATGAGGTCGGCGACAGCAACAACAGTGGGTGCACAGGCGGGGATGTTACGGTTGAGTACTCGATAGTCCACCGTGGCTCTCCAGGAGTTGTCCCGTTTCTTAACCGGCCACAACGGAGAGTTCACATGGGTAGCTATTGGTCTCAATACCCCTTGTTTCACTAAAGAACCCAAGGCTGTTTCCATGTCTGCCTCCGCCTCCCTGGGGAAGTTATACTGTTTCTACGGTCGGGCCATAGGATCCCCATCTATGCTAACCTCGACCCCGTTTATCCTCCCACAGTCGTGTTTGTGAGTGGCAAAAGCTGCAAGGTTTGCCCTTACATACTCTTGGTACTCCATCGGAGTGTTACTGACCAGTGATTCACGGTCGTAACACTCCTTTGGCTTCATGGTGCACACTGTCCCCTTTCCCCGTTTTTCTGGGATAACCATTACCTCACTCTCCTGTCCCGTACAGACTGACCCCCAAAGACAGTCGTTTTTTAATTCCACTAGGATCCCGTGGCCGAGAATAAAGTCAGCCCCCAGGATCCCTCTCCCTTCCTGTTCCCACTTCATCAGGACACAAGTCCACTTGGTGTGGGGTGTTCCTAAATGAACAGAGAGCGGAACGGAGAATGAGCCAACCTGCTCGGTGCCTGTGAAACCCACTAAGCTCTAGGGGACCCCGTTAGACAGAGGTGAGGCGGCGGGGTTATTTACATAGACAAGGGTGCTTGATGCACCAGTATCCAGCAGGTCAGTCCCTTTCACCTTCTCCACTTCCATCTGAACGGTCGGTCTCCCCCACGCATCGTACTCGAGGGAACACAGGGGAACAGGCTGTGTCTGTTCTAGTCACTGTTTTGGCTGGGATGGGGCAGATGGGATTTCGGTACCGGTGGCGGTGGCTACCCTCCCAGAGCCATCCAGCATTGTTTCGCAGCGCAGTCAGAAAGGTATCAAACGTGTGGGGAGGGGCTGGCTTCTCGGTCTCGGTCTTTTCGGCAGGGGCAGGAGAACTCTTCCCTGCGCTACTCTTCCATGGGTTTCTACAATCCTTTCTCCAGTGCCCACTCTTTCCGCACCCAAAACAGGTACGTTTTGTATCAGAGGGGTTGCACCCCTCGTGGCACCATTCCCTCTTGTCCTGACTAGGTCTGATTTCGAGGACACTTCCCTTGGGTGGGTGCTCTTCCATCTCCCTGCCGTTCCAGTAGGCTCGGGTCAGTTCCCTGACCACTCCCTGTTCGGTGGCCTGGGGATCTCTCGGGTCAAACCAGGCCTCAGCCTTTGTCCTTAAACGTGGAAAATTGTTTGCCATCAGGCTTCGTAGCCAGTGGGCTCTCTCATCCCGGCTTAGGTGATTACGGTCAAGGTCCCCTCCACAGACGCTCTGGTGCACAGGCCACAGCCTGTCTGTGAAGACCTGTCGGGTTTTCCCTGTGAGCTGCACTGTTGGGACTCCCATCATTACAGTCCATGGCTTCTAGAATATCTTCCTGGACAGCGGCACTTGTCCTCTGCCCCCTTTTACTCTCGGCAGAGAGGGACTGGTACAGCTTGCCGTCCAGTGAGAGGAGGTGCATATTTGCTATCTCAGCATCATCACACCCGTTAATATCCCCTGCCTGTTCCACTTCCATAAAGTGGACCGAGGTGTCCCCCTTTGGGGTGAGCTTTCCCAGGTGACTTATCATAGCCCTAAGGTGTTGGGTCGTGTGGGGAACCACAAACTGACTTTCCAGGGGCCCCAGACCCCCAGCACCGGTGGGCGGGACAAACGTTTGTTGCCGGACCAGGCACATTGGCCCTGGTTCTGGCCCTTCCTGTTCTGGCTCGCCTGCCCCTCCTCTCTGCTACCAAGCCAAGCTGAAACTCGGTGCCACAGGTGGCGGTGGTCCGCTATCCCTGTCCGCCCCACAACTCGTTCACCCTCCTGCTGCCGAACCGGTATAGTCACCGGCACCACAGGTGGTGGTTGAATAGTTTCCTCCTTCTCTTCCAGGTTTACCCGGGCCATACCCGGGTTTATTAGGAATACCTTGCCTTTTGCCTTGCACAGAGCAAGGGTTAAACTTTTGTTTGTTGCTGGCAGGGACCGTGGTCTCCTAACTCAAACCCATTAGTGCTGGCTACTTTATAAGCTGCTGTGCATCTCTTAACTTATCCTCCAGCTCATTTACTTGAAGGGTGAGGCGAGTGTTTTCCTCCCACAGTATCTTTTCATTATTCTTAGCCTCGGTAACCTGACACTGTAAATAGTCCTGGCTGTTTTTGAACCTTTCCATTCGCTGTGTCTTTCCATGTTTTAGTTTACGGAGTTCCCCCCACACCTTTCTTCTGCCATAGCCCTGTCATGTGATGTTTCTGCACATTCACATCGTTCTGCCTGCAGTGACTCAATGTTCTTATCTAGGGGTTGGACCTGTTGCTATCGTCAGGACAACAAAATTGCCTTTTCTACTGATTCCTTCTGGTACTTGCTGGCTGTCCACTGGGCCGCAGCGTCTCCTGAACGCTCAGCGCGCAACAGACCAAGCACCCATTCCTTAGTGACATTCACTATCTTGTACACATAGGAGGAAATCCTCTCTTCCGTCTTTGTTCTTTCCTCCAAAACAGCAATCTCTGCATCACATCCTTTATACCAAAGTCCTGCCGTGGTCGCCATTCTGTCGGGCGTGGTGTGTGGGGTGAGGTTCACCTCTGACCTTCTGAGCGGTTTGAATCGCTCGCACTATCTGGGTTCTAGACTTTGGATTTATTTGGGGATGTGACAAAGTCCAAGAGACAATTGGTTTTGGTGCAAAGAACCTCAATTTTATAAAGTGCAAGAACGTAAAATGTCGAGCTTGTAATTACTCGAATAAAAAAACACTTATCACACTTTAAAGGGGTTACAGAAAAATAAGACACCTCCCACCTCCCAATGCCTAACTCTGACTCGGTGAAACTCGAGGGCAAACAGGGATTATGCTCACCAATCCTCTTATTGTCAGTTGGCGGTGGTTTGCAGTTTCGAGGTTCACTGGACTCTGTAAGTTCTGCTTGCCGTACCCCGAACATCGTGGAAGATTTCTTACTGCGTAGTCTTCAGTTGGGTGGTGTCCGCTGATGTGGTAGGGTGCGTATTGGATTTATGGGGTGAGTACCCACTTTCTTCCTTCAGCAGTAGGTTTTAAAGTTCTTTAGGTAATGTTTCACCTGTTGGTATCGAGGAACAGATTGTAGAGGGGAAACTTTCCAAGCTTCGGTTTCTTCTTGAGGACTTTTGTTCTTAGAATTTGCCGATCGCGGTGTTTTCGATGTTACCACGTTGGCTGTGGTCAGTTGCTGCCGCGATGATGATGTCCGAAGTTACTGGGAACTGCTTTCTCTGCTGTGATGATGTTCTTCCTTCTCCTTCGGTAGCAGGCAGTGTGGTCCAGGAGTGTCGTCGAGGCTGAAGATGTAGGAGCTCAGAAGAGCTGCATAGGAGGCTGTGTAGCAAGCTCTCTGGAAGGCTTATTACAAACTGCTGCGGCGATCTCTCTCCTTTTTCCCTCCTTCCCGTTCTCCTTCTTTCGGTAAAAAACAAGGCCCCAGTTATACTTTGGGAGCCGTTCTAATCTGCGTGCCAAATGAGCCCCGATTCTTTGTTTTAATTTTGGCGGGCTTGATATCTCTTTGTTATATTTTGGCGGGCCCATTAATGGTAACCTGTCTCGGATGTGTCGATCTTTTGAATTTGTTTCTTGATCGGGAAAATTAGATTTTTGTTATTTGCAATGTCAGCCGAGGCCTGGGTTTTCCATGCGCGCTGGATGGGCCATTGTCATTATGTTAACGCTGGATTGGTTTCCTGCTTAGAGTGATGGCTGGCTATCTCTGGGTTGATTGTTGCTATGTTAATGTCTCCCGGGGAGATGGGTTTTCGAGTTTACACAATTCCCCAGACAATTTGTTCAGCTTCAATATCCCAGAAAGCTTCAATACCCAAACTGCTTTCTTTGAACTATCCTTTAGTTCTCAGCCCTTTCCACACGGACCCAATCTGCCTTGTAAAATTCCAAATTCGATTAAAACTTGTAGTTTCTTCCATGTGCACTTTAGGATCCCAAACCTTCTGGTTGATAGTTCCAAATTAAATTTCCGTTCCAATGGGTCCACACACTGGGGGGTTGTCCAACGAATTTTTGCAATCCTACCCCTGCACCTATTTTCTATGTTTCTATGTTTCAAAAACTTTGGCATGATTGGTTCCATGGTGTAATGGTGAGCATTCTGTACTCAGTAAACCAGTGATCTGAGTTCACATTGTGGTGGAACCTCAATTCTTGCTGTTCCAGCTGCTGAAAATTTGGGACAAACAAGTGAAAGACACCTGGTGTTGGTGGGCAATTTTGTTGCCTTTGTCAGTGATGCTTCATCTGCAAGTCCAGTTGTCAAATCGTGTGTTCAACCATCAGTTACCTGTTACAAATCAGCGGAGGATAAACCAGTTTTTTAATCTAATTCTGCCTTTACCTGCACAATGTGTGCTGAGATTATCTGTGCAATATGCTTTCAGCTGGATGAATAAAAGCAATGCTTTTTGAAATGCAGGCACTGCATGTTTTGTACTCAAAATAATTTGCATTTTCTTTTCATGCCAAGCATTTTACATTAATGCATTGCAACGCCAATGCACTTTTTACCTAGCAAGACTGAAGTACAAGCTGTGATGAACAGTGTGAAACAAAAACAGGCACTTGAGAACCCATCGCCTCGACAGCATCTGTGTGAATTGGTCTGCATCGATAATTAGCAGAACGTAAAGAGGGGAACACTATGGAAGAGAAAAGGCTGAGCCAAAGTGTAATGTTGGAGATGATTTTATTGTTTTTGAGAAATGTTTCAAATAATTTTTGCATTGTTGGTTCCATGGTGTAATGGTAAGGAATCTGAATTCAGCGATCTGCGTTCAAACCTTGGGGGAACCTGAATGCTTGTTGTCCCAGCTGCTGAAAATTTGGGACAAACAGATGAAAGACACCTGGTGGGCAGTTTTGTTGCCTTTGTCATTGATGCTTGATTGACAAGTCTCGTTGGCAAATCGTGTGTTCATTCACTGGAGTTTAGAAGGATGAGAGGGGATCTCATGGAAACGTATAAGATTCTGACGGGACTGGACAGGTTACATACAGGAAGAATGTTCCCGATGTTTGGGAAGTCCAGAACCAGGGGTTATAGTCTTAGGATAAGGGGTAGGCCATTTAGGACCAAGATGAGGAGAAACTTCTTCACTCAGAGAGTTCTTAACCTGTGGAAATCCCTGCCGCAGAGAGTTGTTGATGCCAGTTCATTGGATATATTCAAGAGGGAGTTAGATCTGGCTCTTACGGTTAAGGGGATCAAGGGGTATGGAGAGAAAGCAGGATAGGGGTACTGAAGGAATGGTCGGCCATGATCTTATAGAATGGCGGGGAAGGCTCGAAGGGCCGAAAGGCCTAATCCTGCACCTGTTTTTTTCTATGTTTCTATGTTGCTAACCATCAGTTACCTGTTACAAATCAGCGGAGGAGAAATCAGTTTATTGTCTAAAATACTGCCTTTACCTGCACAATGTGTGCTGAGATTATCTGTGCAATATGCATTCAGCAAGATGAACAAAAATAACGCTTTTTGAAATGCAGGCACTGCCACGATAGATAAAAAAAGGCCGAGCCAAAGTGTAATGTTGGAGATGATTTTGCTGTTTTTGAGAAATGTTTCAAAGATTTTGGTGTAGTTGGTTCCATGGTGTTATGGTGAGCACTCTGGATTTTGAATCCAATTATCTGAGTTCAAATCTCAGTAAAACCTGAATGCTTGTTGTCCCAACTGCTGAAATTTAGGGACAAACAAGTGAAAGATACCTGGTGTTCGAGGGCAGTTTTGTCGCCTTTGTCATTGATGCTTGATCCACAAGTCTCGTTGTCAACTCGTCTGCTCAACAATCAGTTCCCTTTTACAAATCAGCAGAGGAGAAATTACTTTGTTGTCTAATGCTGCCTTTGCCTGCACAATGTGTGCTGAGATTATCTGTACAATATGCATTCCGCAGGATGAATAAAAGCAACGCTTTTTGAAATGCAAGCACTTCATAGAAACATAGAAAATACTTGCAGGAGTAGGCCATTCAGCCCTTCGAGCCTGCACCATCACTCAATAAGATCATGGCTGATCATTCACCTCAGTACCCAATTCCTGCTTTGGCTCCATACCTCTTGCTCCCTTTAGCCGTCATGGCAACATCTAACTCCCTCTTGAATGCATCCAATGAACTGTCATCAAAAACTCTCTGCAGTAGTGAATTGCACAGGTTAACAACTCTCTGAGTGAAGAAGGTTCTCCTCATCTCGGTCCTAAATGGCTTACCCATTATTCCTAGACTGTGTTCCATGGTTCTGGACATCCCCAATATTGGGAACTGACGCGAAACATGAGAAAAAGCCGAGCCAAAGTGTAATGTTGGAGATGACTTTTTTGTTTTTGAGTACTGTTTCAAAGGTTATTGCGTGGTTGGTTCCATGGTGTAATGGTGAGCACACTGGAGTTTGAATCCAGCAATCTGAGTTCAATCTCAGTGGAACCTCAATTCTTCGTGTCCCAGTGGCTGAAAATTTGGGACAAACAAGTGAAAGACACCTGGTGCTGGTGGACAATTTTGTTGCCTTTGTCATTGATGCTTGATCTGCAAGTCTCGTTGTCAAATCGTGTGCTCTGTATGAGCACAGTCCTGCATTGCTGAACTCTTTGCTTCAGCACGCAGTCTGAAGTTTGGATTAAAAAACAGGAAGATTGAAGTATGGATGGAAAAGAGACTGTTCGACAATGTGCTGCCTTCAGCCAGTGAGATGAGTAACTGGTCATTGTCTGGATGTTAAATATTTGAGTACCTTGTTACGGTGGGAATTATGGAAATTCAGGACTAAACGATTTGACGATGTCTGTATGTTCAGTATTTGAGTGTAACCTTGTTACTATTTAATGAGATCTGTAGGTTAAACAAGCAATATTAAGTCTGTCTGTTAAACGATTCAGAAAGCAGTTAGTCAGGATTGTCTGAATGCAAAGAATAAGAGTTCAAAGGCTTTTTCAGTGTAAAGATGAGACTTTTGTGGACTGTAGAGACACAGACAGCAGAGACACTGGACATTCGGAAGGTGTGTGTGTCAAGCAGCCACGGAAATCGAAGCAAGCTGCCTTTGTGAAGTGTTCTCAGTAACTTTCATACTTGGTTTGTTTAGTATGAATGTTTAAATAAAAGACCCGATCCTGCCTTTACTACAACAGTGTGTGTGCGGGTAATTCGTTATTAAAAGCAACGAAGCGAAAAGAGCAAGACAGCCGTTTACAACATTTTGGTGATCCCGACGTGATTTTCAAAAGTTCGTTAGCTTATTCGAAGACCCCGACGTAAAGCAGAAAGTTGGCTGAGTTGTTGGAAGAAGTGTTTCCCACACATTAGTTTGAGGGGTGAGCATTCTCTTAGTTGTCTTGATTAAAGGGATCTACAGTTAGTAATGGGAGGCTCAGGAGATATTCCAGTTGAAGTCCAGTCATTTCTTAATGAATGGATTGAGTCGAAAGGGAGACCTTATGGGATAAGACAGGAAACAATGACAGGAGGATGGAGAGAGACACGGCAGTCCTTAGTGGAGAGTGTCCAGTTAAAAAAGATTAAAGTGTTTGGGTTAAAAAGTGATAAAAAGAGAAAAGCGTTCGTTTTGCAGTGTCTCATGCTGGGGATTCATACGTTAGGAGAAGAGGCTGAGGCTCGAGATAGGGAAGTCTCAGAACTCAGAGAGCAGCTAACAGCAGTGAGTAAAGAAGTAGAGAATTGGTGATTTCAGGCACTCGGGGCAGCCAGGACTGTTCTGACACTGGATCAGCATCTTGCCGATGAACAGAAGCGTAAACAAGATCCAGAGAAAGGAATATCTAAGCTGCAGCAGATGGTGGTATTAGGTTAGCCAGCGGAGACAGCAATTGATAAGGCCGGGTGGTATTCGGAGGATTCTCCGGGTCTGAGAGTTGAAAAGGGGATGAAGGGACAGGGAGAATGCCCACCGTTCCCATCCACAGCTCCTTTGTCTTCTCTGACTTCGGAGCCTCGAACCCGTGTGGTTCGCGTGGTAACGTTAGGTACGGAGGCGGAGCAGTTAGATGCCTCTTCGGTTACTCAGACGGTTAACACCCCAAAACATTACACACGACCTTCCGGTAATGTGGAGACTGGGGGAAGCACGCTCGAGCGGACAAGGCGAGAGCAGGATCATGATTCCTCTACTCCCTGTGGAGCTCGTGAAGGGAACACGCCCTTAAGTGGTTTTGGGGATACCTGGTATGAGCGAGGAGGGGTACAGTCTCAGGACATGAGAGCTATCCTTCGTGAAGTGGGACCTGCACCTCTTCAGGATCTTAAAAAGTTTGCCCAATGGTGGTGTAATATTCTGGGATGGTGGCAGTCTGGGAACATATCAGAGAAACCGAGGGTCCACATGGTTCTGTGAGCTTTTGGGAATCACCGGGGAACGGGAGTAGGTTTTGAAACAACTTCCAGGTCTCATGCTTGGTCGAATAATAGCTGCAACCTTTGTTACTCACTCAGGGCCACAGTTAATAAAGCGGCTTGCATTATTACTAGGGGAAGGACCCAGGGAAGCTGGGGAACGTATATTCCAGTTGTGTAAAAGTTTGGGAAGTAATTGGATTGATATCAGTCATTACGGGGATGGTACACATAGAGAGATCATTTTGACTCTCCTATCCCCGTTAGTAGTTCTGGAAGTAGATGCCTGGGGTGGGGACGATCATTTTGATAAATGGTTGGCAAGGGTAGAAAGCTTGTATCAGGGAGCTGCAGGGATTTCAGTCATGGAAGTGAGACAGGGGTTACAGCGATGGAAGGCAGAAGGGCCTGAGTGGATGAATCCCGCGAGGAGTCACATAAAAGGAGCAGGACCAGGTGGTGGCCGTCAGTTGATAGAGGACAGGGATAGAATGGCTAAAGAATTAGAAAAGTTAAAAGAAAAGTTGAAGAATCAGGAAAGAGAAGCTGGAGACACAGACAGGAATGATACCTCGGTTCAGTTGCTGAGGTCGGGGGTAGATTCCGCAGTGAGGGAGGATCCCTATAGGGATGCCGCGCCTCATGCACACATGTCGATCTTTAGGACCCTTACTTCAGGATAGGGGTGGCCATACCCTTATCGAGGCTTGTGTGGAAGGGCAGCGGGAAATGGACACCGGGTCTGCTGTACAAATGAATGTGCTCCTGGAGGAAGGGGATTCCCCTCTTCAGAGACAGTTCCCCAACACCCCAGATACACGAGGAGCTGTTACTGAACAGTCAGAGATGAAAGCAGTGGGAGAAGCTTGTTCAGAAACATTTAGAGTTTCTGCAGGAATGGGCTGTCTCAGAACTGATGAGATGTTCAGTGAAAACCTGAAATGTTGGAGTTACAAACATGATCTTAAAGGATGTGAAATAGAAGTTGGATCGTTGCAAATGTCGAGAGAGTGAATTACAGCAGTTCCGAAGGGTGAACTGAGAGAAGGACTGGGTCTCTCGACTGACTATTCAGCATTTCCGTCATCCTTTACTCTCTGTTGTTACACTTCTCCCACAAAGCAGAGGAAATTGTTAAAACCTGTGCAGAGTGCAACAGACTTAGTCGAAGACACCGATTGTGAGTTTACATTTCTGAATGTAAACAGCATGGAATTCAGTTGGAAACATCAAAATTTGAAAATTGACTTTTAAGTAAAAATGGATATGGTGATCACAGACCAACGGACTTTAAAATGGCATCCTGAGAATCTGAATCGACAACAACCCTACTTTGACCCTAAGCGCGCTGCTATTTGGAAGAAGGAAATACGGGAATGGAATACAAAATTTCAACAGCTGCAGAGTTTGAATCAAGCAATCGTTGTGGACATTAACCATCACACTGCGGAAATCGAGAACGTGCACACAACTTTGGACCAGATTGAACATGTAAGCTGGTGGGAGTCATTGTTGGGATGGAGCCCGACGGCAACAGGCGTGATGAACATAATGATACACCCTGTCCTTATGCTGGTGCTGGTTCAGCTGATCGTGCTGGTCATTTTGATTTACTGTGGATGTTGTGTTGGAAAACAAGGACAACAACTGGACAATGCTGTTGAATGAGCTCGAGCCACCATGCAAATGTATGTTACCCAGATAAAACCTGCAGAGAGGCGAGGAGAAGAAGTGGGGGAATGTGGGAGCACAGTCCCGCATTGCTGAACTCTTTGCTTCAGCACGCAGTCTGAAATTTGGATTAAAAAACAGGAAGATTGAAGTTTGGATCGAAAGAGACTGTTAGACAATGTGGTGCCTTCAGCCATTGAAATGAGTAACTGGTCATTGTCTGTATGTTAAATATTTGATTGTACCTTTGTTACTATTTAATGACATCTGCAGGTTAAACAAGCAATATTAAGTCTGTATGTTAAACAATTCACAAAGCAGTTAGCCGTGATTGTCTAAATGCAAAGAAATAAGAGTATAAAGATGAGACTCACACACGCAGACACCAGAGACACTGGACATTCGGAAGGTGTGTGTCTCAAGCAGCGACGGAAATCGAAGCAAGCTGCCTTTGTGAAGTGTTCTCAGTAACTTTATTACTTGGTTTGTTTGGTATGAATGTTTAAATAAAAGACCTGATCCTACCTTTACTACAACAGAGTGTGTGCGTGTAATTCGAGGTTAAAAGCAACGAAGTGAAAAGAGCAAGACAGCTGTTTAAACCATTTTGTAACAGGTAACTGACGGTTGAACACACGAATTGACAACTAGACTTGTCGATCAAGCATCAATGACAACGGCTACAAAACTGCCCACCAGCACTTGTTTGTCCCAAATTTTCAGCAGCTGGGACAACAAGCATTCAGGTCCCACAAAGATTTAAACTCAGATCACTGGATTCAGAATCCTGAGTGCTCAACATTACACCATTGAACAGATAATGTAAAATCTTTGAAACATTTCTAAAAAACAACAAAATCATCTCCAACAGTACACTTTGGCTCGGCATTTTCTCATCCACTTCGTCAGTTTCCTCTCTTTACGCTCTGCTAATTATCGATGCAGAGCAATTCACACAGATACCGTCGAGGTTATGGGTTCTCAAGTAGCTGTTTCTGTTTCACACTGTTCATCACAGCTTGTACTTCAGTCTTGCCAGGTAAAAAGTGCGTTGGCATTGCAATGCATTAATGCAAAATGCTTGGCATGAAAAGAAAATGCAACATTTTGTCGAGTTAGCGAGAAGGTGACGAGGTTTGGGGTTGATGTGTGTCGCTTTCAATCTTTGAAATTTCACCAAGCAAAGAAACGGTGAATCGAACTGTCCCTGTAAGCATTGTGTTCACATTTAATCACAGGAATATCCGCAGTCAGGAGCTGAAAAGGAATTAAAACCAAATACCGGCTTCGGGACATTCAGAATACTTCATCACAGACAAGGCACTGGAAGGCTGGAAGGTCGATCACACCGGTTGTGGGAGAGCTGGTTGGCGGTGACATGGAAGTGTCTGCAGTGTGCGGGACCAGACTGCTTCCATACATCCACAATGAATGTCCCACCCTTTATTTGGAAAAAATACAACTGAGAGTGGACAAGTTCCATCCCGGTCGGAGCAATCTGAAGCTTTAACTGACTGACACCCTGGTTTGGGATGTCTTGCGATGTTCATTTGCGTAAGTTTCTGTGGCGCAATGGGTTACCGCTGTTTGGTTGTTAACAGAAAGGTTGGTGGTTCGAGCCCCCCCCAGGGACGATGTTTTTAACTGTTTTTTCCTGAGGATTCGGTGCCGCACAGTTCCAGGTTGTCATTGTGTGCTTTGGTGTCACGAATATATTCCACAAACATTGCCAGCTGTGCTGTTATCCAGTGAGTTCCCACTCCAATACTTTTATGAGCATGCAGTTCAAGTGTCGAGTTTGAGTGTATGCAGAACTGTACAGAGATATCAAAAAATTTAACAAGGCTGTGGGACATTGTGTTTTGTTAATATTGAACAACTAATATGAATAAATTCATTTTTTATAAAAATTAATTCAACAAATTTTCAAAATGCTTCCGCCCAGTTTCGAACCAGTGACATTTCACGTGTGAGCTGATAACCACTACATAACGGAAACACGACAGCAATGTCAGGAACATCACCAGAGCTTTAACCTACACTGCTGGCCGATACTTCAGGAGCTGGTTTTACGAGAATAGAGTGATGGTGCTATATTTAGGAAGGCTGTGAGTGTGGCAGGAATTGATCTAGTGTTTCCCAGACTTTACACATAGGAACAGGAGGTGACCATTTAGCAGCGAGTGGTTAGGATCTGGAATGCACGGCTTGAAAGGGCGGTGGAGGCAGACTCAATCTTATCTTTCAAACGGGAGCTTCATAAGTGTCTGAAGGAACAATAATTGCAGGCCTAAGGGGAAAGGGTGGGGGAGTGGGACTCGCTGAGAGACGGCACGGGCTCGACGGGCCGAATGGCCTTCCGTGCTGTAACCATTCCATGATTCTGTAAGTTAGTGGCACATTTCATAGTGTGGGTGGAAGCAGAACATTGCAAAGGGACATGGATTGAGTCGGCAAAACTAGAGGCATCTGATTCAGGAGATTCGGGGGGCGCGGAAATTCGGAAGTTTAATGACTTTGAAAGGAACATTTTTGTTTTGTGCAGTTTCTGTCAAAGAAATGTTTGTGAAAGGAATTTTTTGCACAGAGAAATGCAGCATTTAATCTTCTGCCTTCACACTTCTTTCTGGGTGTCGGGGTCACATTTCTTTTCGATGTCATTCTTCTAGAATTTATATTTCCTTTGGTGTTTCACAATAACCAGATTCTTGCTCTAAAGTCAGTCGCAGTGTTTCCCCAGTCTCCTGTTGATGTTACCAAAAATGAACATTTTGAACCAGACCCCGGAAACACACTGTGCAAAATGGGACATGTTTTAACAGTTAACATGGGGCTCGAACCCACAAATTCGAGATTAAGAGTTTCATGATCGACCGATTGATCTCACGGGGCTCCTGCCCAAATAGACGTTGTTGTCACTGATTGCAGCCAGGCGCCTGTTGGCTCCGCCCCAGATGTTAAAACTTGCTGTCAAGGAACTGCCAGGATCTTCTTGAATGGTGGACCAGGCTCGAGGGGCCGAATGGCCCACTCCGGCTCCAAATCCTTACATGTTTATGATCTTATGACCTTTCACAGGAGAACAAACTCGCCCCTGAGCATGCATGAGGAGAAAGCTACAGAAAATATTCCCACCCGGTGAGCTTTCGCGTGTGAGGCGAACGTGTTAACCGCTACACTGCGGAAACATTTCCACTTTCAGCACCCGGTCAGACAGAAATATTAAGTGAGCAGCTGAACTGCTGAATCCCAGTTTTTAGGAGCTCGTTGTGGTGTCAAATAAGTTTTGCTTAATGATTAAAAATAACACATGTCAGAAGTGGGATGAGAAGCCAAGCTTTACAAAGCAGATTACAATTTCAACGCAACACCTTAGACCGCTCAGCCATCCTGAGTATCAAAACTGCATCTGGCCACCTGCAGGTTGATTTTGAACTTTTGTGTCCTGTCACATGAAATAAATGAGGGCAGCAGGCGTATCTCTGCCTGACACCGGGAAAACAATGAGACAGACCTTGGAGCAAGGGTCTGGTTATCGTGAAACAGAAAAGAATGTATTACTTCTCGAAGAAAAATATCAAAAATTACAGTGACCCAGATGTGATTTGAACACACAAGCTTCTGATTTGGAGTCAGACACACTACCGTACACCACGAGGCCTACGCAGGGAGCCTCGGATGTCCGTCGATATGAAGGTTTCACAATAAAAGGGGCTTTAAAATCCCTGCCCATTCCCACCAGGAATCAGAAACAACACTCACCTGCCAGTCACTGTATGTTTTTTTCTGAAACATTTGTGTTGCTTTCACGGGAAAGCATCATTAATTAACCCCTCACCTTCTTTTGCACAGTGAAAAAAATGCTAACTGAGGGACAGTCGATACTTCAATCATTTGTCCTGTGCTTTGGGGAGCGGGCAGGGAAGTGGACCTGAGTCCATGATCGCATCGACCATGATCATATTAAATGTCGGAGCAGGCTCGAGGGGCGTATGGCCGACTCCTGCTCCTATTCCTTATGTTCTTATGTTCTTGTGCATGCTAACCCATTTTACACACTGTATTTTAGAAGTCTGGTTTAACATATTCATTGCCGATGACACCAGGAATCTGGGGCAACTTTTGTCAACTTTCACAGCACCAGTTATTCCTACCGTGCACAGAAAATAGAATCAGTCGTGAAGATAAAATCCCATGGTGCTCATTTTCAGATTCAACGCAGTAGGATTTCAAATAAAGTGAAATAATTTTACAGTGAAAAGATTTGGAAGTGTTATTTGAATTTTTGTCTTTAATGGCGACTTTGTGGCGTCTGACTCCCGTTCATGCCTCTGCTGAATAAGAAAGGAGGGTTTGACGTTGACCAGACTGCACTGACCCTGATATTTGTGAGCTCATCCTTTATATTCAGTGGTTTCTCGCCCTTTGATGGGCTGCAGTGTGGCGGATATCACGTTGGCCTCACACGCGAAAGGTCCCCGGTGGATCAGTTTTCTCTCACTGAAAGTTATCTATTTATTGAAGTGAAATAAAGAGCAATTAAGGAATAAGGAACCCTTTTGCCAGAAGAATAAATAGCAAATAAAAACAGAAAATGCTGGAAATCTCAGCAGGTCAGGCAGCATTTGCCAGGAGACTAAACTCACCTCCGATTGTTCATCCACAGCAAGTTTAAACATAATATAGAATCGTGCAACGGTTACAGCACGGAAGTACGCCGTTCGGCCTGTCGAGGCCGTGCCGACTCTCAGCTAGTCCCACTCCTCCGGCCTTTACCCGTACCTCTGAGATATTGTACCTTCAGATACTTATCCAAATCCATTTTGAAAGATAAGGTTAATTCTGCCTCCGCCACCCTTTCAGGCACCGCTTTCCGGATCCCAACCACTCGCTGCCAAATGACCTCCTCCTGTTCCTATGTTCCTGTGTATAAAGTCTGGGAAATACGAGATCAATTTCGGCCACTCTCACAGCCTTCCTAAATATAGCACCGTCATTCTATTCTCGTAAAACCAGCTCCTGAAGTATCGGCCAGCTGCGTTGGTTAGAGCTCTGGTTATGTTCCTAAGACAACATCTACCACCGTGTGTCTGTAGTGTAGCGGTTATCATGTTCCCCAAACACACCAAAGGTCCCCGGGTGAAATCACTTTGAAAACATTAAAATGGGCCGAATGGCCGACTCCTGTTCCTAATTCTTACGTTCTTATGATCTTATGTCCTTTCACTGGAGAACAATCTCTCCCCTGAAAAAGTTTGAGGAGAAAGTTCCAACAAAATATTTCTGCCCAGTGAGCTTTCCCGTGTGTAAGGTGAACGTGTTAAACGCTACACTGCGGACACATCTCCACTTGCAGCACCAGGTCAGACGGAAATGTTAAGCGAGCAGCTGAACTGCTGAATCCCACTTTTAAGGACTTTGTCGTGTGTCAGAACAAATTCTTGGTGAGCCTCCATTTGCCGGCGAAGTTTGAATTTGCGGTTTGAACTTTTGCAAAGAATGACTTGCATTTTTACGTGGCCTTTCAACAACTCAGGATATCCTCAAGTGATTTAAAGTCAATGAAGTACCGATGGAGCCTTGTAATGTGGGGAAAGATCTGCCCCAATCACCCCACACGCATCTCAACTCTTTCAGAAGCAAGAGAGTGTGTAACCTGGGTCAATAACATAAAGTAATGGGCTCATTAACGATTAAAGCCCATTATTAATCCTCTCACACACCTCAATTATGTTTATGTAATGAATTGATGGAAACTTCAATAACTGAACTTTACTGAGTTAAGGAACTTTAATCACTGATGAAGTTTTATCCCCTATCTGATTTTACACACACTGTATTTTAGGAGAGTGAGTTAAGATGTTCATCGCTCATGATAAAAGGAACCTCGGGCTACTTTAAAAAAATGTATTACACAGAAAAATATTCTCCAAAATAATGTTTCTGTCCGTGCTCAAACCGAGGATATTTTACATGTGCAGCGAAGGTGATAACCGTTACACGACGGAAACCTCTGCTACACCTCGAAAAAAAGCATCCTGCAGCGCTGCCTCACTTCCCAGCAACAGATCAAAGCCGCAAACAAACCCATCGATTATTCCCACTTCCCCACCTCCACAGATACTGCCCGACCTGCTGAGTGTTTCCAGCATTTTCTTTTTTTACTGAATACACAAACACAGGTATTTGTTCAAAATCGAACTGGAGGTGGCCACACACAGATTAAACAGAGCCAGAGAGACAGACAGGATCGTGAAACACTGGGAAATGGGACGAAACCAACAGGCGCCTGGCAGCAATCACCGACAGGGATGTGTGATTTACATAATCTTGGCTAGCTCAGTAGATACAGCATGAGACTCTTAATCTCACTATTGTGGGTTTGAGCCCCATGTTGTCGAATCATTATCGTTAAATTTTATGTCGCTTTCTCGGGCAAACTTTATTAATTAACCAATCAGCTTGTTTTGCACAGTGAAAGTAATGTTAACTGAGGGAAAGTCGATAATTGAATAATTGGTTCTGTGCTTTGCATGTTAACTGTTAAACCATATCCCATTTTACACACTGTACTTCAGGCATCTGATTCAGAATGTTTATTGTAACATGAATGTGCCCCTGGGGAATCAGTGAGACAGGTTTTAGAGCAAGGGTCTGGTTATTGTGAAACAGCAAACACAATATCAATTCCGGAAGAACAACAGCTAATTTAACTGATTTGAACATGCAGCCTCCTGATCGGGTGTTAGACCCGTAACCTTTGCACCACGATGTCCAGATTCTACAACAGTCCCAGCGGATCGGAAGGTAGAAAATGTAACATCGCTAGTCAAGAAAGGAGGGAGAGAGAAAACCGGGAACTACAGGACAGTTAGTCTGACATCAGTCATCAGGAAAATGCTGTAATCCATTGTTAAGGAAGTGGTGTCAGGGCACTATGAAAATTATAACATGATTCGACAGAGTCAACATGTTTTTATGTAAATGTCATGGTCAGGTACAGAAAATAATCAAATAAAACTAATGTTAAGCTGGCCTTCATATCTAGCAAACTTGATCACCAGCAAGTGATCAGGAAGGCCAATGTAATCTTGGCCTTTATTGCAAAAGGGATGGAGTATAAAAGCAGGGAAATCTTGCTACAGTTATACAGGTTATTGGTGAGGTCACACCTGGAATACTGCGTGCAGTTTTGTTTTCCATATTTACGAAAGGATATACTTGCTCTGGAGGCAGTTGAGAGAAGGTTCACTCGGTTGCTTCTGGAGATGAAGGGGTTGACTTATGAGGAAAGGTTGTGTAGATTGGGCCTCTACTCATTGGAATTCAGAAGAATGGGTGGTGATCTGATCAAAATGTATAAGATTATGAGGGGGCTTGACAAGGAGGATGTTTCCACTGATAGGGGAGACTAGAACTAAGGGGCATAATCTTAGAATAAGGGGCCGCGAACTCACCCAGTTTGTAAAGTTGCAAGTGTCCCACAAAGGGCAGGAGAAGCCAGAGAGTCTGTAAACTCAGTGTGTAACAGAAAGTAACGGGGTTATTAACGGTGATTACAGCAATTCATCATCATCATAGGCAATCCCTCGAAATCGAGGAAGACTTGCTTCCACTCTAAAAGTGAGTTCTCAGGTGACTGAACCGTTCAATACAGGAATTACAGTCTCTGTCACAGGTTGGACAGACCGTGGTTGAAGGAAAGGGTGGGTGGGACTGGTTTGCCACACGCTCCTTCCGCTGCCTGTGCATGTGTTCTGCATGCTCTCGGCGATGAGACTCGAGGTGCTCAGCACCCTCCAGATGCTCTTCCTCCACTGAGGGTGGTCTTTATCCAGGGACTCCCAGGTGTTGGTGGGGATGTTGCATTTTATGAAGTGGCTTTGAGGGTCCTTGAAACGTTTCCCCTGCTCACCTGGGGCTCGCTTGCCGTATCGGAGTTCCGAGTAGAGCGCTTGGTTGTGGAGTCTTGTGACGGGCATGCGAACAATGTGGCCCGTCCAACGGAGTTGGTCGAGTGTGGTCAGTGCTTCGATGCTGGGGATGTTGGCCTGATCGAGGACGCTAACGTTGGTGCGTCTGTCCTCCGAGAGGATTTGCTGGATTTTGCAGAAACTTCATTGGTGGTATTTCTCCAGTGACTTGAAGTGCCCACTGTATAAGGTCCATGTCTCTGAGCCATACAGGAAGATGGGTATCACTACAGCCCTGTAGACCATGAGCTTAGTGTCAGATTTGAGGGCCTGATCTTTGAACACTCTCTTCCTCAGGCGGCCGAAGGCTGCACTGGCGCACTGGAGGCAGTGTTGAACCTCGATGCCTGCCCTCGCTGATAATAGGCTCCCGAGGTATGCAATTATTCATCCTCTCACAGACCTCAATTATTTTCGTGTGATAAACTGATTGAGAATAGCAAGAGGGTTAGTGCTCGGGATCTTAACCACTCGACCACCAAGGGAAAATTACGATAATTGTATATATTAATAGAATCATAGAATCAGAAAGTTTCAGCACAGAGTGAGGTCATTTCGGCCCATCGTAAACACGCCGGCCGACCAAGAGCTATCCAGCCTAATCCCACTTTCCAGCTCTCGGTCCAGAGCTCTGTAGGTTGCGGCACTTTAAGTGCACATCCACGTATCTTTTAACTGTGGTGAGGGTCCCTCCCTCTACCAACCTTTCAGGCATTGAGTTCCAGACCCCACCACCCTCTGGGTGATGAAATGTCCCCTCATATCTCCTCTAAACCTTCCCCAATTACATAAAATCTACGCCCCCTGTTTGTTGACCCCTCTGCCAAGAGAAACAGGACCTTCATATCCACTCTTCCAGACCCCTCAATTTTATGCACCTCAATCAGGTCTCCGCTCAGATGCCTCTGTTGCAAAGAAAACAGACTCAGCATCTCCAAACGATCCTCATAGCCAAAATTCTCCAGTCCAGGCAACATTCTAGTAAATCTCCTCTTCACCCTTTTCAGTGAAATCACATCTTTCCTGTAATGTGGTGACCAGAACTGCACGCAGTACTCCAGCTGTGGTGTAGCCAGTGTTTTGTACAGTTCAAGCATAACCTCCTTGCTCTTGTACTCCATGCCTTGACTAATAAAGACAAGTATTCCATATGCCTTCTTAACCACATCAACTACCTGGCCTGCTACCTTCAGGAATCTGCGGACCTGCACTCCAAGGTCCCTTTATTCCTGTACACTTTTCAGTGTCATACCATTTAATGGGTATTCCCTTGCCTTGTTAAACCTCCCCAAATGCATTACCTCACACTTATCTGGATTGAATTCCATTTGCCGCAGTTCTGCCCACCTGACCAGTACATTGATCATCATCATCATAGGCGGTCCCTCGATCGAGGACGATTTGCTTCCATGAGTTCACAGGTGTTTCGATGAAGGACCCGATGTTCCAGTCCTGGACTCCAATTGAGGGGGTGGAAGATGCCTTTGTGTGGATTTTTTTAACGTGAGGTGAACGTTGCACACCAGCCACCACATGGGCTTGACAGAGCGAGGTCTTGGTCCAGTGGCAAGGGTTAACCAAGACGACAGGAGACCAGCTCTGCTGCATGGACCCAGTGCCCACACATATCGTAGTGTGGGCTGGCCCGTGCTGCCCCTGGGCCCTCGGCTCTTCTGGGTCCCATACCGTCATCTGTCGCACCTCCTCCACGATCTGTCGCCGCTCCTCCACCATAAACATCCACCGCATCTCGCCACAAACACTCACCGCTCATCCGCCCCGACCTTCCCACTCCTCTGTACCTGGGCCCTGCCGATGTTCCTGCTCACGCTCCAAAATGACGAACATGGTTTTGATGACGTCACCCAGACGCCCATCTCAAAAACGTCGGTATTTGTTTAAATACATTAAAACTGTTCACATATATGGAATAAAGCTTGAAGCACCTCCCGGAATTCCTTATAAGATGGGATTATGGTTTGTTGATCCAGATTCCAGAATCCATGGAGAGATGTTACCCGTGGTATAAGGTGGTGTGGCTGGATTCCGATGGACTGCATGGATAGCTTACCAACTTCGCTTGTTGTTTTAGTATCATCGCGCTGGTCGCTCGGAGAACAGTGTGAAGTGGTGGGCGGATCAATGTGGCCAGGATTCGTGTCCTGGTCAATATTTATCCCTCAATCAACATCACAGAGACAGATGATCTGGTCATCATCACACTGCTGCCTATAGGAGCCTGCCGTGTGCAAATTGGCGGCTGTGTCTCCCACACT
Source organism: Pristiophorus japonicus (assembly GCF_044704955.1). NCBI lineage: Eukaryota > Metazoa > Chordata > Chondrichthyes > Pristiophoridae > Pristiophorus > Pristiophorus japonicus. The sequence goes on from NW_027250967.1 coordinate 1,296,092, forward strand.
ACAAGAGTGACCGCACTTCAAAAAGTACTTCATTGGCTGCAAAGCGCCTTGAGACATCCATTGATATCTTCCTGTAGTCCGCCACTTTCTTCTTCATTATCAACCAGTCAGCCTGTTTTAGTGTCATCTGCAAACTTCTTACTCATACCCTCAACATTTAAGTCCAAGTCATTGATGTATACCACAAAAAGCAAGGGACCCAGCACTGAGCCCTGCGGAACCCCACTGGATCACAAAATCACCCATCAACCATTACGCTTTGATTCCTGCCTCTGAACAAATTTTGGACCCAACTTGCCACTTTGCCCTTGAATCCCATGGGCTTTTACATTCGTAACCAGTCTTCCAAGTGCGACCTTATCAAAAGCTTTGCTAAAGTGCATATACATTACATCATACCACTGCCCTCATCAACCCTCCTGGTTACCTCCTCGAAAAATGCAATCTATTTAGTCAGACACGACCTTCCCTTGACAAATTCATGTTGACTATCCTTGATTAATCCATGACTTTACAAATGAAGATTTATCCTGTCCCTCAGGATTTTTACAAATAATTGTAAAAGGTTCGGCTGGCCAGCCTGTATTTACTCAATCCCTTTCTCCCTTTTTAAACAAAGGTACAATGTTAGCAGTGCTCCAATCCTCTGGCCCCGCACCTGTAGCCAGTGAGGATTGGACAATGGTGGTCAGAGCCTCTGCTATTTGCTCTTTTGCTGCTCATATCAGCCTGGGATACATTTCATCCTGGCCTGGGGATTTATCCACTTTCAAAGCTGCTAAACCACCAATACTTCCTCTCTCACTATGTTTATTTCATCTAATATTTCACACTTCTCCACCCTCATTGCAAAGTCCACATCGCCCCTCTCTTTTGTGAAAACAGTTGCAAAGTATTCATAAAGAATCCTACCCAAGCCTTCCGCCTCCGCGTACAGATTCCCTTTATGGACGCTAATAGGCTCCACTCTTTATCTTGTTATCATCATGCTCTTAATGTATTTATAAAACATCTTTGGGTTTTCCCAGATTTAATTGCCAACATTCTCTCATGCTCTCTCTTTGTTTTCCTGATATTTTTTTTTAATTGCACCTCTGCATCTCTAGAGTTTCTGCAGTATTGAGTTATCGGTATCTGTCATAAGCTTCCCTTTTTTTCGTTAACTTTCCCTGTATGTCCCCTGACATCCCGGGAGCTCTAGATTTGTTAGTCCCACCTTTGTTTTAAGGGAACATACTTGCTCTGTACCCTCAGGATCTCCTCCTTGAATGCCTCCCACTGCTCTGACACTGATTTACCAGCAAGTAGTCGTTCTCAGTCCATTTTGGCCAAATTCCATCTCAGCTCAGCAAAATTGGCTTTACCACAATTGAGAACTTTTATTCCTGGTCCCCTTTGTCCTTTTCTATAACTACCCTCAACCTTACTGAGTATGATCACTCGCACCAAAATGCTCTCCCACTAATACCCCTCATACCTGCCCCTCTTCGATCACAAGACCCAGTCCAGAATCGACCCTCCCTTGATGGGCTTGTTACATACTGGATAAAGAAGTTCTCCTGAATGCATTTTAGGGATTCTCCACCATCTGTACCATTCACACTATCATTTCACCAGTTAATATTCGGGTAGTTAAAATCCTCCACTATTACAGCTCTAGAGGTTTTGCACTTCTCAACAATCTGCCCATATATTTGTTCTTCTATCTCCCTCTAACTGCCTGGGGGTCTATAGTGCACTCCCAGTAGTGTGATCGCCCCATTTTTGTTCTTTAATTCAACCCACATGGCCTCGTTTGATGACCCCTCTAACACATCATTCCTTTTCACAGCTGCAGGATCCGTCAATAATCTCTCACAACTCAACTGAAAGCAGCCGGAATGTGCAGCTTTGAGAGAGGCTTTCTGCACCGTCAGGGCTGGAAACTGTAGAGTTTGAATGTGTACCGAACTGTACAGAGTATTCAACAAATGTAGCAGGACTGGGAGACATTATGCTTTGTTAATACTGAACCAGAAATGCACATTATTCAATGCTTCTCATATTTAATTGAACACGTTTTCAGCTGGTTTTGAAACAGGAACCTTTTGCGTGTTGAGCGAATGTGATGACCACTACACTACGGAACCCACGCTTTCAAAGCAGACTGCAACCTGATGCAGCAACTTAGACCGCTCGGCCATCCTGACTGCTCAATATTATGTGTGGCCACCTGCAGTTTGATTTTGAACTTTTGTGTCCTGTCACATGAAGTAAATGAGGACAGCAGGCGTATCTCTGCCTGACATTGGGAAACATTGAGACAGACCTTGGAGCAAGGGTCTGGTTATTGCCAAACAGCAAAGAAAATATTAATTCTGTAATTGCCCAAAAGAACAGGGACCTCAACATGATTTAAACACGCAACTTTCTGATCAAGAGGCAGACACACCACCGCTGCACCACGAGGCCGAAACACTGAGTCTGAGATGTTGATCTATATGAAGGTTCTGCAATAAAAGGGTCTTTAAAATCCCCGCCCATTCCCACTGGGTGTCAGAAGCAGCGCTCACCTGCCAGTCACCGTATGTTTATTCGTTAAACTTTTGTGTTTCTTTCACGGGAAAGCATCATTAATTAACCCATCACCTTCTTTTGCACAATGAAAGAAATGCTAACTGAGGGAGAGTTGATACTTCAATCAATAAATACAGCAAATGCTGGAAATCGCAGCATGTCAGGCAGTATTTGCTCGGAGACTCAACTCGGCTCCAATTGTTCATCTACAGCATGTTTAAACATAAAGTTCGCACTTGGGATCGAACCAGTGATCATATACATATAAAGCAAACGTGACAACCACTACACTACGGAAACCTCTGGCACAGTAACCCCAACAGAGGGGAGCTGACCAGTGAGCTCCCTCTGTGCTGATCGGGAATGTGTTGGCTCACATTAAACAACTTCTGTCCCACACTCAAAGCTCTCAATCCTTCTCCTCTGCTGCCTTTACAGAAATGTCACGGATCACCTAGCCACAGTGTTCACTTCCACACCCTCACAGTGGGGCCACAGAGGCTCCAATCATCTCCCCGCGATCAGCGAACACACCCAGTTTGTAAAATTAAACCCCGAACACGTGTCCGGCAAAGGGCAGGAGAAGCGGGAGAATGTGTAAGCTCGTTCCGTAACAGATAGTAGTGGGGTTATTTACGGCGATTACAGCAATCATTAATCCTCTCACACACCTCAATTATGTTTCTGCGATGAACTGATTGAGAATGGAAAGAGGTTTAATGCTCGACATCTTAACCACGCGACCAGAGAACAGCTTCGATAATTTGTATAAATCCAAAAAAATATATTTATTTATGGACCTGAATATCAACGGCTAGCTGCCGAGACCTCATGGAGCAACGGTCGTGCATCTAACTTTGAGCGAGAGAAATTGTTCCACAGTGACACCCACTTCATCTTTTGTTCCCTTTTAAACACTAGCAATTGAGCCAGGGGGAATAAATAGAGAAATAAAAGCACAGGATACAGACAAGAGGAAGAGAGAAAGCACTTTACAGCTGTTGAGTTATATTTGAAGTGTTATAGTGTGGGGAAAGATGTGCCCAAATCACCCCACACGAACCTCAACTCTTTGCGAAGGAGTTCGGTTCAAATAATCAGATGCCTCAGGGACTTGGACTTTCTTGGAATAAGTTCTGCTTGTTCCTGCATTCAAGCTTGAAACAGCAACTGGGCTTCCATCTCACGGAAGCAGCGTGTAGCGGTTTGCGAGTAGGTGACGAGGTTTGGGGTTGATGTGCATCGCTTTCAATCTTTGAAATTTCACCAAGCAAAGAATCGCTGAATCCAACTGTCCGTGTAAGCATTTAGTTCACGTTGAATCACAGGAATATTCGCAGTCAGGAGCTGAAAAGAAATTAAAACCTAATACCGGCTTCAGGACAATCAGAATACTTTGTCACAGACAAGGCACCGGAAGGCTGGAAGGTAGATCACACCGGTTGTGGGAGAGCTGGTTGGTGGTGACATGGACGTGTCTGCAGTGTGCGGGACCAGACTGCTTCCACACATCCACAATGGATGTCTCCCCCGTATTTTGAGGCTGTGCCCCCAAGTTCTAGTCTCCCCGACCAGTGGAAACAATCTCTCTGCCTTTATCTTGTCTATCCCTTTCATTAATTTAAATGTTTCTACAAGATCACCCCTCATCCTTCTGAACTCCAACGAGCAAAGACCCAGTCTACTCAATCTATCATCATAAGGTAACCCCCTCATCTCCGGAATCAGCCGAGTGAATTGTCTCTGTACCCACTCCAAAGCTAGTATATCCTTCCTTAATTAAGGTGACCAAAACTGCACGCAGTACTCCAGGTGCGGCCTGACCAATACCCTATACAGTTGCAGCAGGACCTCCCTGCTTTTGTACTCCATGCCTCTCGCAATGAAGGCCAACATTCCATTCGCCTTCCTGATTACCTGTTGCACCTGCAAACTAACTTTTTGGGATTCATGCACAAGGACCCCCAGGTCCCTCTACACCGCAGCATGTTGCAATTTCTCCCCATTCAAATAATATTCCATTTTTACTGTTTTTTTTCCCAAGGTGGATGACCTCACACTTTCCGACATTGTATTCCATCTGCCAAACCTTAGCCCATTCATTTAACCTATCTAAATCTCTTTGCAGCCTCTCTGTGTCCTCTACACAACCTGCTTTCCCACTAATCTTTGTGTCATCTGCAAATTTTGTTGCACTACACTGTGTCCCCTCTTCCAGGTCATCTATATATATTGTAAACAGTTGTGGTCCCAGCACCGAGCCCTGTGGCACACCACTAACCACCGATTTCCAACCCGAAAATGGCCCATTTATACCGACTCTCTGCTTTCTGTTAGCCAGCCAATTCTCTATCCATGCTAATACATTTCCACTGACTCCGCGTATCTTTATCTTCTGCAGTAACCTTTTGTGTGGTACCTTATCGAATGCCTTTTGGAAATCTAAATACTCCACATCCATCGGTACACCTCTATCCAACATGCTCGTTATATCCTCAAAGAATTCCAGTAAATTAGTTAAACATCATTTCCCCTTCATGAATCCATGCTGCGTCTGCTTAATTGCACTATTCCTATCTTGATGTCCCGCTCTTTCTTCCTTCATGATAGTTTCAAGCATTTTCCCTACTACAGATGTGAAACTAACCAGCCTTTTGTTACCTGCCTTTTGTCTGCCCCCTTTTTTAAACAGAGGCATTACATTAGCTGCTTTCCAATCCGCTGGTACCTCCCCAGAGTCCAGAGAATTTTGGTAGATTATAACGAATGCATCTGCTATAACTTCCGCCATCTCTTTTAATATCCTGGCATTTCATCAGGACCAGGGGACTTGTCTACCTTGAGTCGCATTAGCCTGTCCAGCATTAGCCCCCTAGTGATAGTGATTGTTTCAAGGACCTCTCTTCCCACATTCCTGTGACCAGCAATTTCTGCCATGGTTTCTGTGTCTTCCATTGTGAAGACCGAAGCAAAATAATTGTTTAAGGTCTCAGCCATTTCCACAGTTCCCATTTTTAAATCTCCCTTCTCATCTTCTAAGGGACCAACATTTACTTTAGTCACTCTTTTCCGTTTTATATATCGGTAAAGGCTTGAACTATCCGTTTTTATGCTTTGCACAAGTTTACCGTCGTAATCTATCTTTCCTTTCTTTATTGCTTTCTTAGTCATTCTTTGCTGTCGTTTAAAATTTTCCCAATCTTCTATTTTCCCACTAACCTTGGCCACCTTATACGCATTGGTTTTTAATTTGATACTCTCCTTTATTTCCTTGGTTATCCACGGCTGGTTATCCCTTCTCTTACTGCCCTTCTTTTTCACTGGAATATATTTTTGTTGAGCACTATGAAAGAGCCCCTTAAAAGTCCTCCACTGTTCCTCAATTGTGCCACCGTTTAGTCTGTGTTTCCAGTCTACTTTAGCCAACTCTGCCCTCTTCCCACTGTAGTCCCCTTTGTTTAAGCATAGTACGCTCGTTTGAGACACTACTTCCTCACCCTCAATCTGTATTACACATTCAACCAGACTGTGATCACTTATTCCGAGAGGATCTTTTACTAGCTTCAATCATTAATTTTCTCTTTACATGTGATGAACTTTTATCCCTATCTCGTTTACACACTGTATTTTAGGAGAATGGTTTAAAATTTTAAGTGCTTATTGCCATGTATTCAACCAACATTGTAACCCATATATAATCTGACCTCAGTTGTACACTGTGAGAACAATGACCACTAGGTGGTGAACTTGTGGGAGGCACTTCTAACCTGGATCTTCAGGTAAAAAAGGGGAAGCTCCACCCACTTTCATCACTTGAGTGCTAAGGAATAAAGGACAGGCCACAGACTGACCTTCTCTCATGCATGGACCTCGTGTGCATTTCTACTGTATAGTAAGGATGTATCAATGGCGACGAGAAACTGGGATTTAAACCACGTGAGCATGGCCGCTAGCAGAATAGACGAGAGATACTGTGTTAAGGAATGGTTGGGACAGAGAATCAACATCGTTGAAGCAGCACACAGTTCTACAGGCAGACAAGGGCAATCGGGCATGCCCCAACATGTAGTCGAACCCAGAGGGGGAGTTCGACAGAGATAATGGCAAGCAGAACGGCGATTCACATCATTGCAAGGGACAATGTGGCCAGTAATGGGGCCATCAACACCTGTTAATGGCACACTCAAGGACAGTCACAGGGGTAGTCAGGGACGATTGATGAGCAAGGGATCTTTTGTTTCCAACAACAGCTCATGTTGGAGGCATGGAGGCACAAACTCAGCCGGAGTTTGCAGAGAAGAACAAAATACCTACAGAAATTGCAGAAATGAACGCTGGGGGAAATCGCTGGAAGCTGAAGTTCAGTGAGTTCATGTGGAGCACGTATACAGTTCATACACCAGGACGCCACCGATAATGATGAAAGTGCTCCTCAGTGGCATCCCAGTATCAATGGAGCTAGACACGGGGGCTAGCCAGTCCCTGATGGGTATCAAATAGTTTGAAAAGTTGTGGGCGTCCAAAATTATCACCGATTGACGCACAGGTACGGACACACACCAAGGAGATCATTCCGGTGCTTGGCAGCGCCACGATAATCGTGACCCACAAAGATTCGGAGAACAGGTTGCCACTCTGGGTTGTCCCGGGGGATGGTCCCGCACTACTGGGGAGGAGTTGGCTTGCTGTCATGAACGGGAACTGGGGCAATGTTAATGCTATTTCCTCTGTGGAGCGAGTTTCATGCTCACAGATCCTGCAAAAATTTGACTCATTATTTCAACCCGGCATTGGCACTTTCATGGGGGCCAAGGTAGTGATTCACATAAACCTGGACAGGCCAGGACACCACAAGGCCAGAGCGGTGCCGTAAGTGATGCGGGAAAAGATAGAAGGTGAATTGAACTGCCTGCTGAGGGAAGGTATCATTTTGCCAGTCGAATTCAGTGACTGGGCGAGCCCGATTGTACCGGTGTTCAAAGCGGATGGGTCAGTCAGGATATATGGTGATTACAAGGCCTCCATCAATCGGGTGTCACTCCAAGACCAGTACCCGCTACCGAGAGTGGAGGACCTCTTTGCGATGCTATCCGGTGGCAAACTTTTTTCAAAATTGGATGTGACCTCAGCTTACATGACCCAGGAGCTGGCGAGAGAGTTGAAGAAGCTGACCACCATCACGACACACAAGGGGTTGTTTGAGTACAACAGATGTCCGTTCGGGATTCGCTCAGCCGCCGCGATCTTCCAACGAAATATGGAAAGCCTCCTCAAGTCGATTCCAGGGACGATGGTTTTTCAGCACGACATTCTCATCCCGGGTTACGAGACTGAAGAACACCTCCACAACCTGGAGGAGGTGCTATGCAGACTGGACCGGGTAGGGCTGCGACTGAAAAAGGCGAAGTGCATCTTCCTAGCTCCAGAGGTAGAATTCCTGGGGATGAGGGTAGGAGTAGACGGGATGAGCCCTACTGCGTCCAAGACGGAAGCGATCCAGAGAGCACACAGACCCCGTAACACGACGGAGCTGGGTTTGTTCCTGGGGCTCCCCAACTATTTGGTAACTTTCTTCCCAAATTGAGCACGCTGCTGAAGCCGCTACACGTGCTCCTAAGCAAAGGTCACGAATGGATCTGGGGGGACAGCCAGGAAAGGGCTTTTAATAGAGCACACAATTTGTTATGTTCCAACAATCTGTTAACGCGATATGACCCATGTCAGAAACTTGTGTTAACGTGCGAGGCGTCGTCCAATGGTGTCGGGTGTGTGTTGCAGCATGTCAATGCCAAGGGTCAGTTACAGCCGGTAGCTTATGCCTCCAGAGGTCTGTCCCAGGCAGAAAGGGGCTACGGGATGATAGAAAAGGAGGCGCTCGCATGTGTATATGATGTAAAGAAAATGCACCAATAACTGTTTGGCAGAAAATTTGAGCTGGAGACAGATCACAAACCCCTAACGTCACTTTTGGCCGACAACAAGGCCATAAATGCAAATGCATCTGTCCGCATACAGAGGTGGGCACTCACGTCAGCCACCTGTGACGACACAATTCGGCACAGACCGGGCACTGAAAACTGCGCCGATGCACTCAGCAGGCTCCCACTAGCCACCACTGAGGGGGCTACCGAGCATGCCGCTGAGATGGTCATGGCTGTTGAAGCTTTCGCAAGTGAAGGCTCACCTGTGACAGCCGGTCAGATTAATGTCTGGACAAATAGAGACCCGCTATTGTCTCTAGTCAAGAAATGTGTCCTGAATGGGGACTGGGCAGCCACGTACAGGGCATGCCCTGAGGAATTTAAACCATTTCACAGGGGCAGGGATGAACTCTCGATTCAGGCCGATTGCCGACTGTGGGGAAACCGCGTAGTGATGCCCCAGATGAGCAGAGAGGTGTTCATCAGAGAACTCCACAATGAGCATCCGGGCATTGTCACGATGAAGGCAATTGCCAGGTCACACGTTAGGTGGCCAGGGATAGTTGCAGATCTGGAAGTTTGTGTTCGCAGGTGCAACACGTGTGCCCAGCTGGGCAATGCACCCAGGGAAGCCCCCCTTGGCCCCTGGCCATGGCCCGCCAAGCCTTGGTCACGCATCCATGATGACTACGCAGGTCCTTCCATCGGAAAAATGTTTTTGGTTGTAGTAGACGCCCACTCCAAATGGATCGAGTGTGACATTTTAAATTCAAGCACATCCTCTGCCACGGTAGAAAGTCTACGGGCAATGTTCGCCGCCCACGGTCTACCGGACATCTTGGTCAGCGACAATGGCCCGTGCTTCACAAGCACTGAATTCCAGGACTTCATGGCAGGCAATGGAATTAACCATGTCAGAAAGGCACCGTTCAAGCCAGCCTCAAACGGCCAGGCAGAACGAAATTTGCAGATAATCAAACAGGGGATGCTCAGAATCCAAGGGGGTTCCCTACAAAGCCACTTATCACGCCTCCTGTTGGCGAATAAATCCCGACCACAGTCGCTCACAGGGGTTCCACTCGCAGGGCTGCTAATGATAAGGACGCTCAAAACCTGTTATCCCTTATACACCCCACCATGAAAGAAATTGTTGAGAGCAGGCGCCAATCACAATATAACTACCATGACAGGAATGCGAGGGCACGATATATTGGTGCAAACGACCCTGTTGTTGTCCACAACGACACTGCAGGGCCTAAATGGCTCGCAGGCACTGTGATTGCCAAAGAGGGCAATAGGATTCTGGTAGTTAAACTTACCAATGGACAAATCTGCCGCAAACACGTGGATCAAACAAAAAGGAGGTTCAGCAACCCCATAGAAGAAGCAGAGGAAGAACACGATACAGAGTTCACTCCAGCACAGGTGACCGAACACCGGAACCAAAGGGAGGAGAGCCCAGTCACTGTGGGCAGTCCGGATAGGCCTGAGGCACCGCAAACAGCAGACACACAGGCCAGCGCCCAACAACCGGAGCCCCAACTCAGGCGCTCTGCAACAGAGCGTAAACCACCAGAGAGACTCAACCTGTGATCCCAAAAAGACTTTGGGGTCATGTATTCAACAAGCATTGTAACACCATTTTTAAATTCAAAACATTATAAAATTGACGACATGCAGCCAACGTGCAAAAGTAAGAATTCTTTTAATTACCGTTAATTAGCCGATAACCTTCTTCAGAATGAAATAAATAATAATATAATTACTGAGGAACAGTGGTATCCTCAATCATTCATTTTCTCTTTACATGTGATGAAGTTTTATCCCTATCTCATTTACACGCTGTATGAGAATGGTTTAAAATTGTAAGTGTTTATGACTCTGTTGTAAAACCATTGATTGTGTGTGTGTCTATTCTTGATAGGAGGAGCACTTGAGACCGAAGTTCCAGTTCTATACATGTATCAATAGAATCAATTTCCACCAGTTTCTTTAAACCCAATAACATAATTTATTTCTAATGGGCTGGATGGAGGAACATGATCCATGTAAAAAATTGTTATCGTTTTACTTGAACTGAATGCTCATAAAATATTGGAGTGGGAACTAATTGGATAACAGCACTGCTGGCAACATTTGCGGAATAGATTCGTGCAGCCAAAACGCACAATGACAACCTGGGACTGTGCGGCACCGAATACTCGGGGAAAAACAGTTAAACACTTCGTCCCTGGGTGGGTTCGAACCACCAAGTTTTCGATCAACAGCCAAACGCGCTAACCCATTGCGCCACAGAGACTGATGGATGTATGACGTGCAAGACATCCAAAACCAGGGTGTCAGTCAGTTAAAGCTTCAGATTGCTCCGACCGGTGTGGAACTTGTCCAATCACAGTTGTACTTTTCCCATATAAATGGAGGAACATTCATTGTGGATGTGTGGAAGCAGTCTGGTCCCGCACACTGCAGACACTTCCATGTCACCGCCAACCAGCTCTCCCACAACCGGTGTGATCGACCTTCCAGCCTTCCGGTGCCTTGTCTGTGACGAAGTATTCTGAGTGTCCCCAAGCAGGTATTAGGTTTGAATTTCTTTTCAGCTCCTGACTGCGTATATTCCTGTGATTCAACGGGAACTAAATGCTGACAGGGACAGTTGGATTCACCGTTTCTTTGCTTGGTGAAATTTCAAAGATTGAAAGCGACGCACATCAACCCCAAACCTCCCGTGAGATGGAAGCCCAGTTGCTGTTTCAAGCTTGAATGCAGGTACAAGCAGAACTTATTCAAAGAAAGTCCAAGTCCCTGAGACGCCTTATTATTTGCACCAAACTCTTTGCAAAGAGTTGAGGTTCATGTTTGGTGATCTGGGCACATCTTTCCCCAAACTACAACACGTCAAACATAACTCAATGGCTGTAAAGCGCTTTGGGGCGACATGAGTCCTGAAAGGCGCTGCAGATATGCAAGTCCTTCTTTGCAAAAGTTCGATGCAATTTCAAAATATGCGAGCAATATCAGGGCTCCTCTGGGACCCCTCGTAAATTTCAATGAACAACTCCAAAGGGAAATGACAGCCCGAGACCAACGAGCCAACTGTTTGACAAACGTGAAAATAAGGTGTAACCATGATCAAAGCATGTTTTTGTGTGTCGCTCTTCAGAACATAAGAACTTAAGAACAAGGAGCAGGAGTAGGCCATATGGCCCCTCGAGCCTGCTCCGCCATTTAATATGATCATGGCTGATCCGATCATGGACTCAAGTCCACATCCCTGCCCGTTCCCCATAAGCCTTATTCCCTTATCAGTGAAGAAGCTATCTCTGTCTTAAATGTATTTAATGTCGTGGCTTTCTCAGCTCTCTGAGGCAGTGAGTTTGAAAGATTTACAACCCTCTGAGATAAGAAATTCCTCCTCATCACAGATTTAACTGGGCGGCCCCTTATTCTGAGATTATGCCCCCTAGTTCTAGTCTTCCCTATCAGTGGAACCATCCTCTCTGCATCCACCTTATCAAGCTCCATCATTACCTTATACGTTTCGATAAGATCACCTCTCATTCTTCTGAATTCCAATGAGTAGAGGCCCAACCTACTCAACCTTTTCTCATAAGTTGACCGCTCATCTCCAGAGTCAACCCAGTGAACCTTCTCTGAACTGCCTCCAAAGCAAGTATATCCTTTCGTAAATATTGTAAGTGTTTGTGATCCTCGCCCAATTGCCAGATGGACGGTTTGAATCGCCCCCACCTTACGAAAGTTCTAGATCTGGGAATTATTATTCAGAGTGTAAATTAAATGAGTCATGGAAAGGGATGCTTCAGTGATAAATCGTAGTATATTTATTTGGTCTAACATACACTGTCTAAAACATGCACTGCTAAACTAAATCACTGTCTCTGTGGAGAATAAAAACCCGGTTACAAACAACATACATACAGTACAGAAATGAACCTAGTAACACACAGTAATTCCCTGGTGGATTCTAACCCCACCCCTACCAATGAATTACCCTCCCCAGAATAGCCCTGAAAAGCTTCACTTCTGAGAAAACCCTGAGCCCTTACCCAGCTGGCCTGGGATATCTGGTTACTGGCTTGGGACACTCGCGACCATGTTCACCACCATACGCAGCCCGTTTTCTTGCTCAGCTCAGCTGTGGGAAGTCACTGCCTGGTCTACAGTCTCGGTGGCTTCTTCTGCAGTACTGCGGCCCCTTCCTCTGGTACATCGATCGGTGGAGCGAGAGCGAGAGGGAGAGGGGGCTCTCTCTAGACACAAGCTGCAAGCTGCAAGCTCCAAGCTTCACACCAAGCTCCAAGCTAAAAATAAAGTGGAAAGGATCCTGTCTTTCTGGGAGTCTTGCTACCCCTATCTTTCCCGCCAATCTTTAAAACCCCTTTGTTTCTAAGCACGGGTACTTAGTCAGTGATGGGCCATCCCACCCATGCATTGGGCTGATGGCCCTTAGTCTGGGCATCTCTCTGAGCCTTTTTGTTGGGAAAGACCCAGCTCCTCCTTGGCTGGCCAGGCTGGTGGGTTCATTGTTCTGTGTCTCCTTCTGAGATGGAGGTGAGAAGTGCTTTTACAAATTAGAGTGGCTTTGTCAGTGGCCCCCCTTCCTGGCTGACAGCTCTTTTGTCAATGGATGACTGACAGCTCTTTTGTCCAAAGCTAAATGCCATGCGGTCTCTGGAGTTTTAACAAAACCAGCTTTTTCACATATCTGCGCAGGGTGTCCCCAGCACAGGGAAAATAGTCTCAGAAAAATAAAATCCACAAAAATATTCTCGACTGAGTCCATTCTTTAAACAGAAACTTTGTGATCTCTTCATTCTGCTCTGCTAATTATCGATCTTGCCACGTAAAAAGTGCGTTTGCATTGCAATGCATTAATGTAAAATTAATGAAAAGAAAATGCAACGTTTTGTCGAGTGCAAAACATGCAGTGCCTGCATTTCAAAAAGCATTGCTTTTTTTCATCCTGCGGAATGCATATTGTACAGATAATCTCAGCACACATTGTGCAGGCAAAGGCAGCATTAGACAACAAAGTGATTTGTCCTCCGCTGATTTGTAGCTTATAACTGACGGTTGAGCACACAATTTGACAACTAGACTTGTAGATCAAGCATCAATGAAAAAGGCAACAAAACTGCCCACCAGCACTAGGTGTCTTTCACTTATTTGTCCCAAATTTTCAGCAGTTGGGACAACAAGAATTTAGGTTTCACTGAGATTTGAACTCAAATCACTAGATCTAAAGTCAAGAGGGCTCACCATTACAACATGGAACCAACTATTCCAAAACATTTGAAACATACTTCGTCACAGACAAGGCACTGGAAGGCTGGAAGGTAGATCACACCGGTTGTGGGAGAGCTGGTTGGTGGTGACATGGAAGTGTCTGCAGTGTGCGGGACCAGACTGCTTCCACACATCCACAATGAATGTCCCACCTTTTATTTGGGAAAAGTACAACTGAGAGTGGATAAGTTCCATCCTGGTCGGAGCAATCTGAAGCATTAACTGACTGACACCCTGGTTTTGCATGTCTTTCAGTTTGTATCTGTGTTTCAATGGTTTCGCGCATTCGGCTGGAAACTGAAAGTTGGGTAATCCAAACCCATCTCCGGGCGAAGCCTTTTAATGTTTTTCCCCGAGGATTCGGTGCCGCACAGTTCCGAGTTGTCATTGTGCATTTTGGCTTCACGAATATATTCCGCAAACATTGCAAGCTTTGCTGTTATCCAGTGAGTTCCCACGCCAATACTTGTATGAACATTCAGCACAAGTAAAACGATAAAAAAAATTTACATAGATCATGTTCCTCCATCCAGTCCAATTAAAATAAATTGTGTTATTGGGTTTAAAGGAACTGGTGAAAATTGATTCTATTGATGCATATATCTAACTGGAACTTCGGTCTCAAGTGCTCCTCCTATCAAGAATAGACACACACACAATCAATGGTTTTACAACTGAGTCATAAACACTTACAATTTCTCATACAGCATGTAAATGAGATAGGGATAAAAATTCATCACATGTAAAGAGAAAATGAATGATTAAAGATACTACTGTCCCTCAGTAACTATATGATTATTTATTTCATCCTGAAAAAGGTTATTGTTTATTTAACGGTGATTAAATGAATTCTTATTTTTTCATATTAGCTGCATGTCGTCAATTTTATAAGGTTTTGAATTGAAAAAAGCTGTTACAGAAGTTACCGCCCTGACCTGGAATCGAAGCTGTTTTTCGGTGGCAGAAGGAGTGGTTTTACCTAATCATTTAATGGTGATTTCAAAGAATCACGTGACGTTAAATTCAGATCAAGGTTACGGTGTGTTTCGGTGTGAAACAAGTGGATTGAAAAGGACAATAATGACACCAAGCATTACGATGCAGCGATGCAGCAATGCAGCGTTCCCTGGTGGTCCAGTGATTAGGATTCGGCGCTCTCACCACCGCGGCCCTGGGTCGATTTCCGGCCAGGGAAATTGCATTTCCATCAAAATTAAAACCTGAGAAGTAAGAGTTACATGCATCTCATGTGGAAAAAAATATTCATTGATTTAAACATCATTAATTAATCCATTGTAGAACTTCAATCATTTAATTTGCCCTGAGTATGTGAGGAACTTTTATCCCGACCTCATTGTATTTTAGGAGCATGGTCCAGCCCCGGTATCTCCACCTGTGAAAGTAGGAAACTGCTGGAAATACACAACAGGACGGGTAGCCTTTGACAAACAATTAAACCCAGGTTACAGACTCTCTTCTTTCCCGTGTCCTTTGCGGGACACTTGTTCCCCTTTAATTTTACAGACTGACTGAGTTCACTAACCGTGGGGAGAGAGTAGCTGCCTCCGCGGCCCCACTGTGCTAACATGGAAGATAACACGATGGGGATGTGGCATAGTGGGTGGGGATCAGTGACATGTTTGTGTAAAGGGCAGCGGAGGAGAAGGATTGACAGCTGCCAGTGAGGGACAGAAGTTGTTTAAGGTGAGCCAATACATTCCCGATCAGCACAGAAGGCATTCACTGGTCAGCTGCCCTCTGCTGTACTTCTGGTCAGAGCGGTTTCCGCAGTGGAGCCGTTATCACGTTTGCTTTCCACGTGAAAGGATCCCGTGCAGGAAGATTATGTTTAAACTTGCTGTGGATGAACAGTCATGGGCGAGTTTATTCTCCTGTCAAAAGAGCGACAGTGGCTTCTCCCTTATTCTTTAATTGCTCTTTATTTCACTTCACTAAATAGATATATTTGAGTGAGAGAAATTGTTCCAGAGTGTCGCACACTTCATCTTTTGTTCCCTTTTAAACACATAAAATGATGGCGGGGAATAAATACAGAAAACAAAGCAGAGGGATAAAGACAAGAGGAAGAGAGAAGGGGAAATACTGTCCCCACCCAGAACTAATGCAGAAACTCCTCTGCTGCGCTCGGGGTGGCCACCCGCAGCCTGGATACACTCACGTCCCAACAGTTCATTGACTGTCGGAGTGGGACCGTTCGGCGCTTCAGAAGACAGGTCGAAAAAGCAAAGTCACAAATTCAGTCACTTGTGCTTCTCTGACTGACACCGGGGAAACGGTGAGACAGATTTTGGAGCATAGGTCTGGTTATTGTGAAACAGCAAAGAAAATATGACGTCTGGAATTAAATTATTTAATGTGTATCCTGCTCGTTTCGTGGTTAGGCATTCACAGAGGGAGCCCGAGTTCGGAAAGTAACTTTTTAATTCAAACTTTTTTCAAATAATTACATACAATTAATTAAACTCTGTGGGAGGTGAGGTGATTAAAACATCACCGATCGGAAAGGAATTGTCCGCGGGAAGCCTCCAACCGGAATTTTTGGGCTAATATTCCCACCCGGATTGTTTTGCAGACTTGCAGTCAATACTTCAATAACTGAACTGTAATAATTTCAGGAGCTTTCATCATAGATTATATTTTACACCCTATCTTACTTAACACACTCTGAATTTTTGAAATTGGTTTGAAATGTTCATTGCTCAGAAGACAAGGAGCCTGGGGTACTTTTTTCAATTTATTTCACTGCAAATATATTCTAAAATGATGTTTCGGCCCGAGCTCAAACCGGGGCCGTTTCGTGCGTGAGACGAACGTGATAACCACTACACTACAGAAACCACTGCTGAACTTATTGCCCAGAGAGAAGTGTTAAGCCAGAAGGTGTAATTCTGAATCCCTTTCCGTGAAAAAATCTTTTCACAAACATTTCTCTGACCGAAGCTGCACAAGTCAAAAATGTTCCTTTCAAAGTCGTCAAACTCCCAAATTAACGCACCCCGCGAATCTTCTGGATCACAAAGCTCGAGTTGTGCCGACTCAATCCATAAACTGACTTTACTCACCCTGTATTTTAGGAGATTGGTTTAAAAAGTTCATTGCTCATAAGACACGGAACCTGGGGCTACTTTTGTTCAATGTATTTCACAGCAAATATATTCTAAAATAAAGCACGCGCCCAGGCTCAAACCAGGGACATTTCATGTGGGAGGTGAACATCATAACGGCTACACTACGTAAACATTTCCTTAACCCAGCCCCCGGTTCGTCATTTGTACCACAATTTAACCCAATGAGATCGGGATAAAAGTTCCTCACATGCTCATGGCAAAATAAATGGTAAAAGATTTACAAAATAAGTTATGTATTAATTAATAATGTTCAAGTCAATGATTCTTATTTTTTATACATGATTTGCATATAGATCTGTAAAATAAATGAACTCTTTTTTTTATAAGGTTTTGAATTAAAAGTACAACTTCCCAGGGTGGGAATTGAATCCAGGACACAACGTTGAGAGTATTGAATCCTTACCACTCGACAACCAGGGACCGATAGACCGTTTCACTGCTGCATCATTATAGTTCATGACATTATTGTCATTTTCAGTTCACTTGATTCACACCGAAAAAGATTGTAACTGTTGTGTATGCATGCCTGTTTACTGTGTGATGTCTGTAACACTGCTGTGCAACACTGAATATAATCTTACACTCTACAAACCTTACTTACACCAGAGGATGCTTGAGACTGAAAGGTTACCTGCAACCCAGTATATAAAGGAGCTCACAGCTTGGTGTCCTCACTCGAGGAGCTTCAAATAAATGACTACAGGTCTACACAGTTTAAGTATCATAACCTGCCTCGTGGAGTCATTACTCAAGGTGCCTACATACACTACAGTAAACGGCACTTGAAATCACATTCAAATGATTCACTGAATCCACCCCTTGTACCACCGCAACACAGGGTCAATTCTTGGTCAGGGAGATAATATTTACAACACAGTTTTCAAACTAATAGCCCTATATAAATGTCAACATGCAGCTAATGTGAAAAAATTAATTCATTTAATCATGTTCAATGAACCGATAACTTTCTTTTGCAGAATTAAAGAAATGATAATATGGTTATGGAGGGATAGTGGTACATAAAAACATAAGAACATAAAAATTAGGAACAGAAGTCGGCCATCTAGCCCCTCGAGCCTGCTCCGCCATTCAACAAGATCATGGCTGATCTGGCCGTGGAATCAGCTCCACTTATCCGCCCGCTCCTCATCACCCTTAATTCTCTTATTGGTTCAAAATCTATCAATCTGTGACTTGAATACATTCAATGCGCGAGCCTCAACTGCTTCCTTGGGCAGAGAATTCCACAGATTCACAACCCTCTGGGAGAAGGAATTCCTTCTCAACTCGGTTTTAAATTGGCTCCCCCGTATTTTGAGGCTGTGCCCCCAAGTTCTAGTCTCCCCGACCAGTGGAAACAATCTCTCTGCCTTTATCTTGTCTATCCCTTTCATTATTTTAAATGTTTCTACAAGATCACCCCTCATCCTTCTGAACTCCAACGAGTAAAGACCCAGTCTACTCAATCTATCATCATAAGGTAACCCACTCATCTCCGGAATCAGCCGAGTGAATTGTCTCTGTACCCCCTCCAAAGCTAGTATATCCTTCCTTAAGTAAGGTGACCAAAACTGCACGCAGTACTCCAGGTGCGGCCTCACCAATACCCTATACAGTTGCAGCAGGACCTCCCTGCTTTTGTACTCCATGCCTCTCGCAATGAAGGCCAACATTCCATTCGGCTTCCTGATTACCTGTTGCACCTGCAAACTAACTTTTTCGGATTCATGCACAAGGATCCCCAGGTCCCTCTGCACCGCAGCATGTTGCAATTTCTCCCCATTCAAATAATATTCCCTTTTTACTGTTTTTTTTCCCAAGGTGGATGACCTCACACTTTTCGACATTGTATTCCATCTGCCAAACCTTAGCCCATTCATTTAACCTATCTAAATCTCTTTGCAGCCTCTCTGTCCTCGACACAACCTGCTTTCCCACTAATCTTTGCGTCATCTGCAAATTTTGTTGCACTACACTCTGTCCCCTCTTCCAGGTCATCTATGTATATTGTAAACAGTTGTGGTCCCAGCACCGATCCCTGTGGCACACCACTAACCACCGATTTCCAACCCGAAAAGGGCCCATTTATCCCGACTCTCTGCTTTCTGTTAGCCAGCCAATTCTCTATCCATGCTAATACATTTCCACTGACTCCGCGTATCTTTATCTTCTGCAGTAACCTTTTGTGTGGTACCTTATCGAATGCCTTTTGAAAATCTAAATACATCACATCCATCGGTACACATCCAACATGCTCATTATATCCTCAAAGAATTCCAATAAATTAGTTAAACATGATTTCCCCTTCATGAATCCATGCTGCGTCTGCTTGATTGCACTATTCCTATCTTGATGTCCCACTATTTCTTCCTTCATGATAGTTTCAAGCATTTTCCCTACTACAGATGTTAAACTAACCAGCCTATAGTTATCTGCCTTTTGTCTGCCCCCTTTTTTAAACAGAGGCGTTACATTAGCTGCTTTCCAATCCGCTGCTACCTCCGCAGAGTCCAGAGAATCTCGGTAGATTATAACGAATGCATCTGCTATAACTTCCGCCATCTCTTTTAATACCGGCATTTCATCAGGAACAGGGGACTTGTCTACCTTGAGTCCCATTAGCCTGTCCAGCACTACCCCCTAGTGATAGTGATTGTTTCAAGGTCCTCTCTTCCCACATTCCTGTGACCAGCAATTTCTGGCATGGTTTCTGTGTCTTCCATTGTGAAGACCGAAGCAAAATAATTGTTTAAGGTCTCAGCCATTTCCACATTTAGAAACATAGAAACATAGAAAATAGGTGCAGGAGTAGGCCATTCGGCCCTTCTCGCCTGCACCACCATTCAATGAGTTCCTGGCTGAACATGTAACTTCAGTACCCCATTCCTGCTTTCTCACCATACCCCTTGATTCCCCGAGTAGTAAGGACTTCATCAAACTCCTTTTTGAATATATTGAGTGAATTGGCCTCAACAACTTTCTGTGGTAGAGAATTCCACAGGTTCACCACACTCTGGGTGCAGAAATTCCTCCTCATCTCGGTCCTAAATGGCTTCCCCCTTATCTTTAGACTGTGTCCCCTGGTTCTGGACTTCCCCAACATTGGGAAGATTCTTCCTGCATCTAACCTGTCTAACCCCGTCAGAATTTTAAACGTTTCGATGAGGTCCCCTCTCATTCTTCTGAAATCCAGTGAATACAAGCCCAGTTGATCCAGTCTTTCTTGATAGGTCAGTCCCGCCATCCCGGGAATCAGTCTGGTGAACCTTCGCTGCACTCCCTCAATAGCAAGAATGTCCTTCCTCAGGTTAGGAGACCAAAACTTTACACAATACTCCAGGTGTGGCCTCACCAAGGCCCTGTACAACTCTAGCAACACCTCCCTGCCCCTGTACTCAAATCCCCTCGCTATGAAGGCCAACATGCCATTTGCTTTCTTAACCGCCTGCTGTACCTGCATGCCAACCTTCAATGACTGATGTACCATGACACCCAGGTCTCTTTGCATCTCCCCTTTTCCTAATCTGTCACCATTCAGATAATAGTCTGTCTCTCTGTTTTTACCACAAAAGTGGATAATCTCACATTTATCCACATTATACTTTATCTGCCATGCATTTGCCCACTCACCGATCCTATCCAAGTCACTCTGCAGCCTCATAGCATCCTCCTCGCAGCTCACACTGCCACCCTACTTAGTGTCATCCGCAAATTTGGAGATACTACATTTAATCCCCTCGTCTAAATCATTAATGTACAGTGTAAACAGCTGGGGCCCCAGCACAGAACCTTGCGGTACCCCACTAATCACTGCCTGGCATTCTGAAATGTCCCCATTTACTCCTACTCTTTGCTTCCTGTCTGACAACCAGTTCTCAATCCATGTCAGCACACTACCCCCAATCTCATGTGCTTTAACTTTGCACATTAATCTCTTGTGTGGGACCTTGTCGAAAGCCTTCTGAAAGGCCAAATATACCACATCAACTGGCTCTCCCTTGTCCACTCTGCTGGAAACATCCTCAAAAAATTCCAGAAGATTTGTCAAGCATGATTTCCCTTTCACAAATCCATGCTGACTTGGACCTATCATATTACCTCTATCCAAATGCACTGCTATGAAATCCTTAATAATTGATTCCATCATTTTACCCAGTACCGATGTCAGGCTGACCGGTCTATAATTCCCTGTTTTCTCTCTCCCTCCTTTTTTAAAAAATGGGGTTACATTGGCTACCCTCCACTCCATAGGAACTGATCCAGAGTCAATGGAATGTTGGAAAATGACTGTCAATGCATCCGCTATTTCCAAGGCCACCTCCTTAAGTACTCTGGGATGCAGTCCATCAGGCCCTGGGGATTTATCGGCCTTCAATCCCATCAATTTCCCCAACACAATTTCCCGACTAATAAGGATTTCCCTCAGTTCCTCCTCCTTACTAGACCCTCCGACCTCTTTTATATCCGAAAGTTTGTTTGTGTCCTCCTCAGTGAATACCGAAACAAAGTACTTGTTCAATTGGTCCGCCATTTCTTTGTTCCCCGTTCTGACTTCCCCTGATTCTGACTGCAGGGGACCTACGTTTGTCATTACTGACCTTTTTCTCTTTACATACCTATAGAAACTTTTGCAATCCGCCTTAATGTTCCCTGCAAGCTTCTTCTCGTACTCCATTTTCCCTGCCCTTTTCAAACCCTTTGCCCTCCTCTGCTGAGTTCTAAATTTCTCCCAGTCCCTGGGTTCGCTGCTATTTCTGGCCAATTTGTATGCCACTTCCTTGGCTTTAATGCTATCCCTGATTTCCCTTGATAGCCACGGTTGAACCACCTTCCCTTTTTTATTTTTATGCCAGACGGGAATGTACAATTGTTGTAATTCATCCATGTGGTCTCTAAATGTCTGCCATTGCCAATCCACAGTCAACCCCTTCAGTATCATTCGCCAATCTATCCTAGCCAATTCACGCCTCATACCTTCAAAGTTACCCTTCTTTAAGTTCTGGACCATGGTCTCTGAATTAACTATTTCATTCTCCATCCTAATGCAGAATTCCACCATATTATGGTCACTCTTCCCCAAGGAGCCTCGCACAACGAGATTGCGAATGAATCCTCTCTCATTACACAACAGCCAGTCTAAGATGTCCTCCCCCCTAGTTGGTTCCTCGACATATTGGTCTAAAAAAACATCCCTTATGCACTCCAGTAAATCCTCCTCCACCGTATTACTTCCAGTTTGGTTCACCCAATCTATGTGCATATTAAAGTCACCCATTATAACTGCTGCACCTTTATTGCACGCAACTCTAATTTCATGTTTGATGCCCTCCCCAACATCACTACTACTGTTTGGAGGTCTGTACACAACTCCCACTAACGTTTTTTGCCCTTTGGTATTCTGCAGCTCTACCCATATAGATTCCCAAAATTAAATCCCCCTTCTCATCTTCTAAGGGACCAACATTTACTTTAGTCACTCTTTTCCGTGTTATATATCGGTAAAAGCTTTTACTATCCATTTTTATGCTTTGCACAAGTTTACCTTTGTAATCTATCTTTCCTTTCTTTATTGCTTTCTTAGTCATTCTTTGCTGTCGTTTAATATTTTCCCAATCTTCTATTTTCCCACTAACCTTGGCCACCTTATACGCATTGGTTTTTAATTTGATACTCTCCTTTATATCCTTGGTTATCCACGGCTGGTTATCCCTTCTCTTACCGCCCTTCTTTTTCACTGGAATCTATTTTTGTTGAGCACTATGAAAGAACCCCTTAAAAGTACTCCACTGTTCCTCAATTGTGCCACCATTTCGTCTGTGTTTCCAGTCTACTTTAGCCAACTCTGCCCTCATCCCACTGTAGTCCCCTTTGTTTAAGCATAGTACGCTCGTTTGAGACACTACTTCCTCACCCTCAATCTGCATTACAAATTCAACCATACTGTGATCACTTATTCCGAGAGGATCTTTTACTAGCTTCAATCATTAATTTTCTCTTTACATGTGATGAACTTTTATCCCTATCTCGTTTACACACTGTATTTTGGGAGAATGGTTTAAAATTTTAAGTGCTTATTGTCATGTATTCAACCAACATTGTAACCCATATATAATCTGACCTCAGTTGTACACTGTGAGAACAATGACCACTAGGTGGTGAACTTGTGGGAGACACTTCTAACCTGGACCTTCAGGTATAAAAGGGGAAGCTCCACCCACTTTCATCACTTGAGTGCTAAGGAATAAAAGACAGGCCACAGACTGACCTTCTCTCAAGCATGGGCCTCGTGTGCATTTCTACTGTATAGTAAGGATGTATCAATGGCGACGAGAAACTGGGATTTAAACCACGTGAGCATGGCCGCTAGCATAATAGACGAGAGATACTGTGTTAAGGAATGGTTGGGACAGAGAATCAACATTGTTGAAGCAGCACACAGTTCTCCAAGCAGACAAGGGCAATCGGGTATGCCCAAAATGTAGTCGAACCCAGAGGGGGAGTTCGACAGAGATAATGGCAAGCAGAACGGCGATTCACACCATTGCAAGGGACAATGTGGCCAGTAATGGGGCCATCAACACCTGTTAATGGCACACTTAAGGACAGTCACAGGGTTAGTCAGGGACGATTGACTAGCAAGGGATCTTTTGTTTCCAATAACAGCTCATGTTGGAGGCATGGAGGCACAAACTCAGTCGGAGATTGCAGAGATGAGCAAAATACCTAAAGAAATTGCAGAAATGAATGCTGGGGGAAATCGCTGGAAGCTGAAGTTCAGTGAGTTCATGTGGAGCACGTATACAGTTCATACACCAGGACGCCACCGATAATGATGAAAGTGCTCCTCAGTGGCATCCCAGTATCAATGGAGCAAGACACGGGGGCTAGCCAGTCCCTGATGGGTAACAAAGAGTTTGAAAAGTTGTGGGCGTCCAAGGCCAGTAGGGCCAAAATTATCACCGATTGACGCACAGCTACGGACATACACCAAGGAGATCATTCCGGTGCTTGGCAGCTCCACGACAATCGTGACCCACAAAGATTCGGAGAACAGGTTGCCGCTCTGGGTTGTCCCGGGGGACGGTCCCGCACTACTGGGGAGGAGTTGGCTTGCTGTCATGAACTGGAAATGGGGCAATGTTAATGCTATTTCCTCTGTGGAGCGAGTTTCATGCTCACAGATCCTGCACAAATTTGACTCATTATTTCAACCCGGCATTGGCACTTTCATGGGGGCCAAGGGAGTGATTCACATAAACCCGGAAGCCAGGCCAGGACACTACAAGGCCAGAGCGGTGCCGTACGTGATGTGGGAAAAGATAGAAGGTGAATTGAACCGCCTGCTGAGGGAAGGTATCATTTTGCCAGTCGAATTCAGTGACTGGGCGAGCCCGATTGTACCGGTGTTCAAGGCGGATGGGTCGGTCAGGATATATGGTGATTACAAGGCCACCATCAATCGGGTGTCACTCCAAGACCAGTACCCGCTACCGAGAGCGGAGGACCTCTTTGCGATGCTATCCGGTGGCAAACTTTTTTCAAAATTGGACGTGACCTCAGCTTACATGACCCAGGAGCTGGCGAGAGAGTTTAAGAAGCTGACCACCATCACGACACACAAGGGGTTGTTTGAGTACAACAGATGTCCGTTCGGGATTCGCTCGGCCGCCGCGATCTTCCAACGAAATATGGAAAGCCTCCTCAAGTCGATTCCAGGGACGGTGGTTTTTCAGGACGACATCCTCATCACGGGTTACGAGACTGAAGAACACCTCCACAACCTGGAGGAGGTGCGATGCAGACTGGACCGGGTAGGGCTGCGACTGAAAAAGGCGAAGTGCATCTTCCTAGCTCCAGAGGTAGAATTCCTGGGGATGAGGCTAGGAGTAGACGGGATGCGCCCTACCTCGTCCAAGACGGAAGCGATCCAGAGAGCACCCAGACCCCGTAACACGACGGAGCTGCGTTTGTTCCTGCGGCTCCCGAACTATTTGGTAACTTTCTTCCCAAATTGAGCACGCTGCTAGAGTCGCTCCACGTGCTCCTAAGCAAAGGTCTCGAATGGGTCTGAGGGGACAGCCAGGAAAGGGCTTTTAATAGAGCACACAATTTGTTGTGTTCCAACAATCTGTTCACGCGATATGACCCATGTAAGAAACTTGTGTTAACGTGCGATGCGTCGTCCTATGGTGTCGGGTGTGTGTTGCAGCATGTCAATGCCAAGGGTCAGTTACAGCCGGTAGCTTATGCCTCCAGAAGTCTGTCCCAGGCAGAAAGGGCTACGGGATGATAGAAAAGGAGGCGCTCGCATGTGTATATTCGGTAAAGAAAATGCACCAGTACCTGTTTGGCAGGAAATTTGAGCTGGAGACAGATCACAAACCCCTCACGTCCCATTTAGCCGTCAACAAGGCCATAAATGCAGACGCATCGGTCCGCATACAGAGGTGGGCACTCACGTTAGCCACCTATGACTACACAATTCGGCACAGACCGGGCACTGAAAACTGCGCCGATGCACTCAGCAGGCTCCCACCAGCCACCACTGAGGGGGCTACCGAGCATGCCGCTGAGATGGTCATGGCTGTTGAAGATTTCGCAAGCGATGGCTCACCCGTGACAGCCCGTCAGACTAAAGTCTGGACAAATAGAGACCCGTTATTGTCTCTAGTCAAGAAATGTGTCCTGAATGGGGACTGGGCAGCCACGTACAGGGCATGCCCTGAGGAATTTAAACCATTTCACAGGGGCAGGGATGAACTCTCGATTCAGGCCGATTGTCTACTGTGGGGAAACCGCGTAGTCATGCCCCAGATGGGCAGAGAGGTGTTCATCAGAGAACTCCACAATGAGCATCCGGGCATTGTCATGATGAAGGCAATTGCCAGGTCACACGTTTGGTGGCCAGGGATAGATGCAGATCTGGAAGTTTGTGTTCGCAGGTACAACATGTGTGCCCAGCTGGGCAATGCGCCCAGGGAAGCCCCCCTTAGCCCCTGGCCATGGCCCGCCAAACCTTGGTCACGCATCCATGATGACTTCACAGGTCCTTTCATCGGAAAAATGTTTTTGGTTGTAGTAGACGCTCACTCCAAATGGATCGAGTGTGACATTTTAAATTCAAGCACATCCTCTGCCACGGTAGAAAGTCTACGGGCAATGTTCGCCGCCCACGGTCTACCGGACATCTTGGTCAGCGACAATGGCCTGTGCTTCACAAGCACTGAATTCCAGTACTTCATGGCAGGCAATGGAATTAACCATGTCAGAAACGCACCGTTCAAGCCAGCCTCAACCGGCCAGGCAGAACGAAAAGTGCAGATAATCAAACAGGGGATGCTCAGAATCCAAGGGGGTTCCCTACAAAGCCACTTATCACGCCTCCTGTTGGCCAACAGATCCCGACCACACTCGCTCACAGGGGTTCCACCCGCAGGGCTGCTAATGATAAGGATGCTCAAATGCCGTTATCCCTTATACACCACTCCATGAAATAAATTGTTGAGAGCAGGCGCCAATCACAATATAACTACCATGACAGGAATGCGCGGGCACGATATATTGGTGTAAACGACGCTGTTGTTGTCCACAACTACACTGCAGGACCTAAATGTCTCGCAGGCACTGTGATTGCCAAAGAGGGCAATAGGATTCTGGTAGTTAAACTAACCAATGGACAAATCTTCCGCAAACATGTGGATCAAACAAAAAGGAGGTTCAGCAACCCCATAGAAGAAGCAGAGGAAGAACACGATACAGAGTTCACTCTAGCACAGGTGACCGAACACTGGAACCAAAGGGAGGAGAGCCCAGTCACTGTGGGCAGTCCGGATAGGCCTGAGGCACCGCAAACAGCAGACACACAGGCCAGCGCCCAACAACCGGAGCCCCAACTCAGGCGCTCTACAAGAAAGCATAAACCACCAGAGAGACTCAACCTGTGATCCCAAAAAGACTTTGGGGTCATGTATTCAACCAGCATTGTAACCCATTTTTAAATTCAAAACCTTATAAAATTGACGACATGCCGCCAACGTGCAAAAGTAAGAATTCTTTTAATCACCGTTAATTCGCCGATAACCTTCTTCAGAATGAAATAAATAATAATATAATTACTGAGGAACAGTGGTATCCTCAATAATTTATTTATCTTTACATGTGATGAAGATTTATCCCTATCTCATTTACACGCTGTATGAGAATGGTTTAAATTTGTAAGTGTTTATGACCCAGTTGTAAAACCATTGATTGTGTGTGTCTATTCTTGATAGGAGGAGCACTTGAGACCGTAGTTCCAGTTCTATATATGTACCAATAGAATCAATATCCACCAGTTTCTTTAAACCCAATAACATAATTTATTTCTAATGGGCTGGATGGAGGAACATGATCCATGTAAAAAATTGTTATCGTTTTAATTGAACTGAATGCTCATAAAATATTGGAGTGGGAACTAATTGGATAACAGCACTGCTGGCAACATTTGCGGAATAGATTCGTGCAGCCAAAACGCACAATGACAACCTGGGACTGTGCGGCACCGAATACTCGGGGAAAAACAGTTAAACACTTCGTCCCTGGGTGGGCTCGAACCACCAACCTTTCGGTTAACAGCCGAACGCGCTAACCCATTGCGCCACAGAGACTGATGGACGTATAAGGTGGAAAACATCCCAAACCAGGGTGTCAGTCAGTTAAAGCTTCAGATTGCTCCGACCGGGATGGAACTTGTCCACTCTCAGTGGTACTTTTCACAAATAAATGGAGGGACATTCATTGTGGATGTGTGGAAGCAGTCTGGTTCCGCACACTGCAGACACTTCCATGTCACCGCCAACCAGCTCTCCCACAACCGGTGTGATCTACCTTCCAGCCTTCCGGTGCCTTGTCTGTGACAAAGTATTCTGATTGTCCCGAAGCCTGTATTTGGTTTGAATTCCTTTTCAGCTCCTGACATCGGATATTCCTGTGATTAAACGGGAACTAAATGCTTACAGGGACAGTTGGATTCACCGTTTCTTTGCTTGGTGAAATTTCAAAGATTGAAAGCAACGCACATCAACCCCAAACGTCCCGTGAGATGGAAGCCCAGTTGCTGTTTCAAGCTTGAATGCAGGTACAAGCAGAACTTATTCAAAGAAAGTCCAATTCCCTGAGACGCCTGATTATTTGCACCAAACTCTTTGCAAAGAGTTGAGGTACATGTTTGGTGATCTGGGCACATCTTTCCCCAAACTACAACACTTCAAACATAACTCAATGGCTGTAAAGCGCTTTGGGGCGTCATGAGTTCCTGAAAGGCACTGCAGATATGCAAGTCCTTCTTTGCAAAAGTTCGATGCAATTTCAAAATATGCGAGCAATATCAGGGCTCCTCTGGGACCCCTCGTAAATTTCAATTAACAACTCCAAAGGGAAATCACAGCCCGAGACCAACGAGCCAACTGTTTGACAAACGTGAAGATAAGGTGTAACCATGATCAAAGCATTTTTTTGTGTGTCGCTATTCAGTACATAAGAACTTAAGAACTAGGAGCAGGAGTCGGCCATATGGCCCCTCGAGCCTGCTCCACCATTTAACATGACCATGGCTGATCCGATCATGGACTCAGGTCCACATCCCTGCCCGTTCCCCATAAGCCTTATTCCCTTATTAGTTAAGAAGCTATCTCTGTCTTAAATTTATTAAATGTCGTGGCTTTCTCAGCTCTCTGATGCAGTGAGTTCGACAGATTTACATCCCTCTGAGAGAAGAAATTCCTCCTCATCACAGATTTAAATGGGCAGCCCCTTATTCTGAGATTATGCCCCCTAGTTCTAGTCTCCCCTATCAGTGGAACCATCCCCTCTGCATCCACCTTATCAAGCTCCCTCATTACTTTATACGTTTCGATAAGATCACCTCTCATTCTTCTGAATTCCAATGAGTAGAGGCCCCACCTACTCAACCTTTTCTCATAAGTCAACCCGCTCATCTCCGGAGTCAACCCAGTGAACCTTCTCTGAACTGCCTCCAAAGCAAGTATATCCTTTCGTAAATATTGTAAGTGTTTGTGATCCTCGCCCAATTGCCAGACGGACGGTTTGAATCGCCCCCACCTTACGAAAGTTCTAGATCCGAGAATTATTATTCTGAGTGTAAATTAAATGAGTCACGGAAAGGGATGCTTCAGTGATAAATCATAGTATATTTATTTGGTCTAACATACAATGTCTAAAACATGCACTGCTAAACGAAATCACTGTCTCTGTGGAGAAACACGCAGTAATTCCCTGGTGGATTCTAACCCCACCCCTACCAATGAATTACCCTCCCCAGAATAGCCCTGGAAAGCTTCACTTCTGAGAATACCCTGAGCCCTTACCCAGCTGGCCTGGGATATCTGGTTACTGGCTTGGGACACTCGCGACCATGTTCACCACCACACGCAGCCCGTTTCCTTGCTCAGCTCAGCTGTGGGAAGTCACTGCCTGGTCTTCAGTCTCGGTGGCTTCTTCTGCAGTACTGCGGCCCCTTCCTCTGGTACATTTATCGGTGGAGCGAGAGCGAGAGGGAGAGGGGGCTCTCTCTAGACACAAGCTGCAAGCTGCAAGCTCCAAGCTTCACACCAAGCTCCAAGCTAAAAATAAAGTGGAAAGGACCCTGTCTTTCTGGGAGTCTTGCTGCCCCTATCTTTCCCGCCAATCTTTAAAACCCCTTTGTTTTTAGGCACGGGTACTTAGTCAGTGATGGGCCATCCCACCCATGCATTGGGCTGATGGCCCTTAGTCTGGGCATCTCTCTGAGCCTTTGTGTTGGGAAAGACCCAGCTCCTCCTTGGCTGGCCAGGCTGGTGGGTTCATTGTTCTGTGTCTCCTTCTGAGATGGAGGTGAGAAGTGCTTTTACAAATTAGAGTGGCTTTGTCAGTGGCCCCCCTTCCTGGCCGACAGCTCTTTTGTCAATGGATGACTGACAGCTCTTTTGTCCCAGCGAACTGCCATGCGGTCTCTGGAGTTTTAACAAAACCAGCTTTTTCACATATCTGCGCAGGGTGTTCACAGCACAGGGAAAATAGCCTCAGAAAAATAAAATCCACAAAATATTCTCGACTGAGTCCATTCTTTAAACAGAAACTTTGCGATGTCTTCATTACGCTCTGCTTATTATCGATCTTGTTACGTAAAAAGTGCGTTGGCATTGCAATGCATTAATGTAAAATTAATGAAAAGAAAATGCAATGTTTTGTCGAGTGCAAAACATGCAGTGCCTGCATTTCAAAAAGCATTGCTTTTATTCATCCTGCGGAATGCATATTGCACAGATAATCTCAGCACACATTGTGCAGGCAAAGGCAGCATTAGACAACAAAGTGATTTGTCCTCCGCTGATTTGTAGCAGATAACTGAAGGTTGAGCGCACAATTTGACAACTAGACTTGTAGATCAATCATCAATGAAAAAGGCAACAAAACTGCCCACCAGCACCAGGTGTCTTTCACTTGTTTGTCCCAAATTTTCAGCAGCTGGGACAACAAGAATTTAGGTTTGACCGAGATTTAAACTCAGATCACTAGATTTAAAGTCAAGAGGGCTCACCATTACACCATGGACCAACTATTCCAAAACTTTTGAAACATACTTCGTCAAAGACAAGGCACTGGAAGGCTGGAAAGTAGATCACACCGGTTGTGGGAGAGCTGGTTGGTGGTGACATGGAAGTGTCTGCAGTATGCGGGACCAGACTGCTTCCACACATCCACAATGAATGTCCCACCCTTTACTTGGGAAAAGTACAACTGAGAGTGGATAAGTTCCATCCCGGTCGGAGCAATCTGAAGCTTTAACTGACTGACACCCTGGTTTTGCATGTCTTGCAGTGTGTATCTGTGTTTCAATGGTTCAGCGAATTCGGCTGGTAACTGAAAAGTGGGTAATCCAAACCCATCTCCGGGCAAAGCCTTTTAATGTTTTTCCCCGAGGATTCGGTGCCGCACAGTTCCAGGTTGTCATTGTGCATTTTGGCTGCACGAATATATTCCGCAAACATTGCAAGCTTTGCTGTCATCCAGTGAGTTCCCACTCCAATACTTTTATGAACATTCAGCACAAGTAAAACGATAAAAAATGTTTACATGGATCATGTTCTTCCATCCAGTCCAATCAAAATAAATTATGTTATGGGTTTAAAGGAACTGGTGAAAATTGATTCTATTGATGCATATATCGAACTGGAACTTTGGTCTCAAGTGCTCCTCCTATCAAGAATAGACACACACACAATCAATGGTTTTACAACTGAGTCATAAACACTTACAATTTCTCATACAGCATGTAAATGAGATCGGGATAAAAATTCATCACATGTAAAGAGAAAATGAATGATTAAAGATACTACTGTCCCTCAGTAGCTATATTAATATATATTTCATCCTGAAAAAGGTTATCGGTTATTTAACTGTGATTTAATTAATTCTTATTTTTTCTTATTAGCTGCATGTCTTCAATTTTATAAGGTTTTGAATTGAAAAAAGCCGTTACAGAAGATACCGCCCTGCCCCGGAATCGAAGCTGTTTTTCGGTGGTACAAGGAGTGGTTTTACCCAATCATTTAAAGGTGATTTCAAAGAATGACGTGGCGTTAAATTCAGATCACGGTTACAATGTGTTTCGTTGTGAAACAAGTGGATTGAAAAGGACAATAATGACACCAAGCATTACGATGCAGCGCTGCAGCAATGCAGCGTTCCCTGGTGGTCCAGTGATTAGGATTCGGCGCTCTCACCACCGCGGCCCTGGGTCGATTTCCGGCCAGGGAAATTGCACTTCCATCAAAATTAAAACCTTAGAAGAAAGAGTTACTTGCATCTCATGTGGAAAAAAAAGATTCATTGATTTAAACATCATTAATTAATCCATTGTAGAACTTCAATCATTTAATTTGCCCTGAGTATGTGAGGAACTTTTATCCCGACCTCATTGTATTTAAGGAACATGGTCCAGCCCCGGTATCTCCACCTGTGAAAGTAGGAAACTGCTGGAAATACACAACAGGACGGGTAGCCTTTGACAAACAATTAAACCCAGGTTACAGACTCTCTCCCTTCCCCTGCCCTTTGCGGGACACTTGTTCCCCTTTAATTTTACAGACTGACTGAGTTCACTAACCGCGGGGAGAGAGTAGGTGTCTCCGCGGCCCCACTGTGCTAACATGGAAGATAACACGATGGGGATGTGGGGTGGTGAGTGGGGATCAGTGACATGTTTGTGTAAAGGGCAGCGGAGGAGAAGAATTGACAGCTGTCAGTGAGGGACAAAAGTTGTTTAAGGTGAGCCAACACATTCCCGATCAGCACAGAAGGCATTCACTGGTCAGCTGCCCTCTGCTGTACTTCTGGTCAGAGCGGTTTCCACAGTGGAGCCGTTATCACGTTTGCTTTCCGCGCGGAAGGATCCCGTGCAGGAAGATTATGTTTAAACTTTCTGTGGATGAACAGCCATGGGCGAGTTTATTCTCCTGTCAAAAGGGTGACAGTGGCTTCTCCCTTATTCTTCAATTGCTCTTTATTTCACTTCACTAAATAGATATATTTGAGTGAGAGAAATTGTTCCAGAGTGTCACACACTTCATCTTTTGTTCCCTTTTAAACACATAAAATGAGGCCGGGGGAATAAATCCAGAAAACAATGCCGAGGGATATAGACAAGAGGAAGAGAGAAGGGGAAATACTGCCTCTACACACCGGAGAAGTGTGAGCTTGTGGACCGGAGAAGTTGCAGCTGCTGGAGCTGTGCGTTTTATCGGGGAGGGACAGGGGGAGAGCCCGCCGAGCGACCGGAGAAGCTGAGAAGCTGCTGTGCTTTTCATCGGGTTTGACACTGTTTAAAAATGGCAGAGTGCCAAGTTTTCTCTCCCTACTGCCCATGTGCGAAGGTGTCAGCAGTGTTTTCAGCGCAGGCATTTGGCTCCGCCCCCCACTTCACCATCGACGCCACGCCAGGACTCCGGGGACTGTACACAGCGGCCAGGATGGGGCGAGTTTTTCCCCGAGCCATTTCCAGCGTGCAAAGACGATGCGCTTGAGGTCAGTGCGCCGACAAAACTGCTTGGGGAAAATCTAGCCCTTGAAGAGTAAGGAGTACACTGTAGGAAATACAAATATATTTCCCGAGCAACTGTCAATTTTAATAACTTTTTATACAACCATCGAAACAGCCAAAAAACAGGGCTCACAGTACAAGAGTAAGGAAGTCTTACTACAATTGTACAGGGCCCTGGTGAGACCACACCTGGAGTACTGCGCACAGTTTTGGTCTCCTTATTTGAGGAAGGAAATAATTGCCTGGGTGGTGGTACAACAGAGGTTCACCAGATTGATTCCTGGGATGAGAGGACTGTCTTAAGTTGAGAGATTGTGTAGAATGGGCCGATACTCTCCAGAGTTTAGAAGAATGAGAAGTGATCTCATTGAAACACACAATATTCTGAAGGGGATTGACAAGGTAGATGCTGAGAGGTTGTTTCCCCCGGGCTGGAGTGTCTAGAACCAGGGGCCACAGTCTCAGGTTAAGGGGTCGGCCATTTAAGACAGAGATGAGGAGGAATTTCTTCACTCAGAGGGATATGAATCTTTGGAATTTTCTGCCCCACATGCTTGTGAATGCTGAGTCTCTGAATATATTCAAGGCTGCGTTAGATACATTTTTCGAGTCTCGGGGAATCAAGGGATCGAGAGATCACTGGAGTTTGGAAGACTGATAGGGGATCTCATAGAAACATATAAAATTCTGACGGGACTGGACAGGTCCCGATGTTGGGGAAGCCCAGAACCAGGGGTCGGAGTCTAAGGGATAAGGGGTAAGCCATTTAGGACTGAGATGAGGAGAAACTTCTTCGCTCAGAGAGTTGTTAACCTGTGGAATTCTCTGCCGCAGAGTTGTTGATGCCAGATGTTAGATATATTCAAGAGGGTGATGTGGCCCTGATAGCTAAAGGGATCAAGGGGTATAGAGAGAAAGCAGGAAAGGGGTACTGAGCTGAATGATCATCCATGATCTTATTGAAGGGTGGTGCAGGCTCGAAGTGCCGAATGGCCTACTCCTGCACCTATTTTCTATGTTTCGATGTTTCTATATCCTGCTACTGCTTCTTTAATAATGGATTCTAACATTTTCCCAACCACAGATGTTAGGCGAACTGGTCTATAGTTTCCTGCTTTTTGTCTGCCTCCTTTTTTAAATAGGGGCATTACATTTGCAGTTTTCCAATCTGCTGGGTCCTCCCCAGAATCCAGCGAGTGCATGTCCACAGATCACTGAAAGTAGCAGGCCAGGTAGCTAAGGTGGTTGAAGAGGAATATGGAATGATTGCCTTTATTAGCCGAGGCATAGAATACAAGAGATGGGGTCGGTGGGGCAAGTTTGGTCACAGCTGGAGTACTGCTTGCAGTTCTGGTCGCCATATTACAGGAAGGACATGATTGCACTGAAGATGGTGCAGAGGAGATTTACGAGGATGTTGCTAGGAGTGGAGAATCTTAGCCATGAGGACAGATTAGATAGGCTGGGTTTGTTTTCCATGGAACAGAGCTTGAGGGGAGACCTCATTGAGGTGTATAAAATGATGAGGTTCCGAGATATAGTGGATAGAAAGGACCTATTTCCCTTAGCAGAGGGAAACAAGGAGGCATAAATTTAAAGTAATTGGCCGAAAGTTTAGAGGGGAAATGTCTTCATGCAGAGGGCTGTGGGGGTCTGGAACTCACTGCCTGAAAGGGTGGTAGAGGCAGAAACCCTCACCACATTTAAAAAGTGCTTGGATGTACACCTGAAGTGCCGTAACCTGCAGGGTTATGGACCTCGAGCTGGAAAGTGGGATTAGGCTGGATAGCCTCGAGTTGGCCGGCGCGGACACGATGGACCGAAATGGCCTCCTTCCGTGCTGTAAACTTCTTTGATTCTGTGAACTTGTTTGCAAAGAGTTGAATTGATTTGGGCACATCTTTCTTCACATGACAACTTTTCAAAGGCAACTCAACGGCTGCAAAGCGCTTTGGGGCATCATGAGTTCCTGAAAAACGCTGCAGAAAAACAAGTCCTTCTTTGCAAAATTTCAATGCAATCTCAAGGCTGGTTTGGGATTTGAAGCCAGGATCTTTCTGCAAATTTCAAGCAACAACCAACGAAGCAAGAATCATACCCCTAGACCAACAAACCACCTGCTTAGCAAATGTGTAGATAAGTTGTAACCATTATTGAAGCATTTTTAATGTGTGTTGCTGTTCTTGATCGGAGGAGCACATGAGACGAAATTAGTGACTTGGCCTTTTCGACATGTCTTCTGAAGCGCCGCACGGTCCCACTCCTGCAGTCAATGAGCTGTTGGGACGTTAATGTATCCATCATCATCATCATCATAGGCGGTCCCTCGAAACGAGGATGACTTGCTTCCACGCTGAAAAAGGATGAATTCACAGGTGTTTCAATGAAGGATCCGAACGACATCCCAAAGGGTGGAAGATGCCTGTGCGTGGATTTTTTTAACGTGTGGTGGCCGTTGCACCCCAGCCATCACACGGGCTTGACAGAGCGAGGTCTTGGTCCAGTGGCAAGGGTTAAGCAAGACGACAGGCGACCAGCTCTGCTGCGCGGACCTAGTGCACACACATATCGCAGTGTGGGCTGGCCCGTGCTAACCCTGGGCCCCTGGCCCCGAACTCAAGCGTCTGCTGGGCACCGATCACATCCCTCTCCAGTCTCTCGCCGCTCCTTTGCCCCGATCTCGCCGCTCCTGGTGTATCTGCCCACGTTCCAATCACCGACCTGGACCTTGATGACGTCACACTTCGCTGCCGCCGCCCTCCTGCACCAGCTCGCGCTGCTCCCTGGAGTAATCTCCCGCGACTCCAAGCTGCTCCCAGGGCCGCTCGCCGTTCCTTTTATGGCCCGGATATGCCGCTGGTGTTCTCCCGTTAGTGTATCCAGGCTGTGGGTGGCCACCCCGACCGCAGCAGAGGGGTTTCTGCATTAGTTCTGGGTGGGGACAGTATCTTTCCCCTTCTCTCTTCCTCTTGTCTATATCCCTGTGCTTTTATTTCTCTATTTATTCCCCCTGTCTCAGTTTCTAGTGTTTAAAAGGGAACAAAAGATGAAATGGGTGTCACTGTGGAACAATTTCTCTCACTCAAAGTTAGACGCACTACCGTTGCACCATGAAGTCTAGGTAGCTAGCCTCTGATATTCAGGTTAATATATAAATATATATAAATATATCTATATGTATCATAACCGTTCCCTGGTGGTCGAGGAGTTAAGATCCGGCTCACCAAACTGGTTTCAATTCTCGATCAATTCATCGCATAAAAATAATTGAGGTTTGTGAGACGATTACTAATTGCTGCAAGCACCATGAATACCAATACTTTCTGTGATAGACCGAGCTCACAGACTATATGGCTTCTCCTGCCTTTTGCCGGGCACGTGTTCGGGGTTTAATTTTACAAACTGGGTGAGTTCGCTGATCGCGGGGAGACGGTAGGAGCCTCTGTGGCCCCACTGTGAGGATGTGGAAGTGAACACGGTGGCTGGGTGATCCGTGACATTTCTGTAAAGGGCAGTGGAGGAGAAGGATTGAGAACTTTCAGTGTGGGACAGAAGTTGTTTTCGGTGAGCCAACACATTCCCGATCAGCACAGAGGGAGCTCACTGGTCAGCTTCCCTCTGTTGGGGCTGCTGTGCCAGAGGTTTCTGTAGTGTAGTGGTTATCACATTTGCTTTATATGTGAAAAGTACCCGGTTTGATTATGGGTAGAAACATTATGTTTAAACTTGCTATAAGGGAACAATCGGAGGAGAGTTTAGTCTCCTGGATAATGCTGCCTGACCTGCTGAGGTTTCCAGCATTTGCTGTTTTTATTAGCTATTTATTCTCCTGGTAGAAATGCTCCCTTATTCCTGAATTGCTCTTTATTTAACCAATAAATAGATAACTTTCAGTGAGAGAAAACGGATCCACCGGGGACCTTTCGCGTGTGAGGCCAACGTGATATCCGCTACACTGCAGCCCATCAAAGGGTGAGAAACCACTCAAGATAAAGGATGAGCTCACAAATATCAGGGGCAGTGCAGTCTGGTCAACGTCAAACTCTCCTTTCTTATTCAGCAGAGGCATGAACTGGAGTCAGATGCCACAAAGTTTCATTAAAGATACAAATACAAGTAAAACTTCCAAATCGTTTCACTGTAAAACTCTTTCACTTTATTTGAAATCCGACTGCGTTGAATCTGAAAATGATCACCATGGGATTTTATCTTCGCTGCTGATTCTAATTTATCTGCACGGAAGGAATAACCGGTGCTGTTAAATTTGACAAAAGTTGCCCCAGATTCCTGGTGACATCGGCAATACAGTGTGTAAAATGGGTCAACATGCTGAAGAACATAAGAACAAAAGAAATAGGAGCAGGAGTCGGTCATGCGCCCCTCGAGCCTGCTCCACCATTTAATACGATCATAATCGATGCGATCATGGACTCAGGTCCACTTCCCTGCCCGCTCCCCAAAGCACAGGACAAATGATTGAAGTATCGACTGTCCCTCAGTTAGCATTTCTTTCATTGTGCAAAAGAAGGTGACGGGTTAATTAATGATGCTTTTCCATAAACGCAACACAAAAGTTTAAGAAAAAAACATACGTTGACTGGCAGGTGAGCACTGCTTCTGACACCTGGTGGGAATGGGCGGGGAATTTAAAGCCCCTTGTATTGTGAAAGCTTCATATAGAGGAACATCTCAAACACATTGTGTAGGCCTCGTGGCGCAACGGTAGCGCGTCTGACTCCAGATCAGAAGGTTGCGTGTTCAAATCACGTCGGGGTCACTGTTCGTTCAGAATTAATATTTTCTTTGCAGTTTGCAAATAACCAGACCCTTGTTCCAAGGTCTGTCTCATTGTTTCCCCAGTGTCAGGCAGAGATACGCCTGCTGCCCTCATTTAATTCATGTGACAGGACACACAAGTTCAAAATCAACTTGCAGGTGGCCACACACACCGCCGAGCGGTCGAAGGTGCGTTGATTAGATCGCAGTTTTCTCTGGAGGTGTGGGTTTGAATCCAACTTCTGACATTTATTATTTTTAATCATTAAGCGAAACTCATTGTTTGACACCACGACCAACTCCTTAAAACTGGGATTCAGCAGTTCACCTGCTCGCTCAACATTTCCGTCTGACCTGGTGCTGAAAGTGGAGATGTTTCCGCAGTGTCGCGGTTAACACGTTCGCCTCACATGCGACAGCTCACCAGACGGGAATATTTTCTGTAGCTTTCTCCTCATGCATGCTCAGGGGCGAGTTTGTTCTCCTGTGAAAAGTTCATAAGATGATAAGCATGTAAGAATTAGGGGCCGGAATAGGCCATTCGGCCACTCGAGCCTGGTCCACCATTCAAGAAGATCCTGGCAGTTCCTCGACAGCAAGTTTAAACATCTGGGGCAGAGCGAACAGGCGACTGTCTGCAATCAGTGAGAGAACGGTATGTTTGGCAGAAGCCTGGCGAGCCCAGTCGGTGGAACATAAGACTTTTAATCTCAGGGTCGTGGTTTCGACACCCACATTGGACATTGACATTTTTCATAGAATTATAGATTGAGAGAAGTTTGCAGCACATCAGGAGGCCATTTTGGCCAATCACTTCCACCCCGGCCAACAAGAGGCGATCCAGCTTCATCTCACTTTCCATCTCTGGGTCCATAACCCTGCAGGTTACGGCACTTCAGGTGCACATCCAAATACTTTTTACTTGTGGTATCTACCTTCGCCATTCTTTCAGGCAGCGAGTTCCTGACCCCCGCAAACCTCTGCATGAAGAATTTTACCTTCAAATCCTCTTTAAAACTTCTACCAATTACTTTCAATATATGCCCCCTGATTGTTGACCCCTCTGCTATCCACTATATCTACGCCCCTCATAATTTTATACATCTCAATGTTGTCTCCCCTCAGCCTCCTCTGTTCCAATGAAAACAAACCCAGCCGATCCAATCTGTCCTCACAGCTAAGATTCTCCACACCTGGCAACATCCTCGTAAATCTCCTCTGTACCCTCTCGTACAATCACATAATTCCTGTAATACGGTGACCAGAACTACATGCAATACTCCAGCTGTGGCCGAACTAGTGTTTTATACATTTCAAGCATAACCAACCTGCTCTTCTATCCCATGCCTCAGCCAATAAAGGCCAGCATTCCGTATGTCTTCTTACCCACCTTATCCAACTGGCCTGCTACCTTCAGGGATCTGTGGACATGTACTCCAAGGTCCCTTTGTTCTTCCACACTTCTCAATGTCCGACCATTTAATGTGTGTTACTTTCCTTGTTTGCCCTCCCCAAATGCACAGCCTCACACTTCTCTGGATTAAATTAGTGTCACCTGAAAACGTTTTAATCATACCTCCTATATTTAAGTTTAGATCATTGATGTTATCACTAAAAGTCAGGGACCTTGCACTGAGCCCTGTGGAACCCCACTGGAACCATCCTTCCAGTCCCAAACACTCATCAAACATTACCATTTGCTTCCTGCCTCTGAGCCCATTTTGGATCCAACTTGCCACTTTGCCCTGGTCCCATGAGCTTTTACTTTTGTGACCAGTCTTCCAGGTGGGAACTTGGCGAAAGCTTTGCTAAAATCCTTATACACTACATCATATGCACTGCCCTCATCAATCCACTTGGTTACCTCCTCAAAAAATTCAATCAAGTGATCAAGACAAGACCTTCCCTGAACAAATCCATGCTGACTATCCGTGATTAACCCATGTCTTTCTAAATGCAGAAATTAAATCATTGTTAAATTTTATCCTGCTTTCACGGGCAAAAACCATTAATTAACCGATGATCTTTGTTGTGCATGTATAAAATAAGTATACACCCTGTACACTCAATGTACAGTTACATAAGACCACTGGATGTATCTTCACACTGTATTCACTATGCTTGTACCACCAGAGGGTGCAACTGGTGGAGACCTCGGGGTCACCTGTACACGACAGGTAACCAGGTATAAAAGGGAGCTCACAGTACTGTACCCTCACTCAGGAGCTGCAATAAGTGGATTAAGGTCACCACAGTTCAAGTACAATACCTTACCTCGTGGAGTCATTACTAGAGTGCTTACAGACACAATAACTGGTGACGAGAATACGAATTTCCATGTGGCAATGGCTAACCGTGGCACGTTTGAACAATTCGCCGATGGGGAAGATTGGAAGGCCTTTGTGGAAAGGCTCGAACACTTCTTTATTGCAAATGACATGGGGGGAGACGACCCGACCTCGCTGGCTGATAAGTGCAGAGCTATCCTGCTCAGTAGTTGTGGGCCCACCGTCTATACCCTTGTCAGGGACCTGCTGGTCCCAGAGAAGACAATAACATATCTTGAGCTCGTAGCGCTGGTACAGGAACAGCTCAAACCTAAAGAGAGCATCCTCACAGCCAGACACCGGTTCTCTCCCCGCCGGTGGAAGAGAAGGCCAAGAAATCGCAAAATATGCTGCAGACCTGAGACGATTGGCTGCACCATGTGATTTTAGTGATCACCTCACCGAACCACTAAGGGACATCTTTGTTATTGGAATCGGTCACAAGGGCCTTCTCGACAGGCTGCTCTCTGCGGACACCACGGTCACCCTGCAGAAGGCAATTAACGTGAGCCAGGCATTCATGATCTCAGCCTGCGATTCCAAGTGGATGTCTCACCCCCAGGACTCTAACCCGGCAAGTACTGTGAACCGAAAGGTGCCTTTTAGAGGCAGGGCTGCTGCTAGCAGTCTCTCTCAGGGAAGAGAGAACAGAACCCCGAGTCCCACAATCCTGAGTCCGCCACATGTGGCCAACCGGCCAACACCATGCTGGCGCTGTGGAGGAAATCACAGGGCCCAGCAGTGCCGCTATAAACACTATACTTGCAAAGGCTGTAACATGAAGGGCCACCTCCAGCGAATATGCAAGAGAAATCATACTCACCGAGTCGATGAAGAGTTGGCTGATCATCCGGAGTCCAGCGACGATGAGGTGTACGGAGTGTTAACCTGCACCACCGAGAGTTCCCGGTGAAAATGGAAGTTGAAGTCAACTATGTTCCAGTCCCGATGGAGGTGAACACAGGGGCGAGCCAGTCACTGATGAATCAGGCAGCCTTTGAGAAACTCTGGGACAATCCAATCGAACGACCTAAAATGATACCGATCGAAGTGAAACTGCTCACCTACACAAACGATACATCCCAGTCGTTGGCAGCGTGCATGTCCAGGTGTCCCATGGCGGCGGGATGCACAGGTTACCTTTGTGGATCATTGCTGGTGATGGTCCAAAGCTATTAGGAAGAAGGTGGATGAAAAAGATCAATTGGAGCTGGGAATAGCTCCAACCTCCAGCGATCGACGTCCTCCGCGGCCCCGAAGTTGGATCCAGCACAACACCTGAAAAACCAACCACCCAACTCGACTGTGAGGCGACGACACAGACCGCTCAACCCAACGGCGAGATGATCAAGGACAAACAACCAGACCTCACCTTCCAGGCTCCAGTGGCAGGACTCCAGAGAAGAAAATTCACGCAGAAGGTAACTTCCCGGCTTCCGTGGCAGAGCCTGGGGAGAAAAGGATCACCGCAGCCTACCGCATGGAGAGAAAGAAGATTGCGTCTGAACCACGAGGTGAAGGGCCTGAAGTCAAGATGGCGGCAGCCAGACCACAAGGGAGCAACACGTGATGCCGAGCTGCGAACCGGATTGGGGTAAAGATTGAAAGACCCTCTTAAAGGAGACCGGCAACCCATCACAATTAAAGGGACAGTTCCACTCTTTATACAGCGATGATGGTGAAACAAATGTAAAAGATGTAACTGACAATTTCAAGTTTGTAAATGTAACTAATCATGATAAGTCGGGCAATTGCGGTCAAAACCAATGTATTGTGAGAGTAAACGAAGTGATGACGTGCGATGCTGGGATTTACAAGCATGCCAACAAAACCAAGGGCAACCTCCCGTCAGCACCCAGGTCCAGCGATCATGTAGCCTGCCCCTCCGGGACCAATGTGATACCCCAGGGAGTGTGGCCACACACAGAGGGAGCATACCAGCTGCAGGGCCAGTGATCAACGGACCGCAAAGGCACCATTACCGGTACCCTGCCCCCGATTGGCTCTAACTCTCTGGCCACCAGGGCCAGTACTGGCAGCGAGCGGATAGCACCCTCCTGCCCTCTCAACGGGACCTGGGATGACCAGGCTCCCACTATCGCTGAAGAGCAGCAGGGAGACACCGCAGCCCTCAAAGGAGGACAAGGGGGCCACACACTCCTGTGGCTCTGCCCATCACTAGGCAACGGCAAAGGCTCTGAGACTCAGCCAGGTGAGCGATCTGAGCCCACCCAGCTGGCAGGGGACACAGCTCCGTCATCAGACAATCTGCACGCAGTCTGGTTACTCTGGAACTAGTGTCCTCACCCACCTGCACCTACACAACCCAGGGGCAAGTCTGTGACACCACGTATGTACCTTACCTGTAAAATGTACTTGTTCCACTTCTGCAGAACCCAAACAGTGATGTAACTAATCCGATGTTTTTTTGTTCTTTCTGTCTGTACAGGTCTGCACATGCAGGTGTTGAGCCACACACATGGTCTATGTATGGGGGGGGGGAGGGTGCGGGGGGGGAATGGATGTTTGTAGCCATGGGCACACATGGATCACACCCAGAACCCACTCAACCCCCACTGCAACCTCCAACCATCCACTGCTGAACATTTCCCAATGTCGTGGCAATAAGGACTTGGGGGTCCACAGGGAGAGAACCAAGCCAAAGCATAGACAAGGTGCAAGGGCTTTGGG
Source organism: Pristiophorus japonicus (assembly GCF_044704955.1). Lineage (NCBI taxonomy): Eukaryota > Metazoa > Chordata > Chondrichthyes > Pristiophoridae > Pristiophorus > Pristiophorus japonicus. Next base: position 1,338,897 of record NW_027250967.1, read on the forward strand.
CACTCAAGTCTCGGGCCAGAGCACACAATGCAAAGGCCAGTGGCACAAGACTTAGGGGAGAGTGATGTTGTGTCTGTATAATATAAGTATACTCCCTGTACACTCAATGTACAGTTACATAAGACTACTGGATGTAACTTCACACTGTATACACTATGCTTGTACCACCAGAGGGTGCAACTGGTGGATACCTCGGGATCACCGGTACACGACAGGTAACCAGGTATAAAACGGAGCTCACCATACTGTACCCTCTCTCAGGAGCTGCAATAAATGGACTAAGGTCACCACAGTTCAAGTACAATACCTTGCCTCATGGAGTCATTACTTGAGTGCTTACAGACACAATAGAAATAGATTGAACATTAAATGGTAGGACATTGAGAATTGTAGAGGAACAAAGCGACCTGGGAGTGCATGTCCACAGATCCCTTAAGGTAGCAGGCAAGGTGGATTAGCTGGTTAAGAAGACATACAGAATGCTGGCCTTTTTTAGCCGAGGCCTAGAATAAGAGAGCAGCTGGGTTATGCTTGAATATAAAACACTGGTTAGGCCACAGCTGGAGTACTGCGTGCAGTTCTCGTCACCACTTTACAGGAAGAAGACTGTGATTGCACTGGAGACTTACAGAGGAGATTTCGAGGATGTTATCGGGAGTGGAGAATCTTAGCTATGAGGACAGATTGGATAGGCTGGGGTTGTTTTTCTTGGAACAAAGTGGGCTGAGGGGAGGTATCATTGAAGTGTATACAATTATGAGGGGCCTTGATATAGTGGACAGAATGGGCCCATTTCCCTTAGCAGAGGGGTCAACAACCATGGGGCATAAATTTTAAGTCATTGGTAGAAAGTGTAGGGGGGATTTGAGGGGAAATTTCTTCACGCAGAGGGTTGTGGGGGTCTGGAACTCACTGCCTGAAAGGGTGGGAGAGGCAGAAACTCTCACCACATTTAAAAAGTGCTTGGATGTGCACCTGAAGTGCTGTAACCTGCAGGTTTATGGACCGAGAGCTGGAAAGTGGGATTAGGCTGGAGAGCCTGTTATTGGCCGGCACGGTCACGATGGGCCGAAATGGCCTCCTTCCGTGCTGTAAACTTCTGATTATATAATTCGATGAAAAATAATCACCAAACGTGGGCTCGCACCTCTGACCCTGAGATTTAGAATCTCATGATCTACTGACTGATTTAGCTGGGCTTCTGCAAAATGCACCTTTTTGTCGTTGATTACAGCTCTGCCCCAGATGTTTAAACTTGCTGTCGAGGAACTGCCAGGATCTTCTTGAATGGTGGACCAGGCTCGAGGGGCCGAATGGCCTACTCTGGCCCCTAATCCTTACATGCTTATGATCTTATGACATTTCACAGGAGAACAAACTCGCCCCTGAGCATGCATGAGGAGAAAGCTCCAGAAAATAATCCCGCCTGGTGAGCTTTCACATGTGAGGCGAACGTGTTAACCGCTACACTGCGCAAACATCTCCACTTTCAGCACCAGGTCAGACGGAAGTGTTGAGCGAGCAGGTGGACTGCAAAATCCCACTTTTTAGGCGTTGGTCGTGGTGTCAAACAATGAGTTTCACTTAATGTTTAAAAACAGGAAGTGTCAGAAGTGTGATGTGAACCCACACCTCCAGAGGAGACTGCGACCTGAACACAGAACCTTGGACCGCTCGGCCATCCTGACTATTTAGGGCAATAGGTGGCCAACTGCAGGTTGATTTTGAACTTTGTGTCCTGTTACATGAAATAAATGAGGGCAGCAGGTGTATCTCTGCCTGACATCGGGGAAACAGTGAGACAGACCTTGGAGCAAGGGTCTGGTTATTGCCAAACAGCAAAGAAAATATTAATTCCCGAATTACCCTGAAGAACAGTGACCTCGACGTGATCTGGGGTCAGACACGCTACCGTTGCGCCACGAGGTCGATACAGCACATCGGAAATGTTTGACTATATGAAGGTTTCACAATCCAAGGGGCTTTAAAATCCCCGCCCATTCCCACCGGGTGTCAGAAGCAGCGCTCACCTGCCAGTCACCGTATGTTTTTTTGTTCAACTTTTGTGTTGCTTTCACGGGATTGCATCATTAATTAACCCGTCACCTTCTTTTGCACAATGAAAGAAATGCTAACTGAGGCAGAGTCGATACTTCAACCATTTTGTTCTGTGCTTTGCATAGAAACATAGAAACATAAAAACAAAGAAAACAGGTGCAGGATTAGGCCATTCGGCCCTTCGAGCCTGCACCACCATTCAATATGATCATGACTGATCATTCACCTCAGTACCCCTTTCCTGCTTTCTCTCCATACCCTTGATACCTTTAGCCGTAATGGTCACATTTAACTCCCTTTTGAATATATCTAACGAATTGGCCTCAACAACTTTCTGTGGTATAAAATTCCACAGGTTCAGAATTCTCTGAATAAAGAAGTTTCTCCTCATCTCGGTCCTAAATGGCTTACCCCTTGTCCTTAGACTGTGACCCCTGGTTCTGGACTTCCCCAACATCGGGAACATACTTCCTGCCTCTAACCTGTCCAATCCCATCAGACCTGTATATGTTTCTCTGCGATCCCTTCTCATTCTTCTAAATTCCAGTGAAGAAAAGTCTAGTTGATCCAGTCTTTCTTTACATGTCAGTCCTGCCCTCCCGGGAATCAGTCCGGTGAACCTCCGCTGCACTCCCTCAATAGCAAGAATGTCCTTCCTCAGATTAGGAGACCAAAGCTGCACACAATATTCCAGGTGAGGACTCACCAAGGCCTGCGTCCGCGCACATACAGAGGCTGAATTCCAGGACATAGTCGACGTATTTACTGAGGCGTATGAAAGCATGGGCCTTACGCTAAACATCCGTAAGACAAAGGTCCTCCACCAGCCTGTCCTCACCGCACAGCACTACCCCCCAGTCATCAAGATCCACGGCGCGGCCCTGGACACCATGGACCACTTCCCATATCTCGGGAGCCTCCTATCAACAAGAGCAGGCATCGACGACGAGATTCAACACATCCTCCATGCGCAAGTTCAGCCTTCGGCCACCTGAGGAAAAGAGTGTTTGAAGACCAGGCCCTCAAAACTGCCACCAGGCTCATGGTCTACAGGGCTGTAGTAATACTTGCCCTCCTGTAAGGCTCAGAGACATGGACCATGTACAGTCGACACCTCAAGTTGCTGAAGAAATATCACCAACGATGTCTCCGCAAGATCCTACAAATCCTCTCGGAGGACAGATGAACCAACATCAACAGCCTTATTCAGGCTAACATCCCCAGCTTTGAAGCACTGACCACACTCGATCAGCTCCGCTGGGCAGGCCACATAGTCCGCATGCCAGACACGAGACTCCCAAAGCAAGTGCTCTACTCGGAACTCCTTCATGGCAAACGAGCCAAAGTGGGCAGCAGAAACTCTACAAGGACACACTCAAAGCCTCCCTGATAAAGTGCAACATCCCCACTGACACCCAGGAGTCCCTGACCCAAGACCACCCTAAGTGGAGAAAGTGCATCCGAGAGGGCGCTGAGCACCTCGAGTCTCAACGCCGAGTGCATGCAGAAATCAAATGTAGACAGCAGAACCTGTCCCACCCATCCCTTCCCACAACGACTATCTGTCCCACCTGTGATAGGGTCTGTGGCTCTAGTATTGGACTGTTCAGCCACCAAAGAACTCACTTTAGGAGTGGAAGCAAGTCTTCCTCGATGCTGAGGGACTGCCAATGTAGATTCCAAAATTCATGAAAACCCCCCAGTGTTTGGACTCACTGAAAAGGAAATTCGATTTAGGCCTATTAAACATAAAGTTTGGGATTCTAAAAAGCATATGGAGGAAATCTACAATTCTTAACCAAGTTTGCGATTTTAAAAGGCATGTTTGGGCCTGTGGAGAAAAGCTGCAGTGACAGAGGGGTGGGATTTAGAGTTTGGAGATTGTAGCTAATCAGTTTGTCTGGGGGAGCTCTTCAACCATAGTCAGGCTCCCAGAAAACATTAGCATTTATACAATCGACCACGGAAGAAACATTATCCACCCTACCCAAAGGACCCAAATGTCACATCCATATTCCAACACCTTTTCAACATGTATAGAAATATCTGGCTCAGCCAAGACTTCCCGAAGCCAAAGCAGTGCTATTACAATGGACAAGAGTTCATCAGTTCATAAATAAGGAGTATCACCATCCCAAAGTCTATCAACCCCAGATTAAAACATTTAATCAAGTCTCAGTTAGCTAGTCCGCCAAAACTTATACAAAGAAGACCACTTAAATCAATGGGCAGCAAAATTTAAACAAAAGAAACGTTAGATTTGGCACGAAGATTAAGCAGCCTCTCAGAGTATAACTGGGGGCCTATCGTACCAAGAGCAACCTATTTTTCTGACCATTACTTTGGAACAACAAGATCAAGATCGAGAGCACACGGCGAGATAACACAGGAAGAGACATCACGACATCAGAGAAAAGAACTTCAAAAAACCAATCAGTGGAACATCAATACCAACTGACTTGGTAACAGGCATCAACCGGACCACCGCGACCGACGGACCCAACCAGGAAAATCAACCACGAGAAACCGGGGTCCACGCAAGTGTTCCAATCTACAATTTGTGCCTCGACTGTCCAGCAGGTAAAAATTACCGAAACAACTTAAAACACTATTGATGACAAAGGATACCGGCTTCGGGACAATCAGAATACTTCGTTACAGACAAGGCACCGGAAGACTGGAAGGTAGATCACACCGGTTGTGGGAGAGCTGGTTGGCGGTGACATGAACGTGTCTGCAGTGTGCGGGACCAGACTGCTTCCACACATCCACAATGAATGTCCCACCCTTTATTTGGGAAAAGTACAACTGAGAGTGGACAAGTTCCATCCCGGTCAGAGCAATCTGAAGCTTTAACTGACTGACACCCGAGTTTGGGATTGTAATGTCTGTCAGCATAATGCTTGTAGCGCCACACTGTGGATGTGGACGTATTGTGTACTGCAACTGTATAGTTAATCATTGAAGAGAACAGGCTCTTTCCGGAGAGTTCCGAGAGAGCAGCCTGCATGTTAGGAAGCTGTGTGTGCTGTGCTCTGTGAAGATATCACAGGGATGTCTTGCAATTTGTGCATCTATCAGTCTCTGTTGTGCAATGGATTAGTGCGTTCAGCTATTAACTGCAAGGTTGGTGGATCGTAGCCCATTCAGGAACAATGCCTTTAATTGTTTTTCCCTGAGGATATTGTGCTGTGCAGTTCCAGGTTGTCATTGTGCGTATTGGCTGCACGAATATATTCCGCAATCATTGCCAGCTGTGCTGTTATCAAGTTATACCAACTGTTACTTGCATTTTCGCGTGGTTGTTCATTGTCTCGTCGCCAATTGATACGTCATAATAAAGAATGAAACTGAGTACTGTGAACGATGAGTAAGTGTGACATTAGCTCCTTTAATAAGACTCCAGAGTGCTTATATACCATGCTCCCAATGGATGCTGGTGGTGGTGTGATACAGGTGGCCAAGGGTTAAATACATAACACAAGGTGTGTACGGAAATCAACCATCAAAAGCCCTGTCATTAACCACAGGGGTTTCCGGCAATTTTCTGATCGCAAAGCGCTTTCAGTCCTTGTCCTTAAAATTGCAGATGTGGAAATTGGGGAGTTTAATTACTTTGAAAGGAGAATATTGTTGTTTGGTGCAGTTCCGGTCAGAGAATTGTTTGTGAATGGAACTTTTTGCAGAGAGAGGGATTGAGCATTTCAGCTTGTTGCTGAACACTTCTCTCTGGAGTTTCCGTAGTGTAGCGGTTATCTTGTTTGCCTCACACGCGAAAGATCTCTGTTGCGAGCCTGGGCGGAAACATTATTTGTGAAGCAAAAGCTTGTCTGCACTAAAATTGAACAAAAGCAGTCCAGAGTACATTGTCGCATGAGCAATGAACATTTTGAAACTAATCTACTCAAATACAGAATGTGTAAAATCAGATTGGGGATAAAACTTCATCAAGGATTAAAGTTTCACTAATATTAAAGTTCAGTTGTTGAAATTTCGATTGTCCCTGTTTGCATTTCTTTCATTCTGTGAAACAACACTATCGGTTTCTTCCATCAGATCTAAATTGCATTTGAAACCCACAAACAGCTCATTAATTATTCGCTCTTCCCCAGTTCGAGAGCTCAGAGGGTTATTGTCCATCCCTGGGAAGTAAGCTACCTCAGACCCGGGCCAAACCTCCCCGTGCACCGATCACAGGCTCAGGAAAACCCCGGGGGAGAGGATATCCCGGTCACTGGGCCTTCCAGCAACACTGAACAAGCGCCCGGTCTGAAACTTTCCCGAGTAATAACTTATAACTGAAGCATCAACAGTCAGGATGGCCGAGCGGTCTAAGGCACTGCGTTCAGGTCGCAGTCTTCTCTGGAAGCGTGGGTTCAAATCCCACTCCTGACATTCAGTGTTTTTAATTGCAAACTCATTTGTTTTGACACCATTCTGAAGTGCTTTGGGACATCCATCTAACATGATAAAATTACTCCACTTCAATTACAAACGGTGATATCAAAGTTACTTCCCAAACCGGGAAACGATCCCGGGTGGCTGTAGCGAAAGGAATGGTTTTGTGAAGCATTGAAAGGTGCCCTGTAAATATCCCGGACTGCTCATTTAAACTCACGGTTATAATTTGTTTCAGTGCAAAAGAAGGCAGGCTCGAAGGGCCAAATGGCCGACTCCTGCTCCTGGTTCTTGTGTTCTTATGCAGAGCACAGAACAGATGATTAAATTATCAGCTCTCCCTCAGTTCGCATTTCTTTCATTGTGCAAAAGAAGATAATGTGTTCATTAATGATGTTTTCCTGTGAAAGCAACATAAATTTTAAGGAACAGTAATCGACTAACATGGGGCTCAAACACACGATCCTGAGATTAAGAGTCTCATGCTCTACCGACTGAGCTAGCCAGGCTTCTCAACATCTGCCCTGTCAATCCCCTTCAGAATATTGTCCGTTTCAATGCGATCACCTCCGATTCTTCGAAACCCAAGAGAGAATTGGCATATTCTACACAATCTCTCATCATAGGACAGCCCTCTCATCCCAGGAATCAATCTGTTGAACCTCTGTTGCACCACCTCCAAGGCAAGTGTGTCCTTCCTCAGATAAGTACTATGGGCGAATATCCTGTTTTTCTGCTGATTCTACTTCCTCCTCCTTTGATAGTCCTTCTCTGTACATTCTGTATTCTGCTTGGTTCTCTGCTGAAATATGAGCCTGAAGTTTATCACAAGCTTCCGTTTTTGTGTTTTAGTTGATCTTCATTCATCCACCGAGCCGTAGCTAGCTATCATGCTATTTCTGCACCCTGCATGAGAACGTGTCTAGTCGTTACCCGATCTATCTCCTTTTTGAAAGTCTCCCAATGTGCATTTACTGTTTTACCGAGAAATCTTTGGTTTCAATCTACCTGGGCCGGATCCCTTTCAACTCATAAAATTTGTCCTCCTACAGTTGGGTATTTTCACACATGATTATACCTTCTCCTTTTCCATAACTACTCTAAACCTAATGACATTGTGATCACTGTTTCCTCAATGCTCCTCCACAGAAACATGCTCTACTTAATCCATTTCCGAGATCCAGAACTGCTTTCTTCCCCATCGTGCTGGAAACATACTGATGGAGAAAGTTCTAATACAGATTTCAGGAAATCCTCCCCTGCATTTTCCCTTTGCATGGTTATTTTCCCAGTTTACGTTGAAGTCCCACATTATCACGACAGATCTTGAATCTTTCTGCATTTTATCTAAATTTACACCTCTTTATCCTTCCCACTATTTGGTGGCCGATAACATAATCGCTCATCTAACTTTCTGCAGGCACATTCATTTAAAAAAGAATGTCGGATGGGAATAGGGCCACAAATCAATGGACAAGATTAAATCACATGGAGCGAAGTAAAAATTACATAAATTATGAAATAATTACTTTGCCTCTGTATTTACCAGGGACACAGGGCAGGTGGACATGATGGTGGAATAATGTATGGGAAATTATATAACTGCAATAAGTAAAGAGGAGAAACATTAAATGAACGAACCAAATGAAAGGAGGATTTAACCCCTGGTCTGGATGGATTACATCCATACACTTTAAAATAATTCAACGAAGAGATAGCAGGAGCACTATTACAAATATTTAATGATTAGTTTGAAAAATGTGTCGTGTCAGAGGAATGGCGGATAGCTAACGTAATACTTATATTTGAGATGAGAGATAGAACATGTCCGGGGAACTATAGACCAGTCAGTGGAACTTCGGTGGTAGGAAAATAATGGAATCTCTGCTAAAGTAGAGGATAGAAGAATATCTATAAACCAAAAATATAATAATGTATAATCAGCGTGGATTCAAAAGCAAAAGTCTTGCTTGACCAACTTCTTTGATTTCATTGAAGAAGTAAGAGGGAGAGTAGACCAGGGCAATGTGGACGATATAATATATTTAATCTCCAAAAAGTCTTTGATGAGGTACCACATATGAGAATAATGAATAAGGTCAGAGCTTGCGGTGTTTGGGGACAAGTCGTGGATACATCCATAAAAAGAAAATGGAGCACCAAGGGTTAATTCAAGACGGATAGTATTGAAAAGAAGTGAAGTTCTGCTGAACTGGTATCAAACCTTCGTTGGACCACACTTGCAGTACACTGTACAATTCTCATCGCCGTGTTATAAGAACATAAGAACATAAGAATTAGGAACAGGAGTAGGCCATCTAGCCCCTCGAGCCTGCTCCGCCATTCAATAAGATCATGGCTGATCTGGTCGTGGACTCAGCTCCACTTACCCGCCCTCTCCCCGTAACCCTTAATTCCCTTATTGGTTAAAAATCTATCTATCTTTGACTTGAAAACATTCAATGAGCTAGCCTCAACTGCTTCCTTGGGCAGAGAATTCCACAGATTCACAACCCTCTGGGAGAAGAAATTCTTTCTCAACTCGGTTTTAAATTGGCTCCTCCGTATTTTGAGGCTGTGCCCCCTAGTTCTAGTCTCCCCTACCAGTGGAAACAACCTCTCAACCTCTATCTTGTCTATCCATTTCATGATTTTAAATGTTTCTATAAGATCACCCCTCATCCTTCTGAACTCCAATGAGTAAAGAACCAGTCCACTCAATCTATCATCATAAGGTAACCCCCTCATTTCTGGAATCAGCCGAGTGAATCGTCCCTGTACCCCTTCCAAAGCTAGTATATCCTTCCTTAAGTAAGGTGACCAAAACTGCACGCAGTACTCCAGGTGCGGCCTTACCAATACCTTATACAGTTGCAGCAGGAACTCCCTGCTTTTGTACTCCATCCCTCTCACAATGAAGGCCAACATTCCATTCGCCTTCCTGATTACCTGCTGCACCTGCAAACTAACCTTTTGGGATTCATGCACAAGGACCCCCAGGTCCCTCTGCACCACAGCATGTTGTAATTTCTCCCCATTCAAATAATATTCCCTTTTACTGTTTTTTTTCGCCAAGGTGGATGACCTCACACTTTCCGACATTGTGTTCCATCTGCCAAACCTTAGCCCATTCGTTTAACCTATCCAAATCTCCTTGCAGCCTCTCTGAGTCCTCTACACAACCCGCTTTCCCACTAATCTTAGTGTCATCTGCAAATTTTGTTGCACTACACTCTGTCCCCTCTTCTAGGTCATCTATGTATATTGTAAACAGTTGTGGTCCCAGCACTGATCCTTTTGGCACACCACTAACCACTGATTTCCAACCGGAAAAGGACGCATTTATCCCGACTCTCTGCTTTCTGTTAGCCAGCCAATTCTCTATCCATGCTAATACATTTCCACTGACTCCGCATACCTTTATCTTCTGCAGTAACCTTTTGTGTGGCACCTTATCGAATGCCTTTTGGAAATCTAAATACACCACATCACTCGGTACACCTCTATCCACCATGCTCGTTATCTCCTTAAAGAATTCCAATAAGTTAGTTAAACATGATTTCCCCTTCATGAATCCATGCTGCGTCTGCTTGATTGCACTATTCCTATCTAGATGTCCCGCTATTTCTTACTTCATGATAGTTTCAAGCATTTTCCCCACTGCAGATGTTAAACTAACCGGCCTATAGTTAGCTGACTTTTGTCTGCCCCCTTTTTTAAACAGAGGCGTTACATTAGCTGCTTTCCAATCTGCTGGTACCTCCCCAGGGTCCAGAGAAGTTTGGTAGATTATAACGAATGCATCTGCTATAACTTCCGCCATCTCTTTTATTCCCCTGGGATGCATTTCATCAGGACCAGGGGACTTGTCTACCTTCAGTCCCATTAGCCTGTCCAGCACTACCCCCCTAGTGATCGTGATTGTCTCAAGGTCCTCCCTTCCCACATTCCTGTGGCCTGCAATTTTTGGCATGGTTTTTGTGCCTTCCACTGTGAAGACGGAAGCAAAATAATTGTTTAAGGTCTCAGCCATTTCCACATTTCCCATTATTAAATCCCCCTTCTCATCTTCTAAGGGACCAACATTTACTTTATCACTCTTTTCCGTTTTATATATCTGTAAAAGCTTATACTATCTGTTTTTATGTTTTGCGAAAGTTTACCTTCGTAATCTATCTTCCCTTTCTGTATTGCTTTTTTAGTCATTCTTTGCTGTTGCTTAAAATTTTCCCAATCCTCTAGTTTCCCACTAACCTTGGCACCTTATACGCATTGGTCTTTGATTTGATACTTTCCTTTATTTCCTTGGTTATCCACAGCTGGTTATCCCTTCTCTTGCCGCGCTTCTTTTTCACTGGAATATATTTTTGTTGCGCACTATGAAAGAGCTCCTTAAAAGTCCTCCACTGTTGCTCAATTGTGCCACCGTTTAGTCCTTGCTTCCAGTCTATTTAGCCAACTCTGCCCTCATCCCACTGTAGTCCCCTTTGTTTAAGCATAGTATGCTCGTTTCTGACACAACTTCCTCATCTTCAATCTGTATTACAAATTCAACCATATTGTGATCACTCATTCCGAGAGGATCTTTTACTCGGAGATCATTTATTTTTCCTGTCGCGTTACACAGGACCAGACCTAAGATGGCTTGCTCCCTTGTAGGTTCTGTTACATACTGTTCTAAGAAACAATCCCGTATGCATTCTATGAATTCCTCCTCCAGGCTACCCCGTGTGATTTGATTTGACCAATCGATATGTCGGTTAAAATCCCCCATGACTACTGCCGTTCCTTTTTCACATGCCTCCATTATTCCCTTGATTATTGCCCGCCCCACCATGAAGTTATTATTTGGGGGTCTATAAACTACGCTGACCAGTGACTTTTTCCCCTTACTATCTCTAATCTGCACCCACAATGATTCAACATTTTGTTCATTGGAGCCAATATCATCCCTCACAACTGCCCTGATAACATATTTTATTAACAGAGCTACCCCACCTCCTTTCCCTTCTTGTCGATCTTTCTGAATCGTCAGATACCCCTGTATTTTTAATTCCCAGTCTTGGCTACCCTGCAACCATGTTTCTGTAATGGCCACCAAATCATACCCATTTGTAATGATTTGTGCCATCATCTCATTTACTTTATTTCGAATGCTGCGTGCATTTAGGTAGAGTGTTTTCATCCTAGTTTTTAAACCATGATTTTTAGTTTTGACCCCTCCTGCAGCCCTTTTATATTCTGTGGCCCTTTTTGTTTCTTGCCTTTAAATCCTTATAAAAAGGATATAGAGGCACTGGAGAGGTTGCAAACACGATTTACAAGAATGATACCAGAAATACGACTTTATACCTATCAGAAAGGGATGAAGAGACTGGATCTCTTTTCTTTTGAAAAGCGAAGTCTGAGGTGTGACCTAATTGAGGTGTATAATATGATGAAAGGTTTTGATTGAGTTGACACAGAGAGTGCGTGTTCATGTGTGGGGAAGGACAACACTGGAACTATCAATATAAGAGAGTCACCAAGAAACCAAGTGGGGAATTCAGCAAAAGTGTCATTACACAGAGATTGGTGAGGAAGTAGTTGAGGCGAAAAGTATAGATTAATTTAAAGGGAGGCTAGATAAGTAACTGAGGAATCAGGGAATAGAGAGTTGCACTGATAGAGTTAGATGTGAAAAGACATGAGAAGGCTCGAGTGGAATATAAACGCCAAATGGGCTATTTCTGTGCTGTATACAATATGTCATTCTATAGGTGACTCACATTCAGAATAATTCTCTAGTGAGAGATAAACCTAGCAATACATGGGCACTGGAGTCTGGTGTTCAACACCGGTTAGTAACCCACATATAATACAATTCTCCAATGTGTAGGGGAGGACGAAAACCCTCTCATTTTACCCAGAAGGAAAAGGGCTGTGGGATCAGTCTGTGCTGTGAATTGAAACCGATGGAAGGAAAAATTTGGGACACAAATGAATTTTAAAAGAGCAGACAAGGCCTGCAGGGGATAAAAGGAGGTGCATTCATGGAGACACCCACCCCCCACCCCCCCGCCCAGTGTTTGGACTCATAGGAAAGGGAATTTAATTTGGAAGTATCTACCAGAAAGTTTGAAATCCTAAGGTGGACATGGAAGAAACTACGAACTTTAATCGAATTGGGGATGTTTTAAAAGGTGTATGTTGGGTCTGCAAGAAAAGGGGTGGAGTCAATATCAAAAGGGCCAGTTTGGACATTGGAACTAATCAAATTGTCTGGGAACTGTATACCCTCGAAACATGCCCCTTGAAAACATTAGCATTTAAACAATGCCACATACATATTCCAACACCTTTTTCATCAGGCATAGAAATATCTGGCTCAGGCCAGACTAGCATAATGGCTACAGGAGGCCAATGCAATCAACACCCACTCAAACCTTGAGTAGGTTAAGATCAGTGGGAAAAAAAACTAAAAACCTTAAACTGCTGCATTTTTCAAAAACAAAAGTCTACCAATGAGAAGAATCGACTTCAGCAGGAGAGGCAGACTGGATAATCTGGCTATAAAAAAAGGGGTTTCTGACGTAGTAGTTGGGAGTGATGATTTTCCCTGCCCTCGTGATTCAATAACCACAACCACAAGCCTCTCGACATTGAAGGAAAACCAGTGTCCGAGGACACCGAAGATAGAAGAAACAAACCACTAGACTGCGGAAGGCACAGTAGTGAGTATAACCTCTGGTCCCCAGAACTCCCAACTCAGTTAGGCCAGGAAAGGTGGGAGGTTGGGCATTGTACTGCTAAACTGGTGTAAAGATTTTCGTTGGGTCTGTTTTAGTGGGATTGAGGGGGATTGTTTTGTTGGTGTATTGCTGTTTGTTGAGTTACACCTTGTCAAATAAATTGGAAGCATAAAGTTCCTCTTGGAATCACCTTGTCTCAGTTCTATTGTATTGCATCTCCTGATCGTGAGTCTTATGTCAGAACCGTGTAAGGGAAGCTAGGAGCGCCTCGAAAACGCTCAACTGTGTGTCACAGGCTAGGGAAGAAGCGGTTAGGAGTGTTTGACACTCACAGCTGCCTCACAGGCTAGGCATAAGCTGTGGGGACTCACGAGTCTCAAAACCCCCTTCCTAAGCTGTGGACACAGTCTCTCCAGGGGTGCTCTTGCAGCACTCAGGGTACCTCACAGGCCAGGCATAAGCTGAGAGGGCAGAAGCTCAGAGAGAGACACCCAAGGCACAATAACAACCCTGTGAAAACCCCTTACAGAACATGGCGACCACGAAGGGACATAAGCAAACAGGAGATGTTAATATAACAGATGAGGTGATAAGAGAGGAAACTAAAATGGAGGAGAGAATTTCCTCATACATTTTTGGCAAGGTGAACCCTACCAAACCTTGGGTGCAAGCCCTCACTCGGGCAGAGCGCCCAGTGGATGCTGCTGAACAGTGGACAGCAGGGAAGGACCACAACCACAGGGTGGAAAAGGCCATCTGGCTTATCTGCCTCACCCGCCAAGTCCGAAAGCTCGACCAGCGGGTGAAGGACTTGGAACAGAGTCTTCAGAAATCAGAGGAGCTCTCTGCTATCCGGGCTGTGGTTGGGGACAACCTGCTGGCCGAATTAGCTGGGGAGCAGCAAAGGAACCGGCAGTTGTAGGAGACCTTCCGAAATAGCCGGGACTATCTTCAGTGTCAGGTCACTGAGGCCAAGGGTAGTGAGGGGTCCCTCCGGGAACAGAATTCTCGGCACACCCAGAAAATTTGGGAACTGGAGAATAAATTTAAAGACGAACAGGCAGCCGATAAAGTGGCCAGTAGCAGTGAGTTTGCAGATCACGGTCCCTGTCAGGAGAGGATTAAAACTCTCACCCACGCTCTATCCCAGGTAAAGGGAATGGTCGCCCTGATAGGACCCGGAGGGTCCACAGGGGACAAAGGAGAGTATTGGGAGGTAGAGGAGAATCCAAAGGCAAGGGGCGCCCGACCACCTCCTGAGGCACCGGTGGTTTGTCCGGTGGGGTACCAGGAGGGGCGCGGCGCGCAGGTAGTAGCATACCCAGGGCTGGGGGCAGGACCAATGTGTCCCGTTTGGCAGAAGGGATGTGAGGCTCCAGCCGAGGGTCAGTTAAGGGCTGGATCAGGCGACCAGGCACTGTCTGCTGCACCGGGTATGGTGGGACAGCCGGAGGTAGAGGGACCAGCGCAGGAAGATCCTGAACCAGGGCAGATGTGCCTGGTCAAGCAGCGCAAGTACGGTCCTCCACAGGCAGGTGGCCAAGGTCGGGGAGCGCTGGAGAGCGACTTTATTATTCCCCATGGAGTTCAATCACTCAGGGCCATGGTGGCCCATTTGGCCAAACTCACTCGCAGCGGGGACCCGTCTATCCACTTCATGGAGGTGATGCAGGCAGGGGAAATTAATGGGTGCGACGAAGAAGAGACGGCCAAGCTGCTGCTCTTCTCTCTGGACAGCAAATTGTACCAGGCCCTACCGGCAGAATGCCGGAGGGGACAGCGTACATTTACTGAGGTCCAGAGGGCTGTCCTTGAGGCGATGGGCTTCGATGACGCAGTCCTTTCGAACGGGCCTGTGGGGAGCTCCTCGACCGGGCGAATCTTTCCGCGGTACAGACAGGCCGCTGGCTGAGGATGCTGGTGGCAAACTGCTTGCCCCGGCTCAAGGCCAGGGCAGAACTGTGGTTCGATTCCCGGGACCCCAACCTCACCGAGGAAGCAGTGGTCAGGCAACTGGCACTGGCCCAATGGAATGGAGGAGGGGAGGAGCAGGAAACCTCCAAAGGTCGGGTAAATGAAGTAAAACCCAACTCGATTCCCAAAAGGGAATGGCACCAGGAGGGTGGCCGCTCGTCTGATACGGAGGGAGTGTGCTACGGGTGCGGGAAAGCAGGCATTTTAAAAGGGATTGCAGGAGCCCAGTAAAGAGATATGGGGGGAGAAGTCCTTCAGGAGCCGCCCAGAGTGGGGGAAGTGGAGCGAGCTCCTCACCATCCCTTGACCAGATAGTAGCTGCAGTGAGGACAGCGCTGCAGGGGACTGGGAAGGTAGCCACGGCAACAGACAGGGAAACACCAGCAACCCTGGCAGTACAGAGGCCGTGACGAGCCCAGACCCAGCCTGCATACCTGTGCCCACTAGAATATGACCCCTGGGGACGACCCTGGGTCAAGATGGAGGTTGAGGGTCTATTGGGTACTTACCTTTTGGACACTGGTGCTTCCAGCACGATAGTCCATTCGGAGGACCCTGCAACCTCACCTCTATCAAACGGGGTGCCGTATCAACGAGTTGGGTTCACAGGTCATGAGAAGACTGGGTTTTTCTCAGTCCCGCTCGCGGTTCGTTTCGGAGCACTCCAAACACAATGGAAGTGCGTCCTGATGAATTGGGAGCGGGTAGGAAAAGGGATCTTGGGGGCTGATTTTATCATCGCTCGCCAGATCCTAGTAGACTTGAGGAATCACTGTCTATGGGGTACAGTGGGCATGGGAGCAGAGGGAGAAGTCATGGTTATTGATAAGAAACAGGGAAAAGGGACTCTGTGTACAATGAAGCCAAAAGGGGGTTACGACCAGGAGGTTCTGGTCGGTAACACCCCAGCCGAGTACCGGGACTATGTGCAAACAAATCTTGCAGCATTTGCCACACATAAACACGACTGTGGGAGAGTCACAGGAGTGGAGGTTAGAATAGATGGGGATCCCATGTCCCGCCCGCAAAAGCAGTATGGCTTTCCCCAAGAGGCAGAAGCAGACTTGGAGACAGCTTTAAGCTCGCTTGTCGAGCAGGGTGTTTTGAGACCCATAGCCACCCATGTCAACTCCCCGCTTTGACCGGTTAGGAAACCGGATTATTCTTGGAGGGCTACGGTGGATTATAGGGTGCTCAATAAAAACATCCCAGCTTGTGCTCCCACAGTAGCGGCGGTTGCGGATCTGATCGGGGAAATCCCTGCATCTACAACCACGTTCACAGTGTTGGACATACCCAACGGGTTCTGGTCTATCCCTGTACGGAGGGAAGACCAGTACAAGTTTGCCTTCACCTTCCGGGAACAGCAGTATACATGGAGCTGCCTCCCACAGGGCTTTCATAATAGTCCCAGCATCTTTCACCAATGCATGGCGAACTGCTTAAAAGGCTTCAGCCAGTCACACCAGCTGGTCCAGTATGTGGATGACCTGTTGTTGTTCACAGACAGCAGTGAGAAACACGGTCCACTGCTAGCCGAACTGCTGGTCTTACTGAAGGAAGGGAGTTTTAAAGTTAATCCCTAGAAAGCCCAGATAGGTCGAGGAGAGGTAAAATTACTGGGCCTGACGATAAGAGCAGGAGAAAGGGCCATTGATGAGGCTAGAAGAAAGGCAGTGCCGGAACTCCCTGTCCCTAGGGATGTGTCGGGGGTAAGGTCTTTCCTGGGAATCACTGGCTACTTTAGGGACTTCATCGAGGACTGTGCAGCCACTGCCGCCCCTCTGCTCAGACTCCTACATAAGGGGGTCGAGTGTGAATGGGACAAGGGCTGTGAGGCAGCATTTGTCTGTCGTAAGAGAGACCTGCAGGTAGCACCAGCCCTCGGGGCAATTGATGGGGGGGAGGAATTCTTCCTGGAGGTGGCAGCCAGTGGCGACAGCTTAAGTGCAGTGTTGCTCCAGGGGCGAAACGGTCAGCTGAGACCAGTGGTGTACTCCTCCAGGGTCCTCACGGAGGTAGAAAAAGATACTCCAATTGTGAGAGGCACTTGCTTGCCACCCACTGGGCAGTAAAGAGAGCTCAGATATTTACCGGAATATCCCCCATTACACTCCTCGCCCATCATACCCCAACGCAGATGCTGTTGGACACGAAGATTAAGGACGGGACAGTGAGCAGTGCTAGAATCACTCGCTGGACCCTCCTCCTCTCCCAAATGACTTTAAAGGTCAAGGGCCTCTGCGAGCCCAGGCTCGCAGCAAATTTAATCTATCCAGGGCAGCCGCATCGATGCTCTGTGGAGGGAGTATGGGACATTAACTTTGGATTTCGGGCAGGGATACACCCCACAGGCCGCGAGACCTACGTTGATGGCTCCAGTTCAGTGTCCGAGGGTACAAGACTCACGGGCTGCGGAGTTTGGGATCACAAGGCAGGAATTTCCTTGGCTCTTAAACTCCCATGCACCCTGAGCGCCCAGCAGGCGGAACTCCCGGCGGTGATGTATGTGGTCACACACCCCGAGGAATTCCCTACCCCATACACGATTTGCTCGGACAGCATGTTCACTTGCAATTCGTGTACAGAGTATCTGGCGATTTGGTCATGCCGGGGGTACACCTCTGCAGCTGGGAAGCCCCTTGTGACCAAACCCCTGCTAGGAAAGATCGTAGCTGCAATGGGAGAAACCGGGGATGTATATATCCATAAGGTAAATGCCCACTCCAAAACTGAGCCACGGGGGGAAGGTAACCAGCAGGCAGACCTGCTGGCAAGGGAAGGTGCTCGCCCAGGTTGCCCATGGGACCCATACGAGACAGGCAGGAGAGCAGCAGCAAGAAGCAAGCCAGAGACACAAGGGAGCGTAGGTGCGGCTGTGACCCCGGAGCTTAAAGTAGTCCAGATGCAGGATCCGATCCTGAAGGCTGCCTTGGCTGCTATCAAAAGGGGGGAAAAGGCTGAGGGCCCATAGAGTGCTGTAGATATTGCTGTGCGGGAAGGCATGTTGTTTAAAGGGGACAAATGGGTAGTGCCGCCACAACACCGGAGGGAATTCCTTCAGCTGGCTCATGAGGGTCCAGGTGCGGGACACCCTGGGCCGGAATCTACCTGGCAACGGGTAGAAAAGGCAGGGTGGTGGCCAGACTTCCGGGAAGACGTCCGCAACTTCTGTGCGGGCTGTCTGATTTGCGCTGCAAACACCCCAGGCCCTCAGAAAAGGAAGGCGTCTCTGCGACACGTCAGGCGGGTAGAGGGACCATGGCAGTCGATCCAGATCGACTACATCGGATTCCTACCAGCCGCCCAGGGGGGCTATAAATACTGCCTCGTCCTGGTGGATGTGTTTTCCAAGTGGGTGGAAGCCTTCCCTTGCCGAACAGCTACCACGGTGGGGACTGTAAAAATCCTGGTGAGGGAGGTGTTCTCTCGGTGGGGTCTACCTCAAATCGTGGAGTCCGACCGGGGAAGCCGCTTCACCGGCCAGGTGATGCAGGCCACCCTAAAGGTGCTGGGGATAAGAGCCAAATGGCATGTCGCCTACAACCCTCAGTCCTCAGGCCCCGTAGAACGCCTGAACCGGACCCTAAAGGAAAGGCTGTGCAAGGAGACGGGAGACTCAACTAACAAGTGGGTGGAGGTCTTACCGTTGGTCCTCATGGGAATCCGGGCCAGTCAGTCAAAGAGCACAGGGTACTCACCCCATGAGCTGATGACAGGCCGGATCATGAGAACCCCAGTGCATGTGTTGGTGCCGGTTCTCACCGAAGGGCAGCTCCGAGAGGTGAACCGGGACGGGTTTGTCAGGAACCTGTTTGAACACCTCAAACAGATTCACTGGCAGGCTGCGAGTAACATGGGCAGACAGCATCAGAGTAACCGATTGCTGCTAGAGCCCAACAAACACCACGAATGGGAGATAGGGGACCAGGTCATGGTGAGGAACTATGCTCGGGTCGGGGTTTTTGAAGCATTATATATGGGACCATACAGCAGAGTCGACAAGGCTAGCCCTATGGTCTATGCGGTTCGACTGCCTCGCCGGGTGAAGTGGTATCACATTAATCAGTGTAAATTGTTTGACCCCAAAAGAGGTAAAAAAACAGAGGGGACGAGCAAGGGAAGGGAATCAGGCACTGGGGGAGGCACAGGCCCCGGTGGATTTGGAGGCTCCGGAGGAGGCAGCGGGTCCCGAAGCTCTACAGCCGGGGCTGGTTCACTGCTCCTGTAAGGCTATCCCACCACTGGGTCGAGGTTCCCAGCCCACTAACAGATGTCGGGAGAAAGGCTCTACCATTAGCAAGGTTCAAGGGGAAGCTGAACCTCCCATGGTGGATCAGCTGGGGCTAGCCCAAGAGGTGGAGGAGATGGCATTGCAGCCCATAACGTGGGACTCTGCACCGACAGTAAGGAGGAGTAACAGAGTGCCACAGCCCAGGGCGCCGTGGTCCCCTGTTTACTTAGCCTCCGGCCCCGACCGATAAAGCGAAAGACAACAGGGAGGGTGCTCTCTTGCGCTAGCAAGGGTCTCCCACCGATTATCCGGGGCTCGGGACGGCCTTGGAGGGCAACACAAGACTCATTGGGCCCAAGTTTCCAAAAGAAAAAAAACGGGCGCCCCTCCGAGCTGGGCGCCGAAAAAAATCCCCGGTATTCTCCACCAACTTACAGGTCCTCTGGCCCTCGGCGCAGCCAGCACGAGCTGTGGGGGGGGGGTGGAGCCAGGTCCCGGCGCTGAAAACAGTGCCAGGACCTCTGCACATGCGCGCTACAGTGGGCACGCAAGTGCTGCAGCTCCAGGCGCCGAACTGTGTGGGAGGGGCCCGAAGCACGCAGCCCCTAGCCCTGGCCCAATGGCCTCACTGGAGATGTGTGAATAAGGCTCCTCCCACGGCCAGCTCCTGCTCCCCGCCCCCGACAAGACCCGACACCCGCTCCCCCGCCGACCAGACCCGATCCGACACCCGCTCCCCCCGCCCCCCGCTGACCAGACCCGACCCGACACCCGCTCCCCCCGCCCCCCGCTGACCAGACCCGACCCGACACCCGCTCCCCCCGCCCCCGTGCGACCAGACCCGACCCGACACCCGCTCCCCCCGCCCCCCTGCGACCAGACCTGACCCGACACCCGCTCCCCCCCCGCCCCCGCCGACCAGACCGGACCCGATACCCACTCCCCCCCCCGCCCCAACCCGAGACTCGAGACCCGCGCCCCCCCCCCCGACTGACCCGACCCGACCCGCGCTCCTGTTCCCCGACCCGACCCGCCCCTCCCCCCCCACTGGACCCGACTCCCGGATTGGATCCGATGCGACCTGACCTCTCCCTTCCACACCGCCCCCCCTCTCTCTCCCCACACTCCCTCCCTCCTCTCTCTCTCTCTCTCCCTCTCCCTCCCTCCCTCTCTCTCTCTCTGTCTCCCTCCCTCCCCCCTCTCTCTCCCTTCCTCCCTCCTCTCTCTCTCTCTCTCTCTCTCTCTCTCCCCTCTCTCTCTCCCTCCCTCCCTCTCTCCCCCTCTCTCTCCCTCCCTCCCCCTCTCTCCACTCTCTCTCCCTCCCTCCCCCTCTCTCTCTCTCTCTCTCTCCCTCCCTCCCCCCTTCTTTCTCTCTCTCCCTCCCCCCCTCTCTCTCTCTCTCTCTCTCTCTCTCCCCCTCCCTCCCCCCTCTCTCTCCCTCCCTCCCCTCCTCTCTCTCCCTCCCTCCCTCCCCTCCTCTCTCTCCCTCCCTCCCCCCGCTCTCTCCCTCTCCCTCCCTCTCTCTCTCTCTCTCTCTCTCCCCCTCCCGCTCAGCGACACGAACGGCTGCAAAATTCTCCCTGGCTGAAGCACTTTCACACAGGTAGGAAGATGGTTTATTTAATCTTTTCTTGGTTTATAAATGTTTATTCAGGTTGGATTTGTTTGTATAATATTTGTAGAAGTATAAATAAGGATTTATTGTCGAATTTAATGAGTTCCCTTCCCCCCCCCCCTCGTTCTGGACGCCTAATTTGTTACCTGCGCCTGATTTTTTAATGTGTAGAACAGATTTTGTCAGTTCTACAAAAATCTTCACTGGCTCCATTCTACTTTAGTTTGGAGTGCATTTTCACTGTGGAAACTTTCAAATCAGGCGTCAGTGGCCGGACACGCCCCCTTTTGAAGAAAAAATTCTGTTCTAAACTAGAAATCCTCTACATGACGAGAACTGCAGAAAAAAAATGTGGAGAATTGCGATTTCTAAAATAGTCCGTTCTCCACCAGTTGATCCTAAAAATCAGGCGCGAATCCTGTGGAAACTTGGGCCCATTAAGGGGGACCATACGAGACCCTCAGCGGAGGGCATCCTGGTCCCCAGGGTACGGTCAGCCGAGTGGTCGACGACGCCTGTACAGTGACAGGATATAGCCTGGCCACCCGGGGATGGGTGGCGCTGTATATATTTTCCCTTCCTGTTTTGTTACTTTGTGTTGTGAGTATATGTGTTTAGGTAAGGCAGTGACGGTTGAGTACAGCATTTTTGTGTTAGGAACATGTTAAGTGGGCCGAGCATGGATAGGTCTCTCAAGGCAAGGCCACGTTCTTCTTGCCTTTCAGATGTCAACACCTCCCTATTGGACGTTAGTGATGCTGGTATCGCTAAGGATCTGCACCGGGCACCGAGGGGACACCGAGGACTCCCTAGTTTTCGGATGCTCTGAGGGCAGATCGCCGACAGTGACCACAGGAGAAGGGACTCCGTCGGCGGATGGCCGGGTCACCTACTCCCACGAGGGGAAATGGGCTGGGTGGTTGGGATCGAACTCCACCAATTACTCCAACCATAAGGACTTTACTTACGGAGAGGCCTCCATCCCCTGCCCGGAGATCACAGTGGCCACTTCCAGAGTGAGAGTGACAGAAGGCAGGAAGGTCTGCCTAACTTGCCAAGTGGTGGTGGCTCAGAAAGCACAAGTGGGACATGGGTGACCGACACTCGGACTGGGAACGTCTGGATAATGATACCTACCGAACCATCATGGGGTCATCTGGCGGGGTAACGGTGTGCTGGGAGAAATGGTGGGCGTACGACCAAGGAATTTATTTGTGTATGTGGGGATCCACTCGCGTGTGTTCAGAGGGGGTCTCCATTGCTTTTTCTAGGTGGTGGCAGGATGTCGGGGATGGGGTGGTATGGGATCGCAGCGGGGAGGCGTGTGTGATCCCCAATCTCCGGGTACCAGTAAATGCCACCGAACTTGTAGTTAGGGAAAGAAAACCCCCACCCACGGCCAAGCCCACCGTCCCACATCAGGGCGCCGGGGAATGGTTTAGTGTTGGTCCCTACCGAGAAACTATTTTATCAGGGGGTACACTACGCAGTGGCATCAGTGGTGCTAAATCTGACAGAAGTCCGCCTACCTACGTGGTGTCCCCAGGAAACCGAGCTGTTATACCAGGCTCTGCTGCGGGAGATGTTCCGGAAGTTCTCTGAACTGGACTTCGGGGATGTCAAAGTGACAGTCTTGTATAAACAGTGGGATAGTGCCGAACTGGGCAGGCAGAGGCGTGCCACTTTAAATGACATTCTTACGGGGTTTAACAACGGACCGTCCGCCATAAACAGTTTGGATAACATGCAGCTGGCCCTCCAGATAAGTGGGTTAAAGAATCATCTACGCAAAGTCCTGGGGGAAGAGAATACCGTAGTGGGATCCGCGCTCCACGAAGAGGTGGCAATGACAGTTCACTTAAAGGAGATTATCTCTCAATTGGAGGCACAGGCCAGGGCTGTAAACACCTTGATTCGGGAGGACAGAAACGTCTCTGATTAAGCCGCCCAAAATGAGGTGTGCGTGCTCTATGGGGCCTGGTTGCTGGGAGAGGGACGGAGTAACCTCGAGGATCTAAGACAGGGACAGGTCCCCTCCTGGATCAGCAACCAGCACTTAGCAGCACTGCACCCTTATGATAATGTTTTGAGTCCTTGCCAACTTCGTGTCGCGTCGGAAACCGACCCGGTACCGGTGGACTGTGGAAAGTCAAACCATACCATCATGGGTATGGTGGTCAGGATGCCCGTGATGGGGGTGCCCCCACGACGAGCACCCCTGTACCGAGTGGAGAATGTGGGAGTCATTCGTGGAGCGGTGCATGTTCGATTCCAAGAGGTCCCACCTTATGTCACAATGTGGGAGCACACTGTGACAGGTACAGACCTCTCGGGTTGTCGGAGCAGGGGAGCACAGGTAATCCTGTGCCCCCAGCACTTGAACGCTTTTGCAAGGCCACAATGCGGGTTCAGCACTGCTGGGGCAGAGCCTATCAATTGTACAATGGAGGTAATGGCCCCTAACCACATGTCTCCACAGGTAGCATATGTATGCGGTGGGACATATTGTGTTACCACAAGTGCCCAACTGTATGAACACGGACCGGGAATGTGGTGTCCAATACCGTACAGCAGCTTTTGCTTTAAACCCAGGGCAGAGGTTCAAGTGGCACACACCAGAATCACACCCATCCCTGAACCTTCCACGATTCACCTCACGGTACAAAACAACCTCAGCCACCTACAACAATATGTCGCCCAGTTTGGCTATCCCATTGTCCCACTACCTGAGAAACTTACAGCCCTCCTCCAGGCAGTGGATTTGTCTCAAAAACATTTTTACACCATGGAGCAGAAAACTGAAATTCTAGCAGGGGAGATTGCCCAAATTAAACCCCCAGCATGGTGGGATTTGGGAATACGGGCAGACATACCTGCATGGATCCGGGTGGGATCGCATGCCTTCGTAATCGGCCAACTCCTGATTGTAGCTTATCTGCTAGTTACAAGCTGTAAGCTCAGGAGAAAAAGAAAAAGAACGCAGTTCCTCAGGCTACTACACAGCCAGGAGAGCCGTTGCTAAATATTCAAGGTGTGTAAACAAAGCTTGACCGCGACACTTAGGCGGTTTTGTTATTTCCAGGGATGACCGCGTTTTTCATACATGGCTCCTGGGGAGTTTGCAGGGCAGGTTTCTTTGTTTTACGTATCAGACTGAAATGAGACTCAATGTACAATTATTGCTGTAACCTTAAGTACATATATGTATGTTGCTGTCGTGTATTGTAACCTGTTGGATTTCTGTGTTTAGTACCGCGTTAAAAGGAATTACGATCTATATCGACGGGATCAGTTTAGAGTTAAACTGGGGAAAGTTGGGCAATTTGGGAGACCTAGGGTTTTCTCACCACCCTGAACTTTGACACACTCGAGTGGTGTCTGACTGTGTCAGATGGGGGATTATGTAGGGGAGGATGAAAACCCCCTCATTTTACCCAGAAGGAAAAGGGCTGTGGGATCAGTCTGTGCTGTGAATTGAAACCGATGGAAGGAAAACTTTGGGACACAAATGAATGGAGACCCCCCCACATTGTTTGGACTCATAGGAAAAGGAATTTAATTTGGAACTATCTACCAGAAAGTTTAAAATCCTAAAGTGCATATGGAAGAAACTACGAACTTTAATCGAATTTTGGATTTTTTAAAAGGTGTCTGTTGGGTCTGCAAGAAAAGGGGTGGAGTCACTATCAAAAGGGCCAGTTTGGACATTGGAACTAATCAAATTGTCTGGGAACTGTATACCCTCGAAACGTGCCCCTTGAAAACATCAGCATTTAAACAATGCCACATACATATTCCAACACCTTTTTCATCAGGCATAGAAATATCTGGCTCAGGCCAGACTACCACAATGGCTACAGGAGGCCAATGCAATCAACACCCACTCAAACCTTGAGTAGGTTAAGATCAGTGGGGAAAAAAAAACCTCAATCTAAAACTGCTGCATTTTTCAAAATCAAAAGTCCACCAATGAGAAGAATCGACTTCAGCAGGAGAGGCGGACTGGATAATCTGGCTATAAAAAAGGGGTTTCTGACGTAGTGAGGAAAGAAGTGATGATTTTCCCTGCCCTCGTGATTCAACAACCACAACCACAAGCCTCTCGACACTGAAGGAAAACCAGTGTCCGAAGACACCGAAGATAGAAGAAACAAACCACCAGACTGCGGAAGGCACATTAGTGAGTATAACCTCTGGTCCCCAGAACTCCCAACTCAGTTAGGCCAGGAAAGGTGGGAGGTTGGGCATTGTACTGCTAAACTGGTGTAAAGATTTTCGTTGGGTCCGTTTTAGTGGGATTTAGGGGGATTGTTTTGTTGGTGTATGTTGCTGTTTGTTGAGTTACACCTTGTCAAATAAATTGGAAGCCTAAAGTTCCTCTTGGAATCACCTTGTCTCAGTTCTATTGTATTACATCTCCTGATCGTGAGTCTTATGTCAGAACCGTGCAAGGGAAGCTAGGAGCGCCTCGAAAACGCTCAACTGTGTGTCACAGGCTAGGGAAGAAGGGGTTAGGAGTGTTTGACACTCACAGGTGCCTCACAGGCTAGGCATAAGCTGTGGGGACGCACGAGTCTCAAAACCCCCTTCATAAGCTGTGGACACAGTCTCTCCAGGGATGCTCTTGCAGCACTAAGGGTACCTCACAGGCCAGGCATAAGCTGAGAGGGCAGAAGCCCAGAGAGAGACACCCAAGGTACAACAACCCTGTGAAAACCCCTTACAGCTGTTCAATCCCACCCTTTGCCTTTCCCTTTGCTCTCCTTGAACATTTGTTCGTTTCTCTCTGTTCCATCACCATTCTCGGTCTGACTGCATCGGTTAGTGCATAAACTGGTCATGTGATCAAATGCTCTCAGAACTCAACAGGAGCCCGATAATTTCAGCCGAACGTCACACACTGCTTGTAGCGCAAGATTGTGTGTGTGAGAGCGGTTATATCTTCAGATACTCAATGGGATTACTTATGGAGTGCACAGCTCGCAGTCTGGACTGCAAACCGCTCATATTTCCGCTCATATTGCCCAGTCAATATCCAGCGTGAGTCTCTGTAATAGCAAACGTAACATTCCTGAAAGCAAAGAGCTGTTTCCAAAACCGAAAAACGTGCAGATCAAATGCACTATTTCTTCTTCATACTTCAGACTGCACTTCCTCAGCGGGGACAATGCTAGAAATACACAGCCATCAACAATTGAATAATCGGTGTTTGTAACACAGTAGGAGGCCATTCTGTCCAGCACATATCTGCCAGCGGTTTGTTAGAGTAATCGAACACTACTCCCTCTGCTCTGCTCTCACCCTCCATAGTTTTGTGTCTTCATCTGAGTCAAATATTGCTCACTTTTGCCTCAGAAGTTGCAGTGGTGTCTGCCTCAAGTACTTCCTGGAGACAAGCCTTCCCCTTCCCCAAAAATTCCTCCTGTACAAACATCATTTATTATCTCCTATTACTCTCTTAATGTTTGTATAAACAGTGGAATAGTGTTTCCAGATTATAGAACATAACAACATAAGAAATAGGAGCAGGAGTAGGCCATACGGCCCTCGAGCCTGCTCCGCCATTTAATAAGATCATGGCTGATCCGATCATGGACTCAGCTAAACTTCCCCGCCCGCTCCCCATAACCCCTTATCGTTTAAGAAACGATTTCTGTCTTAAATTTATTCAATGACTCAGCTTCCACAGCTCTCTGAGGCAGTGAATTCCACAGATTTACAATCCTCTGAGAGAAGAAATTTTTCCTCATCTGCGTTTTAAATGGTGGCCCCTAATTCTAAGATCATGCCCTCTAGTTCTAGTCTCCCCCATCAGTGGAAACATCCTCTCTGCATCCATCTTGTCAAGTCCCCTCAAAATCTTATACGTTTCAATAAGATCACCTCTCATTCTTCTGAACTCCAATGAGTAAAGGCCCAACCTACTCAACCTTTCCTCATTAGTCAACATAGAAACATAGAAACATAGAAAATAGATGCAGGTGTAGGCCATTCGGCCCTTCGAACTTGCACCACCATTCAATATTATCATGGCTGATCATTCACCTCAGTACCCCTTTCCTGCTTTTTCTCCATACCCTTGATCCCTTTAGCCATGAGGGCCATATCTAACTCCCACTTGAATATATCGAATGAACTGGCATCAACAACTCTCTGCAGTAGGGAATTCCACAGGTTCACAACTCTCTGAGTGAGGACATTTTTCTTCATCTCTCTCCTAAATGGCTTACCCCTTATCATTAGACTATGTCCCCTGGTTCTGGACTTTCCCAACATTGGGAACATTCTTCTTGCATTTAACCTGTCCCGTCCTGTCAGCCCGCTCCTCTCCGGAATCAACCTAGTGAACCTTCTCCGAACTGCCTCCAAAGCAAGTATATCCTTTCGTAAATATGGAAACCAAAACTGCATGCAGTATTCCAGGAGTGGCCTCACCAATACCCTGTATAATTGTTGCAAGGCTTTCCTGCTTTTATACTCCATTCCCTTTGTAATAATGGCCAAGATTGCATTGGTCTTCCTGATCACTTGCTGTATCTGCATACTATTCTTTTGTGTTTCATGCACAAGTACTTATTTTGGAAACGTAAAGCTGAGAGTGGACAAGTTCCAAACTGGTCAGAGCAATCTGAAGCTTTAAGTCATTGACACCCTGGTTAAAGATGTCTTGTAACATGTGCCTGCGTCAGTCTCTGTGGCACAATGGGTTAGTGTGTTCGGCTGTTAACTGTTCGAGCCCACCCTGGGAAAAAGCCTTTAACTGTTAATTTTCCCTCTGAGGATTCAGTGCCCCACAGTTCCAGGTTGTCAATGTGCATTTTGGCTGCGCGAATATATTCCGCAAACATTGCCAGCTGCACTGTTATCCGGTGAGTTCCCACTCCAATACATTTGGGAGAATTCAGTTTGAGTAAAACGATTAAAAGAATAGACTGATCATGTTCCTGCAGCAAACACATTGGAAATAAATGTCATCATTGGGTTTGAAGATACTGTTGGAAATTGATTCTATGGATACAGAAATAGAACTGGAACATGCCATCGCACCATGTGACACGATATTTAATTTCTGGCTATTGTACAGATGGGATTAGGGGAAACAATTCAGAATACGCTGGATAATTTTAATGATATTTTACCTGCATCTAATAATGAATATTTGTTGAAAAGAAATGCACCATCACCGTTTTGTCATTTGATCTCTCCTGCCTTCCACCCTGCCCTCCCCCATTTCCCTGCCTCTGCACTTGCTTAAAACTTGTTGCAACTCGAACATTTCCCAGTTCTGGAAGGGAACTTGGGACTTCCAGCGGGAGTTTAAAGACTCTGTAGTGGATATTTTTCTCCGTCTGACTTCTGCCATTTGGAACGGTGAAATGTTTGTTAAAGAGAGTCAGTGTAGAAGATTCACCATTTCACCTTATTCCTGAACACTGCCTTCTTACCTGAGGACAAAACGTTTCAAACAGTGCATTCCAGATCGTAACATCTCGCTGAGTAAAAATATATCTCCTCTCCCCACATCCCCCGCCCTGGATTTTTCCTTTTCCCAATTATCTTATGTCTCTGTCCTCTGGTTACCGACACTCCTGCCGGTGGAAACAGTTTCCCCATAATTCTGAAAACCTCTATTAAATTGCCCCTCAACTGTGATTACTGGGGTTCAATGTGAGGAAGGGTCAGTTCATCCACTTTGTACCGAAGAGTGATCGGCCGGGGCATGATCTAAAAACATTATGTTGGAGAATATTTTTTCTGTGTAGTAGCCGGTCCTGTTAATTTTAACAAAAGTTGCATCGGATTCCTGGAGTCATAAGCACTTAAAATTTAAACCATTCTCCTAAAATACAGTGTGTAAATGAGATAGGGATAAAAGTTCATCACATGGAAAGAGAAAATAAATGATTGAAGCCACCACTGTCCCTCAGTAACCACATTATAATTTATTTCATTCTGCAAAAGAAAGTTATCAGTCAATTGATGGTGATTAAATGAATTCTTATTTTTCACATTAGCTGCATGTCATCAATTATATACGGTTTAATTTGATAATCGTGTTGTAAATATTATCTCCCTGACCAAGAATCGAACCTGTGTTGCAAAGGTGTAAGGGGTGGATTCAGCAAATCATTTGAATATGATCTCAAAGTGGCGTAAATTTATGATCACGGTTACAATTTGTTTTGGTGTGAGTCAAGCGGATTGAAAATGACAATAATGTCACCAACTATAACGATGCAGCAATAAAACAATTTATAATTTGCTGGTGGTCTTGTGGTAAGGGCTTGGTGATTTCACCACTCTGTCCTGGATTTGATTCCCACCCTGGGAAGTTGCACTTTCAATTCAAAACCTTACAAAAACAAGAATTCATCTATTATGCAAATCATGTATAACAAATAAGAATTATTGATTTAAACATTATTATGTTCTATGAAATTATTAGAATCGATGAAATTCTTTTGTAAAACTTCAACCATTTATTATGCGCTGAGCATGTTTTTATCCCTATCTCATTGGGGTTAATTTGGGTACTAATGATGAACCAGGGCACTGGGTTAGGCAAAGGTTTCTGTAGTGTAGCGGTAATCACGTTTGCCTCACACATGAAATGTCCCCGGTGCGTGCTTTATTTTAGAATATATTTGCTGTAAATTAAATTGAACAGAAGTAGCCCCAGGTTCCCTGTCTTATGAGCAATGAACCTTTTCAATCTCCGAAAATACAGAGTGTGTAAATTCAGATCGGGAATAACATTTCATCCTGCAATTATTAAAGTTCAGTTATTGAAGTTTCGACTGTCCTTCAGTCACATTCCGAACTCGGGCTCCCTCTGTGAGCGGCTAACCACTAAATGAGCAGGACACACGTTGTAGAGTTTAATTCCAGACTTAATATTTTCTTTGCTGTTTCACAATAACCAGATCTATGCTCCAAAACCCATCTCACTGTTTCCCGGTGTCAGGCAGAGAAACACATGGGACCGAATCAGTGACTTTGCTTTTTCGACCCTGTCTTCTGAAGCGCCGCACGGTCCCACTCCGACATTCAATGAGCTGTTGGGACGTTAGTGTATCCAGGCTGTGGGTGGCCACCCCGAGCGCAGCAGAGGGGCTTCTATATTAGATCTGGGTGGGGACAATATTTCCCCTTCTGTCTTCCTCTTGTCTGTATCCCTCTGCTTTGGTTTCTGTAGTTATTCCTCCGGCCTCATTTTACGTGTTTAAAGCGGAACAAAAGATTAAGTGACGACACTCTGGAACAATTTCGTGAAGTGAAATAAAGAGCAATTAAAGAATAAGGGAGAAGCCACTGTCGCCCTTTTGACAGGAGAATAAACTCGCCCATGGCTATTCATCCACAGCAAGTTTAAACATAATCTTCCTGCACGGGATCCTTTCGCGTGGAAGCAAACGTGATAACGGCTCGATTGCGGAACCGCTCTGACCAGAAGTAAAGCAGAGGGCAGCTGACCAGTGAATGCCTTCTGTGCTGATCGGGAATGTGCTGGCTCACCTTAAACAACTTCTGTCCCTCACTGGCAACTGTCAATCCTTCTCCTCCGCTGCCCTTTACACAAACATGTCACTGATCCCCACCCACCACCCCACATCCCCATCGTGTTATCTTCCATGTAAGCACAGTGGGGCCGCGGAGACACCTATTCTCTCCCCGCGGTTAGTGAACTCAGTCAGTCTGTAAAATTAAAGGGAAACAAGTGTCCCGCAAAGGGCACGGGAAGGAAGTGAGTCTGTAACCTGGGTTTAATTGTTTGTCAAAGGCTACCCGTCCTGTTGTGTATTTCCAGCAGTTTCCTACTTTCACAGGTGCAGGTACCGGGGCTGGACCATGCTCCTCAAATACAATGAGGTCGGGATAAAAGTTCCTCACATACTCAGGGCAAAATAATTGATTGAATTTCTACAATGGATTAATGAATGATGTTTAAATCAATGAATCTTTTTTTCCACATGCGATGCATGTAACTCTTTCTCACAAGGTTTTAATTTTGATGGAAGTGCAATTTCCCTGGCCGGAAATCGACCCAGGGCCGCGGTGGTGAGAGCGCCGAATCCTAATCACTGGACCACCAGGGAACGCTGCATTGCTGCATCGCTGCATCGTAATGCTTGATGTCATTATTGTCCTTTTCTTTAAACATAATAACTTAATTTATTTCTAGTCAGCTGGAAGTCAGAACATGATCCAAAAATGTAATTGTTTTACTTGAGCTGAATGCTCAGTAAAGTATTGGAGTGGGAACTCACTGGATAACAGTACAGCTGGAAATGTTTGCAGAATATATTCATGCAGCCAAAATGCACAATGACAACCTGGATCTGTGCGGCACCGAATCCTCGGGGAAAAAACAGTTAAAGGCTTCACCCCTGGGTGGGCTCAAACCACCAATCTTTCGGATAAAAAACGAATGCACTAACCCATTGCATCACAGAGACTGATGGAAAAACACGTTGCAAGACATGCAAAACCAGGGTGTCAATCAGTTAAAGCTTTGGATTGCTCTGACCGGGATGGAACTTGTCCACTCTCAGTTGTACTTTTCCAAATAAAGGGTGGGAGATTCATTGTGGATGTGTGGAAGCAGTCTGGTCCCGCACACTGCAGACTCTTCCATGTCACCGCCAACCAGCTCTCCTGCAACAGGGGTATCTGACAATTCAGAAGGATAGACAAGAAGGGAAAGGAGGTGGGGTAGCTCTGTTAATAAAGAATGATGTCAGCGAGATGTCAGTGGGAGATGATATTGACTCGAATGAACAAAATGTTGAATCATTGTGGGTGGAGATTAGAGATAGTGAGTGGAAAACGTCACTGGTGGGCGTAGTTTATAGGCCCCCAAATAATAACTTCACGGTGGGGCGGACAATAAACAAGGTAATAATGGAGGAATGTAAAAAAGGAACGGCAGTAATCATGGGGGATTTTAACCGACATATCGATTGGTCAAATCAAATCGCACGGGGTAGCCTGGAGGAGGAATTCATAGAATGCATACAGGATTGTTTCTTGGAACAGTATGTTACCGAACCTACAAGGGAGCAAGCTATCTTACATCTGGTCTTGTGTAATGAGGCAGGAATAATAAATGATCTCTAAGTAAAAGATGCTCTTTGAATGAGTGATCACAGTATGGCTGAATTTGTAATACAGATTGAGGGTGAGGAAGTAGTGTCTCAAACAAGCATACTATGCTTAATCAAAGGGGACTACAGTGGGATGAGGGCCGAGTTAGCTAAAGTAGACTGGGAACATAGACTAAACGGTGGCACAATTGAGGAACAGTGGAGGACTTTTAAGGAGCTCTTTCATAGTGCTCAACAAAAATATATTCCAGTGAAAAAGAAGGGCAGTAAGAGAAGGGATAACCAGCCTTGGATAATCAAGGAAATAAAGGAGAGTATCAAATTAAAAACCAATGCGTATAAGGTGGCCAAGGTTAGTGGGAAACTAGAAGATTGGGAAAATTTTAAACGACAGCAAAGTATGACTAAGAAAGCAATAAAGAAAGGAAAGATAGATAACGAAAGAAAACTTGCGCAAAATATAAAAACAGATAGTAAAAACTTTTACCGATATATAAAAAGGAAACGAGTGACTAAAGTAAATGTTGGTCCTTTAGAAGATGAGAAGGGGGATTTACGAATAGGAAATGTGAAAATGGCTGAGACCTCAAACAATTATTTTGCTTCGGTCTTCACAGTGGAAGACACAAAAACCATGCCAAAAATTGCTGGTCACGGGAATGTGGGAAGGGAGGACCTTGAGACAATCACTATCACTAGGGAGGTGGTGCTGGACAGGCTAATGGGACTCAAGGTATACAAGTCCCCTGGTCCTGATGAAATGCATCCCAGGGTATTAAAAAAAGATGGCGGAAGTTATAGCAGATGCATTCGTTATAATCTACCAAAATTCCCTGGACTCTGGGGAGGTACCAGTGGATTGGAAAGCAGCTAACGTAACGCTTCTGTTTAAAAAAGTGGGCAGACAAAAGGCAGGTAACTGTAGGCCAGTTAGTTTAACATCTGTAGTGGGGAAAATGCTTGAAGCTATCATGAAGGAAGAAATCGCGGGACGTCTAGATAGGAATAGTGCAATCAAGCAGACGCTAAAATGGATTCATGAAGGGGAAATCATGTTTCACTAATTTACTGGAATTCTTTGAGGATATAACGAGCATGGTGGATAGAGGTGTACCGATGGATGTGGTGTATTTAGATTTCCAAAAGGCATTCGATAAGGTGCCACACAAAAGGTTACTGCAGAAGATAAAGGTACGCGGAGTCAGCGGAAATGTATTAGCATGGATAAAGAATTGGCTGCCTAACAGAAAGCAGAGAGTCGGGATAAATGGGTCTTTTTCAGGTTGGAAATCGGTGGTTAGTGATGTGCCACAGGGATCGGTGCTGTGCCCACAACTGTTTACAATATACACAGATAACCTGGAGGAGGGGACAGAGTGTAATTTAACAAAATTTGCAGATGACACAAAGATTAGAGGGGTAGCGGGTTGTGTAGAGGACACAGAGAGGCTGCAAAGAGATTTAGATAGGTTAATCGAATGGGCTCAGGTTTGGTAGATGGAATACAATGTTGGAAAATGTGAGGTCATCCACCTTGGAAAACAAAAGAGCAAAAGGGAATATTATTTGAATGGGGAGAAATTACAACATGCTGCGGTGCAGAGGGACCTGGCGGTCCTTGTGCATGAATCCCAAAATGTTAGTTTGCAAGTACAGCAGATAATCAGGACGGCGAATGGAATGTTGGCCTTCATTGCAAGAGGGATGGAGTACAAAAGCAGGGAATTCCTGCTGTAACTGTACAGGGTATTGGTGAGGCCGCACCTGGAGTACTGTGTGCAGTTTTCGTCACGTTACTTAAGGAAGGATATACAAGCCTTGGAGGGGGTACAGAAACGATTCACCTGGCTGATTCCGGAGATGAGGGGGTTACCTTATGATGATAGATTGAGTAGACTGGGTCTTTACTCGTTGGAGTTCAGAAGGATGAGGGGTGATCTTATAGAAACATTTAAAATAATGAAAGGGATAGACAAGATAGAGGCAGAGAGGTTGTTTCCACTGGTCGGGGAGACTAGAATTAAGGGGCACAGCTTCAAAATACGGGGGAGCCAATTTAAAACCGAGTTGAGAAGGAATTTCTTCTCCCAGAGGGTTGTGAATCTGTGGAATTCTCTGCCCAGAGAAGCAGTTGAGGCTAGCTCATTGAATTATTCATATCACAGATAGATCGATTTTTAACCAATAAGGGAATTCAGGGTTATGGGGAGCGGGCGGGTAAGTGGAACTGAGTCCACGGCCAGATCAGCCATGATCTTTTTAATTGGGGGAGCAGGCTGGAGGGGCTAGATGGCCTACTCCTGTTCCTAATTTTTATGTTCTTATGTTCTTATCCTTTTTTAAATATGGAAACCAAAACTGTACTAAGTACTCCAGGTGTGGCCTCACCAATACCCTGTATAACTGTAGCAGGACTTCCCAGTTTTTTTATACCATCCCCTTTGCAATAAAGGCCAAGATTCCATTGGCTTTCCTGATCACTTGCTTTACCTGCAGATTAATCTTTTGTGTTTCTTGCACAAGCACCCCAAGACCCCGCTGTACTGCAGCACTTTTCATTCTCTCTCCATTTCAATAATAACCTGCTCTTTGTTTTTTTCTGCCAAAGTGCATGACTTTACACTTTCCAACATTATACTCCATCTGTCAAATTTTTACCCACTCACTTAGCTCGTCTATGTCTTTTTGCAGATTTTTGTGTCCTCCTCACATATTGCTTTTCCTCCCATCTTTGTATCATCAGCAAACTTGGCTATGTTACACTCGGTCCCTTCTTCCAAGTCGTTAATAAAGATTGTAAATAGTTGGCGTCCCAGCACTGATCCCTGCGGCACACCACCAGTTACTGACTGCCAACACGAGATTAAACCATTTATCCCGACTCTCTGTTTTCTGTTTGGTAGCCAATCCTCTGTCCATGCTATTATATTACCCCCAACACCATGAACTTTTATCTTGTGCAGTAACCTTTTATGTGGCATCTTGTCAAATGCTTTCTGGAAGTCTAAATACACAACATCCACTGGTTCCCCTCTATCCACCCTGTTCATTACATCCTCAAAGAACTCCAGCAAATTTGTCAAACATGACTTGCCCTTCATAAATCCATGCTGACTCTGCCTGACCGAATTTTGCTTTTCCAAATGTCCTGTTATTGCTTCTTTAATAATGGACTCCAACATTTTCCGAACCATAGATGTTAGGCTAACTCGTCTATACTCTCGTGCTTTTTGTCTGCCTCCTTTTTTAAATAGGGGCGTTACATTTGCAGTTTTCCAATCTGTTGGGACATCCCCATAATCCAGGGAATTTTGGTAAATTACACCCAATGCATCCACAATCCCTTGCGCAAATTCTCTTAAGACCCTAGGATGCAATTCATCAGGCCCAGGGGATTTGTCTGCGTTTAGTCCCATTATCTTACTGAGTACCACCTCCTTAGTGATTGTGATTG
The DNA here is from genome assembly GCF_044704955.1 of Pristiophorus japonicus. Taxonomy (NCBI): domain Eukaryota; kingdom Metazoa; phylum Chordata; class Chondrichthyes; family Pristiophoridae; genus Pristiophorus; species Pristiophorus japonicus. The sequence goes on from NW_027250967.1 coordinate 1,374,466, forward strand.
TGTTAAGTTCCTCCCCGCTATAGCTCCTTGACTTTCCACTGTTGGAATATTGTTCGTGTCCTCTACCGTAAAGATTGATACAAAATGTTTGCCTTTTTCTGGCCGAGTCATAGAATATAAGAGCAGGGAGCTTATGCTTCAATTCTATAATACTTTGTTTCGGCCACAGCTGGAGTACTGCATGCAGGAGATTTACAAGGATGCTGCGTGGAATGGAGAATCTTAATTATGAGGACAGATTGGATAGGCTATGTTTCTTCTCATTGGAACAGAGAAGGTTGAGAGGAGACCTCATTGAGGTGTACAAAATATTGAGGGGCCTGGAAACAGTGGATAGTAAGGGCCTATTTCCATTGGTGGAGGGGTCTATTACGAGGGGGCATAGTTTTAAGGTGGTTGGAGGAAGGTTAAGAGGGGATTGGAGATGGGCGGGGGGCTTCTTTCTGCAGAGGGTTGTGTGGATCTGGAACTTGCTGCCTGGAAGAGTGGTGGATGCAAAAACCCTCACCACTTTTGAGAGATGGTTGGATGGGCACTTAAAGTGCCGTAACCTGCAGGGTTACGGACCTAGAGCTGGTAATTGGGATTAGACTGGATGACCTTTTGTTGGACGGCACAGATATAATGGTAAGTACTGCGTGGAATAGAATACGGCAAGGGTGATCTCCTGGAGTAGTTTTGATCGCCTGGATCGGTCAGAGAGCAATTTTCCCAGATTTATTCTGCATAAATTGGCCTGGGTTTTAATCTGGTTTTTGCCTATCCCAGGGGATCACACGGCTCTGGTTTGGATGGAGTGTAGAATGTTTCAGTATAAGGCGTTTCGCAGTTGTGTGAGGTGGACTGGTTGGGCTCGGTGCTCTTTGCCTTTCCGTCATCATTCATAGGTTTATATGTAACCTTTAGGGCTGCTGACCAAGGGCTATGCAGCTCTTTGTTAGCCGGCGTGGACACGATGGGCCAAAATGGCCTCCTTCTGCGCTGTAAATTTCTATGTTTCTTTCTTTCTAAAACATTGGTGGGAGTTGTCTATTGGCATCCAAACAGTAATGGTAATGTAGGGGACGGCATCAAAGAGTAAATTAGAGAAGCATGTAACAAGGTTACTGTGGTGTATGCAGCACTCAAATCACTGACTCTGCACAGTCTGGTGTTGTAGTAACTGCTCTGACCTTAGTCGTTTATTGTGTAACTCCAGAGTGCCTCTCAGGTGTGGTGGGCAGCCTTTTATACTCTGTCTTGCAGGTACTTTCGGGTCTCCCACCACAGCGCCCTCTGTGGCACATCATTGTAACTATACATAAAATGTACCAGGACAATACATAACATCTCACTCCCCCCCCCAGCAGTTCCACAAGCACATTGCATGTAAACTTGGCCTTGTTCATCCTGGTTGATTTGTGTCTGTCAGTCCATGACCATCCATTTCCCTCTTCTCCCCCCATGTAGAGATGATGCTTGCGAAACGGTGCAAGTATGTGGTATTTGCAGACCTTACATGGGTGATGAAGTACACAAGCATAATCTCCAGCAGAAAGCAGGTATACCTAGACAATACATTGTGCAGTACCTATGGATGCTTTGAAGAGTTACATCAAAAGGTTGCAGGTACACTGAACAGTTATTTAATCCCCGCTCCACTGGGTGACGTTTGGTGGCGGCATACTGCCCCTTTTTGCCCAAGGTAGTGGGCTGAGCTGAGACAGGGTATCGCAACTAGTGCGTTGCCTCTGTTCTCAGAAAGTAGTCGCCTTTGCGGCTCATCTGCAGCCGCTGAACCATTACATGAATCACATGAAATCGGAAATCGCATTAATCCATTAGTCATGTTAGTCACAGATCCATTAACCCTTTGACTTGAGCATTGTGATACTAACTCTTTTTGTCGATCATATCAATCATTTTAAACACAGTAGTCATTTCAGCATCAAAATATTAACTCTTGTCATAAATCACGTCATCATACAAATCACATTAATCATTTTGACTCACTCTTGCTCTTGCAAAAGTCTCTTGGTGGGGACCGCCAATGGTGTAAGGCCCTTTTAAGGCTCCCGGGTACATTTCCCTTTTAAGATGCCATCTTGTTTTTCCACGATGTTTCCGCAGGGGGGGCCGCCATTTTCGGTGCTGTGCTGGTCCTGCCTCTCTCTCTCTGCACAACTCTGCTGCCACGAGGCTCGCCGCCATCTTAACTTCTTCAGCAAGGTCATTACTTTATCATCACCAGTTCTAGGTTGCTGGTCCAGTACTCTGTGACGGGCTCGGCACAGTGAGTCTTTATCTTCCTGCCGAAATGCAGCGCACACTTGTTTACATTTGGTGTCAGAAGTGGGATCTCAACAGACGACTACCGAAAACTTGCGAATTAAGAGCCAGACTAGCCTTGGAAGAGACGGGAGGAAAGTGGCCACTGGAGTGAGTATAATTTAAATACCGCTCCAGTTTCCTTCGGTTTCAAAAGTCTGAGGAATGTTTGGCCACTCGCTGGTTCTCAGGTAGCGTCTGAATGAGATCCAGGACAATCTGGTGAATACCTTTTAAACTTAGAATAGGGAAGGATAGGGAATTTGTGCGGTGATGCGGAAGGATAAGTAGGGCTTAGAATAGGTAAATCTGGAACCGAAAACAAATTAAGTAAGGCTTAACGCGCGGCGACGCGGAGGGATAGACAATCGCGTGGTGACGCAAACAGGAAAACCGCGCGGCGACGCGGAGGGATAGATAATCGCGCGAACCACGCGGAGATGCAGAGGTTAGGAAGTTAGGTCAATTAAGCCGCGGGGCGACTCGACACTGTGTAAATTTAAAATTGTACTTATTCCAGGTACGGCGTCGACCTTGTATATCACTTGGTCTGCCTAGGCTCTGGGTAAGATAACTTAAACCACCGTGGGGTGACGCGGGGACAATCGGGATTAATTAGGACCCGAATCCAACGCGGGGCGACGCGAGGGATCGGGATTAATTAGGACATCCTACGCGGGGCGATGCAAGGATGGGTAATCATTTAGATAGAACCACGAATACCGGTAGTCCACTACAAAAGTTACGTGAGGAATTCGCTGAAAAAGCTGAACAATTATACTGTTATCTGCAACTTTGAACAAATTACTAGGAGATGATCAATGGCCACTAGGGGGCACCCCGAGAAGGTCCAAACGACTCTGCAGCATCATACTGGCTCGAACATACCCGACTATGTGGATCCTCATGTATGGGCAGAGGACCCCTCCCAAGTGGGTTATACTCCCATTGATCCGATTGAGATCCCGGTGCAGGGCAACGTGGATTGGCCCTCTAGCCGACAGTACCCACTGAAACCACAGGCAATACCAAGTATCCACCGATTGATCAAGGGACCAGTGGAACAGGGGATTTTGGTCCAATGCCAGTCCCCGTGTAATACCCCTGTACTGGCAGTCCCTAAGCCAGGCAAGCCAAACGAATACCGCTTAGTCCAAGACCTTCGAACTATCAATGCTATCGTCCAGCCCCTGCACGCTCTGGTTCCCAACCCAGCGCAGATACTGTCATTAATCCCAGCAAACGCCAAGATCTTCGCAATAATCGACCTCCAACACGCCTTCTTCGCTTTGCTGCTAGCCCAGGCGAGTCAGTACCTATTCGCCTTCACTTACGAGGGACAGCAATATACATGGACGAGACTTCCCCAAGGGTTCATCCACTCCCCGACCTTATTCTCAAGCTGCCTGCAGAGACAGTTACAGTCCCTCACAATGACTAAGGGATCCACTTTGATTCAGTATGTGGACGATTTACTGGTAGCCAGCGCAGATGAACCAAGTAATCAGGAGGATGCTAATCAGTTACAGAATTACTTGTCCTCCCTGGGATACATAGTTTCCCAATAAAAGGTCAAAATTGGCCAGTCTCAAGTCAAGTTCCTTGGGATCATTTTATCAGGCACCCACCAAGCCTTGGAGGCTAGCCGAGTCGAACCGATTTGCTAGGTTCCAGTCCCTAGCACGGCTAAACAAATGCGACAGTGGTTGGGGATGATCAATTACTGTAGATCCTGGAATCCTGATGTTGCCCTGATGACTAAGCACCTCACACTGTACACAAACAAGGAAGGCAGCTTTAAAATAAAAACCGCTGACGTCCAAGCCTTTAAGGAACTAAAGACAGCCCTGCTGCAAGCTCCAGCTTTGGGCCGGCCCCTCAATGACCGGCTCTTTCAACTGTATTGTACGATCCTGAAAGACTGTGCTACAGCTGTCTTAACTCAGAAACACGGGGATACGCATAGGCCTGTTGCCTACTATTCTTCCAAAATAGACCCCGTTGCCTTGGGTCACCCTGTATATACTCAAATATTAACCGCCATCTAGAGTAGCATTCAATCCGCCACCAACCTTACCCTCGAGCAGGATATTGTTGTATACACCTCTCACTCCGTAGCTGCCCTCCTGGGTCAGCTGCAGACTCAACACTTTACCATGGCCAGGCAAAGTAGGTATGACATCTACCTACTAAATAATCCTAAGCTGACCTTTCGGCACTGTACTGCCATTAATCCGGCCTGTTTTCTTATCGAGCCACCCCAAGATGAGGAAGAACCCAGTCATGACTGTTTATCTTTAATTCAAGAGGCCACCTCGGTTTGGGAAGATTTAGTTGATTTACCAATGGAGGACCCCGACTGTATTATGTATGTTGACGGAAGCTCTTCCATTGACCTAGAAGGCGGACGAATTTCGGGATACGCCATAGTAAACCAGGAGAATCAGTTCTTGGAATCTTCCGCCTTTGAAACCGCCTATTCCGCCCAACAAGCTGAACTATTTGCCCTCACCCGAGCCTGTATCTTGACTAAACACCTCAAGGTCAATATCTATACCGACTCGAGGTATGCCTTTGGGTTAGCCCATGATTTCGGACAATTATGGAAAAATAGGGGTTTCCTAACCTCACAGGGAATGAGATATCGCAAAGGCAACTCGTATCTGACTTGTTGCAAGCCCTCATGCTCCCCAAGCGCATTGCCATTGTTAAATGTACCGCCCACACCTCCGGAAAACCCCCGGTTGATATAGGGACCCACTGTGCTGACAAAGAGGCCAAACAGGCCTCTCGTGGACAACAAATGGTAGTGCCAGAATGATGAGTCAAACTAAAAGTCCTGCAAATGATAAGTTAGCCTCGGAAAAACCAATGCCAACCATCCAAGATGTCATTAAAGCACAGGAAGACGCTCCTGAAAAAGATAAACTGTTGTGGAAAAATTATGGATGTACTTATGACAATGTTTCTAAACTCTAGACCACTCCCGCGGAACAGACTTGCATGTCTGACGAGTTGGCCCTTTGGGTTATTGAATGTATGCATTTTGCTGCTCATTGTGGAGCAAGGACAACAAGTGACACACTTTTGGCCACTTGGTGGCACCCTAGAATCCAGGCGCTGGCCCAGAACATCAGTAGTCGCTGCCTGGTTTGCCAACAGCAGAATCCAGGGAAGGGACTTTCCTGTGATTGGGGTATGACGCCCCTACCCGAAGGACCCTTTGAGACATTGCAGTTGGACAACATTGAGTTGCAAAGAGTTCAGTCTTATAAACATGTGTTAGTAATAGTAGATGTGTTTAGCAAATGGATCGAAGCCTACACTACCCTGGACAATAAGGCTCAAACTGTTATTAAAGTGTAAATGAGGGAAATTGTTCCGAGATATGGTATCCCAGCTCGACTGAGTTCCGATAATGGCCCTCACTTTATTGGCCAAGTTAACAAAGAATTCTGTTCCCAGATGCGCATTAACCAGCAGCTGCATTGTGCCTTCCGATCCCAAGCTGCGGGACTAATTGAACGTGCTAATCAAACTCTTAAAACCAAGCTTACAAAACTGGTAACATTAACCAGACTCAATTGGCTCAAACTCCTTCCTATAGCCCTATTCCAGATCCGAACTATTCCCACCGGTAAGGCTGGACTGACCCCCGCTGAGGTCATGTATTTTTTGTCCTGACCAATACCACGGGAATCGGGAGGCCAACCGGGAACATATGTTTAACCCGAAATGACATCCAGTAGCAAGGGACAGATCATAGGGTACAGCAATTGACCACACAGTCTCAACATCACAACAGGTGCACGAGTCACTATCCTCTCTCACCTTCCGAATAAAACAGGTGGAGGTCTGTGGGCCAAGTCTTGGGACCCCAACACAATATATCAGAAGGCAGCTTATAACGCCACGTATTTTGTGTGCGGGCATAGGGCATATCCCTGGTTGCCTAGGCGATGGACAGGGTCCTGCTATCTGGGATATGTGGTGCCATTTGTGCGGCAAACACGTACCTTGGCAGATGCACATGCCTCCAGCCGACACAGGCGAGCCCTCATCCCGCCGAAAGGTTCTTTGGGGTCATGATGTTCCCATTCGGGATAGGACGCACCATGGATGAAGTACAGAACCTAGAGAGGGTATTGGAACTGATAGCTAAATTTACCGCTGAAGCTCTGGAGGACATCACGGCTGAAATGGGAGCAATGCGGACCGTAGCATTACAAAACTGAATGGCCCTCGATTACCTGTTAGCTGAGAAAGGGGGAACATGTGCCTTAATAGGATCTGAATGTTGCACTTACATTCCCGATAGTTCAGAAAACGTAACCAATCTCGCTGATCACATAAGATGGGAGGTGAAGAAGTTATCCACGCCACCAGGAGGATCTAGCTGGTTTGATTGGCTATTAGGTGGATCCTGGGGATCCTATCTAATGCATGGGGCAATTATTCTCATCGAAGTAATAATTACCTGTTGCTTGATTGTTGGTTGCTTTAACCTTTGTTGTAAAGTCATGATGGCAAGGTTAGCAAACGCTCTTGTGGCCACCGGCTCCCGGGTTATGATCCAGCAAACTAAAGAACTACTCGACAAGGAGGATCAGGAAAGACAGTGTGAATGGCTGAATTGAATACTCATGGAATAATTCTAAAGGTTATCATGGAATGATAAAAGGGGGGAATGAGAATGTTGGAAAATGTATACAGACATTGCAGTTGAGAATGTGGGAAAATGTATACAGACAGTGAAATTGAACAAAGGATTCATGGAGGAATAGTCTTAAGAATGTCAGACTGCAAATGTTACAACATTGGCACAAATAACAGACTGGCTCAAGGTCTTGCAAAGTCACACCAGTAAACTTGAAGCAATAAAGGGTGAGAAAGGCTCTGAAAGGCTATTTGTGTAAAAACAGCCCATACAGATGTCGGCTCATGAGTGGACAAAGGGAAGGAGGGATCATAAGGGGATAGGCTGAACAGAATGTCACTCTAATTGTATCATGTATTGAAAATGTATAACTGTTGCGACCCTACATTGTAACAGGACTTGTCCATAGGAAGTGGGTGCACTCTAGAGGGAGAGCATTCCTTCTTTCTGATAAGTCCCGGCCGGTGAAACAATTAATAAAATCTGCTTTGTTATAAGCGGCAACGGTGTTCGACTCAGTGAATTTGCTGAACCAGATTGAGGGAAAAGAATCCGTATTTACACTACCAGTGCCACTAGTAAGAGTAGGAATCACAGGATCGCTCAGATGAATACGTGGCTTGAGGAGTGGTGCAGAAGGGAGGGATTCAAATTCCTGGGACATTGGAACCGGTTCTGGGGAAGGTGGGACCAGTACAAACCGGACAGTCTGCAACTGGGCAGGACCGGAACCAATGTCCTCGGTGGAGCGTTTGTCAGTGCTGTTGAGGAGGGGTTTAACGACTGAAAAAGGGCCACATTGCAGCAAAATTCTAAAAGGACAAAATGTGTTAAAAAGACACCCCTAAAGGCTCTGTGCCTCAATGCGAGCAGTGTTCGTAATTAGGTGGACAAATTAACTGCACAGGCAGCAATGAATGAATATGAAATAATTGGCATCATGGAGACATGGCTCCAGGGTGACCAAGGCTGGGAACGCAACATCCAGGGGTATTCAACATTCAGTAAGGATAGACAAAAAGGAAAAGGAGGTGGACGGTGTTGCTAGTAAGGAAGGACATTAGCTTGGATGATGTGGAATCTGTATGCGTGGAGCTGCGGAATACCAAAGGGCAGAAAACACTAGTGGGAGTTGTGTGCAGACCACCAAACAGTAGTAGTGAGGTTGGGGACAGCATCAAACAAGAATTTAGGGATGCGTGCAATAAATGCGTGCAGTTATCATGGGCAACATTAATCTCCACAAAGATTGGGCGAACCAAACTGTAGCAATACAATGGAGGAGGATTTTCTGGAGTGTATTAGGGATGGTTTTCTGGACCAATATATTGAGGAACCAACGAGAAGGCTGGCCATCCTAGAATTGGTGATGTGTAATGAGAAAGGACGAATGAGCAATCTTGTTGTGCGAGGCCCCTTGGGGAAGAGTGACCATAATATGGTAGAATTCCTTATTAAGATGAAGAGTGACACAGTTAATTCAGAGACTAGGGATCTGACCTTAAGGAAAGGTAACTTCGATGGCATGAGACGTGAATTGGCAAGAATAGACTGGCAAATAATACTTAAGGGGTTGACGGTGGATAGGCAAAGGCAAACATTTAAAGATCACATGGATGAACTTCAACAATTGTACATCCCAGTCTGGAGTAAGAATAAAACGAGGAAGGTGGCTCAACCGTGGCTAACAAGGAAAATTAAGGATATTGTTAAATCCAAGGAAGAGGCATATAAATTGGCCAGAAAAAGCAGCAAACCTGACAAATTTAGAATTCAGCAGAGGAGAACAAAGGGTTTAATTATGAGGGGGGAAGTAGAGTATGAGAGGAAGCTTGCCGGGAACATAAAAACTGACTGCAAATGCTTCGATAGATATGTGAAGAGAAAAAGAATCGTGAAGACAAACGTAGGTCCCTTGCAGTCAGATTCAGGTGAATTAATAATGGGGAAGAAATAAATGGCAGACCAGTTGAACAAATGCTTTGGTTCTGTCTTCACGAAGGAAGACGCAAATAACCTTCTGGAAGTACAAGGGGACCGAGGGTCAAGTGAAAAGGAGGAACTGAAGGATATCCTTATTATGTGGGAAATTGTGTTAGGGAAATTGATGGAATTGAAGGCCGATAAATCCCTGGAGCCTGATAGTCTGCATCCCAGAGTACTTAAGGAAGTGGCCCTAGAAATAGTGGATGTATTGGTGATCATTTTCCAAAAGTCTATCGACTCTGGATCAGTTCCTATGGACTGGAGAATAGCTAATGTAACACCACTTTTTAAAAAAGGAGGGAGAGAGAAAATGGATAATTATAGATCGGTTAGCCTGACATCAGCAGTGGGGAAAATGTTGGAATCAATTACTAAAGATGAAAAGCAGTGACAGGATCGGTCCAAGTCAACATGGATTTCTGAAAGGGAAATCATGCTTGACAAATCTTCTGGACATTTTTGAGTGGACAACGGAGAACCAGTGGATATAGTGGACTTGGACTTTCAAAAGGCTTTTGACAAGGTCCCACACAAGAGATTGGTGTGCAAAATTGAAGCACATGGTATTGGGCGTAATGTACTGACATGGAAAGAGAACTGGTTGGCAGACAGGAAGCAGAGTCGGGATAAATGGGTCCTTTTCAGAATGGCAGGCAGTGACTAATGGGGTGCCACAGGGCTCAGTGCTGGGACCCCAGCTCTTTACAATATACATTACTGATTTAGATGAAGGAATTGAGAGTAAAATCACCAAGTTTGCAGATGACACTAAACTGGGTGGTGGTGTGAGCTGTGAGGAGGACGCTAAGAAGCTGCAGGGTGACTTGGACAGGTTAGGTGAGTGGGCAAATGCATGGCAGATGCAGTATAATGTGGCTAAATGTGAGATTATCCACTTTGGGGGCAAAAACACGATGGCAGAATATTATATGAATGGCGGCAGATTAGGAAAAGGGGAGGTGCAACAAGACCTGGATATCATGGTACATCAGTCATTGAAAGTTGGCATGCAGGTACAGCAGGCGGTGAAGAAGGCAAATGGCATGTTAGCCTTCATAGATAGAGAATTTGAGTATAGGAGCAGGGAGGTCTTACTGCAGTTCTACAGGTCCTTGCTGAGGCCTCAGCTGGAATATTGTGTTCAGTTTTAGTCTCCTAATCTGAGGCAGGACGTTCTTGCTATTGAGGGAGTGCGGCGAAGGTTCACCAGACTGATTCCCAGGATGGCTGGACTGACATATGAGGAGAGACTGGATTGACTGGGCCTTTATTCACTGGAGATTAGAAGGATGAGAGGGCACCTCATAAACATATAAAATTCTGACGGGACTGGAGAGGTTAGAAACAGGAAGAATGTTCCCGATGTTAGGGAAGTCCAGAACCAGGGGACATAGTCGAAGGATAAGGGGTGAACCATTTAGGACTGAGATGAGGAGAAACTTCTTCACTCAGAGTGTTGCTAACCTGTGGAATTCCCTACCGCAGAGAGTTGTTGATGCCAGTTCGTTGGATAAACTCAATAGGGAGTTAGATGTGGCCCTAACGGCTAAAGGGATCAAGGGGTAGGAGAGGAAGCAGGAAGAGGGTACTGAGGTGAATGATCAGCCATGATCTTTTTGAATGGTGGTGCAGGCTCGAAAGGCCTAATGGCCTACTCCTGCAACTATTTTCTATGTTTATATGTTTCTATGGGCATTGCTCTTTGATGGTAGCTTGGGTACCAATGTATTTCCCACTCATATTTGAAGCATTATCATACAATTGACCGCAGCAATTTTGTAGGTCGATCCTGTTCTCATCCAGAAAGGCCAGTATTATTTCTGCTATTTTTTGTCCCATATGACCGATTATCGGCAAGAACTTAAGGAACCTTTCCTCAGGACCAGTCGTTACAACTAGGCAGACGACAAATGTCAGCTGATCTGAGTGTGTGACATCTGGCGTTGAATCAACAGATATTAAATAGAACTGGGGGATTGGGTGGGCAAGCCTGCAGTGTCCCATCCTAGGGCAAGGAATTGCTGGCCAGCCAGGCCCAGCACTCACCTGTGCGAACCCTGCCTGTATATCTGATGCCCAAATACAATGACTTTGCTCCCGGGGCAGAGTCTCGCTTGACGGGAGCACAGAGTAGTGAGTCAGGCATTGAGGGCCAGCGCACCTAACCCGTGGCTCTCCCCAATATCTCACCGTTAAAATCAATAACCGGGAATAATCAGGAACACAAGGTATCCAGCGTGATGACCTCCGACCTGCGCTGTCACTGGGCGAGACGCAGAGCCAGGATGGGAGAGCCACAATGTCGGTACTAGAAACACTTGGGATCTCTGAGTGATGATGGCATTTAGTTTTTGGCTGGTTTTTTTAGCCGGTGTCATGGTGAAGGCCAATAGACACAATTGGGTACCCCACTGATGCAGGCAAACGGACATCCAGACTGAAGGATGAACCATTCTAATGTGCACTGATTGAGTGAGGATCAATAGTTGATGATCAGGAAAACACACGGGCTCGAATTTCCTCTCAAATTGCCCATTTACCATCCAGTTACCACCCGTTTTGATAAAAAATGGAAATTAGCACCCGTTACCGCCGTTACCGCCCCCGATTAGCACCGGCGGTAAATTGGGCCCACCATTACCCGCCGCTACCACCCAGTCAACGCCGTTACCGCCCCCGATTAGCGCCGGTGGTAACTTGGGATGCCCGTTACCACAGTTACCGCTCCCGATTAGCGTGGCGATAATTTGGGATGCCCGTTACCACAGTTACCACCCTCGTATAGCGTGGTGATAATTTGGGCCACCCATTACCGCCGCCGATGCTGCAAAGCCCCCGCCCACTTTGCAGGTCCCAAACAGTCGGAAAACTCCCTCCCAGCCCGAAATTCCATTAAAATGTTAACGCTGCGCTGGATACCGCCCATTGCTGGAGGACTGACCTGACTTGGGCCCAGCGACATCACTCCCTCCATTTTGCTGCAGCTTCACAGTGGCCCAGAAGATGGTGGATAATGAAGAAAAGCCATTGTTGATGCAAATGTAATGAAATGTGCTGTACATATTAACAGATATGTGAGGTTTGTTCAACATGACCAGCACTACTGTACTGAACTGATTCTATGCGGATAATGAACTTTTGTATCATTTTGAATGTGATTGGTAGAACTTTTCTTCAGTCGGCTTTGGGCTGACATATATGCGGAGTTCCTGCTATAAATCGGATGTGTGTTCGCTGATTGACACTTGAACTCTGTGGTGGACGGAACATCACCTCACCAACGTGCAAACATTGTATCAGCAAGTCTATGAAGGATTGTGACCTGTAAAAGCCTTGCAACTGATTGGACAGTGCAGTCAAAAAGTTCTCCTATTCTAACGGCTATTCAAAGAGACTCGTTGTCTCAGACCCACACCTGGCACAGAATTAAATCCCAGTACAGGATTGGAGAGAGAAAGGGGCTCACTGTCCCACACCGAGGGGGGAGGGGTTGTGTCCACGCAATGGGGGCTCATCCAAGTGTATACATAACGGCCCGAGGGGGGCAGGGGGTCATTGTGTGTACATAACGGCCCGAGGGGTGGGGGGTCACTGTGTGTACATAATGAGCCGAGGGGGGGTGTCACTGTGTGCACATAACGGCCTGAGGGGGTGGTCACTGTGTGTACATAATGACCCGAGGGGGGAGTGACTGTGTGCACATGACGGCCTGAGGGAGGAGTGGTCACTGTGTGTACATAATGACCCGAGGGGGGAGTGACTGTGTGTACATAATGACCCTAGCGGGGAGGTCACTGGGTGTACATAACGACCCGAGGCGGGAATCACTGGGTGTACATCCAAGTAACCAAACTTCACGCGGCTTTACAGTGTGGCCGTGGGGCTATCCAGCTGTAGCAGGCGTCACACTGTAATGTATGCCCCGGTGAGGATGCTCACAGGTTGCTGGAGCTGTTGCATTGTGAGGGGCTGACCCAGTTACGTGATGTTCACAAGACTCAGGGAAACCCCAGTCAGTTGGGTCTGGGCCATCCAGGATAAGGTCTGAGTTTACAAGGGACGCCCTCAATCACACATTTACAGTTGTCTTTCATAAAAGTTGTCAATGTCCCAGGAGTGAGTGAGACACAGTACAATAATGGTTTCATTGAATAAAATTTTATCTAAAAGTATCAATTTTTTAAAACGTCAACAAAGTAATAAAATGACATATTTTTGAAGAATATAAATTCTCACAGAAACAAATATTATAAAGAACAAACAACAACAGTATAAACAGCACGGAAAAGACCCTGCCCCCTCCCACAATTCTACCTGCGCCCACCTTTCCCAACACCTTTCCCCAATCCCCCCTGACCCTTGACCCTGACCCCCTCCTGCTCCTCCTCCCACTAACAATCCCCCTGGCCCTGCCCACGTGGGGACCACAACATTCTGCACCAGCACAGCACCTCCATTTATTATTGTTATTATTCTTTTTCACAGATATGATTATTATTACTTACATTATGAGTTATATTCTTATATAATATTATATAATTGTGAAAATTGTAAAGAATGCTCAGAAATCCAGCAAATGCTCCCAGCTCCTCGCCAACGGACATCCAAACGCTCCCAGCCTCCCTCCCAACTCCTCTGCCCCCACTCCCCACTCCTCTGCCTCCACTCCCCACTCCTCTGCCCCCACTCCCCACTCCTCTGCCCCCACTCCCCACTCCTCTGTCCCCCCTCCCCACTCCTCTGCCCCCACTCCCCACTCCTCTGTCCCCACTCCCCACTCCTCTGCCCCCACTCCCCACTCCTCTGCCCCCCTCCCCACTCCTCTGCCCCCACTCCCCACTGCTCTGCCCCCACTCCCCACTCCTCTGCCCCCACTCCCCACTCCTCTGCCCCCACTCCCCACTCCTCTGCCCCCACTCCCCACTCCTCTGCCTCCACTCCCCACTCCTCTGCCTCCCTCCCAACTCCTCTGCCCCCACTCCCCACTCCTCTGCCCCCACTCCCCACTCCTCTGCCCCCACTCCCCACTCCTCTGCCCCCACTCCCCACTCCTCTGCCCCCACTCCCCACTCCTCTGCTCCCCACTCCCCACTCCTCTGCTCCCCACTACACTCTCCTCTGCTCCCCACTCCTCTGCCCACACACCCCACTCCTCTGACCTCCCCTCTCCACTCCTCTGCCCCCCAATTCTCTGCTCCCCACTCCCAACTCCTCTGCTCCCCACTCCTCTGCCAGCACTCCCCACTGCTCTGCCCCCACTCCCCACTCCTTTGCTCCCCACTCCTCTGCCCCCACTCCTCTGCTCCCCACTCCCCACTGCTCTGCTCCCCACTCCCAACTCCTCTGCTCCCTACTCCTCTGCTCCCCACTCCTCTGCTCCCCACTCCCCACTCCGCTGCATTCCTTCCCCACTCCACTGCCTTCTCTCCCCACTCCCCTTCCCCACTCCTCTTCCCCCCTCCCCACTCCACACTCCTCTGCCTCCGCTCCCCACTCTCACTGTCACTCTCCCCTCCTCTCACTCTCACTCTCCCCTCCCCACTCCTCTCACTCTCCCCTCCCCACCCCTCTCACTCTCCCCTCCCCACTCCTCTCACTTGCACTCTCCCCAGTCCTCTCACTCTCCCCTCCCCACTAATCACTCTCCCCCTCCCCATACCTCTCACTCTCCCCCCCCCACTTCTCACTCTCCCCCTTTCCCTACTGTCCCCCCCTCTCCCCCACTGTTCCCCTCCCCCTCCCGCTCCCCACTCTCTCCCACTGCCCCCACTCTCCCCCTCCCCCCACTCCCCCCCCACCCACTCCTCTCACTCTCCCCCTCCCCCCCACTCCTCTCACTCCCCCCTCCCCCCCTCTCCTCACACACCCCCCTCCCCCCACTCCTCTCACTCCCCCTCCCCCCACTCCTCTCACTCTCCCCCTCACTCTCGCCCTCCCCCCCACTCTCCCCCTCCCCCCCACTCCCCCCTCCCCCCAACTCTCCCCTCCCCCCCACTCCTCTCACTCTCGCCCTCCCCCTCCCAGCCCCCCACACCTCTCACTCTCCCCCTCACTCTCGCCCTCCCCCCACTCTCCCCCTCCCCCCCACTCTCCCCATCCCCTTCCCACTCCTCTCACTCACTCCTTCTCCCCCACTCACTCCTTCTCCCCTCCCCCCACACTCACTCACTCGTTCTCCCCCCCACTCACTCACTCGTTCTCCCCCTCCCCGCCCCCACTCACTCATTCGTTCTCCCCCTCCCCCCACTCACTCACTCGTTCTTCACCTCCCCCCCACTAACTCGTTCTCCACCTCCCCCCCACTCCCTCGTTCTCCCCCACCCCCCCATCACTCGTTCTCCCCCTCCCCCCCACTCTCTCGTTCTCCCCCCCACTCATTCGTTCTCACCCCCCACTCACTCATTCTCCCCCACCCCCGCACCCCCCACACACACGTTCCCCCCGGGGAAAAGCCCCACTCACTCGTTCTCCTCCTACCCCGCAACTCACTCGTTCTCCCCCTCCCCCGCACTCACTCGTTCTCCCCCTCCCCCCCACTCACTCGTTCTCCTCCTCCCCCCCACTCTCTCGTTCTCCCCCCCACGCATTCGTTCTCCCCCCTCCCCCCACCACTCACTCGTTCTCCCCCTCCCCCCCACCAACTCGTTCACCCGCCCCACTCACTCATTTTCCCCCACCCCCGCACCCCCCACTCACTCGTTCTCCCCCCACTCACTCGTTCTCCCCCTCCCCCTCCCACTCACTCGTTCTCCAGCTTCCCCCCCACTCACTCGTTCTCCCCCTTCCCCCCCACTCACTCGTTCTCCCCCTTCCCCCACACTCACTCGTTCTCCCCCCCACTCACTCATTTTCCCCCTCACCCCTCACTCACTCGTTCTCCCCCTTCCCCCCCACTCACTCGTTCTCCCCATCCAACCACCCATTCACAGTTTTCCCCCTCCCCTTCCCATTCACTCGTTCTCCCCCTCCCCCCACCCACTCATTTCCCCCACCCACTCACTCGTTCTCCCCCTTCCCCCCCCCACTCACTCGGTCACCCCCTCCCCCTCACTCAGTCGTTCTCCCCATCCCACCATCCATTCACAGTTTTCCCCCTCCCCCTCCCACTCACTCGTTCTCCCCCCCCACTCACTCGTTCTCCCCCTTCCCCCCCACTCACTCGTTCTCCCCCTCACCCCTCACTCACTCGTTCTCCCCATCCCACCGCCCATTCACAGTTTTCCCCCTCCCCTTCCCATTCACTCGTTCTTCCCTCCCCTCCCCCCACCCACTCATTCGGAGGATTCCCCCCCACTCACTGGTTCTCTCTCAACTTCCACCCCCGACTCACTCATTTCCCCCCCACTCACTCGTTCTCCCCCTCACTCACTCGTTCTCCCCCACTCTCCCCCTCCCCCCCACTCTCCCCATCCCCTCCCCACTCCTCTCACTCATTCCTTCTCCCCCACTCACTCCTTCTCCCCCTCCCCCCACACTCACTCACTCGTTCTCCCCCCCACTCACTCACTCGTTCTCCCCCTCCCTGCCCCCACTCACTCACTCGTTCTCCCCCTCCCCCCACTCAGAAAACTCACTCGTTCTTCACCTCCCCCCCACTAACTCGTTATCCACCTCCCCCCCACTCCCTCGTTCTCCCCCTCCCCCCCACTCACTCGTTCTCCCCCTCCCCCCCCACTCTCTCGTTCTCCCCCCCCACTCATTCGTTCTCCCCCCCACTCACTCATTCTCCCCCACCCCCGCACCCCCCACACACACGTTCCCCCCCCACTCACTCGTTCTCCTTCTACCCCGCAACTCACTCGTTCTCCCCCCTCCCCCCCACTCACTCGTTCTCCCCCCTCCCCCCCACTCACTCGTTCTCCCCCTCCCCCCCACTCACTCGTTCTCCCCCTCCCCCCCACTCACTCGTTCTCCTCCTCCCCCCCACTCTCTCGTTCTCCCCCCCACTCATTCGTTCTCCCCCTCCCCCCACCACTCACTCGTTCTCCCCCTCACCCCTCACTCACTCGTTCTCCCCCTCACCCCTCACTCACTCGTTCTCCCCCTCCCCCCCCCACTCACTCGTTCTCCCCATCCAACCACCCATTCACAGTTTTCCCCCTCCCCTTCCCATTCACTCGTTCTCCCCCTCCCCCCCACCCACTCATTTCCCCCCCCCACTCACTCGTTCTCCCCCTCCCCCCCCACTCACTCGTTCACCCCCTCCCCCCTCACTCACTCGTTCTCCCCATCCCACCACCCATTCACAGTTTTGCCCCTCCCCCTCCCACTCATTCTTTCTCCCCCCCACTCACTCGTTCTCCCCCTCCCCCCCCACTCACTCGTTCTCCCCCTCACCCCTCACTCACTCGTTCTCCCCATCCCACCACCCATTCACAGTTTTCCCCCTCCCCTTCCCATTCACTCGTTCTTCCCCTCCCCCCCACCCACTCATCCCCCCCACTCACTCGTTCTCTCTCAACCTCCACCCCCGACTCACTCATTTCCCCCCACTCACTCGTTCTCCCCCTCACTCACTCGTTCTCCCCCACTCTCCCCCTCCCCCCCACTCTCCCCATCCCCTCCCCACTCCTCTCACTCACTCCTTCTCCCCCACTCACTCCTTCTCCCCCTCCCCCTCTCACTCACTCACTCGTTCTCCGCTCCCACTCACTCACTCGTTCTTCCCCTCCCCCCACTCACTCGTTCTCCATCTCCCCACACTCATTCGTTCTCCCCCTCCCCCCAACTCACTCGTTCTCTCCCTCCCCCCCACTCACTCGTTCTCCCCCCCACTCACTCGTTCTCGCCCCCCACTCACTCTCCCACTCCCCTCCCCCCACTCACTCGTTCTCCCCCTCCCCCCAACTCACTCGTTCTCTCCCTTCCCCCTCACTTACTCGTTCTTCCCCCCACTCACTCGTTCTCCCCCTCCTCCACCAGTCTCTCGTTCTCCCCCCCACTCACTCGTTCTCCCCTCCTCCCCCACTCTCTCGTTCTCCCCCCCCACTCACTCGTTTCCCCCTCCTCCCCCACTCTTAAGTTCTCCCCCCCCACTCACTCGTTCTCCCCCTCCTCCCCCACTCTCTCGTTCTCCCCCCCCACCACTCACTCGTTCTCCCCCTCCCCCCACCACTCACTCGTTCTCCCCCTCCCCCCCACCAACTCGTTCTCCCCCCACTCACTCATTCTCCCCTCCCACTCACTCGTTCTCCCCCTCCCCCCCACTCACTCGTTCTCCCCCTCGCACTCACTCATTCTCCCCCTCACTCACTCGTTCCCCCCCTCCCCCCTCACTCACTCGTTCTCCCCATTCCACCGCCCATTCACTCGTTCACCCCCTCCCTTTCCCATTCACTCGTTCTCCCCCTCCCCTCCACCCACTCATTCTCCCCCCCCCCACTCACTCGTTCTCCTCCCCTCCACCCACTCATTCTCCCCCCCCACTCACTCGTTCTCTCCCTCCCCTCCAAACCCGACTCACTCGTTTCCCCCCCACTCACTTGTTCTCCCCCTCACTGTCGCCCGCCCCACTCTCCCCCTCCACCCCACTCTCCCCATCTCCTCCCCACTCCTCTCACTCATTCCTTCTCCCCCTCCCCGTCTCACTCACTCACTCGTTCTCCCCACCCACTCACTCACTCGTTCTACCCCTCCCCCACACTCACTCATTCTCCCCCTCCCCCCAACTCACTCGTTCTCCCCCTCTCCCCGACTCACTCGTCCCCCCCTCCCCCCCACTCACTCGTTCACCACATCCCCCCCATTCACCCTCCACCTCCCCCTCCCCCCACTTACTCGTTCTCCCCCTCCCCCTCCCACTCACTCGTTCTCCCTCCCCACTCAATCGTTCTCCCTCGACCCCTCCCAATCACTCGTTCTCCCCCTCTCCCCGACTCACTCGTCCCCCCCTCCCCCCCACTTACTCGTTCACCACATCCCCCCCATTCACCCTCCACCTCCCCCTCCCCCCACTTACTCGTTCTCCCCCTCCCCCTCCCACTCACTCGTTCTCCCTCCCCACTCAATCGTTCTCCCTCGACCCCTCCCAATCACTCGTTCTCCCCCTCCCCCCCACTCACTCATTCTCCCCCTCCCCCCAACTCACTCGTTCTCCCCCTCCCCCCCACTCACTCGTTCTCCCCCCCACTCACTCTCCTCCTCCCCCTCCTCCCCTCCCCCCACTCACTCGTTCTCCCCCTCACCCCCACTCACTCATTCTCCACCTCCCTCCACTCACTCGTTCTCCCCCTCCACCCCCACTCACTCGTTCTCCCCCTCCCCCCACTCACTCGTCTCCCCCCCACTCACTCGTTCTCCCCCTCCCCCCACTCACTCTTCCATTCCCCCCACTCACTCGTTCTCCCCCTCGCCCCACTCACTCGTTCTCCCCCTCACCCCACATCCGAATCACTCGTTCTTCTCCTCCTCCTCCCCCTCCTCCCCACTCACTCGTTCTCCCCCTCCCCCCCACTCACTCGTTCTCCGCCTCCCCCCACTCACTCGTTCTCTTCCTCCACACCCACTCACTCGTTCTCCCCCTCCCCCGCACTCACTCGTTCTCCCCCTCCCCCCAACCTCTCGTTCTCGCCCCACACACCAATCACTCGTTCTGACCCTCCTCCCCCACCCACGTGTTCTCCCCCTCGCCCAATTACTCGTTCTCCCCCTTCCCCCCACCCCCCCCATTAACCCCCTCCCCGCACTCACTCGTTCTCCCCCTCCTCCCCACTCACTCATTCTCCCCCTCCCCCCCACTCATTCATTCTCCCCCCCCCCACTCACTCGTTCTCCCCTCCCCCAACTCACTCTTCCTCCCCCTCCCCGCACTCACTAGTTCTCCCCCCCACTCACTCATTCTCCCCCTCCCCCCACTCATTCGTTCTCCCCTCCCACTCACTCGTTCTCCCCTCCCCCACTCACTCGTTCTCCCCCTCCCCGCACTCACTCGTTCTCCCCCCCACTCACTCATTCTCCCCCTCCACCCGACTCATTCGTTCTTCCCCCTCACTCACTCGTTCTCCCCCCCACTCACTCGTTCTCCCCCTCCCCTCACTCACTCGTCTTCCCCCCACTCACTCGTTCTCCCCCTCCCCCCCACTCACTCATCCATTTCCCCCACTCACTCGTTCTCCCCCTCCCCCCACTCGTTCTCCCCCTTGCCCCACTCACTCGTTCTCGCCCTCCCCCCACATCCGAATCACTCGTTCTTCCCCTCCTCCTCCCCCTCCCCTCCACTCACTCGTTCTCCCCCTCCCCCCCACTAACTCGTTCTCCACCTCTCCCCCCACTTACTCGTTCTCCACCTCCCCCCCCACTCACACGTTCTCCCCCCCAGTCACTCGTTCTCGCCCTCCACCCACTCACTCGTTCTCTCCCTCCCGCCCCACTCACTCGTTCTCCCCTTCCCCCCCACTCACTCGTTCTCCCCCTCCCCCCCACTCACTCGTTCTCCCCCTCCCCCCACTCCCTCGTTCTCTTCCTCCACACCCACTCACTCGTTCTCCCCCTCCCACGCACTCACTCGTTCTCCCCCTCCCCCCAACCTCTCGTTCTCGCCCCACACACCAATCACTCGTTCTGACCCTCCTCCCCCACCCACTAGTTCTCCCCCTCGCCCAATTACTCGTTCTCCCCCTTCCCCCCACACCCCCTCATTCTCCCCCTCCCCCCACTCACTCGTTCTCCCCCTCCCCCCCACTCACTCATTCCCCCCTCCCCCCCACTCATTCATTCTCCCCCCCCACTCACTCGTTCTCCCCTCCCCCCACTCACTCGTTCTCCCCCTCCCCGCACTCACTCGTTCTCCCCCCCACTCACTCATTCTCCCCCTCCCCCCCACTCATTCGTTCTCCCCTCCCGCTCATTCGTTCTCCCCCCTCACTCACTCGTTCTCCCTCCCACTCACTCGTTCTCCCCTCCCCCCATCCACAAGTTCTCCCCCACCCCCTCACTCACTCGTTCTCCCCCACCCCCCTCACTCACTCGTTCTCCCCCCCACTCACTCGTTCTCCCCTCCCCCCACTCACTCGTTCTCCCCCTCCCCGCACTCACTCGTTCTCCCCCCCACTCACACATTCTCCCCCTCCCCCCACCCGCCATTCGTTCTCCCCCTCCCCTAATCACTCATTCTCCCCCTCCCCCCCACACCCCACTCACTTGTTCCCCCTACTCACTCGTTCTCCCCACCACCCCCACTCACTCATTCTCCCCCTCCTCCCCCACTCACTCGTTCTCCCCCTCCCCCCCACTCACTCGTTCTCCCCCTCCACACCCACTCACTCATTCTCCCCTTCCCCCCACTTACTCCTTCTTCCCCACCCCCTCCTCCCCCACTCACTCGTTCTCCCCCTCCCACGCCACCCCCGACTCACTCGTTCTCCCTCTCCCCCCCACTCACTCTCCCCCTCTCCCTCCCCCACTCACTCATCCTTCCCCTCCCCCCACCCCCTCTCGTTCTCCCCCCCCTACTCACTCATTCTCCCCCTCCCCCCCCACACCCCACTCACTTGTTCCCCCCCCACCACCCCCACTCACTCGTTCTCCCCCTCCTCCCCCACTCACTCGTTCTCCCCCACCACCCCCACTCACTCGTTCTCCCCCTCCTCCCCCACTCACTCGTTCTCCCCCTACCCCCACTCACTCGTTCTCCCCCACCCCCCACTCACTCATCTCCCCCTCCACACCCACTCACTCATTCTCCCCCTCCCCTCCACTTACTCGTTCTCCCCCTCCCCTCACTCACTTGTTCTCCCCCACCCCCTCACCCCCTCACCCCCCACTCACTCGTTCTCCCTCCCCACTCACTCGTTCTCCCCCTCCCGCCCCACCCACTCGTTCTCCCCCTTCCCCCCACCCACTCATTCTCCCCCTCCCCCCCACACTCACTCGTTCTCCCCCTCCCCCCCACTCACTCTCCCCCTCCCCCTCCCACCACTCACTCGTTCTCCCCCTCCCCGCACTCACTCTTTCTCCCCCTCCCCCCACTCACTCTTCCCCTCCCCCCACTCATTCGTTCTCCCCCTCCCCCCCACTCACTCCCCCCCCACCCCCCACGCATTCCCACTGCCCCACCCCCCCCCCCACCCACTCTCTCCCTCACCCCCCACCCACTCCCTCCCACCCCCCCACCCACTCCCCCCTCACTCTCCCCTCCCCCCACTCCCTCCCCACCTCCCCCCCCCCGACTCCCTCCCCTCCACTCCCAGCCCCTCTCCCACGGAGACGCACCAACCTCTGCAGATTCAAACTGTTGAGTGCGGTCCTTCTGTTGCCTGTGCATGCGCGTGTCAGCTTTGACCCTGGAATGGCGGGAGAATGGCGGGAGAATGGCGGGAGAATGCGCAGACAAGCGTTTGCGGCCCTGTCACACAACGGTTCAGCTTCCCTTCATACAGGAAAGCTGATCGCGACTTTGGCCCCGCTGCGCTCCGCTCCCGCACCGCATCGCCGCCGCCGACATGGACCGTCCGAAAACCTCGGGAGCGCGCACCAGCAGCATTCCGGCCGTGGGAAAGACCCAACCGCGCCAATACCGCGTAGGATCGGGCGCGGGCGATCTCCAGGCAATTTCTAGCCCACAGGCAGCTTATTTATGAAGGGTATTGGTAGAAAGTTAGATTACACAATAAACACTGAGAAAGGCAGAAATCGACCAAGGGAGGGTTTGCAGCCATGTTTGGTAGTGACAGAGAATAAACAGACAGTGCTCCCCACACAGCCCACCCACTCCTTGCAGATGGATATGAGGTTTTGAAGTACGCGTAGTTCTTTGTGGACTCTGCTTTCTGCTTCACCAAACTGAGGATAAGAGAGGATTCCCTGAGACAGGTGGGTGAACATGTTGGTGGTACAACAAACTGTACCAAGGGGTGGTGGGCGCTGGGTTTGTGCCCACAACAACTCCTCAATCGTCACTGGGCTGTCGGGGAGGGAGGGGATCTGACAGGAGATAGACCCTTCCCCACAGTGAGTAACACCCCTCCCCCGACCACTGCCGGTTTAATGTGGGCGGGCCCGGGGGGATTGCAGCCAACCTGCTCATAGGAGGTGGGGGGTTCATTTAAATATTATAATGCGGCTGGCATGCCTCAGATTTAACCTCCATTTCAAATGTAACCCTGGCTGGTCGGGTTTCTCAGGCCTCGGGGAATCAACCAGCGAAAGTACGGCGAGACCTGCTGGATCCAGGAGGTAAGGGCCGATCCAGCATCCCTGCCTCACCCACACCCCCGCCCCATGATAGGAGACCTCCCCCAAGGCCTCCAATCCACCTCCGAGGGCTCCCATCCCCCCTATCCCACAGGCCTCGCATTACCCCCATGAGGCCTACAAATTCCCTCCTCCCCCGAAGTTTCCGATTACCCCACGAGGCAACGATTCTCACCTCGCCCCCGCCCATCCCGGCCTGCCATTCTTACAATCCCCCTCCCCCTCCCCCTCCCCCGATTCCCCGTCCAGGATCACTCCCACTCCCCCTCCCCCGATGCCCCGCCCAGGATCACTCCCTCCTCCCCCTACTCCGATGCCCCGCCCAGGATCACACTCCCTCTCCCTCCACCCCATGCCACGGCCAAATCCCTTCTCCCTCCCCTTATCCCCTTTTGCCTATTTTGGGTCTGCGAATTTTTGGACTTCAGACTCATTTCCAAACATAATACGAACGCAATCATTACAATAATTTTGTTCTGACGGTCCCTAATACATGTAGAGGTATCGCATCGCCTTGGCTGCTTTCGTTCTGACATCTTGCTCGTGATCTGACAGCAAGGCAATAATCTGCATACAAATCTGAGCTGCAGACTGTGATGTGTAATAATGCGGTGGGTCATTGTACATGAGGAAAGCGAGGAATGTCAGTGCGTTCCCTCTGACCGCAGGAAGCACATTCCTTAGGAAGGCGGCACAGCTCCTTATGTACAAGGGGATCTGGTTGTCCAAGTCTTTGGCAATGTGCCTGGAGATGTTGCTTAAATAGTTCTCATAATCCAAGGTGGTCTCCTACGAGGAAAGTTCTTGGAACATCTTGGATATGTTTGCTGACTCCATTACTGGAGCGTAGGAATTCAGCACGGATTTGCAGACGTTGGTGACTTCAATGCTCTCAGCGTTGAGATGTAGCAACAAGCGGATCAAGGTGGACTTGATGTGCTCCATATGTGGAGGGTTCATTTCCACACTTCCAAATCTTATTAGCTTGCCAAAAACGTTAAACGCCGCAGCTCTCATTGTCTCATGCTGATGTTCCAAGGAAGGCTGAACTGGCAGTGCCACATCACCAAGAATGGGATTTGTATAATCCTCCTGGAGCTGACCCAGAACTTTGCACATGCTCGACATTGCCTCAACTGCAATGAGATTCTCGGGTTTGGACTTTTGGTCAATCACAGATAACATTGTGGACAACAGTTTGGTGCAGTATGTGTCTATCCGTTGAGAAGCTCCAATTGCAGCATTTCCCAAACCTTGTACAGCGAGCCATTGGACAATTGGGGACTCATCAAGCAAACATCGAAACAAACTCTCCAGAAGTGTATCCATCAGCAACAAGTCCCACACCACGGAATGATTTAAAAGCTCCCCAAAGTAGGCAGCTATTGTGATCCTCTGACTCTCTCCTATGTTGACAAGGCAAGGAGTGAGTTGCTCCACAATGCTGATCAGATGCGGGGCAGCACACGCGGTCAATGTGCTTGCCAGCAGTGTAACCCCCTCATGGTGCTTTCTTGGGCTCACGATGAGATCCCAACCTCCCATTTCTCTCATGATGCGATCATCTCCCTTTCCCTGTGACAGGACAGCTCGAAGAATCTCAGCTGAGTAATGGCAAGCATCGGCATAATTCAGTCTTAGAGCAGGGCCGAAGGTGTTCCCAGCCTTTGGAATTGTCAGAAAGTTGGTCGGAAAGCGAACACAGACACTGAAGCTGAGATGAATCAGAAGGGTGCTGACTAACTGGGGGTAGAGAATGTTTATCACGTGCCCTGAGTCAGGCTCACATACCACATCACGAAGAGCACAGAGGACAGCTAAAGACTGCTGAGTTGCTGAATCTTTTGTATCTGTGACATGGCAATATCTGCCATCATTATACAATGATTTGATGTTGTTCAGTAAGAATTTGGCCGGTGCTAATGCATTACGTGTCAGGAGGGATCGCCATATGTCACAAATATATCCATCAAATGGAATGGGGTAAGTGAGGAGAGCGGACTAAACTGCTGGCAGATGGTGTGAGGCCAGAATGGAGATTGAATGCGTCACTGCATTTCTCACCCGCGGCTCAGTAATTGAACGCAAGTGATGGCTCAATACTTTGATTGTTCCCCAAACGTCTGCAAGGGTGGTTCCACGTGTTGTAATGAGGACATTTGTCACAATAGAAGCTGTGCAGGAAATGTTCCGGTGTTTGTCTGTCAGCCCTTTAAAGACCGTGAAGAGTAGAGTGTTCAACTGCTCATGGGCTATGCACTTGGATAAAACGTTACCGACAGCAGTGCAGGTTTGAAAGAGGGCCTGACTGGTAAATTGCTTCAATCCGCCTTTGATGGCTTTCAGATGCTCCACTTCCTTATCTTGATGACCCACTGGAAAGCCTTCAAGGTGTAACTGGATATACAGCAATCCATACAAGCTTCTAATGGCTGCCTCCCTTACAACATGCGATGGATCTGCACATTGAAGCCTCACACATCCAATAATCCTCACCAAGTTATGGGATGGCACCTTATTGCTAACTTGCAGTTTCTCCAGGTAAAATGTCACCAGCTGTAAAGTGCTCTCCATTGCCTTTTCTCGCTCATGGTCCCGTGTGGATTGGATCTAAGTCTCCATGGTTTTAAATACAGAATGAAGCCCATCAGGAGACAGATCCAAAAGTAAACATTGCTTCACGAGACCCTGCACCGAGGCCATTGAGTCGGTGTGAAGCTTCTGTCCCTCTGCCATGTCCATGTTTGTAATTTGGTCGGCAGTGCTGCTCTCCCAATCTGGCAAACTGAAGACACGATTCAAACAGATGCTAATCAGCTCATTCTCACTGCTCAGTGAAGGCTGCAGTTTGATCAGGGCTGCACAGGCGTCCATGGCAGACTTTCGAACCAAAGTGCTCAATATCTCCTTTGGTTCGGCAGTGATCAGCTCCTGCATGCAACTCAGCAATTCTGCCTTTCTGCTCAGAGTGTAGGGTGGGTGTTCTTCGCTGGGTTGGAGAGCTTTGGCCAACAGTGTCACAGTGTTTGTCAAACTTAATTTCAGTGTCAAGTTCTTCACCTTGGATTTCAGTCCAAACATCTTGGTGTTGAAAAGGCCCAGCACATTGTGCAGAATGTCGGTCTCGATTCTGGGCAGAATGAGGTCCCGAGGACAACGTGACATAATCTGCCCATAGCATAAAATGAGCGTGCTTTTAACTTTCATTATGTGATTGTCAACCTGGTGAAAGGGACTTGATATGCACAAACGATTGAACTCCATGAAAGCCTTCAGTGTGATGAGCGTGGTATCTAAGTGTGTTACAGCACAGTCACCAATTCCAGCGGCTAACCTGTCTCTCTCGAAATCTTGATTGTGCTCAACACTCTGAAGCATCTGATGAAGACTTTTACTGACGATGTCTTTGTCTTGGGTCAGTCGGAGCACTCTCCCTAAACACTTGTACAGAAAAGCCCTCTCTGTTGGATACAGTCGATAGGTGTGAATGCAGTGGCTCATTTCTGCAATGAGCTGGGTGATCCACACCTTATCCGCGATTGCCTCCAGAGTCTGGGACACAACCCCCAACAGTTTCTCTTCCCACTCATTCTGGAGATTGGGCTTCTCTGAATTCTCCTCCAGAAAGTTACATAACATTGGGAATTCCTTGTCCCATACTCTCACTGTTGCTGGGTTGATGTCCATTGCCAGGAGATATAGTAAGCCCAGAGCAGGAACACCTCTGCCTTTTCCATGGCACAGAGAGGAAGACACAATCAATAGCCGCGTCAGCAGTGTACGAGGCTCAGGAAGATTTGGATAGCCCTCGTAATTAAGAACAAATTGTGTATTGCTGGCCATCAGTCTCTTTATTCCAACGCAATATGAGGAACCACAGACTATTGTAAAGGCTTCAGTGTACTTTACTGTGATCACAAACTCCAGTAGGTAGGACCAGAGGACATCGCCAATCGGTAAAGTTCCCACCATCAATTTCAGCAATCCTTCGCACTGTCTCCTTAAATCCTTATCCGTAACCACGGCCGCCATTACGCTGCAGAACTCCTCTTCGCTTTCAGTACTCTCCTCGTTCTCCTCGGTGGGCAGAGCACACTGTTGGATGATAAATTTCACCAGCTGCTTTCCTCCCTCTCGCTCCAAGTAATTGTGACAGGCCATTGTGTATATTACCTGGGCAAGGATTCCCTTCACTCTGTTACTCCCAGTTAAAAGTGATCGTCGCACACAATTCAGAATCTGATCCTTCTGACTCTCCATGTTTGAAGGGACAGTATCGAGAAGGTACTTCAGCACGGCCAGTGCCCCGAGTTGAATTTGCTCATTGTCAATTGCCAGTTGCATCCGAAGGATCTCTAGTATCTGGCTTGTAAATGCCGGAGCTAGAACTCTGAAGCAGCAAAGGATTTCATTTAGCTGCTTCTCAGAAAAGGTGTTTTGGGGTTGTTCCATCACGATACAGATCTGCTCATGGAAAGTGATCAGCAGAATCTGCATTTGTGTCACGAGTACGTCACTGTTCCTCTCGATGGCAGTGCGCAGGACACTGCACAGACACCGAGTGAGAGAAACATGGGGAAAGGTTGCCTGGTACACCAAGAGAAGGGTTGGAATTAAGCTGGGGAGCTCCTTGTCCAGTTTGTCATTGGGTAGTAGCTGGATTATCTGGGCGACTGTTTCTAGTATTGCTCTGCTCACCTTGGGCTATTTCATGGGCAGCCAGGAATTCAAAAGCAGATCGTAAGCCGCAGAAATCTCATGAAAGAACATCTTCTTCTCAAGTTTAGGTTTTCTGGTCCCCTCTGGGTTTGACAGGTACATTCGAATGCTCTCACTAAAAAGCCCCAATGAAACACAGAGAGTCCACTTCATTTCCCCATCAGTTACTCCATGCAGTGTGGGGAGCATGGTTCTCAAGACAGGCTTGAGCCGAGGTACCAAGCAATGCACGTTTGCTCTACACAGCCTTGCCAGTGTCAGCACCACGTAGAAATATGCTTGGGTCCATGGTTGGCACCCCGACTCGATGTGCTTGAAAATTTCAATGGGAAACCTGGCACCCAGACTAACCAGGAGGCAACTTGCCGCTTCCTGATGATCAACATGCTCTGATCTGATCATGTTCATCAAAGCCAAGTTGCTCAGTTTTTTAGCCAGCCGTGTGTGTAAGTGTCCAAGGTTATCCTTTATTACCAACGTCATCGCCGTTAGTAAGGCCCAACGTGGGGCCGGCCGCAACTTGTTTTTGGTCAGATACTTATGGCAGTACGTCAGGACGTATTTATGATTGATCCTTCCCAGTTCTTGCAGTGACTCAGTTAATCTCATTGGAACAAAGTCATCTTCATCAGTAACAGACTGATAATCATGGCCATCGAACACTTTATTCTGTTTGTCACCATTTTGCTGGAATTCAATCACTTCTCTTGTTTCACACAATGTGTCCTAGTGATAAACAGACTTGTAACAACACAGAGCTCTCTGCTTTTACTCACCGATTATCACCAGTATTGCTGCTGTTATGTTGTCGATTTGATATTTCGACCTGTATTTTTCTCGACCCGAACACGGGCTCTTTCTCTCCTGTGAATGGAACTTCTCACACACAGAGATGTCCGTCCTATGCAGACCTTTCTTTGTAGATTCCTAATTCGATGGTCTTGAATTAATTTAATGCTTTGAAGCTTTTGGTTGATTGCTTTCAAAAAAATTCTTTGAAAAACTCTCTCCCTCCTTCTCCTCGTGGTCAAACACAAAGTTTAACTGCTGGATGACCAAGCAGCCGACAGCTTTATGTGGAAAAGGAACCGTGTCATTATTTCCTGCTTTTGTGAAGTCACGAATTTCATTGTGACGTCTTGTGACTCGAGCTGTCACATGACCAGCCAGGTGATGACCTCACTGGTGAGGGTGAGCTCACAATTGATTGAGTCGTGTATCTATGGGTTGATTGTTAAACTGCTTTTACAATGATTGTTCAGAAAGCTAATGATCAATAATACGGATTGAAGAGTAGAATGTATCAATGTGTGTTGCTGACAGGGAGCACGGACCCTCCATGCCTCAGATTCCCATTTTGAGCTCCCAACAGGTGAAGCTCAACACTGGGAGTCTGAGCCTGTAATATCTCCCTTACACAGCACCATTGCCGGGGTTCAGCTCCAAGCATTAACCATGGGCTATATGGATTGCAGTCAGGTGTATCAGTTATACCAGGGTTTCAATTCTTTCTCCGAGCGACTATTGGCCACGCTGCCCACCTGCAGCATCAGAAATGGTTGTGACCCCATCAGAATGGACCAATAGTGTAAGGGTGAGCCCCAGGGCACGGACAGCAATGTTTGCTCATCTCTGGCCTCATTTCTGCAACTGTGCTTGAGGTAGATTCATAAGAACATAAGAACATAAGAAATAGGAGCAGGAATCGGCCATACGTCCTCTCAAGCCTGCTCTGCCATTTAATCCAATCATGGCTGATCCGATCATGGACTCAAGCTCACTTCCCTGCCCATTCCCCATAACTCTTTAGTCCCTTATCGGTTAAGAGACTGTCTATCTTTGTCTTAAATTTATTCAATGACTCAGCTTCCACAGCTCTCTGAGGCAGCGAATTCCACAGATTTACAAACCTCAGAGAAAAGAAATTCCTCCTCATCTCAGTTTTAAATGGGCGGCTCCTTATTCTAAGATTATGCCCCCTAGATCTAGTCTCTCTCATCAGTGGAAACATCCTCTCTGCATCCACCTTGTCAAGCCCCCTCATAATCTTATATGTTTCGATAAGATCACCTCTTATTCTTATTAATTCCAATGAAAAGAGGCCCAACCAACTCAACTTTTCCCTATAAGACAACCCCCTCATCTCCGGAATCAACCTTGTGAACTTTCTCTGAACTGCCTCCAAAGCAAGTATATCCTTTCTTAAAAATGGAAACCAAAACTGCACTCAGTATTCCAGGTGTGGCCTCACCAAAACCCTGATAAACTGTAGCAAAACTTTACTGCTTTTATACACCATCCCCTTTGCAATAAAGGCCAAGATTCCATTTACCTTCCTGATCACTTGCTTTACCTGCGTACAAACCTTTTGTGTTTCTTGCACAAGTACCCCCATGTCCCGCTGTACTGCAGCAATTTGAAATTTTTTCTCTATTTAAGTAATAACTTGCTCTTTGATTTTTTTTTCTGCCAAAGTGCATAACCTCACACGTTCCAACATTACACTCCATCTGCCAAATTTTTGCCCACGCACTTAGCCTAACTATGTCATTTTGCAGGCTTTTTGTGTCCTCCTCACACATTGCTTTTCCTCCCATCTTTTTATCGTCAGCAAACTTGGCTATGTTACACTCGATATCTTCTTCCAAGTCATTAATATAGATTGTAAATAGTTGGGTTCCCAGCACTGATCCATGCGGCACTCCCCTAGTTACTGATTGCCAACCCGAGAATGAACCATTTATCCCGACTCTCTGCTTTCTGTTAGTTCGCCAATCCTCTATCCATGCATATATATTACTCCCAAACCCCTGAACCTTTATCTTGTACAGTAACAGTTTATGTGGCACCTTGTCAAATGCCTTCTGCAAGTCAAAATACACCAAATGGACTCCAACATTTTCCCAACCACAGATATTTGGCTAACTTGTCTATAATTTCCTGCTTTTTGTCTGCCTCGCTTTTTTAAATAGGGTCATTACATTTGCACTTCTCCAATCAGCTGGGACCTGCCCAGAATCCTGGGCATGTTGGTAAATCACAACCAATCCATCATCTATCCCTGCCTTTACTTCTCTTAAGACGCTAGGATGCCGACTCTCCACTGTGATGGATGTCGTGCATGAGTTCAATATGATGCACTCGATCCACTTCGAGTATGCATCGACTACGATCAGGAACATTTTCTCCATGAACGGTCCCGCATAGTCTACGTGAATGCGTGACCATGGCCTGGTGGGCCAAGGCCATGGGCTGAGTGGAGCCTCCCTGGGGGCATTGCCCAGTTGGGCACACATCGTGCACTTGCGAACCCAGTGTTCCAGGTCTGAGTCAATCCCCGGCCACCATACATGTGACCGGGCAATGGCCTTCATTAACACGATGCCAGGCTGTTCGCTGTGGAGTTCCCTGATGAATGCTTCCCTTCCTTTCTGGGGCATGACTACCCGGCTGCCCCATAACAGGCAGTCGGCTTGAATGGAGAGCTCATCCATCCGTCTCTGAAACAGCCTGACTTCCTCGGGGCACGGCCTGTGTGCGTGCGCCCAATTCCCAGTCAGGACACATTTCTTTCTCATGGATAGGAGGGGATTCCTGTTGGTCCAGAGTTTGATCTGTCGGGCTGTGATGGGGGTGCCCGCATTGTCAAAAGCCTCAACGGCCATGACCATCTCGGCGCTCTGCTCCGACGCCCCCACGGTGGTGGCCAGTGGGAGTCTGCTGAATGCGTCAGCGCAATTTTCGGTGCCTGGCCGGTGCCGTATGGTGTAGTCATACGCAGCCATCGCTGTATGCGAGCTGACGTGTTAGCGTTGACAACCTTGGTGTCAGACAACAAGGATGTTAACGTCTTGTGATCCGTCTCTAGCTCGAACTGTCTGCCGAAAAGGCACTGGTGCATCTTTTTCACACCGTACACACACGCGAGTGCCTCCTCCTCGATCGTGCCGCATCCATGCTCTGCCTGGGAGAGC
The DNA here is from genome assembly GCF_044704955.1 of Pristiophorus japonicus. Taxonomy (NCBI): domain Eukaryota; kingdom Metazoa; phylum Chordata; class Chondrichthyes; family Pristiophoridae; genus Pristiophorus; species Pristiophorus japonicus. The sequence goes on from NW_027250967.1 coordinate 1,406,299, forward strand.
GACCTGGAGGCGTAAGCCACCGGTTGGAGTCGGCCGTCATCGTTAACCTGATGCAATACACACCCAACTCCGTAGGATGATGCATCGCATGTTAAAACCAGTTTTTTACAGAGCTCATGCAAAGTCAACAGTTTGTTGGAACACAACAGGTTCCTCCCCTTACTGAAAGCCCGTTCTTGACAATCCCCCCAAAACCATTCACAACCTTTATGGAGGAGCATGTGTAATGGCTCCAACAATGTGTTTAGGTTCAGCAGAAAGTTCCCAAAATAGTTCAAAATTCCCAGGAATGATCGCAACTCCGACGTGTTGCCGGGACTGGGTGCCCGGCGAATCGCCTCAGTTTTTGATTCAGTGGGCCGGATCCCGTCTGCGGCAACTCTCCTGCCCAGGAACTCGACCTCTGGGGCCAAAAACACACGCTTGGCCTTTTTCAGCCGCAAACCTACCCAATCCAATCGGCCTAGCACCTCCTTCAGGTTGCGGAGGTGTTCCTCGGTGTCTCGACCCATTATAAGGATGTCGTCTTGGAATACGACAGTTCCAGGATGGACTTGAGCAAGCTTGCCATGTTTCGCTGAAAGATAGCCGCTGCCGAACGAATGCCAAACGGGCACCTGTTGTAGACAAATAATCCTTTGTGCGTCGTGATGGTGGTCAGAAGCTTGGAATTTTCCGCCAGTTCCTCAGTCATGTCGGCCGAAGTGAGGTCCAGCTTCGTGAACAGCTTTCCACCTGCCAGTGTGGCAAAGAGGTCCTCCGCTCTCGGAAGCAGGTATTGGTCTTGCAGCGACACTCGGTTGATGGTGGCTTTGTAGGCGCCACAAATCCTAACCGAGTCATCTGCTTTGAGGACGGAAACGATGGGACTTGCCCAGTCGCTGAATCCAATGGCCGAAATTATGCCCTCTCCGAGCAGCCTGTCCAGTTCACTTTCAATTTTGGCTCTGGCTTTGTGGTGCACTGGTCTGGCGTCCGGAGTGATGCGTATCACTACTTTCGTGTCCTTGAACGTACCAACACCGGGTTAAAACAGTGACGCAAATTTTTGCAAGACCTGCGAGCATGAACTTCGCTCCACAGATGAAATGGTGTGCACATCCCCCCATTTCCAATACATCTCAGCTAGTCAACTCCTTACCAAAAGTGCCGGGCCATTTTCTGGAACAATCCAGAGTGGCAGCCGGTTCTGTAATCCATTATGCGTTCCCATCAAGTTTGCGCTGCCCAGCACTGGGATGATCTCTTTGGTGTTCGTACCTAGCTGCGTCTCAATGCGTTCCAGTTTCGGCCTGCTAGCTCTGTGTGACCATAGTCTCTTAAACTGTTGGGCGCTCATGAGAGACTGGCTAGCTCCCGTATCCAGCTCCATGTGCACCGGGATGCCATTCAGTAAGATTTTCATCTACATGGGTGGTGTTTTAGTGTATGAGCTGTGGTCGTCAGCCACATGAACTCTTTGAACTTCCGCATCCATGGTTGTTCCCCAGGCCTCATCCTGCATTGCAGACCCCTCGTCTGGTTCCTCTGTCTCGCAGACTAGCCTCGCTACTGCCTTTTTGCACATCCTGGCCAAGTGTCCACTGACATTACAAATCCTACAGGTGTAAAGCTGGAACCTGCAGCTTTTGGCAGTGTGTTATTGCTGTTAACAAAATAACTATTCCCAGGCATTCCTCTCTGATGGAACGTTTAGCTGTTTCTAAGCACTCTGAATGGTCCCATCACGGGATGCATTGTTCCTCGTGATGACATGAATTGCCGATCCCCTTTCCATTGTCCCTGTTGTGGGCCCACCCTGGAGCTTGTTGCTGCCTGGGCAGTGTTGAATTTCCCTTGCCTGTCTGCCTGGGCGGTGTCGAATTGCCCTTGTCTGCCTGCGGTTCTGTGTTCTGGGTTCTGTATCACTTTAAACATTAACTTCCTGGTTCATCGCAACGTTAAAACCAGGGCTGCGTGTGTAAATTAGCTTGGTCTCCTCTTCCCCTGCCATAAAGGTCTGAGCTATCAACGCTGCCCCTTCTAAAGTCAGGTCCTTGGTCTTTATAAGCTTCCTGAAAATGCCAGCATGATTAATGCCCTCAATGTAAAAGTCCCTTAATATCTCCCCACTGCAGACATCGGAGAACTTACAGAGACTGGCCAAACGCCGCAGTTCCGCCACCAAGTCCGAGACGTTTTGACGCTCCAGACGCCGGTGAGAGTAGATCCGGTGCCAGGCCATGTGTCCACTACTTGCCGGCTTGAGATGCTCATTGATCAGCTGGCTGAGCTTTTCGAAAGACTTGTCCACTGGCTTTTGGGGTGCGAGCAGGTCTTTTATCAGCGCATACGTCTGTGCACCACAGCTGGTCAGTAGATGCGCCCTCCGCTTGTCAGCCGCTGTCTCTTCCAGCCAGTCCTTTGTGACAAAGCTCTGCTGGAGTCTTTCCACAAAGTCGTCTCAGTCCTCACCCACACAGTCGCGTTCCTCTGTGCCACCGGTGGCCATCCTCGTGGTTCGGTGATTCCCGTTTCTCGTCGCCAGATGTAGTGTCTCTGCACCTTGTTACAAACTCACACGAGGCATGTATATAGCAGACACGGTCACTCTGTGACCTTCACTTTATTCCCAGGATCAAAGAGTGCTGACCCTGGATGGGACCTCGCTCATTGAATGTATTCAAATCACAGATAGATAGATTTTTAACCAATAAGGGAATTCAGGGTTATGGGGAGCGGGCGGCTAAGTGGAACTGAGTCCACGAAATGATCAGCCATGATCTTTTTAAATGGCGGAGCACGCTCGAGGGGCTAGATGGCCTACTCCTGTTCCTAATTTTTATGTTCTTATGTTCTTATCCTTTTTTAAATATGGAAACCAAAACTGTACTAAGTACTCCAGGTGTGGCCTCACCAATACCCTGTATAACTGTAGCAGGACTTCCCAGCTTTTTTATTCCACTCCCTTTGCAATAAAGGCCAAGATTCCATTGGCTTTCCTGATCACTCGCTTGACCTGCAGATTAACCTTTTGTGTTTCTTGCACAAGTACCCCAAGACCCCGCTGTACTGCAGCACTTTGCATTCTCTCTCCATTTAAATAATAACCTGCTCTTTGTTTGTTTTCTGCCAAAGTGCATGACCTTACACTTTCCAACATTATATTCCATCTGTCAAATTTTTACCCACTCATTTAGCTTGTCTATATCTTTTTGCAGATATTTTGTGTCCTCCTCACACGTTGCTTTTCCTCCCATCTTTTTATCATCAGCAAACTTGACTGTGTTACAATTGGTCCCTTCTTCCAAGTCCTTAATATAGATTGTAAATAGTTGGCGTCCCAGCACTGATCCCTGCGGCACACCACCAGTTACTGATTGCCAACACGAGATTAAACCATTTATCCCGACTCTCTGTTTTCTGTTTGGCAGCCAATCCTCTATCCATGCTATTATATTACCCCCAACCCCGTGAACTTTTATCTTGTGCAGTAACTTTTTATGTGGTACCTTGTCAAATGCTTTCTGGAAGTCCAAATACACAACATCCACTGGTTCCCCTTTATCCACCCTGTTCATTACATCCTCAAAGAACTCCAGCAAATGTGTCAATCATGACTTGCCCTTCATAAATCTATGCTGACTCTGCCTGACCGAATTTTGCTTTTCCAAATGTCCTGTTATTGCTTCTTTAATAATGGACTCCAACATTTTCCCAACCATAGATGTTAGGCTAACTCATCGATACTCTCCTGCTTTTTGTCTGCCTCCTTTTTTAAATAGGGGCGTTACATTTCCAGTTTTCCTGTCTGTTGGGACATCCCCAGAATCCAGGGAACTTTGGTAAATTACAACCAATGCATCCACAATCCCTGTCGCTAATTCTCTTAAGACCCTCGGATGCAATTCATCAGGTCCAGGGGATTTGTCTGCCTTTAGTCCCATTATCTTACTGAGTACCACCTCCTTAGTGATTGTGATTGTGTTAACTTCCTCCCCGCTATAGCTCCTTGACTTTCCACTGTTGGAATATTGTTCATGTCCTCTGCCGTAAAGATTGATACAAAATGTTTGTCTTTTTCTGGCCGAGTCATAGAATATAAGAGCAGGGAGCTTATGCTTCAATTCTATAATACTTTGTTTCGGCCACAGCTGAAGTACTGCATGCAGGAGATTTACAAGGATGCTGCGTGGAATGGAGAATCTTAATTATGAGGACAGATTGGATAGGCTGTGTTTCTTCTCATTGGAACAGAGAAGGTTGAGAGGAGACCTCATTGAGGTGTACAAAATATTGAGAGGCCTGGACACAGTGGATAGTAAGGGCCTATTTCCATTGGTGGAGGGGTCTACTACGAGGGGGCATAGTTTTAAGTTGGTTGGTGGAAGGTCAAGAGGGGATTTGAGGTGGGCGGGGGACTTCTTTCTGCAGAGGGTTGTGTGGATCTGGAACTTGCTGCCTGGAAGAGTGGTGGATGCAAAAACCCTCACCACTTTTAAGAGATGGTTGGATGGGCACTTAAAGTGTCGTAACCTGCAGGGTTACGGACCTAGAGCTGGTAATTGGGATTAGACGGGATGACCTTTTGTTGGACGGCACAGATATAATGGTAAGTACTGCGTGGAATAGAATACTGCCAGGGTGATCTCCTGGAGTAGTTTCGATCGCCTGGATGGGTCGGAGAGGAATCTTCACAGAATTATTTTCCATAAATTGGCCTGGGTTTTTATCTGATTTTTGCCTATCCCAGGAGATCACACGGCTCCGGTTGGGGTGGACTGCAGAATGTTTCAGTGTAATGGGTGTCACAGTTGTGTGCGGTGGACTGGTTGGGCTGGGTGCTCTTTGCCTTTCCGTCATCATTCATAGGTTTATATTTAACCTTTAGGGCTGCTGACCAAGGGCTATGCAGCTCTTTGTCAGCCGGCGTGGACATGATGGGCCGAAATGGCCTCCTTCTGCGCTGTAAATTTCTATGTTTCTATCTTTCTAAAACATTGGTGGGAGTTGTCTATTGGCGTCCAAACAGTAATGGTAATGTAGGGGACGGCATCAAAGAGGAAATTAGGGAAGCATGCAACAAGGTTACTGTGGTGTATGCAGCACTCAAATCACTGACTCTACACAGTCTGGTGTTGTAGTAACTGCTGTGACCTTAGTCGTTTATTGTGCAACTCCAGAGTCCCTCTCATGTGTGGTGCGCAGCCTTTTATACTCTGTCTTGCAGGTATTTTTGGGTCTCGCACCACAGCGCCCCCAGTGGCACATCATTGTAACTATACATAAAATGTACCAGGACAATACACTAAGTTCACTAACCGTGGGGAGAGAGTAGGTGCTTCCGCGGCCCCACTGTGCTAACATGGAAGATAACACGATGGCGATGTGGGGTGGTGGGTGGGGATCAGTGACATGTTTGTGTAAAGGGCAGCGGAGGAGAAGGATTGACAGCTGTCAGTGAGGGACAGAAGTTGTTTAAGGTGAGCCAGCACATTCCCGAACAGCACAGAAGGCATTCACTGGTCAGCTGCCCTCTGCTGTACTTCTGGTCAGCGCGGTTTCCGCAGTGGAGCCGTTATCACGTTTGCTTTCCACGTGAAAGGATCCCGTGCAGGAAGATTATGTTTAAACTTGCTGTGGATGAACAGCCATGGGCGAGTTTATTCTCCTGTCAAAAGGGTGACAGTGACTTCTCCCTTATTCTTTAATTGTTCTTTATTTCACTTCACTTAATAGATATAATTGAATGAGAGAAATTGTTCCAGAGTGTCGCCCACTTCATTTTGTTCCCTTTTAAACACATAAAATGAGGCCGGGGAATAAATACAGAAAACAAAGCAGAGGGACACAGACAAGAGGGAGAGAGAAGGGGAAATACTGTCCCCACCCAGAACTAATGCAGAAACTCTTCTGCTGCGCTTGGGGTGGCCACCCACAGCCTGGATACACTAACGTCCCAACAGCTCATTGACTGTCGGAGTGGGACCGTGCGGCGCTTCAGAAGACAGTCCGAAAAAGAAAAGTCACTGATTCGATCTCATGTGCTCCTTCTGCCAAGATTAGCTACACACAAAAAATGCTTTTATAAAAGTTACACCTGATCTCGAGGTTTGTCAAAAAGTTAGCTCGTTGGTCAAGGGGTATGATTCTCGTTTCTGGCTTGTTAATTGAAATTTGCGAGAGATCCCGGCCGAGCCCATTATTCTGCCGCGAATTTTGAAATTGCATCGAACTTTTGCAAAGAAGGACTTACATTTCTGCAGTGCCTTTCAGGAACTCATGTCGCCCCAAAGCACTTTACAGCCGTTGAGTTATGTTTGAAGTGTTGTAGTGTGGGGAAAGATGTGCCCAAATCACCCCACACGAACCTCAACTCATTGCGAAGGAATTCGGTGCAAATAATCAGATGCCTCAGGGACTTAGACTTTCTTTGAATGAGTTCTGCTTGTACCTGCATTCAAGCTTGAAACAGCAACTGGGCTTCCATCTCACGGGAGCAGCGTGTAGCGGTTAGTGAGTAGTTGGCGAGGTTTGGTGTTGATGTGCATCGCTTTCAATCTTTGCAATTTCACCAAGCAAAGATATGATGAATCCAACTGTCCCTGTCAGCATTTTGTTTGAGTTGAATCACAGGAATATCTGCAGTCAGGAGATGAAAATGAATTAAAATATAAGACTGGCTTCGGGACAATCAGAATACTTCGTCACAGACAAGGCACCGGAAGGCTGGAAGGTAGATCACACCGGTTGTGGGAGAGCTGGTTGGCGGTGACATGGAAGTGTCTGCAGTGTGCGGGACCAGACTGCTTCCTTGCATCCACAATGAATGTCCCTCCATTTATTTGGGAAAACTACAACTGAGAGTGGACAAGTTCCATCCCGGTCGGAGCAATCTGAAGCTTTAACTGACTGACACACTGGTTTGGGATGTCTTGCAATGTACATTTAAGTTAGTCTCTGTGGCGCAATCGGTTAGTGCGTTTGGTTATTAACCAAAATGTTGGTGGTTCGAGCCCACCCAGGAGCGAAGCATTAAACTGTTATTTGGTGCCGCACAATTCCAGGTTGACATTGTGCGTTTTGGCTGCACGAATATATTGTGCAAACATTGCCAGCTGTGCTGCTATCCAGTGAGTTCCCACTCTAATACTTTTAGGAACATTCATTTCATGTAATAACAATTTTTTGCATGGATCATGTTCCTCCATCCAGTCCACCAGAAATAAATTACGTTATTGGGTTTAAAGGAAATGGTGGAAATTGTCTGACCGATCGTTGTGGCTTTGCTCAGATTCTGAGTTTCAACAGTCAACAGTTTGCGAAGGATTACCTCATGGCCAATGCCAAGCACAAAAAGTCTCTCAGCATTCGTTTTGGAATCCGTCAAATTTGCAATGTCCTGCGAGGCGCCTTAATTCGGCGACATAGCTCGCCACTTCCTGGCCCTCCGACCGTTCGCACGTGTAGAACCGATACCTCGCCATCAGAACGCTTTCTTTCGGATTTAGATGCTCGCGGACCAGCGTACACAATTCTTCAAAGGATTTAGTTGTTGGTTTCACCAGAGCGAGAAGATTCTTCATGAGGCCATAGATTGTTGCCCCACAGAAGGTAAGGACAATCGCCCTTCATTTGGCAGCGTTTAAGTGCCCTTCCAGCTCGTTGGCCACGAAGTATTGGTCGAGTCTCTCCACGAAGGCTTCGCAATTGTCCACTTCTGAGAACTTCTCCAGGATACCAACTGGTCTTTGCATTTCCACGTGGTTGTTCATTGTCTCGTCGCCAATTGATACGCTCATAATAAAGGATGAAACTGAGTACTGTGAACAATGAGTAATTGTGACCTTAGCTCCTGTAGTAAGACTCCAGAGTGCAGGTACCTCATGGGATCCCTTGGGACTCCAACAGGTAGGCCCTCTGGTGGTGGTGTGATACAGGTGGCCAAGGGTTAAATACATAACACAAGGTGTGAATGGAAATCAACCATCAAAAGCCCTGTCATTAACCACAGGGGTTTCCTGCAATTTTCTGATCGCAAAGCGCTTTCAGTCCTTGTCCTTAAAATTGCAGACGTGGAAATTGGGGAGTTTAATGACTTTGAAAGGAGAACATTGTTGTTTGGTGCAGTTCAGGTCAGAGAAATGTTTGTGAAAGAAACTTTTTGCAGAGAGAGGGTTTGAGCATTTCAGCTTGTTGCTGAACACTCCTCTCTGGGCGCTGAGCGAAGCAGCAGTTTCTGTCGTGTAGTGGTTATCACATTTCCCTCACACGTGAAAAGTTCCTGGTTCAAGCCTGGGCAGAAACATTATTTCTCAAGCAAAAACGTGTCTGCAATAAAATTGAATAAAAGCTGTTTTGGACACGTTATTGCATGAGCAATGAACATTTAAAACCAGTCTCCTCAAATACAGATTGTATAAAATCAGATCTGGGATAAAACTTCTTCAAGGATTAAAGTTTCATGAAATATTGAAGTTCAGTTGTTGAAGTTTCAGCTATCTATTCACATTTATTTCATTCTGTGAAACAGCACGATCGGTTTATACCAGCAGCTCTAAGCTGTATTTGAAACCTGCAAACAAATCATTAATTATTCGCTCTTCCCCAGTTCCAGAGCTCAGAGGGTTATTGTCCATCCCTGGGATGCAAGCTACCTCGGACCCAGGCAACAGCTCCCCGTGCAACGAGCACAGGCTCAGGAAAACTCCGGGGGAAGAGAGTATCCCGGTCACTGGGCCTTCCAGCAACAGTGAATAAGTGCCCGGTCTGAAACGTTCCAGAGTAATTACTTGCAACTTCAGCATCGAACAGTAAGGATGGCCGAGTTATCTCAGGCGCTGCTTTCATTATTTGATTAAATTATCAACTCTCCCTCAGTTCGCATTCTTTTCATTGTGCAAAAGAAGATCATGGGTTCATTAATGATGTTTTCCTCTGAAAGCAACATAAAAGTTGCAGGAAAAGTAATCGCCCAATGTTGAGGCTCGATCCCACCACCCTGCAAGTAAGAGTCTCATGTTCTATCGACTGGGTTAGCCAGGCTTCGTAACATTTACCTTGTCAATCCCTTTCAGAATATTGTCCGGTTCAATGAGATCACCTCTCATTCATCTAAACTCCAGAGAGTATCGGCATATTCGACACAATCTCTCACCATAAGACAGTCCTCTCATCCCAGGAATCAATCTGGTGAACCTCTGTTGTACCACCTCCCAGGCAAGTATATCCTTCCTCAGATAAGTAGACCAAAACTGTGCATAGTACACCAGGTGTGGTCTCACCAGGGCCCTGTACAATTGTAGCAAGACTTCCTTACTCTTGTACTATGGGCTATATATTTGGTACTATGGGCCGAATATCCTGTTTTTCCTCTGATTCAGCGGTTGTGTGAAAAGTTATTAAAATTCGACAGTCGCTCAGCAAACATATTTGTATTTTCTTCAGTGTGCAACACATGTGGGTCGATTAATGATGATTGAAACAATTATTCATTATTTCGCAGACTTGAATTATTTTTGTCAATTTGCTCTGTAAAAATGCTTTCTCTGACCAGGAAACAAACCCAGACCACGGCAGTGAGAGCACCAGACACTAACCACTAGACTACCAGGGAACACTGCTTGCAGCCTCTGCGATAGCTTTAAATATAGTCAGCTTACAATCACAGCTGAGAATTGTGCGGTGACACGGCGTGTAACTGGATTTGCTGGGAGCAGCGTGGAGGCCCCGACCTGCGTGAGAACACCAGCGGCAGGTCGGGGCCATAAAAGGAGCGGTGAGCCGTGGCCTGGGAGCAGCGTGGTGGTGTACCACGGCAAGGTACAGCGCGAGCTGGTGCAGGAGGGCGACGGCAGCGAAGAGTGATGTCATCAAAGTCCAGGTCGGTGATTGGAGCGTGGGCAGGTACAGCAGGAGCAGCGAGAGACTGTGGAGGGATGTGATCGGGGCACAGGGGCGGCGTGAGTTCAGGGCCAGGGGCCGAGGGGCAGCACGGACCAGCTCACACTGCGATATATGTGTCGGCACTGGGTCCGTGCAGCAGAGCTGGTCTCCAGTCGTCTTGGATCACCCTTGCCACTGGACCAAGACCTCGCTCTGTCAAGCCCGTGTGATGGATGGGGTGCAACGGCCACCACACGTTAAAAAATCCACGCACAGCCATCTTCCACCCTTCAACATGCAGTTCGGGACCTGGAATATTAGGTCCATCATTGAAACACCTGTGAACTCATCCTTTTTTGGCGTGGAAGCAAGTCATCCTCGCTTCGAGGGACTGCCTATGATGATGGTGAACTGGAATTGCTGCAGTCCGCGGGCAGCACGTGATGAAAGCGGGCGTGAGAGGGTGAGTGACAGGTGGGCACTGCTTCTGATGCTGTCTGACCCACGGTGGGAGTGGCCGGGGATTTTAAAGCCCTTTCATTGCACCAATGCAGGGTAAATGAAACTGTGTTTCAGGAACCTTCATGTATACAAACATGGGCATACTGCACTGTAGACCTCGTGGTGTAAGGTAGTGTGTCTGACTCCAGATCAGAAGGCTGCGTGTTTATATCACGTCGGGGTCACTGTACTTTTCCATATTGTTCTTCCGGAATTGAGATTTACTTTGCTGTATCACAATTTACTTTCCCACCCATCTTTCTATCATCAGCAAACTTGGCTCCATTACACTCGGTCCCTATATCCCTGGGATAGGGGAGGGAAGACACACCGGAGAAGTGTGAGCTTGTGGACCAGAGAAGTTGCAGCTGCTGGAGCTGTGCGTTTTATGGGGAGGGACGGAGGAAGAGCCCGCCGAGCGACCGGAGAAGCTGAGAAGCTGCTGTGCTTTTCATCGGGTTTGACACTGTTTAAAAATGGCAGAGAGCCAAGTTTTCTCTCCGTACTGCCCATGCGCGAAGGTGTCGGCAGTGTTTTCGGCGCAGGCATTTGGCTCCGCCCCCCACTTCACCATCGACACCACGCCAGGACTCCGGGGACTGTGCACCGCGGCGAGGATGGGGCGAGTTTATCCCCGCACCGTTTCCAGCGAGCAAAGTCAGTGCGCTTGAGGTCAGTGCGCCGACAAAACTGCTTGGGGAAAATCTAGCCCTTGAAGAGTAAGGAGTACACTGAAGGAAATACAAATATGTTTCCCGAGCAACTGTCAAATTTTAATAACTTTTTATACAACCGTCGAATCAGCAAAAAAACAGGGCACTCGGCCCATAGTACCTAATATATAGCCCACAGTACAAGAGTAAGGAAGTCTTGCTACAATTGTACAGGGCCCTGGTGAGACCACACCTGGAGTACTGCGCACGGTTTTGGTCTCCTTATTTAAGGAAGGAAATATTTGCCTGGGTGGAGGTACAACAGAGATTCACTAGATTGATTCCTAGGGTGAGAGGACTGTCTGAAGTTAAGAGATTGTGCAGAATGGGCCGGTACTCTCCGGAGTTGAGAAGAATGAGAGGTGATCTCATTGAAACACACAATATTCTGAAGGGGATTGACAGGGGAGATGCTGGGAGGTTGTTTCCCCTGGGCTGGAGTGTCGAGAACCAGGGGGCACAGTCTCAGGTTAAGGGGTCGACCATTTAAGACAGAGATGAGAAGGAATTTCTTCACTCAGAGAGTTATGAATCTGTGGAATTCTCTGCCCCACAGGCCTGTGGATGCTGCGTCTCTGAATATATTCAAGGCTGCGTAAGATAGATTTTTGGAGTCTCGGGGAATCAAGGGATCGGGAGATCGAGCGGGGAACGTGGAGTTGAGATCAACGATCAGTCATGATCTTATTAAATGGTGGAGCAGGCTTGAGGGGCCGTATGGCCTACTACTACTCTGATTTCTTATGTTGTTACCTGTGCTGGCTCTGTAAAAGAAATTTCCAATTAGTCCCATTCCTCAGCACCCTGCAAATGTTTCTTTTTCAACGATATTTCCCTTTGGAAAGTTAATATTAAATCTGCTTCCAAAACCCTGTCAGGCAGAAAAATATTCACATTTATTTTATACAGTTCCATTTTAAACAGGCTTTGCATGTCATGAATTATTATCCCTTCCCATTTTACATACAGCATTTTAAGACCTTGCTTTAAAATATTTGGTGCCTGTGACACCAGCCATTGTTAGATTTAGTCATACACCATCCTGACTTGGAAATATATCGGTCGTTCCTTCATCGTCACTGGGTTAAAAGCCTAGAACTCCCTCCCTAACAGCTCTGTGGGAGCATCTTCACCACACCGACTGCAGCGGTTCAAGATGGTGCTCACCACTATTGTGTTCCTCACACAGATGAGGCTGCACACAGAGAGATTAAAGTAACAGTGACCTCATTCTTTAATAAGACATTCCAGTGTGAGGAACAGGCCTCAGGGGCCGGCTTATATATAGTGCTCCCAAGGGATCCCTTGGGACTTCAGGGGATGAGCTCCCTGGTGGCGGAACATGGGAGTGCATGCTTTACAGATACACAACATCACTCCCTGCAAAGTCAAAGTGAAAAGTATTTACAAGGTGAGGCGGTCGGGAGCCTTTCTTTCCCTGGTGGACTGCCTCGGTACAAATGTCTGTTCTGGTGTGCTGGCTGTGCCCTCGCTGGGCTGGCGTGTTGTTAGCCCTGCAGGGCTGCTGGGTGAGCCTGGCCTTCCTGTGTCATATAACCGAAGTCAGGTCGATCTTGGTGAACGTCTTGCCTCCTGCCAGCGTCGCAATTAGGTCGTCTGCCTTAGGTAGCGCGTATTGGTTCTGTCGCGAGAAACGATTGATACTTACTTTATAATCGCCGCAAATCCTGACTGTGCCATCACTTTTGAGTACTGGAACAATCGGGCTGGCCCACTCGCTGAATTCTACTGGGGAGATGATGCCCTCGAGTTGCATCCTGTCCAGCTCCATTTCCACTCTCTTCCTCATCATGTGAGGTACTGCTCGCGCCTTGTGGTGAATGGGTCGAGCCTCTGGGACCAAGTGGATCCGCAACTTCGCCCCGGAAAAGTTTTCAAATCCTGGCTCAAAAAGGGAAGGAAATGTTTTAAGAACCTGGATACATGAGGCCTCATCGACATGTGATAGCGCTCGGATGTCATCCCATTTCCAGCGGATTTTGCCCAGCCAGCTCCTTCCAAGCACTGTGGGGTCATCGCCCGGGACAATCCAGAGTGGCAGTTCATGCACCATGCCCTCGTAGGTGACCTTGACCATGGCGCTGCCCAGGACAGTGATAAGCTCTTTGGTGTATGTTCTCAGTTTCGTGTGGATGTGACTCAGGGCTGAGCTGAATGGCTTGTTGCATCACAGTCTCTCAAACATCTTTTTACTCATGATGGATTGGCTGACGCCAGTGTCCAGTTCCATGGCGACGGCTAAGCCATTCAATTTTACGTGCAGTATAATAGGTGGACATTTCAGCGAAAATGTGTGAACCCCGTGTACTTCAGCATCTGCCTCCTCTCTCGAAGGCTCTAAATTGCTTTGATCCACCATGGACCAATCTTCCTCCGCCACGTGGTGGTTAGCAGATTTTGCAGAGCTTGTAGCTCGTTTGCAAGCACATTGGAGGTGCTCCAGTGTTCTACAGCACTTGCAAACATACCCTTTGAAGCGTCATGAAAAGGCTGAATGGATGCCTCCACAACGCCAACAAGCTGTGAATTGCCTTGCATTTATTCTTTGTTGGGGACTCTGAGTCATCAGGATCACCTGAGCCCTGCTGGAAGTTACAAACTCGTGGCTTCTGCCCTGTACATTTCTGCTTGCAAACACAGTTCCAGTTAATTTATGAACATTGCTAGCACTTGTGTGCTGAGAGATTTGTTGGGTGTTATCACTGGTGGACATAAACGCCTGTACTGTTGCAATGGCCTTATTGAGGGTCGGTGTCTCTACAGTCAAAATTTTTCGCAGGATGGTCTCTTGGCCAATGCCCAGTACAAAAAAGTCTTTGAGCATTTGCTCCGGGCAGCCATCAAACTCACATTGTCCTGCAAGTTGCATGAGCTCGGCGACGCAGCTTGCCACTTCCTGACCGTCAGATCGCTGGCACGTGTAGAACCGATACCTCTCCATCAGCACGCTCTCCCTCGGGTTAAGATGCTCCCGAACCACTGTACACAGCTCCTCATATGACTTACCTGTGGGTTTCACCGGAGCCAGAAAATTCTTCATGAGGCTGTAGGTCGGTGCCCCACAGATTGTGAGGAGGACCGCTCTCCTTATTGCAGCGCTTCCTTCTCCATCCAGCTCGTTGGCTACAAAGTACTGGTCTAGCCGTTCGACATAAGCTTCCTCCGAGCTTGCTACCTCCGAGAACTTCTCCAGGATGCCCACAGTTTGCTGCATCTTTGCGTTGGATTCGTATTCTCGTCGTCAGTTATTGTGTTCCTGACAAAGATGAGGCTGCACACAGGGAGGTTAAAATAACAGTGACCTCAGTCTTTAATAAGACACTCCAGAGTGAGGAATAGGCCTTGGGGGCCGGCTTATATACAGTGCTCCAAAGGGATGCTGAGATCCCTTGGGACTTCAAGGGATGAGCTCCCTAGTGGCGGAACATGGGAGTGCATGCTTTACAGATACACAACAACCAACAGCTTCTCAAGGGCAATTAAGGTTGGGCAATAAATTCTGGCCTTGCCAGTGACACCCAGATCCTGTGAACCCATGTAAAAAAACACTATTTTAGGAGTCTGGTTCACAATATTCATTGCTGACGACACCAGGAATCGGGGGCAACTTTTGTCAAATTGGGCTCAAAACTGGAGCGGTAATTCCTACCGTGCACAGATAATAGCATCAGTATTGAAGGTAAAATCACATGGTGCTCATTTTCAGAATCAACGCAGTAAGATTTGAAATAAAGTGAAGGAATTTTATGGTGAAAGGATTTGGAAATTAAATGTGACTTGTACTTCGCTCTTTAATTAAACTTTGTGGCGTCTGTCTGCCATTCATGTCTCTGTTGAACAAGGAAGGAGGGGTTTAACATTGACCAGACTGCACTGCTCCTGATACTTGTGAGCTCATCGGTTATAATGAGATGTTTTTACCCATTGGTCAGTGCCAACTTTAGCTCAGCTGTTACTTCGTGATAGCAACTTTGTGAAAAGTTTGAATTGGTCTGAATGCAGTCGCTGCTTGGTGTTTTTGTTGTCATTGTAATCCCCTTCTTTCACACTGAAACAAATCGTAACCGTGTTTTTAAATTAGCAGTGTGAGATATTTAGAGAGCATCTTTAAATGCTTCACGAAAACCATTCCGCTCGCTTCAGCTTCCTGGGTTCGATTCCCAGTTTGGGCAGTAATTTTGCTCCCACTGTTTTTAATTAAAGTGAAGTAATTTAACTAAATTACATAGATGACCCAAAGCACTTCAGAGTGGTGTCAAAACAAATGAGTTGGTAATTAGAAATAAGGAATGTCAGAAGTTGGACTTGAGTTTCTGGGATGGAGTATAAATAACCCTCTGTGCACTGGAACTGGGAAGGGTGAATAATGAATGAGTTGTTTCCGGGTTTGAAATGCGGCTTACATCTGCTGGTATTAACCGATAGCATTGTTGAGCAGAATGAAAGACATGCTAACATGATCACTGAGGGTCAGTCGAAACTTCAACAACTTCATTTTAATAATTTGTGAAACTTTAATCATTGAGGAAGTTTTATTCCCTTTCTGATTTTACACACTCTGTATTTTAGGAGACTGGTTTTAAATGTTCTTCATGGAATCAGAGAAGTTTACAGCACAGAAGGAGACCATTGTCACATGAGCAATGAACATTTAAAACCAGTTTTTGTTTCAAAAATAATGTTTCCGCCCGGGCTTGAACCGGGGACCTTTCGCGTGTGAAGCGAACGTGATAACCGCTACACTACGGAAACTGCTGCCTAGTGCAGTGCCCAGAGAGAAGTGTTCAGCGACAAGCTGAAATGCTGAATCCCTTTTTCTGAAAAAATTCCTTTCACAAACAGTTCTCTGACCGAAACGGCACAAAACAAAAATGTTCCTTTCAAATGTGCAAATTATTTTTGTTAAACTTTTATTTTGCTTTCATGGGATAACATAATTAATGATTCGATAATTTCCTTTTGCACAATGAAAGAAATACTAACTGAGGGAGAGTCAATACGTCAATAATTTGTTCTGTGCTCTGCATGTTTGTAATGTCGCCAAGTTTGCTGATGATACAAAGATAGGTGGGAAAGCAAGTTGTGAGGAGGACGCAAACAATCTGCAAAGCGATATCGATAGGCTCAGTGGGTGGGCAGAAATTTGTCAGATGGAGTATAATGTGGGAAATATGAGGTTATCCACTTTGGTAGCAATAATAAAAAAGCAAATAATTATTTAAATGGGGAGAGATTACAAAATGCTGCGGTGCAGAGGGACCTGGTGGTCCTTGTACATGAAACACAAAAGGTTAGTATGCAGAAACATCCTGTCTGCATCCACCTTGTCAAGCCCCCTCATAATCTTACACGTTTCCATAAGATCACCTCTCAATCTTCTGAATTCCAATAAGTAGAGGCACAACCTACTCAACCTTTTCTCATAAGTTAGCCCCCTCATCTCCGGAATCAACCTAGTGAACCATCTCTGAACTGCCTCCAAAGCATCTATATCCTTTCTTAAATATGGAAACCAAAACTGCACGCAGTGTTCCAGGTCTGGCCTCACCAATACCCTGAACAACTGCAGCAAGACTTCTTTGTTTTATACTCCATCCCCTTTGCAATAAAGGCCATCCTGATCACTTGCTGTACCTGCATACTAACCTTTTGTGTTTCATGCACAAGTACGCACAGCTCCCGCTGTACTGCAGCACTGTGCAATTTTTCTCCTTTTAAATAATAACTTGTTCTTTGTTTTTTTCTGCCAAAATGCATAACCTTGCACTTTCCAACATGATACACCATCTGCCAAATTTTTTCCCACTCACTTAGCCTGGCTGTGTCCTTTTGCAGATTTTTTTGTGTCCTCCTCACACATTGCTTTTCCTCCCATCTTTGTATCATCAGCAAACTTGGCTACATTACACTCGGTCCCTTCATCCAAGTCGTTAATATAGATTGTAAAGATTGGGGTCCCAGCACTGATCCCTGCAGCACCCCATTAGTTACTGATTGCCAACCAGAGAATGAGCCATTTATTCCGACTCTCTGTTTTCTGTTCGTTAACCAATCCTCTCTCCATGCTAATATATTACCCCCAACCCCGAGAACTTTTATCTTGTGCAGTAATCTTTTATGTGGCACCTTGTCAAAATGCCTTCTAGAAGTCCAAATAAACCACATCCATTGGTTCCCCTTTATCCACCCTGTTCATTACACCCTCAAAGAATTCCAGCAAATTTGTCAAACATGACTTCCCTTTCATAAATCCATGCAGACTCTGCCTGACTGAATTCGTTTTTTCCAAAAGTCGGAGGAGCAGTGACCAGAGGAGGTGTGAGCAGCGGCCTATAAAGGCCCAGCGGGAGTCCGGGGATCGGCGGCAGTCGGAGGAGCAGCGGCTGGAGGAGCAGCGAGCAGCGAGCTACAGCTGGTGCAGGGTGAAAAGTAAGAAAGAAGTCAAAAGTAATCAATGGGTGACGTCACAGCCAAGAGGGTAAGTGATTGGCTGGTTGAGTGGTGAGTAGTTTTCTGTTTCTTTGATTTCTTCTTGTTCTTAGCAGCACGGAAACTTTGGAATTGTTACCAAATTAAGTAAATCAAATGGTTAAATCATAGCAGGAGAGCTCGGACACATGTCATGCTCCTCCTGTGCTGTGTGGGAAGTCAGGGATGCTTCCAGTGTCCCTGATGACTACATGTGCAGCAAGTGTATCCATCTGCAGCTCCTGACAGGCCACATTGCGGCACTGTAGCTGCACACGGATTCATCCACAATGCTGAGGATGTCGTGAATTGAAAACACCGTAGGTAAAGGTTACTCAGGCAGAGAGGGAATGGGTAAACATCAGGAAGAGCAGTGGAAGGAAGACAGTGCAGGAGTCCCCTGCGGTCAACCCCCTGCAAAACAGATACACCACCTTGGGTACTGTTGGAGGAGATGACTTATCAGGGGAAGGCAGCAGCAGCCTAGTCCATGGCACCATGGGTGGCTCTGCTGCACAGGAGGGCAGGAAAAAGAGTGGGAGAGCTATAGTTATAGGGGATTCTATTGTAAGGGGAATAGATAGATGTTTCTGCGGCTGCAATCGAGACTCCAGAATGGTAAGTTGCCTCCCTGGTGCAAAGGTCAAGAATGTCTCGGAGTGGCTGCAGCACATTCTGGAGGTGGAGGGTGAATAGTCAGCTGTCGTGGTGTATATAGGCACCAATGATATAGGGAAAAATGGGATGAGGTCCTACAAGCTGAGTTTAGGGAGCTAGGAATTAAATTAAAAGGTAATAATCTCAGAATTGCTACCAGTGCCACGAGCTAGTCAGAATAGGAAATGCAGGATAGCTCAGATGAATATATGGTTTGATGAGTTGCGCAGGAGGGTGGGATTCAAATTCCTGGGACATTGGAACCGGTTCTGGGGGAGATAGGACCAGTACAAATCGGGCGGTCTGCACCTGGTCAAAACCGGAACCAATGTCGAGGGGAATGTTTGCTAGTGCTGTTGGGGAGGGGTTAAACTAATATGGCAGGGGGATGGGAACCTATGCAGGGAGATAGAAAGAAGTAAAATGGGGGCAGAAGCAAAAGATAGAAAGAAGAAAACTAAAAGTGGAGGGCAGAGAAACACAAGGCAAAAATCAAAAAGGGCCACATTACAGCAAAATTCTAAAGGGACAAAGTGTATTAAAAAGACAAGCCTGAAGTCTCTGTGCCTCAATGCGAGGATTATTCGTAATAAGGTAGATGAATTCACTCAAAGGCAGCAATTCACAAATATGTTATAATTGGGATTCCAGAGACATGGCTCCAGGGTGACCAAGGCTGGGAACTCAACATCCTGAGGTATTCAACATTCAAGAAGGATAGACAGAAAGGAAAAGGAGGTCGGGGAACGATGCTGGTTAAGGAGGAAATTAACGCAATATTAAGGAAGGACATTAGCTTGGATGGTGTGGACTCTGTATGGATAGAGCTGCGGAATACCAAAGGGCAGAAAACACGAGTGGGAGTTGTGCACAGACCACCAAACAGTTGTAGTGAGTTTGGGGACAGTATCAAACAAGAAATTATGGATGCGTGCAATAAAGATACAGCAGTTATCATGGGCGACGTTAATCTACATATAGATTGGGGTAACCAAACTGGCAGAAATACGGTGGAGGAGGATTTCCTGGAGTGTATTAGGGATGGTTTTCTAGACCAATATGTCGAGGAACCAACTTGAGGGCTGGCTATCCTAGACTCGGTGATGTGTAATGAAAAAAGACTAATTAGCAATCTTGTTGTGCGAGGCCCCTTGGAGAAGAGTGACCATAATATGGTAGAATTCTTTATTAAGATGGAGATTGAAACATTTAATTCAGAGACCAGGGACCTGAATTTAAGGAAAGGTAACTTCGATTGCATGAGATGTGAATTGGCTAGAATAGACTGGCAAATGAGACTTAAAAGGTTGACGCTGGATAGGCAATGGCAAACATTTAAAGATCACATGGATGAACTTCAACAATTGTACATCCCTGTCTAGAGAAAAAATAAAACGGGGAAGGTGGCCCAACCGTGGCTAATAAGGGAAATTAGGGATCGTGTTAAATGCAAGGAAGAGGCCTATAAATTTGCCAGAAAAAGCAGCAAACCTGAGGACTGGAAGAAATTTAGAATTCAGTAGAGGAGGACAAAGGGTTTATTAAGGAGTGGGAAAATAGAGTATGAGAGAAAGTATGCTGGGAACATAAAAACTGACTGCGAAAGCTTCTATAGATATGTGAAGAGAAAAAGATTAGTGAAGACAAACGTCGGTCACTTGCAGTCAGAATCAGGCGAATTTATAATGGAGAACAAAGAAATGGCGGACCAGTTAAACAGATACTTTGGTTCTGATTTCACGAAGGAAGACTCAAATAACCTTCCTAATGTACTCAGGGACCGAGGGTCCAGCGAGAAGGAGGAACTGAAGGAAATCTTTATTAGTCAGGAAATTGTGTTCAGGAAATTGTTGGGATTGAAGGCTGATAAATCCCAGGGCCAGATAGTCTGCATCCCAGAGTAGTTAAGGAAGTAACCCTCGAAATAATGGATGCATTGGTGATCATTTTCTAACAGTCGATCGACTCTGGATCAGTTCCTATGGACTGGAGGGTAGCTAATATAACACCACTTTTTTAAAAAGAAGGAAGAGAGAAAACGGGTAATTATAGACCGGTTAGCCTGACATCAGTAGTGGGGAAAATGCTGGAATCAATTATTATGGATGAAATAGCATAGCATTTGGAAAGCAGTGACAAAATCGGTCCAAGTGAGCATGGATTTAGGAAAGGGAAATCATGCTTGACAAATCTTCTAGAATTTTTTGAGGATGGAACTAGGAGAGTGGACAAGGAAATACCAGTGGATGTAATGTATTTTGACTTTCAAAAGGCCTTTGACAAGGTCCCACACAAGAGATTAGTGTGCAAAATTAAAGCACATGGTATTGGGGGTAATGTATTGACATGGATAGAGAACTGGTTGGCAGACAGGTAGCAGAGAGTCGGGATAAATGGGTCCTTCTCAGAATGACAGGAAGTGACTAGTGGGGTGCTGCAGGGCTCAGTGCTGGGACCTCAGCTATTTACAATATACATCAATGATTTTGATGAAGAAATTGAGAGGTCTATCTCCAAGTTTGCAGGTACCTCTAAGCTGCGTGACGGTGTGAGCTGTGAGGAGGATGATAAGAGGCTGAAGAGTGACTTGGAAAGGTTAGGTGAGTGGGCAAATACATGGCAGATGCACTATAATGTGGATAAATGTGATGTTATCCACTTTGGTGGCAAAAACGTGAAGGCAGATTATTATCTGAATGGCGGCAGATTAGGAAAAAGGAAGGTGCAACGAGACCTGGGTGTCATGGTACATCAGTCATTGAAAGTTGGCATGCAGGTACAGCAGGCGGTGAAGAAGGAAAATGGCATGTTGGCCTTCATAGCTGGGGGATTTGAGTATTGGAGCAGGAAGGTCTTACTGCAGTTGTACAGGGCCTTGGTGAGGCCTCATCTGGAATATAGTGTTCAGTTTTGGTCTCCTAATCTGAGGAAGGATGTTTTTGCTACTGAGAGAGTGCAGCGAAGGTTCACTAGACTGATTCCCTGGATGGCAGGACTGACATATGAGGAGAGACTGGATTGACTGGGTCTGTATTCACCGGAGTTTTGAAGAATGAGAGGGGATCTCAAAGAAACATATAAAATTCTGACGGGACTGGACAGGTTAGAGGCAGGAAGAATATGCCCGATGTTGGGGAAGTCCAGAACCAGGGGTCAGAGTCTAAGCGATAAGGGGTAAGCCATTTAGGACCGAGATGAGGAGAAACTTCTTCACTCAGAGCATTGTTAACCTGTGGACTTCTCTGCCGCAGAGAATTGTTGATGCCAGTTCATTTGATATATTCCAGAGGGAATTAGCTGTGGCCTTTATGGCAAAAGGGCTCAAGGGGTATGAAGAGAAAGTAGGAAAGGGGTACTAAGGTGAATGATCAGCCATGATCTTATTGGAATGTAGAAACATAGAAAATAGGTGCAGGAGTAGGCCATTCGGCCCTTCGTGCCTGCACCACCATTCAATGAGTTTATGGTTGAACATGCAACTTCAGTACCCCATTACTGCTTTCTCGCCATACCCCTTGATCCCCCGAGTAGTAAGGGCTACGTCTAACTCCTTTTTGAATATATTTAGTGAATTGGCCTCAACAACTTCCTGTGGTAAAGAATTCCACAGGTTCACCACTCTCTGGGTGAAGAAGTTTCTCCTCATCACGGTCCTAAATGGCTTACCCCTTATCCTAAGACTGTGAGCCCTGGTTCTGGACTGCCCCAACATTGGGAACATTCTTCCTGCATCTAACCTGTCCAAACCCGCCAGAATTTTAAACGTTTCTATGAGATCCCCTCTCATTTGTCTGAACTCCAGTGAACCGAGTCTTTCTTGATATGTCAGTCCCGCCATCCTGGGAATCAGTCTGGTGAACCTTCGCTGCACTCCCTCAATAGCAAGAATGTCCTTCCTCAAGTTAGGAGACCAAAACTGTACACAATACTCCAGGTTGGGCCTCACCAAGGTCCTGTAAAACAGTAGTAACACCTCCCTGCCCCTGTACTCAAATCCCCTCGCTATGAAGGCCAACATGCCATTTGCTTTCTTAACCGCCTGCTGAACCTGCATGCCAACCTTCAATGACTGATGTACCATGGCACCCAGGTCTCGTTGCACTTCCCCTTTTCCTAATCTGTAACCATTCAGATAATAGTCTGTCTCTCTGTTTTTCAACCGAAGTGGATAACCTCACCTTTATCCACATTATACTTCATCTGCCATGCATTTGCCCACTCACCTGACCTATCCAAGTCACTCTGCAGCCTCATAACACACTCTTCGCAGCTCACACTGCCACCCAACTTAGTGTCATCTGCAAATTTGGAGATACTACATTTAGTCCCCTCGTCTCAATCATTAATGTACAATGTAAACAGCTAGGGCCCTTGTGGTACCCCACTAGTCACTGCCTGCCATTCTGAAAAGTACCCATTTACTCCTACTCTTTGCTCCCTGTCTGCCAACTAATTTTCAATCCACGTCAGCACACTACCCCCAATCCCATGTGCATTAACTTTGCACACTAATCTCTTGTGTGGGACCTTGTCGAAAGCCTTCTGAAAGTCCAAATACACCACATCAACGGGTTCTCCCTTGTCCACTCTACTGGAAACATCCTCAACAAATTCCAGAAGATTTGTCAAGCATGATTTCCCTTTCACAAATCCATGCTGACTTGGACCTATCATGTCACCTCTTTCCAAATGCGCTGCTATGATATCCTTAATAATTGATTCCATCAATTTCACCACTACTGATGTCAGGCTGACCGGTCTATAATTCCCTGTTTTCTCTCTCCCTCCTTTTTTAAAAAGTGGGGTTACATTGGCTATCGTCCACTACATAGGAACTGATCCAGAATCTATGGAGTGTTGGAAAATGACTGTCAATGCATCCGCTATTTCCAAGGCCACCTCCTTAAGTACTCTGGGATGCAGACCATCAGGCCTGGGAATATATCAGCCTTCAATCCCATCAGTTTCCCCAACACAATTTCCAGACTAATAAGGATTTCCCTCAGTTCCTCCTTCTTACTAGAACCTCTGACCCCTTTTATATCCGGAAGATTGTTTGTGTCTTCCTTGGTGAATACTGAACCAAAGTACTTGTTCAACTGGTCTGCCATTTCTTTGTTCCTAATTATGACTTCCCCTGATTCTGACTGCAGGGGACCTACGTTTGTCTTTACTAACCTTTTTTTCTTTACATATCTATAGAAGCTTTTGCAGTCCATTTTAATGTTCCCTGCAAGCTTCCTCTCCTACTCTATTTTCCCTGCCCTAATCAAACCCTTTTTCCTCCTTTGCTCTGTTCCAAATGTCTCCCAGTCCCCGGGTTCGCTGCTATTTCTGGCCCATTTGTATGCCACTTCCTTGGCTTTAATACTATCCTTGATTTCCGTTGATAGCCACGGTTGAGCAACCTTCCCTTTTTTATTTTTACATCAGACAGGGAGGTAAATTGTTGCAGTTCATCCATGCAGTCTGTAAATGTCTGCCATTGCGCATCCACTGTCAACCACTTAAGTATCATTCGCCAATCTATCCTAGCCAATTCACGCCTCATACCTTCTAAGTTACCCTTCTTTAAGTTCTGGACCATGGTCTCTGAATTAACTGTTTCATTCTCCGTGGTGGTGCGGCTCGAAGGGCCGAATGGCCTTCGCCTGCACCTATTTATTTCTGCACGCAGAGGGTTGTGGGGGTCTGGAACTCACTGCCTGAAAGGGTGGTAGAGGCAGAAACACTCACCACATTTAACAAGTGCTTGGATGTGACCTGAAGTGCTGTAACCTGCAGGGTTATGGACCGAGAGCTGGAAAGTGGGATTCGGCTGGATAGCCTCTTGTTGGCCGGCGTGGACACGATGGGCTGAATTGGCCTCCTTCCGTGCTGTAAACGTCTATGATTCTATGAACTCCTTCACAAAGAGTTGAGGTGCGTGTGGGGTGATTTGTGCACATCTTTACTCAAGTGACAACATTTCAAAGGTATCTCAACGGCTGTAAATCGCTTTGGGGCGTTATGAGTTCCTGACAGACGCTGCAGAAATGCAAGTGCTTCTTTGCAAAAGTTCGATGCAAATTCAAAATTCACAGCAAAAAAAGGGCTCGCCCGGGATCTCTCGCAAATTTCAAGTAACAACCCCAAAGTGAGAATCATACAACTAGACCAACGAGCCAACTGCTTAGAAAATATGGACATAAAGGCCTTACGAAGTGCTATCTGTTAATCAACCTCCAGTCAAATCTTCTCAGATTCTTAAAAGCATTGCCAAAGGAAAAGAATGAGTTTTACCCTATATGTCAAGGGATATCTTGGTGACTGCAATCAAGAGTTGCCACAACCAAGTAGCACAAATAGAACTTTGATGGGAAGAATGTATTCTCACTACCGTTGTGGTGTCTTTAGACTGCAGAGGCTGCACAGAGATAAAGTGTAACCATTATTGAAGCATTTTTAGTGTGTGTTGTTATTCTTGATCGGAGGAGCACATGAGACGGAATCAGTGACTTTGCCTTTTCGACATGTTTTCTGAAGTGCCGCACGGTCCCACTCCTGCAGTCAATGAGCTGTTGGGACGTTAATGTATCCATCATCATCATCATCATAGGCGGTCCCTCGAAACGAGGAAGACTTGCTTCCACGCCGAAAAAGGATGAGTTCACAGGTGTTTCAATGAAGGACTCGAACTACATCCCGATGGGTGGAAGATATCTGTGCGTGGATTTTTTTATCGTGTGGTGGCCGTTGCATCACAGCCATCACACGGGCTTGACAGAGCGAGGTCTTGGTCCAGTGGCAAGGGTTAAGCAGGTCGACTGGAGACCAGTTCTGCTGCACGGACCCTGTGCACACATATATCGCAGTGTGGGCTGGCCCGTGACAACCCTGGGCCACTGGCCCCGAACTCATGCCTCCCCTGGGCCCTGATCACATCCCTCCACAGTCTCTCACCGCTCTTTCGCCCCGATCTCGATGCTCCTGCTGTACCTGCCCACGCTCCAATCACCGACCTGGACCTTGATGACGTCACACTTCGCTGCCGCCGCCCTCCTGCACCAGCTCGCGCTGCTCCCTGGAGTAGTCTCCCGGCACCTCCAAGCTGCTCCCAGGGCCGCTCGCCGTTCCTTTTATGGCCCCAACCTGCCGCTGGTGTTCTCCCGTTAGTGTACCCAGGCTGTGGGTGGCCACCCCGAGCGCAGCAGAGGGGTTTCTGCATTAGTTCTGGGTGGGGACAGTATCTTTCCCCTTCTCTCTTCCTCTTGCCTATATCCCTCTGCTTTTATTTCTCTATTTATTCCCCCTGGCTCAGTTTCTCGTGTTTAAAAGGGAACAAAAGATGAAATGGGTGTCACTGTGGAACAATTTCTCTCACTCAAAGTTAGACGCACTACCGTTGCACCATGATGTCTAGGTAGCTAGCCGTTGATATTCAGGTTCAAATAAGAAAATATATAAATAATTCTACATGTATCATAACTGTTCCCTGGTGGTCGAGGGGTTAAGATCCGGCGCACTAACCTGGTTTCAATTGTCGATCAATTCATTGCGTAAAAATAATTGACTTCTGTGAGACGATTAATAATTGCTGTAATCACCATGAATACCAATACTTTCTGTGATCGACCGATCTTACAGATGATGTGGCTTCTCCTGCCCTTTGCTGGGCACGTGTTCCAGGTTTAATTTAGTGAACTGGGCGAGTTCGCTGATCGCGGGGAGAGGGTAGGAGCCTCTGTGGCCCCACTGTGAGGATGTGGAAGTGAACACGGTGGCTGGGTGTTCCGTGACATTTCTGTAAAGGGCAGTGGAGGAGAAGGATTGAGAACTTTCAGTGTGGGACAGAAGTTGTTTAAGGTGAGCCGACAAATTCTCGATCAGCACAGAGGGAGCTCACTGGTCAGCTCCCCTCTGTTGTGCTAGCTGTGCCAGAGGTTTCTGTAGTGTAGTGGTTATCACGTGTGCTTATCACGTTTGCATTACATATGAAAGGTATGAGGTTCGATCCCGGGAAGGAGCATTATGTTTTAACTTGCTATATAGGAACAATCAGAGGCGAGTTTCGTCTCCTGGCAAATGCTGCCTGACCTGCTGAGATTTCCAGCATTTGCTGTTTTTATTTGCTATTTATTCTCCTGGCAGAAGTGATCCCTTATTCCTGAAGTGCTCTTTATTTCACTTCAATAAATAGATAACTTTCAGTAGAGAAAACGGATCCACCGGGGACATTTCGCGTGTGACGCCAACGTGATATCCGCGACACTGCAGCCCATCAAAGGGCGAGAAACCACTGAATATAAAGGATGAGCTCACAAATATCAGGGGCAGTGCAGTCTGGTCAACGTCAAACCCTCCTTTCTTATTCAGCAGAGGCATGAACGGGAGTCAGACGCCACGACGTTTAATTACAGACACAAATGCAATAACACTTCCAAATCTTTTCACTGTAAAATTCTTAAAATTTATTTGAAATCCTACTGCGTTGAATCTGAAAATGAGCACCGTGGGATTTTATCTTCACTACTGATTCTATTTTCTGTGCATGGTCGGAATAACCGGTGCTGTTAAATTTGACAAAAGTTGCCCCAGATTCCTGATGTCATCGGCAATGAAGATTTTGAACCAGATCCTAAAATACAGTGTGTAAAATGGGTTAACATGCAGAAGAACATAAGAACATAAGAAATAGGAGCAGGAGTCGGCCACACGCCCCTCGAGCCTGCTCCGCCATTTGATACGATCATGGCTGATCCGATCATGGACTCAGGTCCACTTCCCTGCGCGCTCCCCAAAGCACAGGACAAATGATTGAAGTATCCGACTGTCCCTCAGTTAGCATTTCTTTCATTGTGCAAAAGAAGGTGAGGGGTTAATTAATGATGCTTTCCCGTGAAAGCAACACAAAAGTTTAAGAAAAAAACATACGGTGACTGGGAGGTGAGCGCTGCTTCTGACACCAGGTGGGAATGGGCGGAGATTTTAAAGCTCCTTGTATTGTGACACCTTCATACAGACGAACATCTGAGTCGTATGATGTCGACCTCGTGGCGCAATGGTAGCGTAACTGATTTCAGTTCCGAAGGTAGCGTGTTTAAATCACATCAGGGTTACTGTACTTTTAGATATTGTTCTTCCAGAATTAATATATTCTTTGCTGTTTGCCAATAACCAGACCCTTGCTCCAAGGTTTGTCTCACTGTTTCCCCGGTGTCAGACAGAGATACGCCTGCTGCCCTCATTTATTTCATGTGACAGGATACAAAAGTTCAAAATCAACCTGCAGGTGGCCACACCCAGCATTAAATAGTCAGGATGGCCGAGCGGTCTCAGGTGCTGTGTTCAGGTTGCAGTCTTCTCTCGAGGTCTGTGTTTAAATCTGACATTTCTTATTTTTAATCATTAAGTGAAACTCATTGTTTGACACCACGATCAACTCCTTCAAAGTGGGATTCAGCAGTTCACCTGCTCGCTTAACATTTCCGTCTGACCGGGTGCTGAAAGTGGCGATGTTTCCGCAGTAGAGCGGTTAACACGTTCGTCTCACACGCGAAAGCTCACCGGGCGGGAATATTTTCTGGAGCTATCTCCTCATGCATGCTCAGGGGCGAGTTTGTTCTCCTGTGAAAGGTCATAAGGTCATAAACATGTCAGGATAGGGGCCGGAGTAGGACATTCGGCCCCTCGAGCCTGGTCCACCATTCAAGAAGATCCTGGCAGTTCCTTGACAGCAAGTTTAAACATCTGGGGCGGAGCCAACAGGCATCTGGCTGCAATCAACGACAAAAACGTCTATTTGGTAGAAGCCCCGTGAGATCAATCGGTCGAGCATGATAATCTTAATCTCGAATTTGGGGGTTCGAGCCCCACGTTAACTGTTAAAGCATGTTCCAATTTGCACAGTGTGTTTTCGGTGTCTGGTTCAAAATGTTCATTGCTGGTAACATCAACAGGAGACTGGGCAAACAGTGAGAAAGACTTTAGAGCAAAGGTCTGGTTATTGTGAAACACCAAAGGAAATATAAATTCAAGAAACATATAAAACATAGAAAATAGGTGCAGGGGTAGGCCATTCGGCCCTTTGAGCCTGCACCGCCATTCAATGAGTTCATGGCTGAACATGCAACTTCAACATCCCATTCCTGCTTTCTCGCCATTGCCCTTGATCCCCCTAGTCTGAAGGACTGCATCTAACTCCTTTTTGAGAAGAATAACCTCGAAAAGAAATGTGACCCCGACACACAGGAAGAAGTGTTAAGGTCGAAGATTAAATGCTGCATTCCTCTGTACAAAAAATTCCTTTCACAAACATTTCTCTGACCGTAACTGCACAAAACAAAAATGTTCCTTTCAAAGTCATTAAACTCCAGAATTTCTGCGCCCCCCGAATCTCCTGAATCAGATGCCTCTAGTTTTGCCGACTCAATCCATGTCCCTTTGCAATGTTCTGCTTCCACCCACACTATGAAATGTGCCACTAACTTACAGAATCATGGAATGATTACAGCACGGAAGGCCATTCGGCCCGTCGAGCCCGTGCCGACTCTCAGCGAGTCCCACTCCCCCGCCCTTTCCCTGTAGCCCTGCAATGGTTGTTCCTTCAGACACTGATCCAGCTCCCGTTTGAAAGATAAGATTGAGTCTGCCTCCACCATCCTTTCAAGCCGTGCATTCCAGATCCTAACCACTCGCTGCTAAATGGCCACCTCCTGTTCCTGTGTGTAAAGTCTGGGAAACACTGGATCAATTCCTGCCACACTCACAGCCTTCCTAAATATAGCATCATCACTCTATTCTCATAAAACCAGGTCCTGAAGTAGAGGCCAGCTGTGTAGGTTGAAGCTCTGGTTATGTTCCGAACATTGCTGTAGTGTTTCCGTAATGTAGTGGATATTAGATTCACCTCACACGCGAAATGTCTCTGGTTCAAAACTGCGCGGAAACATTTTGAAAACATGTTGAATTAAATATTTGAAGAAATGGATTTATTCATAAAAGTGGTTCAATATTAACAAAAAGCAATGTCCCACAACTTTGTTAAATTTTCTGATATCTCTGTTCAGTTCTGTATGCACTCAAACTGAATGCTCATAAAAGTATTGGAGTGGGAACTCACTGGATAACAGCACAGCTGGCAATGTTTGTGGAATGTATTCGCGCAGCCAATCGCACAATGACAACCTGGAATCGTGCAGCACCGAATCCACGGGGAAAAACAGCTAAATGCTTCGTCCCTGGGTGGGCTCGGACCACCAACCTTTCGGTTAACAGCCGAACGCGCTAACCCATTGCGCCACAGAGACTGACGCAATTACATACTGCAAGACATCCCAAACCAGGGTGTCAGTCAGTTAAAGCTTCAGATTGCTCTGACCGGGATGGAACTTGTCCACTCTCAGTTGTACTTTTCCCAAGTAAAGGGTGGGACATTCATTGTGGATGCGTGGAAGCAGTCTGGTCCCGCACACTGCAGACACTTCCATGTCACCACCAACCAGCTCTCCCACAACCGGTGTGATCAACCTTCCAGCCTTCCGGTGCCTTGTCTGTGACGAAGTATTCTGATTGTCCCAAAGCCGGTATTAGGTATACATTCCTTTTCACGTCTTGACTGCGGACATTGCTGTGATTAAATGTGAACAAAATGCTAACAGGGGCAGTTCTATTCACCGTTTCTTTGCTTGGTGAAATTTCAAAGATTGAAAGCGACGCACATCAACCCCAAACCTCGTCACCTACTCGCTAACTCGACAAAACTTTGCATTTTCTTTCCATGCCAAGCATTTTCCATTAATTCATTGCAATGCCAACGCACTTTTTACCTGGCAAGACTGAAGTACAAGCTGTGATGAACAGTGTGAAACAGAAACAGCTACTTGTAAAACCATAGCCTCGATGGCATCTGTGTGAATTGTTCTGCATCGATAATTAGCAGAGAGCAAAGAGAGGAAACTGATGGTGTGGATGAGAAAAGGCCGAGCCAAAGTGTACTGCAGGAGATGATTTTGTTGTTTTTGAGAATTGTTTCAAATATTTTACCATGGTTGGTTCCATAGTGTAATGCTGAGCACTCTGGGATCTGAGTTCAAATCTCGGTGGAACCTGATTCCTTGTTGTCCCAGCTGCTGAAAATTTGGGACAAACAAGTGAAAGACACCTGGTGCTGGCGGGCAGTTTCGTTGCCGTTGTCATTGATGCTTGATCTACAAGTCTAGTTATCAAATCGTGTGCTCAACCATCAGTTACCTGTTACAAAATGTTGTAAACGGCTGTCTTGCTCATTTCACTTCGTTGCTTTTAACCTCGAATTACCCGCACACACTCCGTTGTAGTAAAGGCAGGATCGGGTCTTTTATTTAAACATTCATACCAAACAAACCAAGTATGAAAGTTACTGAGAACACTTCACAAAGGCAGCTTGCTTCGATTTCCGTGGCTGCTTGACACACACCTTCCGAATGTCCAGTGTCTCTGGTGTCTGCGTGTGTGAGTCTTATCTTTATACTCTTATTTCTTTACATTTAGACAATCACAACGAACGGCTTTGTGAATTGTTTAACATACAGACTTAATATTGCTTGTTTAACCTACAGATGTCATTAAATAGTAACAAAGGTACAATCAAATATTTAACATACAGACAATGACCAGTTACTCATCTCACTGGCTGAAGGCACCACATTGTCTAACAGTCTCTTTCCATCCAAACTTCAATCTTCCTGTTTTTTAATCCAAACTTCAGACTGCGTGCTGAAGCAAAGAGTTCAGCAATGCGGGACTGTGCTTCCACATTCCCCCACTTCTTCTCCTCGTCTCTCTGCAGGTCTTATCTGGGTAACATACATTTGCATGCTGGCTCGAGCTCGTTCAACAGCATTGTCCAGTTGTTGTCCTTGTTTTCCATCACGACATCCGCAGCAAATTAAAATGACCAGCACGATCAGCTGAACCAGCACCAGCATAAGGACAGGGTGTATCATTGTGTTCATCACACCTGTTGCCGTCAGGCTCCATCCCAACAATGACTCCCACCAGCTCACATGTCCAATCTGGTCCAAAGTTGTGTGAACCTTCTCGATTTCCGCAGTGTAATGGTTAATGTCCACAACGATTGCTTGATTCAAACTCTGCAGCTGTTGAAATGTTGTATTCCATTTCCGTATTTCCTTCTTCCAAATAGCAGCACGCTTCGGGTCAAAGTAGGGTTGTTGTAGATTCAGATTCTCAGGATGCCATTTTAAAGTCCGTTGGTCTGTGATCACCATATCCATTTTTACTTAAAAGTCAATTTTAAATTTTTGATGTTTCCAACTGAATTCCATGCTGTTTACATTCAGAAATGTAAACTTACAATCGGTGTCTTCGACTAAGTCTGTTACCCTCTGCACAGGTTTTAACAATTTCCTCTGCTTTGTGGGAGAAGTGTAACAACATGCAGTAAAGGATGACGGAAATGCTGAATAGTCAGTCGAGAGACCCAGTCCTTCTCTCAGTTCACCCTTCGGAACTGCTGTAATTCACTCTCTCGACATTTGCAACAATCCAAGTTCTATTTCACATCCTTAAAGATCATGTTTGTAACTCCCACATTTGAGCTTTTCACTGAACATCCGATCAGTTCTGAGACAGCCCATTCCTGCAGACACTTTAAATGTTTCTGAACAAGCTTCTCCCACTGCTTTCATCTCTGAATGTTCAGTAACTGCTCCTCGTGTATCTGGGGTGTTGGGGAACTGTCTCTGAAGAGGGGAATCCCCTTCCTCCAGGAGCACCTTCATTTGTCTGGCAGACCCTGTGTCCATTTCCCGCTGCCCTTCCACACAAGCCTCGATAAGGGTATGGCCACCCCTATCCTGAAGTAAGGGTCCTAAAGGAACGACATGTGTGGTTGAGGCGCGGCATCCCTATAGGGATCCTCCCTCACCTGCGGAATCTACCCCCGACCTCAGCAACTGAACCGAGGTATCATTCCTGTCTGTGTCTCCAACTTCTCTTTCCTGATTCTTCAACTTTTCTTTTAACTTTTCTAATTCTTTAGCCAGTCTATCCCTGTCCTCTATCAACTGCCGGCCACCACCTGGTCCTGCTCCTTTTATGTGACTCCTCGTGGGATTCATCCACTCAGGCCCTTCTGACTTCCATCGCTGTAACCCCTGTCTCACTTCCATGACTGAAATTCCTGCAGCTCCCTGATACAAGCTTTCTACCCTTGCCAACCATTTATCAAAACGATCGTTCCCACCCCAGGCATCTACTTCCAGAACTACTGACGGGGGTACGAGAGTCAAAATGATCTCTCTATGTGTACCATCCCCATAATGACTGATATCAATCCAATTACTTCCCAAACTTTTACACAACTGGAATATACGTTCCCCAGCAGCCCTGGGTCCTTCCCCTGGTAATAATGCAAGCCGTTTTATTAACTGTGGCCCTGAGTGAGTAACAAAGATTGCAGCTATTATTCTACCAAGCATGAGACCTGGAAGTTGTTTCAAAACCTACTCCCGTTCCCCGGTGATTCCCTAAAGCTCACAGAACCATGTGAACCCTCGGTTTCTCTGATATGTTCCCTTACTGCCACCATCCCAGAATATTACACCACCACTGGGCAAATTTATTAAGATCCTGAAGGTGTGCGGGTCCCACTTCACTAAGGATAGCTCTCATGTCCTGTAACTTGACCCCTCCTCGCTCATACCAGGTATCCCCAAAACCACTTAAGGTCGTGTTCCCTCCACGAGCTCCACAGGGAGTAGAGGAATCGTGATTCTGCTCTGGCCTTGTCCGCTCGAGCGTGCTTCCCCCACTCTCCACATTACCGGATGTCGTGTGTAATGTTGTGGGGTGTTAAGCGTCTGAGTAACCGAAGAGGCATTTAAGTGCTCCGCCTCCGTACCTAACGTTGCCACGTGAACCACACGAATTCGAGGCTCCGAAGTAAGAGAAGACAAAGGAGATGTGGATGGGAACGGTGGGCATTCTCCCTGTCCTTTAAACCCCTTTTCAACTCTCAGACCCGGGGAATCCTCCTAATACCACCCAGCTTTATCAATTGCTGTCTCCGTGGGCAACCTAATATCACCATCTGCTGCAGCTTAGATATTCCTTTCTCTAGATCTTGTTTACGCTTCTGTTCATCAGCAAGATGCTGATCCAGTGTCAGAACAGTCCTAGCTGCCCCGAGTACCTGAAATCGCCAATTCTCTACTTCTTTACTCACTGCTGTTATCTGCTCTCTGAGTTCTGAGACTTCCCTATCTCGAGCCTCAGCCTCTTCTCCTTACGTTTGAATCCCCAGCATGAGACACTGCAACACTAACGCTTTTCTCTTTTATTCACTTTTTAACCCAAACACTTTAATCTTTTTTAACTGGACACTCTTCACTCAGGACTGCCGTGTCTCTCTCCATCCTATGTCATTGTTTCCTGTCTTATCCCATAAGGTCCCCCTTTCGACTCAATCCACTCATTAAGAAATAACCGGACTTCAACTGGAATATCCCCTGAGCCTCCCATTACTAACTGAAGATCCCTTTAATCATGACAACGAAGAGAATGCTCACCCCTTTAACTGATGTATGGGAAACACTTCTTCCAACAACTCAGCCAACTTTCTGCTTCACGTCGGGGACTTCGAATAAGCCAACGAACTTTTGAAAATCACGTCGGGGTCACCAAAATGTTGTAAACGGCTGTCTTGCTCTTTTCACTTCGTTGCTTTTAACGTCGAATTACCCGCACACTCCGTTGTAGTAATGGCAGGATCGCGTCTTTTAGTTAAACATTCATACTAAACAAACCAAGTATGAAAGTTACTGAGAACACTTCACAAAGGCAGCTTGCTTCGATTTCCGTGGCTGCTTGAGACACACACCTTCCAAATGTCCAGTGTCTCTACTGTCTGTGTCTCTACAGTCCATAAATGTCTCATCTTTACACTGAAAAAGCCTTTGAACTCTTATACTTTCCATTTAGACAATCCTGACTAACTGCTTTCTGAATAGTTTAACAGACAGACTTAATATTGCTTGTTTAACCTACAGATCTGATTATATAGTAACAAGGTTACAGTCAAATACAGAACATACAGACATCGTCAAATCGTTTAGTCCTGAATTTCCATTATTCCCACCGTAACAAGGTACTCAAATGTATAACATCCAGACAATAACAAGTTACTCATCTCACTGGCTGAAGGCACCACATTGTCTAACAGTCTCTTTTCCATCCAAAATTGAAACTTCCTGTTTTTTAATCCATACTTCAGACTGCGTGCTGAAGCAAAGAGTTCAGCAATGCGGGACTGTGCTGACACAGAGCACAGGATTTGACAACTAGACTTGGAGATCAAGCATCAATGATAAAGGCAACAAAATTGCCCACCAGCACCAGGTATCTTTCACTTGTTTGTCCCACATTTTCAGCCACTGGGACAACAAGAATTGAGGTTCCACTGAGATTTGAACTCAGATTGCTGGATTCAAAGCCCAGAGTGCGCATCATTACACCATGTAACCAATCACACAAAAATCATTGAAATAGTTCTCAAAATCGCCAACATTACACTTTGGCTCGGCCTTTTCTCATGTATAGCATCAGTTTCCCTTCTTTACGCTCTGCTAATTATCGGCGCAGAGCAATTCACATAGATGCCGTCGATTTGGTTTCTCAAGTAGCTGTTTCTGTTTCACACTGTTCATCACAGCTTCTACTTCAGTCTTGCCAGGTAAAAAGTGCGTTGGCATTGCAATGCATTAATGTAAAATGCTTGGCATGAAAAGAAAATTCAACGTTTTGTCGAGTGCGAAGGTTCACCAGACTGATTCCCGGGATGGCAGGACCGACATATGAGGAGAGACTGGATCGACTGTGCCTTTATTCACTGGAGTTTAGAAGGCTGAGATGGGATCTCATAGAAACATATAAAATTCTGATGGGTCTGGACAGGTTAGATGCAGGAAGAATGTTCCCAATGTTGGGGAAGTCCAGAACCATGGAACACAGTTTAAGCCATTTCGGACCAAGATGAGGAGAACCTTCTTCACTCAGAGAGTTGTTAACCTGTGCAATTCACTATTGCAGAGAGTTTTTGATGACAGTTCATTGGATATATTCAAGAGGGAGTGAGATGTGGCCCTTACGGCTAAAGGGATCAAGGGGTATGGAGACAAAGCAGGAAATGGGTACTGAGGTGAATGATCAGCCATGATCTTATTGAGTGATGGTGCAGGCTCGAAGGGTCGAATGGCCTACGCCTGCAAGTATTTTCTGTGTTTCTATGTTTCTATGTTTCTATGCGTTGCTTTTTTTCATCCTGCGGAATGCATATTGCACAGATAATCTCAGCACACATTGTGCATGTAAAGGCAGCATTAGATAAAAAAACTGGTTTCTCCTCCGCTGATTTGTAACAGCACAGAACCTTGCGGTATCCCACTACTCACTGCCTGCCATTCTGAAAAGTACCCATTTACTCCTACTCTTTGCTTCCTGTCTGACAACCAGTTCTCAATCCACGTCAGCACACTACCCCCAATCCCATGTGCTTTAACTTTGCACATTAATCTCTTGTGTGGGACCTTGTCGAAAGCCTTCTGAAAGTCCAAATATACCACATCAACTGGTTCTCCTTTGTCCACTTTACTGGAAACATCCTCAAAAAATTCCAGAAGATTTGTCAAGCATGATTTCCCTTTCACAAATCCATGCTGACTTGGACCTATCATGTCACCATTTTCCAAATGCGCTGCTGTGACATCCTTAATAATTGATTCCATCATTTTACCCACTACTGAGGTCAGGCTGACCGGTCTATAATTCCCTGTTTTCTCTCTCCCTCCTTTTTTAAAAAGTGGGGCTACATTGGCTACCCTCCACTTGATAGGAACTGATCCAGAGTCAATGGAATATTGGAAAATGACTGTCAATGCATCCGCTATTTCCAAGGCCACCTCCTTAAGTACTCTGGGATGCAGTTCATCAGGCCCTGGGGATTTATCGGCCTTCAATCCCATCAATTTCCCCAACACAATTTCCCGACGAATAAAGATTTCCCTCAGTTCCTCCTCCTTACGAGACCCTCTGACCCCTTTTATATCCGCAAGGTTGTTTGTGTCCTCCTTAGTGAATACTGAACCAAAGTATTTGTTCAATTGGTCTGCCATTCCTCTGTTCCCCGTTATGACTTCCCCTGATTCTGACTGCAGGGGACCTACGTTTGTCTTTACTAACCTTTTTCTCTTTACATATCTACAGAAACTTTTGCAATCCGCCTTAATGTTCCCTGCAAGCTTCTTCTCGTACTCCATTTTCCCTGCCCTAATCAAAACCTTTGTCCTCCTCTGCTGAGTTCTAAATTTCTCCCAGTCCCCAGGTTCACTGCTATTTCTGGCCTATTTGTATGCCACTTCCTTGGCTTTAATACTATTCCTGATTTCCCTAGATAGCCACGGTTGAGCCACCTTCCCTTTTTTATTTTTACCCCAGACAGGAATGTACAATTTTTGTAGTTCATCCATGCGATCTCTAAATGTCTGCCATTGCCCATCCACAGTCAACCCCTTCAGTATCATTCGCCAATCTATCCTAGCCAATTCACGCCTCATATCTTCAAATTTACCCTTCTTTAAGTTCTGAAACATGGTCTCTGAATTAACTGTATCATTCTCCATCCTAATGCAGAATTCCACCATATTATGGTCACTCTTCCCCAAGGGGCCTCGCACAATGAGATTGCTAATTAGTCCTCTCTCATTACACAACATCCAGTCTAAGATGGCCTCCCCCCTAATTGGTTCCTCGACATATTGGTCTAGCAAACCATCCCTTATGCACTCCAGGAAATCCTCCTCCACCGTATTGCTTCCAGTTTGGCTAGCCCAATCTATGTGCATATTAAAGTCACCCATTATAACTGCTGCACCTTTATTGCATGCACCCCTAATTTCCTGTTTGATGCTCTCCCCAACATCACTACTACTGTTTGGAGGTCTGTACACAATTCCCACGAACGATTTTTGCCCGATGGTGTTCTGCAGCTCTACCCATATAGATTCCACATCAATTTGTATGCCACTTCCTTGGCTTTAATACTATTCCTGATTTCCCTAGATAGCCACGGTTGAGCCACCTTCCCTTTTTTATTTTTACCCCAGACAAGAAAATGCAAATTTTTTCGAGTACAAAACATGCAGTGCCTGCATTTCAAAAAGCGTTGCTTTAATTCATCCTGCTCAAAGCATATTGCACAGATAATCTCAGCACAGATTGTGCAGGTAAAGGCAGCATTAGATAAAAAAACTGGTTTCTCCTCCGCTGATTTGTAACAGGTAACTGATGGTTGAACACACGATTTGACAACAAGACTTGCAGATCAAGCATCACTGACAAAGGCAACAAAACTGCCCACCAACACTAGGTGTCTTTCACTTGTTTGTCCCAAATTTTCAGCAGCTGGGACAGCAAGAATTGAGGTTCCATCACAATGTGAACTCAGATCACTGGTTTACTGAATACAGAATGCTCACCATTACACCATGGAACCAATCATGCCAAAGTTTTTCAAACATAGAAACGTAGAAAATAGGTGCAGGAGTAGGATTGCAAAAATTCGTTGGACAACCCCCCAGTGTGTGGACTCATTGGAAAGGAAATTTAATTTTGAACTATCAACCAGAAAGTTTGGGATCCTGAAGTGCACATGGAAGAAACTACAAGTTTTAATCGAATTTGGAATTTTACAAGGCAGATTGGGTCCGTGTGGAAAGGGCTGAGACAGGTTAGATGCAGGAAGAATGTTCCCAATGTTGGGGAAGTCCAGAACCAGGGGTCACAGTCTAAGGATAAGGGGTAAGCCATTTAGGACCGAGATGCGGAGGAACTTCTTCACCCAGAGAGTGGTGAACCTGTGGAATTCTCTACCACAGAAAGTTGTTGAGGCCAATTCACTAAATATATTCAAAAAGGAGTTAGATGAGGTCCTTACTGCTAGGGGGATCAAGGGGTATGGCGAGAAAGCAGGAATGGGGTACTGAAGTTGAATGTTCAGCCATGAACTCATTGAATGGCGGTGCAGGCTAGAAGGGCCGAATGGCCTACTCCTGCACCTATTTTCTATGTTTCTATGTTTCTATGTTTAAAGGATCGTTCAAAGAAACCAGTTTGGGTATTGAAGCTGTCTGGGATATTGAAGCTGAACAAATTGTCTGGGGAATTGTGTAAACTCGAAAACCCATGTCCCCGGGAGACATTAACATAGCAACAATCAACCCAGAGATAGCCAGCCATCACTCTGAGCAGGAAACACATCCAGCGTATACATAATGACAATGGCCCATTCAGCCCGCATGGAAAACCCAGGCCTCGGCTGACATTGCAAATACAAAAAATCTAATTTTCCCGATCAAGAATCAAATTCAAAAGATCAACACATCCGAGACAGGTTACATTAATGGGCCCGCCAAAATATAACAAAGAGATATCAAGCCCGCCAAAATTAAAACAAAGAATCGGGGCTCATTTGTCACGCAGATTAGAACGGCTCCCAAAGTATAACTGGGGCCTTGTTTTTTAACGAAAGAAGGAGAACGGGAAGGAGCGAAAAAGGAGAGAGATCGCCGCAGCAGTTTGTAACAAGCCTTCCAGAGAGCTTGCTACACAGCCTCCTCTGCAGCATTTCTGAGCTCCGACATCTTCAGCCTCGACGACACTCCTGGACCACACTGCCCTGCTACCGAAGGAGAAGGAAGAACATCATCACAGCAGAGAAAGCAATTCCCAGTAACTTCGGACATCATCATCGCGGCAGCAACTGACCACAGGCAACGTGGTAACATCGAAAACACCGCGATTGGCATATCTAAGAACAAAAGTCCTCAAGAAGAAACCGAAGCTTCGAAAGTTTCCCCTCTACAATCTGTTCCTCGATACCAACAGGTGAAACATTACGTAAAGAACTTTAAAACCAACTGCTGACGGAAGAAAGTGGGTACTCACCCCATAAATCCAATACGCACCCTACCGCATCAGCGGACACCACCCAACTGAAGACTATGCAGTAAGAAGTCTTCCACGATGTTCGGGGTACGGCAAGCAGAAGTTACTGAGTCCAGCGAACCTCGAAACTGCAAACCACCGCCAACTGATAATAAGAGGATTGGTGAGCATCATCCCTGTTTGCCCTCGAGTTTCACCGAGTCAGAGTTAGGCATTGGGAGGTGGGAGATGTATTATTTTTCTGTAACCCCTTTAAAGTGTGATAAGTGTTTTTTTATTCGAGTAATTACAAGCTCGACATTTTACGTTCTTGCCCTTAATAAAATTGAGGTTCTTTGCACCAAAACCAATTGTCTCTTGCACTTTGTCACATCCCCAAATAAATCCAAAGTCTAGAACCCAGATAGTGCGAGCGATTCAAACCGCTCAGAAGGTCAGAGGTGAACCTCACCCCACACACCACGCCCGACAGAATGGCGACCACGGCAGGACTTTGGTATCAAGGATGTGATGCAGAGATTGCTGTTTTGGAGAAAAGAACAAAGATGGAAGAGAGGATTTCCTCCGATGTGTATAAGATAGTGAATGTCACTAAGGAATGGGTGCTTGGTCTGTTGCGCGCTGAGCGTTCAGGAGACGCTGCGGCCCAGTGGACAGCCAGCAAGTACCATAAGGAATCAGTAGAAAAGGCAATTTGGTTGTCCTGACGACAGCAACAGGTCCAACCCCTAGATAAGAACATTGAGTCACTGCAGGCAGAACAATGTGAATGTGCAGAAACATCACATGACAGGGCTATGGCAGAAGAAAGGTGTGGGGGGAACTCCGTAAACTAAAACATGGAAAGACACAGCGAATGGAAAGGTTCAAAAACAGCCAGGACTATTTTCAGTGTCAGGTTACCGAGGCTAAGAATAATGAAAAGATACTGTGGGAGGAAAACATTCGCCTCACCCTTCAAGTAAAAGAGCTGGAGGATAAGTTAAGAGACGTACAGCAGCTTATAAAGTAGCCAGCATTAATGGGTTTGAGTCAGGAGACCACGGTCCCTGCCAGCAACAAACAAAAGTTTAACCCTTGCTCTGTGCAAGGCAAAATGCAAGATATTCCTAATAAACCCGGGTATGGCCCGGGTAAACCTGGAAGAGAAGGAGGAAACTGTTCAACCACCACCTGTGGTGCCGGTGACTATACCGGTTCGGCAGCAGGAGGGTGAACGAGTTGTGGGGGGGACAGGGACAGCGGACCACCGCCACCTGTGGCACCGAGTTTCAGCTTGGCTTGGTAGCAGAGAGGAGGGGAAGGCGCCCCAGAACAGGAAGGGCCAGAACCAGGGCCAATGTGCCAGGTCCGGTAACAAACGTTTGGCCCGCCCACCGGTGCTGGGGGTCTGGGGCCCCTGGAAAGTCAGTTTGTGGTTCCCCACACGACCCAAAACCTTAGGGCTATGATAAGTCACCTGGGAAAGCTCACCCCAAAGGGGGACACCTCGGTCCACTTTATGGAAGTGGAACAGGCAAGGGATATTAACGCGTGTGATGATGCTGAGATAGCAAATATGCACCTCCTCTCACTGGACGGCAAGCTGTACCAGTCCCTCTCTGTCGAGAGTAAAAGGGGGCAGAGGACATGTGCCGCTGTCCAGGAAGATATTCTAGAAGCCATGGACTGTAATGATGGGAGTCCCAACAGTGCAGCTCACAGGGAAAACCCGACAGGTTTTCACAGACAGGCTGTGGCCTGTGTACCAGAGCGTCTGTGGAGGGGAACTCGACCGGAATCACCTAATCCGGGATGAGAGAGCCCACTGGCTACGAAGCCTGATGGCAAACAATTTTCCACGTTTAAGGACAAAGGCTGAGGCCTGGTTTGACCCGAGAGATCCCCAGGCCACCGAACAGGGAGTGGTCAGGGAACTCACCCAAACCTACTGGAACGGCAGGGGGATGGAAGAGCACCCACCCAAGGGAAGGGTCCTCGAAATCAGACCTAGTCAGGACAAGAGGGAATGGTGCCACGAGGGGGGCAACCCCTCCGGTACAAAACGTACCTGTTTTGGGTGCGGAAAGAGTGGGCACTGGAGAAAGGATTGTAGAAACTCATGGAGGAGTAGCGCAGGGAAGAGTTCTCCTGCCCCTGCCCAAAAGACCGAGACCGAGAAGCCAGCCCCTCCCCACACGTTTGATACCTTTCTGACTGCGCTGCGAACAATGCTGGATGGCTCTGGGAGGGTAGCCACCGCCACCGGTACCGAAATCCCATCTGCCCCATCCCAGCCAAAACAGTGACTAGAACAGACACATCCTGTTCACCTGTGTTCCCTCGAGTACGATGCGTGGGGGAGATCGACCGTTCAGATGGAAGTGGAGAAGGTGAAAGGGACTGACCTGCTGGATACCGGTGAATCAAGCACCATTGTCTATGTAAATAACCCCGCCGCCTCACCTCTGTCTAACGGGGTCCCCTAGAGCTTGGTGGGTTTCACAGGCACCGAGCAGGTTGGCTCATTCTCCATTCCGCTCTCTGTTCATTTAGGAACACTCCATACCAAGTGGACTTGTGTCCTGATGATGTGGGAACAGGAAGGGAGAGGGATCCTGGGGGCTGACTTTATTCTCGGCCACGGGATCCTAGTGGATTTAAGAAACGACTGTCTTTGGGGGTCAGTCAGTACGGGATAGGAGAGTGAGGTAATGGTTATCACAGAAAAACGGGGAAAGGGGACAGTGTGCACCATGAAGCCAAAGGAGTGTTACGACCGTGAATCACTGGTCAGTCACACTCCGATGGAGTACCAAGAGTATGTAAGGGCAAACCTTGCAGCTTTTGCCACTCACAAACACGACTGTGGGAGGATAAACGTGGTCGAGGTTAGCATAGATGGGGGCCCTATGACCCGACCGTAGAAACAGTATAACTTCCCCAGGGAGGCGGAGGCAGACATGGAAACAGCCTTGGGTTCTTTAGTGAAACAGAGGTATTGAGACCAATAGCTACACATGTGAACTCTCCGTTGTGGCCGGTTAATAAACGGGACAACTCCTGGAGAGCCACGGTGGACTATCGAGTACTCAACCGTAACATCCCCGCCTGTGCACCCACTGTTGCTGCTGTCGTCGAACTCATTGGACGTATCCCAGCCTCCGCGACCACCTTCACAGAGCTGGACATTTCCAACGGGTTTGGTCCATACCTTTAAGAAGGAACGATCAGTACAAGTTTGCTTTTACCTTTAAAGGACAGCAATACACTTGGAACTGTCTCCCTCAGGGCTTCCACAACAGCCCTAGCATTTTCCATCAATGTATGGCCAACTGTTTAAAGAGCTTCAGCAGACCCCAGCAGCTGGTACAGTATGTGGACAACCTGCTCCTGTTCACCGATGAGGGGGAGGAGCATGGTCCACTGCTGGCTGAACTGCTGGAGCTGTTGAAAGAAGAAGGGTTTAAAGTGAATCCCACAAAGGCACAGATCGGCCTGAAGGAAGTAAAATTCCAGGGACTGGCTGTGCGCGCTGGGGAAAGGGCCATTGACAAAGCTAGAAGGGAAGCAGTGCAGAAGTTACCAGCTCCCGACACAGTAACAGAAGCAAGATCTTTTCTCGGGCTAACCGGGTACTGCAGTGATCTCATTGAGGATTATGCAGCCACAGCAGCCCCTCTGCTCCGACTCCGACACAAGGGAGTGGAGTGGGAATGGGATGAAGGCTGAGAGGCAGCATTTATCCAACTCAAGAAAGATCTGCAGATCGCACCAGCTCTAGGGGCTATTGATGGGGGTAAAGAGTTTTTCCTGGAGGTAGCAGCCAGTGAAGGGACAGCCTGAGTGCAGTACTGCTCCAAGAGTGGCATGGCCGGCTGAGACCAGTGGTCTACTCCTCCAGGATACTCACGGATGTGGAGAAGGGACACTCCAACTGTGAGCGGCATCTCCTAGCCACTCACTGGGCTGTGAAAAGTTCACTGATCTTCACAGGGGGGTCCCCTATCACACTCCTTCCCCACCATACGCCCACCCAAATGCTCCTGGTCAGTCGGATCAAGGACGGGACAGAGAGCAGTGCCTGCATTGCTCGCTGGACCCTACTCCTCTCATAGATGGACCTGAGGGTAAAGGGTCTCTGTGAGCCAAGACTCGCAGCCAACATGATCTATCCAGGGACAGCCCACCGGTGTACGGTGGGAAATTAACATTGGTTTTCGGGCTGGGTTACACCGCAGAGGCCGAGAGATCCTTGTGGACGGTTCAAGCACGGATCTGCGGGTGAACGACTCACAGGCTGCAGAGTTTATGACCC
This sequence comes from Pristiophorus japonicus, assembly GCF_044704955.1. Taxonomy (NCBI): domain Eukaryota; kingdom Metazoa; phylum Chordata; class Chondrichthyes; family Pristiophoridae; genus Pristiophorus; species Pristiophorus japonicus. Next base: position 1,449,802 of record NW_027250967.1, read on the forward strand.
AGAGGCAGGCATTGCCCTGGTGATTAAGCTCCCCAGTACGATGAGTGCCCAGCACGCTGAACTGTCTGCGGTGGTGTATGTAGTCACACTCCCCGAAGAATTCCCCAGCCCACACACGATTTTCTCGGACAGTATGTTCACATGCAATTCGTGTCTGGAGTATTTGGCTATCTGGTCCCGTCGCGGATACACATCTGCAGACGGGAGACCCCAGGCAATTAAGCCCCGACTGGAAAAGATCATGACAGCCGTGGGGGAGGAAGGGAAGATCTATATACATAAAGTGAAGGCACATTCCACCACTGAACCCCGTAGCGAGGGAAACCAGCAGGCTGACATGTTGGCCAAGCAAGGTGAGCACGGGCAAGCTCTGGGATCCGTACAACCCAGGCCCCATCACAGCAGTCAGGGGCAGGATTGGGATGACAGGGAGGGCAGGGGTAGCATTGTCCCCGGACCTAAAAACGGTTCAGATCCAAGACCCCGTCCCCAAAACTGTCCTGAACACGCTAGAAAAAGCGGATAGGGTAGACGGCCCGTACAGAAGGAATGCTGTTCAGGGGGTAGCAATGGGTAGTACCCCAACAACAGCAGAGAGAATTCCTCCAGCTGGCCCACGAGGGTCCAAGAGCAGGACACCCTGGACCTGAGACCACTTGGCAACGGGTGGAACAGGCAGGGTGGTGGCCGGGACTCAGGAAAGACGTCCGCGAGTTTTGTGCCAGCTGTCTGGTGTGCGCTTCCAACAACCCCGACCCCCAGAAAAGGAAGGTGTCTATGGGACATATCAGGAGGGTATAGGGATCCTGGCAGTCGATCCAGGTCGATTACATTGGGCCCCTACCCACTGCCCAGGGTGGTTACAAGTACTGTCTCGTGTTGGTGGATGTATTCACCAAATGGGTGGAAGCCTTCCCATGCCGAACAGCCACTGCCCTGGGAACAGCCAGGATCCTGGTCAGGGAGGTGTTCTCCCGATGGGGACTACCCCAGTTCGTGGATTCCGACCAGGGGAGCCACTTCACCAGGCAGGTGATGCAGGAGACCATTAAGGTGCTCAGCATTAAAGGTAAATGGCATGTCGCCCACAACCCGCAGTCATCCGGGCCTGTGGAGCGTTTAAACCGCAACATCAAAGAAAGGCTGCGAAAAGAGACAGGGGACTCACCCAAGAGGTGGGTCGAGGTCCTACCACTGGTCCTCATAGGGATCCGGGCCAGCCAGTCAAAGATCACGGGGTACTCCCTGTATGAGCTCATGACCGGCAGAGCCAGGTGAACCCCCACCCATGTATTAGCCCCGGTACTCACGGAAGGTCAGCTTCGGGAAGCGAGCTGGGACAGCTTTGTCAGGAACCTGTTTGAACACATTAAACAGATTCACTGGCAGGCTGCTGACAATATGGGAAAACAGCATCGGAGCAACTGACTGCTGCTAGAACCCCGCAAACACCACGAATGGGAGATAGGGGACCAGGTTATGGTCAGCAACTACGCTCGAGTAGGGGTTTATGAGGCACTGTACATAGGGCCGTACCACATTGTCGACAAGGTAAGCCCCATGGTCTGTGCCGTGAAAATGCCTCGCCGTACAAAGTGGTTCCACATAAACCAGTACAAACTTTTCAACCCCGGGACAGCAGCTAAACGTAAGCGACAGCCAGGAACAGGGAACCGTGCTAAAGGCAGGGACACTCAGCCAGCAGCCCCCACTGTGGAAATCCCACAGGGGACGTGGCAGACCCACAGACTGTACCCAGAGGGGCGATGGACTGAGTTACTGGAGGAGCTATCCCCCCAATCATTTGGGACTTGGACGCACCCCCAGGGGTCAAAACCCTGAGAAGGACTCTCCGCACACCACGGCCTAAGGCACCGTGGTCACCAGCGCCCAATTTAAGTGGTTCAGCCCTGGGAGAGGGACCTGCCGTGAAAGGGTACCTAAGATCAGGGACCAGCCTGCGAGCAGGGACACCCAGCCGGTAGTCTCGTGCGACGAGGGACCCCCAGAAGAGATAGTGGTGGACCAGCCACTAATTGGGGGTCCCCAGCCCACGGCCCTCAACCAGGCAGAACCCCCAGGGGACAAAATGAACCAGGCAGCCACCCCCAAAGGAGCGGTGTGCTGTATCACCGGAGGGGACATTCCCCCAATAGTGTGGGACTCAGACCCACCTCCGGTCAGGACACTCCAGGTCCTGCGGTACAGTCCGACCTACGACCGGCCCCGCTGGAAACATAGAGGCCAGGGATGAAAAGAGAAGGACGGGAATTAACCTGGCCACCCGGAGATGGGTGGCAGATGGACATAAATAATACGATATGTGTTAAGGTATGTTTAGTAAGAATCTAGCGTAGTGTAGATTATGCGTGTAATGATTTCAGGGCACCATAACTGAAAAGAAACCACACGTATGGAAGGTGTGAAACAAGTAGAATAGGATAAGGATGTTTATATGAATATAGAAGTTAAGAGTTTCAGCCGACAGCCGGTGACAAAATAGTGACATATGTGTTGGGGAAAGGAAAAGACCCCACCTTGTCGGCAGTAAAAGAGGCACTACAAGATCGATAACAACATGAACAGGGTCCTGTTCCTGCTCACTCTGATAAGGATGAGCAGCGACAGCTGAGGAGACGTGGAAGAATCCCCCATTTTTGGTCTCAGGAGAGAGAGCACCGATCGTGACTGCAGGGGGTGGCACCCCGGGTGCCAAATAGCTCGCCGTGTACGCCCACGAGGGAAGGTGGCCAGGGTGGATGGGGTCTCATTCCACCCACTACTACAGCCAGGAAGGGTTTACCTCTGGGGAGGCCTCCGTTCCATGTCCCAGGATACGGGTCGTTGCTGCGTGGGTCAGTATCACGGAGGGAAAACGTGTATGTTTGACTTGTAAAGGAAAGATTCCCCTGGGTAGATGGTGCTGGCTCAGGAAGCTGAGCAAGGATGTGGGGGATCAGCACTCTGACTGGGAAAGACTCGGGAATGACACGTACCGTACCATCACGGGGACACGGGGAGGAGTGAAGGTGTGTTAGAACAAGTGGTGGGAGTCTGAACAGGGAATTTACGTCTGCATGTGGTGGTTAGAGGAGATCTGTCCTGCAGGCATATCAATCGCCTTTGCCAGGCAATGGCAAGATGAGGGGGAAGGGATGGGGTGGGATTCCAGCCTACACAGGTGTGTGGTCCCACACTCCCCACTCCCAATTAACACCACCGAACTTATAGCACACATTAAGACACCCCTGCCCACGACCCCGCCAGTGAGAACAATAATAGAAAGGTGTCCTACCATCACCAAGTGACTCGGGAACGGATTAGTATTGGTACCAAACGAAAAGGTGTTATACGAGGGGCTACATTATGGAGTAGCTTCAGTTATTTTAAACTTTACCGAGGTGCGTATACCTGACTGGTGCCCGAAGGAAACAGAGCAGCTATACCAGGCACTACTCAGAGAAATGTTCAAGAACTTTTATGAGTTAGAATTTGAGAATGTAGACAAAACAGATATATACATCCTATACGCTCGGGACACCAGGGGCACGGGAAGACCTAGAAGGGGCACCTTGAACGACATTTTAACTGCATATCATGCAGGATCCTCTGTGATAAATAGCCTGGACGATATAGAACTACACATGCAGATAAATGGTCTACAGAACCAACTGAGAAACATCATGAAAGAAGGAAACACAGGAGAAGGCTCAGAGCTACACGAGGACCAGGCTGTGATGATCCATTGAAAGGAAATCGTGGCTGAGCTGGAAAAACAGGCACAGACAGGGAATGCACTCATACGGGAGGATAGGAATGCTTCTGAGCAGGTTGCACAGAACGAGGTGTGTGTGCTGTACGGGGCATGGTTGTTGGGCGAGGGCCGCAACAACCTGGAGGATTTAAAACAAGGTTTAGTCCCCTCCTGGATCAGTAACAAGCACCTTGCAGCCCTCCACCCGTACAGTACCTCACTAAGCCCGTGCCAGCTCGGCCTAGCTTCTGAAACTTACCCTGTCCCAGTCGATCGTGATGTTCTAATCACACCATCATGGGGATAGTACTAAGGATGTCGGTCATGGGTGGGACAGCCCTTCCCACACTGTATACAGGGTGGAGAACATTGGAGTCATTCAAGGAGGTGCACATGTTCATTTCACAGCAGTCCCACCCTATGTCATAAAGTGGGAACACGCTGTGACGGGTACTGACCTCTCCGGGTGCTCACATAATACTGTGTCCCCAGCACTTGAACACCTATTCTAAACCACAGTGTGGGTTTAAAGCTGCTGGTGCACAGTGTATCAACTGTACCATGGAGGTAATGGCACAAAACCATGTCCCTCCACAGGGAGCATACATCGGGGGTGGGACATATTGTGTCACCACCAATGCGCCCCACTACCAACATGGACACTTCTGGTGTCCGGTCAGTGACAGCAGTTTTTGCTTTAAACCCGAGGCAGAAGTTCAAGTGTCCCAGGAACGGATTGTCCCCATTCCTGAACCCTTCACTGTTCACCTCACTGTGAGAGAAAACATCACAAACCTGCAGGATTATGTTGTACATTTGGCGATGAAATTCCCCCACTACCCGAACAACTTACTGCTCTGCTAGCAGCTGTAGTAATCTCACAAAAACATTTCGATTCTCGAGAACAGAAAACAATTGAGATCGGGAGAAAGATTCTAGAGATCACAATTCCACCTTGGTGGGACATTTTCAGAAATATAGAAGTTCCTGCCGGGATCAGAATAGCTTCCCACTTTTTGGTTGTCTGTAAACTCGCGATTATTCTTTACTTATGGTGTCTCACTTGTTGAGTGAAACGCAGAGGCCGTCAGGTCTGGCTTACACTCCCTGGCCAAACTTGGGGATCGCACAGGGAGGAGTAACACCATACTACCATGAACTCATCCTTTTTTGGCGTGGAAGCAAGTCATCCTCATTTCGAGGGACCGCCTATGATGATGATGATGATGGATACATTAACGTCCCGACAGCTCATTGACTGCAGGAGTGGGACCGTGTGGCGATTCAGAAGACATGTCAAAAAGACAAAGTCATTGTTCCGTCTCATGTGCTCCTCCAATCAGGAATAACAACAAACTAAAAATGCTTAATAATGGTTACACCTTATCTCCAAATAAACTGCATAGTTGGCTTGTTGGTCTAGAGGTATGATTCTCGCTTCGGGGTTGTTATTTGAAATATGCGAGAGGTCCCGGTTTCAAATCCCGCACGAGCCTTGAATTTGCATCGAACTTTTGCAAAGAAGGACTTGCATTTCTGCAGCGTCTGTCAGGAACTCATGATGCCCCAAAGTGCTTTACAGTCGTTGAGTTGCCTTTGAAATGTTGTCACGTGAGGAAAGATGTGCCCAAGTCACCTCACACGCACCTCAACTCTTTGTGAAGGAGATCATAGAATCATAGAAGTTTACAGCACGGAAGGAGGCCATTTCGGCCCATCGTGTCCGCGTTGGCCAAGAAGAGGCCATCCAGCCTAATCCCACTTTCCAGCTCTAGGTCCATAACCCTGCAGGTTACGGCACTTCAGGTGCACATCCAAGCACTTTTAAAATGTGGTGAGGGTTTCTGCCTCTACCACCCTTTCAGTCAGTGAGTTCCAGACCCCCACAACCCTTTGCGTGAAGAAATTTCCCCTCTAAACTTTCTACCAATTACTTTAAATTTATGTCTCCTTGTTGATGACCCCTCTGCTAAGTGAAATAGGCCCTTTCTATCCACTATATCTAGGCCCCTCATAATTTTATACACCTCAATGAAGTCTCCCCTCAGGCTCTGTTCCATGGAAAACAAACCCAGCCTATCCAATCTGTCCTCATGGCTAAGATTCTCCACTTCCGGCAACAGACTCGTAAATCTCCTCTGTATCCTCTTCAGTGCAATCATGTCCTTCCTGTAATATGGCGACCAGAACTGCACGCAGTACTCCAGCAGTGGCCAAACCTGCCCCACCGACCACATCTCTTGTATTCCATTCCTCGGATAATAAAGGCAAGCATTCCATATTCCTTCTTAACACCTTATCGACCTGGCCTGCTACTTTCAGGGATCTGTGGACATGCACTGCCTGGATTCTGGGGAGGACCCAGCAGATTGGAAAACTGCAAATGTAATGCCCCTATTTAAAAAAGGAGGAAGACAAAAAGCAGGAAACTATAGACCAGTTAGCCTAACGTCTGTGGTTGGGAAAATGTTGGCGTCCATTATTAAAAAAGCAGCAGCAGGACATAGAAACATAGAAACGTAGAAAATAGGTGCAGGAGAAGGCCATTCTGCCCTTCGAGCTTGCACTACCATTCAATAAGATCATGGCTTATCATTCAGCTCAGTACGTCTTTCCTGCTTTCTATCCATACCTCTTGATCCCTTCAGCCTTAAGGGCCACATCTAACTCCCTCTTGAATATATCTAACGAACTGACATCAACAACTCTCTGTGGCAAAGAATTCCACAGGTTAACAACTCTCTGAGTGAAGAAGTTTCTCCACATCTCGGTCCTAAATGGCTTCCCCCTTATCCCTTAGACTCTGACCCCTGGTTCGGGACTTCCCCAAACATCGGGAACATTCTTCCTGCCTCTAACCTGCCCAGTACCGTCAGAATTTTATATGTTTCTATGACATCCCCTCTCATTCTTCATAACTCCAGTGAATGCAGGCCCAGTCGATCCAGTCTCTCCTCATATGTCAGTCCTGCCATCCCGTGAATAAGTCTGGTGAACCTTCGCCGCACTCCCTCAATAGCAAGAGCATCCTTCCTCAGATTCGGAGACCAAAACTGAACACAATATTCCAGGTGACGCCTCACCATGGCCATTTAAATCTGCAGTAAGACCTCCCTGCTCCAATACTCAAATTCCCCAGCTGTGAAGGCCAACATGCCATGTGTCTTCTTCACCGCCTGCTGTACCTGCATGCCAACTTTCAATGATTGATGTACCATGACACACAGGTCACGTTGCACCTCCCCTTTTCCTAATCTGTCACCATTCAGATAATATTCTGCCTTCACGTTTTTGCCACCAAAGTGGATAACCTCACATTTATCTGCACTATACTGCATCTGCCATGTATTTGCCCACTTACCGAACTTGTGCAAGTCACCCTACAGCCTATTAGCATCCTCCTCACAGCTCACACCGCCACCCAGCTTAGAGTCACCTGCAAACTTGGAGATTATACAATCAATTCCGTTGATTCCATCTAAATCGTTGATGTATATTGTAAATAGCTGGGGTCCCAACACTGAGTCCAGTGGCATCCCACTAGTCACTGCCTGCGATACTGAGAAGGACCCATTTATCCCTGCTCCCTGCTACCTGTCTGCCAACCAGTTCTCTACCCACGTCAATACATTACACCCAATAACATATGCTTTAATTTTGCAAACTAATCTCTTGTGTGGGACCTTGTCAAAAGCCTTTTGAATGTTCAAACACATTACATCCACTGGTTTTCCCTTGTCCACTCTGCTAGTTGCATCCTAAAAAAATTCTCGAAGATTTGTCAAGCATGATTTCCCTTTCATAAATCCTTGCTGACTTGGACAGATGTTGTCACTGCTTTCCAAATGTGCTGCTATTTCATCTTTAATAATTGATTCCAGCATTTTCCCCACTACTGATGTCAGGCTCATCGGTCTATAATTACACATTTTCTCTCTCCCTCCTTTTTTAAAAAGTGTTGTTGCATTAGTTCCCCTCCAGTCCATAGGAACTGATCCAGAGTCGATAGACTGTTGGAAAATGATCACCAATGCATCCACTATTTCTAGCGCTACTTCCTTAAATACTCTGGGATGCAGACTATCAGGCCCTGTGGATTTATTGGCCTTCAATCCCATCAATTTGCCTCACACAATTTCCTGACTAATAAAGATTTCCTTCAGTTCCTACTTCTCGCTAGACCCTCGGTTTCCAAGTATTTCCGGAAGGTTATATGTATCTTCCTTCGTGAAAACAGAACTAAAGTATTTGTTCAATTGGTCTGCCATTTCTTTGTTCCCCATTATAAATTCACCTGATTCTGACTGCAAGTGACCTACGTTTGTCTTCACTAATCTTTTTCTCTTCACATATCTACAGAAGCTTTTGCACTCAGTTTTTAATGTTCCCTGCAAGCTTCCTCTTATACTCTATTTTTCCGCTCCTAATTAAACTCTTTGTCCTCCTCGACTTAATTCTAAATTTCTCCCAGTCCTCAGGTTTGTTGCTTTTTCTGGCCAATTTATATGCCTCTCCTTGGAATTAACACTATCCCTAATTTCCCTTCTTAGCCACGGTTGAGCCACATTTCCTGTTTCATTTTTTTTCTCCAGACAGGGATGTACAATTGTTGAAGTTCATCCATATGATCTTTAAATGTTTGCCATTGCCTATCCACCATCAACCCTTTAAGTCTCATTTGCCAGTCTATTCTAGCCAATTCACATCTCATACCATTGAAGTTACCTTTCCTCAAGTTCAGGATTCTCGTCTCTGAATTAACTGTGCCACTCTCCATCTTAATAAAGAATTGTACCATATTGTGATCACTCTTCCCCAAGAGGCCTCGCACAACAAAATTGCTATTAGTCCTTTCTCATTCCACATCACCGAGTGTAGGATAGCCAGCCCTCTAGTTGGTTCCTCGACATATTGGTCAAGAAAACCATTCCTAATACACTCCAGGAAATCCTCCTCCACTGTATTTAGAAACATAGAAACATAGAAAATAGGTGCAAGAGTAGGCCATTCGGACCTTCTAGCCTGCACCACCATTCAATGAGTTCATGGCTGAACATGCACCTTCAGTACCCCATTCCTGCTTTCCCACCATACCCCTTGATTCCCCTAGTAGTAAGGACTTCATCTAACTCCTTTTTGAATATATTTAGTGAATTGGCCTCAACAACTTTCTGTGGTAGAGAATTCCACAGGTTCCCCACTCTCTGGGTGAAGAAATTCCTCCTCATCTCGGTCCTAAGTGGCTTACCCCTTATCCTTAGACTGTGTCCCCTGGTTCTGGACTTCCCTAACATTGGGAACATTCTTCCTGCATCTAATCTGACTAACCCCGTCAGAATTTTAAACGTTTCTATGAGGTCCCCTCTCATTCTTCTGAACTCCAGTGAATACTAGCCCAGTTGATCCATTCTTTCTTGATAGGTCAGTCCCGCCATCCCGGGAATCAGTCTGGTGAACCTTCGCTGCACTCCCTCAATAGCAAGAATGTCCTTCCTCAGGTTAGGAGACCAAATTGTACACAATACTCCAGGTGTGGCCTCACCAGGGCCCTGTACAACTGTAGCAACACCTTCCTGCCCCTGTACTCAAATCCCCTCGCTATGAAGGCCAACATGCCATTTGCTTTCTTAACCGCCTGCTGTACCTGCATGCCAACCTTAATGACTGATGTACCATGACACCCAGGTCTCGTTGCAGCTCCCCTTTTCCTAATCTGTCACCATTCAGATAATAGTCTGTCTCTCTGTTTTTACCACCAAAGTGGATAACCTCACATTTATCCATATTATGCTTCTTCTGCCATGCATTTGCCCACTCACCTAACCTATCCAAGTCGCTCTGCAGCCTCATAGCATCCTCCTCGCAGCTCACACTGCCACCCAACTTAGTGTCATCCGCAAATTTGGAGATACTACATTTAATCCCCTCGTCTAAATCATTAATATACAGTGTAAGCAGCTGGGGCCCCAGCACAGAACCTTGCGGTCCCCCACTAGTCAATGCCTGCCATTCTGAAAAGTCCCCATTTACTCCTACTCTTTGCTTCCTGTCTGACAACCAGTTTCAATTCATGTCAGCACACTAACCCCAATCCCATGTGCTTTAACTTTGCACATTAATCTCTTGTGTGGGACCTTGTCGAAAGCCTTCTGAAAGTCCAAATATACCACATCAACTGCTTCTCCCTTGTCCACTCGACTGGAAACATCCTCAAAAAATTCCAGAAGATTTGTCAAGCATGATTTCCCTTTCACAAATCCATGCTGACTTGGACCTATCATATCACCTCTTTCCAAATGCACTGCTATGACATCCTTAATAATTGATTCCATCATTTTACCCACGACCGATGTCAGGCTGACCTCCCTGTTATCTCTCCCTCCTTTTTTAAAAAGTGGGGTTGCATTGCCTACCCTCCACTCCATAGGAACTGATCCAGAGTCAATGGAATATTGGGCAATGGCACCTCCTTAAATACTCTGGGATGCAGTCCATCAGGCCCTAGAGATTTATCGGCCTTCAATCCCATCAATTTCCCCAACACAATTTCCCGACTAATAAGGATTTCCCTCAGTTCCTCCTCCTTACTAGACCCTCCGACACCTTTTATATCCAGAAGGTTGTTTGTGTCCTCCTCAGTGAATACCAAACCAAAGTACTTGTTCAATTGGTCTGCCATTTCTTTGTTCCCCGTTATGACTTCCCCTGATTCTGACTGCAGGGGACCTACATTTGTCTTTACTATCCTTTTTCTCTTTACATATCTATAGAAACTTTTGCAATCCGTCTTAATGTTCCCTGCAAGCTTCTACTCGTACTCCATTTTCCCTGCCCTAATCAAACCCTTTGTCCTCCTCTGCTGAGTTCTAAATATCTCCCAGTTCCCAGGTTCGCTGCTATTTCTGGCCAATTTGTACGCCACTTCCTTGGCTTTAATAATATCCCTGATTTCCCTTGATAGCCACGGTTGAGCCACCTTCCCTTTTTTATTTTTACGCCAGACAGGCATGTACAATTGTTGTAGTTCATCCATGCGGTCTTTAAATGTCTGCCATTGCCCATCCACAGTCAACCCCTTCAGTATCATTCGCCAATCTATCCTAGCCAATTCACGCCTCATACCTTCAAAGTTACCCTTCTTTAAGTTCTGGACCATGGTCTCTGAATTAACTGTTTCATTCTCCATCCTAATGCAGAATTCCACCATATTATGGTCACTCGTCCCCAAGGGGTCTCGCACAATGAGATTGCTAATTAATCCTCTCTCATTACACAACACCCAGTCTAAGATGGCCTCCCTCCTAGTTGGTTCCTCGACATATTGGTCTAAAAAACCATCCCTTTTGCACTCAAGGAAATCCTCCTCCACCGTATTGCTGCCAGTTTGGTGAACCCAATCTATGTGCATATTAAAGTCACCCATTATAACTGCTACACCTTTATTGCACGCACCCCTAATTTCATGTTTGATGCCCTCACCAACATCACTTCTACCGTTTGGAGGTATGTACACAACACCCACCAACGTTTTTTGCCCTTTGGTATTCTGCAGCTCTACCCATATAGATTCCACATCATCCTAGCTAATGTCCTTCCAAACTATTGCCTTAATTTCCTCCTTAACCAGCAATGCTACCCCACCTCCTTTTCCTTTTATTCTATCTTTCCTGAATGTTGAATACCCCTGGATGCTGAGTTCCCAGCCCTGATCATCCTGGAGCCACGTCTCCGTAATCCCAATCACATCATATTTGTTAACATCTATTTGCACAGTTAATTCATCCACCTTATTGCAGATACTCCTTGCATTAAGACACAAACCCTTCAGGCTTGCTTTTTTAACACCCTTTGTCCTTTTAGAATTTTGCTGTAGAGTGGCCCTTTTTGTTCTTTGCCTTGGGTTTCTCTGCCCTCCACTTTTCCTCATCTCCTTTCTGTCTTTTGCTGTTGCCTGCTTTTTGTTTCCCTCTGTCTCCCTGCATTGGTTCGCATCCCCCTGCCATATTAGTTTAAATCCTCCCCAACAGCACTAGCAAACACTAGCCCGAGGACATTGGTTCCGGTCCTGCCCAGGTGCAGACCGTCCGGTTTGTACTGGTCCCACCTCCCCCAGAACCGGTTCCAATGCCCCAGGAATTTGAATCCCTCCCTGCTGCACCACTGCTCAAGCCACGTATTCATCTGCGCTATCCTGCGATTCCTACTCTGACTATCCCGTGGCACTCTTAGAAATCCCGAGATTACTACTTTTGAGGTCCTACTTTTTAATTTAGCTCCTAGCGCCTTAAATTCGTTTTGTAGGACCTCATCCCTTTTTTTACCTATGTCGTTGGTACCAATGTGCACCACGACAACTGGCTGATCTCCCTCCCTTTTTAGAATGTCCTGCACCCGCTCCGAGACATCCTTGACCCTTGCACCAGGGAGGCAACATACCATCCTGGAGTCTCGGTTGCGGCCGCAGAAACGCCTATCTATTCCCCTCACCATCGAATCCCCTATCACTATCGCTCTCCCACTCTTTTTCCTGCCCTCCTGTGCAACAGAGTCAGCCACGGTGCCATGAACCTGGCTGCTGCTGCCCTCCCCTGATGAGTCATCCCCCTCAACAGTACCCAAAGCAGTGTATCTGTTTTGCAGGGGGATGACCACAGGGGACTCCTGCACTACCTTCCTTGCACTACTCTTCCTGCTGGTCTTCCATTCCCTAGCTGGCTGTGGACCCTTCTCCTGCGGGAAGACCAACTCGCTACACGCGATACTCACGTCATTCTCAGCATCGTGGATGCTCCAGAGTGAATCCACCCTCAGCTCCAATTCCGCAACGTGGACCGTCAGGAGCTTGAGGTGGATACACTTTCTGCAGATATAGTCGTCAGGGACACTGGAGTCGTCCCTGAGTTCCCACATGGTACAGGAGGAGCATAACACCCGACCGAGCTCTCCTGCCATGACTTAACCCTTAGATACACTTAAATTGGCAACAACAATGTTAAAAGTTACTCACTGATATAGAAGAGAAAAAAGAAAAGAGAAAAACTACTCACCAATCACTTACCCTCTTGGCTGTGACGTCAACTTTTGATTTCTTTCTGCTTCTTTTTTGCCTTCTCTCCCCGCTGCAGCTGCACAGGTACGCCTCTCGGACTGCCGCCGCCTCTCGCTGCCGCTGGGTCTTTATAGGTCTCACCAACCACGCACTCCCGCCTCTCGGACTGGCGCCGCCTCGCGCTGCCGCTGGGCCTTTTATAGGCCTCACCAACCACGCACTCCCGCCTCTCGGACTGCCGCGGCCTTTCGCTGCCGCTGGGTCTTTATAGGCCTCACCAACCATGCACTCCCGCCTCTCGGACTGCCGCCGCCTCTCGCTGCCGCTGGGTCTTTATAGGCCTCACCAACCACGCACTCCCGCCTCTCGGACTGCCGCCGCCTCTCGCTGCCGCTGGGTCGTTATAGGCCTCACCAACCATGCACTCCCGCATCTCGAACTGCCGCCGCCTCTCGCTGCCGCTGGGTCTTTATAGGCCTCACCAACCAAGCACTCCCGCCTCTCGGACTGCCGCCGCCTCTCGCTGCCGTTGGGCCTTTTATAGGCCTCACCAACCACGCACTCCCGCCTCTCGGTTTGCTTAGCCCAATGTCTATGCAGATTAAAGTTGCCCATGATAACTGCTGTACCTTAACGCATCCGTAATTTCTTGTTTGATGCTGTCCCCAAACTCACTACTACTGTTTGGTTGTCTGTGCACAACTCCCATGAGTGTTTTCTGCCCTATGGTACTCCGCAGCTCTATCCATACAGATTCCACACCATCCAAGCTAATGTCCTTCCTTACGATTGCATTAATTTCCTCCTTAACCAGCAACGTTACCCGATCTCCCTTTCCTTTCTGTCTAACCTTCTTGAATGTTGAATACCTCTGGATGTTGAGTTCGCAGCCTTGGTCACCCTGGAGCCATGTCTCTGTAATCCCAATTATATCATATTTGTTAATTGCTGTTGATGCAGTTAATTCGTCCATCGTATTACGAATACTCCTCGCATTGAGGCACAGAGCCACCAGGCTTGTCTTTTTAACATACTTTCTCCCTTTAGAATTTTGCTGTAATGTGGTCCTTTTTGATTTTTGCCTTGTGTTTCTCTGCCCTCCACTTTTATTTTTCTTCTTTCTATCTTTTGCCTCTGCACCCATTTTACTTCCTTCTATCTCCCTGCATAGGTTCCCATCCCCCTGCCATATTAGTTTAAACCCTCCTTAACAGCACTAGCAAACACTCCCCTAGACATTGGTTCCGGTTCTGACCAGGATCAGACCGTCCGGTTTGTACTGGTCCCACCTCCCCCAGAACCGGTTCCCATGTCCCAGGAATTTGAATCCCTCCCCCCTGCACTACTCATCAAGCCACATAGTCATCTGAGCTGTCCTGCAATTTCTACTCCGACTAGCACGTGGCACTGTTTGCAATCCTGAGATTACTACCTTTGAGATCCTACTTTTTAATTTAACTCCTAGCTCCCTAAACTCAGCTTGTAGGACCTCATCCCGTTTTTTCCTATATCGTTGGTACCTATATGTACCACGACAGCTGGCTGTTCACCCTTCCCCTCCAGAATACACTGCAGCCGCTCCGAGAAATCCTTGACTTTTGCACCAGGGAGGCAACATACCATTCTGGAGTCTCGATTGCAGCCGCAGAAACATCTATCTTTTCCCCTTACAATAGAATCCCCTATCACTATAGTTCTCCCATTCTTTTTCCTGCCCTCCTGTGCAGCAGAGCCACCCCAGGTGCCATGGACTTGGCTGCTGCTGCCTTCACCTGATGAGTCATCTCCTCCAACAGTACCCAAGATGGTGTATCTGTCTTGCAGGGGGATGACACCAGGGTACTCCTGCACTACCTTCCTTCCACTGCTCTTCCTGATGGTCAGCCATTCCCTATCTGCCTGAGTAACCTTTACCCGCGGAGTGACCAATTCACTAAACGTGCTATTCACGACATCCTCAGCATCGCGGATGCTCCAGAGTGACACCATGCGCAGCTCCAGTGCCGCAATGCGGCCTGGATACACTTCCTGCACATGTAGTCATCAGGATACCCTGGAAGCGCCCCTGACTTCCCACATAGCGCAGGAGGAGCATGACACGTGTCCGAGCTCTCCTGCCATGACTTAACCATTAGATTACTTAATTTGGCAACATGCCAAAGGTTTCTTGCTGCTAAGAACAAGAAGAAAGACAAAGAAACAGAAAACTACTCACCACTGAACCAGCCAATCACTTACCCTCTTGGCTGTGACGTCACCCTTTGATTACTTGTGACTTCTTTCTTACTTTTGACCCTGCACCAGCTGTAGCTCGCTGCTCGCTGCTCCTCCAGCCGCTGCTCCTCCGACTGCCGCCGATCCCCGGACTCCCGCTGGGCCTTTATAGGCCGCTGCTCACACCTCCTCCGGTCACTGCTCCTCCCACTTTTGGAAAAAAAATAATTCAGTCAGGCAGAGTCTGCATGGATTTATGAAAGGGAAGTCATGTTTGACAAATTTGCTGGAATTCTTTGAGGATGTAATGAACAGGGTGGATAAAGGGGAACCAGGGGATGTGGTGTATTTGGACTTCCAGAAGGCATTTTGACAAGTTGCCACATAAAAGATTACTGCACAAGATAAAAGTTCACGGGGTTGGGGGTAATATATTAGCATGGATAGAGGATTGGCTAACTAACAGAAAACAGAAAGTCGGGATAAATGGTTCATTCTCTGGTTGGTAAACAGTAACTAGTGGGGTGCTGCAGGGATCAGTGTTGGGACCCCAACTATTTATAATCTATATTAACGAATTGGAAGAAGGGACCGAGTGCAACGTAGTCAAAGATTGGAGGAAAAGCAATGTGTGAGGAGGACACAACAAATCTGCAAAACAACATTGCCAGGCTTAGTGAGTGGGCAAAAATTTGGCAGATGGAGTATAATGTTGGAAATTGCAAGGTTATGCACTTTGGCAGAAAAAATCAAAGACAAGTTATTATTTAAATGGAGAAAAATTGCACAGTGCTGCAGTAACAGCGGGACCTGCGGGTACTTGTGCATGAAACACAAAAGGTTAGTATGCAGGTACAGCAATTGATCAGAAGGCCAATGGAATCTTGGCCTTTATTGCAAAGGGGATGGAGTAGAAAAGCAGAGAAGTCTTGTTGCAGTGAAAAAGGAGATTGGTAAGGCAAGACATGGAATACTGCGTGCAGTTTTGGTTTCCATATTTAATACTGCTTTACTTGCTTTGGAGATGTAGAATTTACCAATATTTCGCAAAGATTCCTTGTACCTGTTCCCCTGCAGAGGAGAAGAATCCCTTTCTGGACTTTTAAAATGGAAGGACAAACTTCGGGACACAAATGAGTTTAAAGAGGAAGACGAGGCCTGCAGGGGATAAAAGGGGATGCATTCATGGAGCCCCCACAGTGTTTTAACTCAAAAGAAAGAGAATTTAATTTGTACCTAAATTACAGAAGCCTGAGATCCCCTAAACATCTCTGGGAAGCAGCATATCAATTTTAAGATTCTACAACATTTTGGCTGCGAAAAAAGAGTTACCGAATACATGACATGGGGCTAACCTCTGTGAAGCAAATTCGTGTATTAAGGATCCCAGACTGTCTGGGGGAACTATGCAACACCAATTCACCCCCTAATAGATAATCAAATTACCAACCATTATCTAAATGACACAACTCAATCAAATTACTGCTGAACAAGCCCGACAAATTCTGACAAAGAAGAAAGCTCAAAACTAATGAGCAGCTCCCTTGAAACAAAGAGCTGGGCCAGATTTGGTGGGAGATAAGGAAGCCTTTTTGGGATATATCTATTCCCAGTTTTACAAGGAAAAGAACACAAGCAGCCGGACGTGGGGAGTGAAGAAATGGAGTCGTGGAGAAAACTGCAAGAAATCATCAAGGACCGAGCGAGCATGCAAACAGCACGAGGCCCACGAAACGGAAGGTTGTCAGCAACCAAATTGACAATCCGGGCCACCACAACCAGCGAAACGACCAACCGAAACCAACTCAGCAAAAACCGAAGAATCGACATTTATTTCCACTCTACAATCGACTTCTGAACGACCAACGGGTGAGAAATTACCAAAAAGGACTAACTAAAACTATTCCTAACCAAAGAAAGTGGGTACTTACTCCATACATCCAAAACTCAACATACTGCATCACCCCAACTGAAGACTACGCAGTCCGCAGTCCTCTCCTCCGTCCGGGATACGGCTCGCCTAGAAGGCCAAGTGCAGTGAACCCCGAAACCTCGATTCACCGGCAACTGTCAAAAGCGATTGGTGAGCATAGCTCCTGAACCCCCAGAGCTATAACTTAGTTAGTCAGGGGAATTGAGAGCGGGGGAGGCTAGGATAACTCGTGTAAATGTATCTGCATTCTCCTCTTTACCCCATTTAGAGTTTAAGCTGCATTCTTTTCCCCATAGGCTGTATGTTGACAATTTATTCAACATGTTGTACCCCTTAGTGTCTATTGCTATTACTATTCTGTGTGTGTTATTAAAGATGTGCCTTTTACTTCCTTTTAAACACAATAAAGCCATACCTGCTTCCTATCTTGAAACCGATTGTTTGCCCAAGTAAGTCACAGCCCCTTTATAATTCATGTGTCGAGAACCAAGGGTGTGGGAGCGATTCATTTAAGGGCAGAAGGGAAAGCTGACCCTCCGAAAACCACCCCTTACATAATGGTGACCACCAAGGGCCTCTCGGGCAAGGGACGTGATAAGAGAGAGAGTGGTTTCATGAAAAGAAGCAAAAAGGAAGAGGGGATTTCCTCGTATGTGTTTAAGAGGGTAAATGTGGCTAAGGAGTGGGTACTCGATCTATTGTATGCTGAGCGTCCAGAAGATGCTGCAGCTCAATGGACCGAGAGCAAGGACCATAAAAAGTCAATAGAGAAGGCCATTTGGCTAATTTGCCTTCAGCGACAGATCCGGCTTCTAGATGAGGAGAATGAGAAATTAAAGGGAGTATTGAGGCAGGCAGAAGAGAGGTCCAGTGCAAGGGACACAGTCGGGGAAAGGCTGTGGACTGAGGTGGGACAGTGAAAGGAAAGTAGAGAGCTCACTAAAGAAAGGCACAAAACCCAACTGGACCTTTTACAGTGTCAGATTATTGAAGCCAAGAATAGCGAACTTGCATTGCGGGAATATAATTCCTGCCTCGCCAAGCAAGTTAAAGATTATGGGGAGAGGGTGAAAGACATTCAGGTAGCCTATAAGGTAGCCAGTACCAGGGAATTTGAGGCTGGTGACCATGGCCCCCGCCAGCAGCTGATCCAAGGCTTGAACCTTGCTCTATCCCGGGCTAAAGGCATGGTGTGCCTGATAAACCCGGGTTTAGCCCAGGAATACCTGGTAGAGCAAGGAGAAACCCCGCAGTCACCGCCTACAGCTCCCGGGAACAGCCCAGAGCAGCGGGGGTGTCAACCAGAGTGCAGGGCAGGTAACGATTGCGAACTACCAACAACGGCGGCCCCGAGTTTTAAATCGGTTTGGTAGCAGGGGGAAGCAGGCAAGCCAATACAAGGAGGGCTGGAACCAGGGCCAATGCACTCGGTCCGGCAGCAGACGTTTGGCCCACCTGGTGCAAATGGGGCAGCAGGACCCCGAGTAAGCAATTTCATAGCCCCCATGACACCCAAAAACTGAGCGCTATGATAGGCCGCCTAAGTAAGCTCCCCCAACAGGGGGATCCCTCGGTACACTTCCTGGAAGTGGAACACACAGGGGATATTAACGGGTGCAATGATTCAGAGCAGGCTAAGCTGTTGCTCCTCTCACGAGACACCAAGCTGTGCCATTCCCTCTCTGCAGACAGCAGAAAGGGGCGAAACACGTACGCTACGGTTAAGGAGGAGGTTCTAGAGGCCATGGGTATGAACGACGGGAGTCCTTTCTCCCGAGTGGAGAAGACAGTGCAGCTCCATGGGGAGACTCCATAGGCTTTCGCCGACAGGTTGTGGCCGGTCTACGAAAGGGCCTGTAGTGGGGTTCTTGACCGGGCCCACCTGGCCCCTAACGAGTTGGCTCACTGGCTCCGCAGCCTGGTGGCAAACAGCTTACCTGGAGTGAAGGCCAAAGCCCAGGTCTGGATCGATCCAAGAGATCCCAGAACCACCGAGGAGACAGTGGTCAGACAGTTGACCCTGGCTTACCGGAACGGGAAGGTCCATGAGATTAAACCCAGCCAAGGCAAGAGAGAGTGGCATCAGGAAGGTGGGAACCCTCCCCACAAAGGTGGTGAATGTTTTGGGTGTGGGAAAAGGGGGCACTGGAGGAAGGACTGTAGGAACCCATGGAAAGAGACTAAGGGAAGGGCCACTTCAGCCCCAGCCCGTAAGGCCGGGGCAGGAACACCCGACTCATATGAGACACTCGTAGCCACCCTACAGACAGTTATAAATGTACTGGGAGCAGTAGCTACCGCAACCGGTACAGTAGCCGGTACGGTAAATCCCTCCGCTCCAACCCACCCATGTGTATGACTAGAGCCAGCGCAGCCTGTGTACCTGTGTTCCCGAGAGTACGATGCCTGGAAGAGACCGTGCGTTACAATGGAGGTGGAGAAAGTGAACGGGACCTACCTGCTAGATACTGGTGCTTGCTGCACCCTTGTACATGCAGATAACCCGGCTACCTCACCTCTATCGAACGGGGTCCCGTACAGTCTAGTGGGGTTCACAGGCAACGAGCAAAAAGGTTCGTTTCCCATCCCGCTCACCATTCAGTTAGGGACACTCAAAACCAAATGGAAGTGTGTCCTGATGAAATGGGAGCAGGATGGAAAATGTATCCTGGGGGCTGATTTTATCATTAGCCACGAGATCCTTTTGGATCTGAGGAACCACTGTCGATGGGGAGCCATAGAGACAGACAGGGAAGGTGAGGTGGGGGTGATCCCAGAAAAAGAGGCCAAGGGAACGTTGTGTACCGTGGAGCCAAAGGAGGGTTATGACTTGGAATTACTGGTCAGTAACACCCCAGTGGAGTACCAGGCATATGTACGGGCACACCTTGCAGCATTCGCCACCCACAAACATGACTGTGGCAGGGTAACGGGGGTGGAAGTTAGTATAGAAGGGGACCCCATGACCCAACCACAAAAGAAATATAACTTCCCCAGGGAGGCAGAGGTAGTCCTGACATCGGCGCTGGGATCACTGGTAGAGCAAGGGGTGTTAAGACCGATAGCAACCCATGTGACCTCTCCACTGTGGCCGGTTAAGAAATGGGACAACTCATGGAGGGCCACCGTGGACTATCGAGTGCTGAATAAGAATATCCCTGCCTGTGCAGACACTGTAGCAGCCGTAGCGGATCTCAGAGGGAGTATTCCAGCATCCGCGACCACTTTCACGGTGTTGGACATTTCAAATGGGTTCTGGTCAATTCTTTTAAATCGGGAGGACCAGTACAAGTTCGCCTTTACCTTTAAGGGCCAACAATACACGTGGAACTGTCTTCCCCAAGGCTTCCACAACAGCCCCAGCATTTTTAACCAATGCATGGCGAACTGTTTAAAGGGCTTTAGCAGACCCCAGCAGTTGGTGCAGTATGTGGATGAGCTGCTCCTGTTCACCGATCAGGGGGAGGAGCATGGCCCACTGCTGGCTGAGCTGCTGGAGCTGCTGAAGGAAGAAGGGTTTAAAGTAAAGCCGAAGAAGGCACAGATCGGCCAGAAGGAAGTCAAATTCCTGGGGCTGACTGTGCGCGCTGGGGAAAGGGCCATAGACAAGGCTAGAAGGGAGGCAGTAGAGGAGTTACCAGCCCCCAACACCGTGACAAGGGTAAGATCTTTTCTAGGGCTCACTGGGTACTGCAGAGACTTCATTGAGGATTATGCAGCCACCGCAGCCCCTCTGCTCAGGCTCCTACACAAGGGGTTGGAGTGGGACTGGGATGACGGTTTGTGAGGCAGCATTTAATCAGCTCAAGAAGGACTTGCAGACCGCGCTAGCCTTAGGAGCGATAGATGTAGGAAAGGAGTGTTTCCTGGAGGTGGCAGCCAGCGAGGACAGTTTGAGCTCAGTGCTGCTTCAAGAGCGGAACGGCCAGCTGAGACCGGTGGTTTACTCCTCCAGGATCCTCACAGATGTGGAGAAGCGGTGCTCCAACTGTGAGAGACACCTCCTCGCCACACATCGGGCAGTGAAAAGATCCTTGATCTTCACGGGAGGGTCTCCTCTAACACTCCTAACCCACCACACACCTATTCAGATGCTCCTAGATGGGATGATTAAGGACGGGACGGTGAGCAGTGCCCGCATTGCTCGCTGGACCCTGCTCCTCTCCCAGATGGACCTCAGAGTAGAAGGTCCCCACGAGCCAAGGCTCGCAACCAACCTAATCTACCCAGGGAAAGCCCACAGGTGTGTAGAAGGGAGGTGAACATTTGCCTTCGGGCTGGGTTACACCCTACAGGCCGGGACATCTACGTGGACGGGTCCAGCATGGTATCTGCTGGCAAACGACTCACTGAGTGCGGAGCCGATGACCCAAGGGCAGGTATTGCCCGGGTAATCAAGCTCCGCAGCATCATGAGCGCCCAGCATGCTGAACTGTCCGCCGTAATGTACATGGTGTCCCACCCCGAGGAATTCCCTACCCCGTACACGATTTGCTCGGACAGTATGTTCACCTGCAATTCGTGTACAGAGTACCTGGCTATCTGGTCCCGTCGCGGATACACGTCCGCTGACGGGAGACCCCTGGCAATCAAGCCCCTGCTGGAGAAAATCATGACAGCGGTGGGGCAAGAAGGAAAGGTCTACATACATAAGATGAAGGACCATTCAAAAACCGAACCCCGTGCAGAGGGAAACCAACAGGCTGACAAACTGGCCAAAGAAGGTGCCCGCACGGGAAAGTTCTGGGACCCCTATGACACTGGCCGCATAGCAGCGGTCAAGAATAAGAACAGGGCAGCAGAGAGTACAGGGATAGCTTTGGCCCTGGACTTAACAGTTCAGATACAGGACCCGGTCCTGAAAGCTGTCCTGAACGCGCTAGCTAGAGGAGAGAGAGTTGAAGGTCCGTACGGCACAGCAGCCATTACCGTTAAGGAAGGCCTGCTGTTTAAAGAGGGACAATGGGTCGTGCCACAGCAGCACAAGAGGGAATTCCTAAAACTGGCCCATGAGGGTCCAGGAGCGGGACACCCCGGGCTTGAGACCACCTGGCAACGGGTGGAACAGGCAGGATGGTGGCCGGGACTCAGGGAGGATGTCCGTGGGTTCTGTGCGAACTGCCTGGTGTGTCTGCGAACAACCCTGACCCCCAGAAAAGGAAGGTGTCCCTAGGACACGTCAGGAGGGTAGAGGGACCATGGCAGTCAATCCAAATTGACTACATCGGGCCCCTACCCACCGCCCAGGGTGGCTACAAATACTGCGTAGTCCTGGTGGACGTGTTCTCAAAATGGGTTGAAGCCTTCAACTGCCGAACAGCCACCGCATTAGGGACAGCTAAGATTCTAGTGAGCGAAGTGTTCTCCCGGTGGGGACTCCCACAGTATGTGGAGTCGGACCAGGGGAGCTATTTCACCGGGCAGTTATTGCAGGCAACCCTTAACCTGCTCGGCATTGAGGGGAAATGGCATATTGCCCACAATCTACAGTCATCGGGTAATGTGGAGCTTTTAAACTACACCATTAAAGAAAGGCTGCGGAAGGAGACAGGAGACTCACCCCAAAAGTGGGTGGAGGTCTTACCGTTGGTCCTAATGGGGATCCGAGCCAGCCAGTCAAAGAGCATGGGGTATTCCCCATGCGAGCTCATGACTGGCCGGATCATGCGGACCCCCACCCATGTCCTAGCCCCGGTGCTCACAGAAGGTCAGCTCAGAAAGTTGAACTGGGACTGGTTTGTCAGGAACCTGTTTGAACACCTCAAACAGATTCACTGGCAGGCTGCTGGTAACATGGGCAGACAACATCAGAGTAACAGATTGCTGCTAGAACCCAGCAAACACCACGAATGGGAGATAGGAGGCCAGGTCATGGTGAGGAACCATGCTCGGGTCGGGGTTTGTGAAGCATTATATATGGGGCCATACAGCATTGTCGACAAGGCAAGCCCCATGGTCTATGCCATAAAGCTGCCCCGCTGTACTAAGTGGTTGCACATCAACCAGTGCAAGCTGTACAACCCAGGGTCAGCCAAGCACAGAGGGCAGCCGGGATGTGTGAACTGTCCTCAGGACAGGGATCCTCCGTTGGCCGCCCCCGACGGTGGAGGGCCCACAGGGAATGTGGCAGGCTCAGAAACCGTGCCTTTTGGGATGGTGAATTGCAGTACTGGAGGGGCTATCCCACGCATCGTTTGGGATTCGGACGCACCCCCAGTAACCCAAGCCCTGAGAAGGACCCTCCGTGCACCACGGCCAAAGATACCGTGGTCACCGGCATCTGAGCCTCAGCGATTCTACCCTAGGAGTAGGGCAGCCTGACAGGAAAGGCCGAAGGTCAGAAGTAAAGAGGCCACTCAGAGTAGGGACCCCCAGCCAGCCGCCTCCAGCGGTGAGGGTCTCACAGGAGCAGTAGCATCGAGCTGTCCCAGAGACAAGGGTCTCCAGCTCACCGGCTGCGGGGAAACCCAAGCATCCAGGCGGCTATCAGACCGCACCAGGCATGGGCCTGACAGGGACTAACCAGGCCACCCGGAGACGGGTGGCGGCTGTACATAGCTCTAATTTTTAGTCTAAGGTAGCTGACTGCACCATTTTACATGTTAAGGTTTAGTTTAGAATTGAGGGTAATGTTGCAGTAATGCTTAGGTGATTGTTTTGAGTTTGTCTTGTGTGTCAGCCAGCCTGAAAGCAGTTCTCAAGGGCAGGATCCAGACATTACCAGGTGATGTACAAACCTCAGGAGACCAATTGATGTTGTTTAATTTTAATCTATGTTCTTCCTTCTGTAATGTGGTTGTACGTTGACTACATGCTGGTGAATATAATGTAATTGAAATGAAATGTAACTGTGCTGAAATGCAATTGTAGGGATGGAACCCCCTCCAAGCTGGGAGGGTGTAAACGTAAAAAGTTTGTACCTGTAAAGGGAAAAGTGTGTCACTGTGGTGATGTTGCATAAGTGTAATGCATATTTTGGTATTAGTTTAGTTAATTTACGGGGAAAGTTATTTCTTGAGAGCCAGGAACTTTGCTCACCTGTAAGATGATACCATAAATGACATGGTATCACAGGGGGGGAAGGTAGAATTTACCAATATCTCGCAAAGATGCCTGGTACCTTTCCCCTGCAGAGGAGAAGAATTCCTTTCTGGGCTTTTAAAATGAGTTTAAAGGGGCAGACGACGCCTGCAGGGTATAAAAGGGAATGCATTCATCGAGACCCCCCCCCCCCCCCCCGCCACAGTGTTTGGACTCATAGGAAAGAGAATTCAAAATGGACCTAAATTTCAGAAGCCTGAGATCCCCTAAACATCTATGGAAAGGAGCAGATCAATTTTAAGATTCTACAACATTTTGGCTGCGAAAAAGAGTTACCGAGTACAGAAGGTGGGGCTAAACTCTGTGAAGCAAATTCATGTATTAAGGATCCCAGACTGTCTGGGGGGAACTATTCACCCCATAAGAGATAATCGAATTACCCAATCAACCACAATGGAAATCATGGTCAGGAAACTGGACAATCCTCAAACAATGCAAAACCAGTGATAGCACATTCTCACACCCTAATCGAGTTACTGCCGACAAAGGAGACATTTGAAAATCAATGCACAGAACAGTTTAAACAGAGCCCAAGAGATTTGATGGGAGATAACAAAGCCTTTTTTGGGGGATATATCTATCCCCCAGATTTACAAGGAAAAACTAACAGAACACAGACTGGAACTCGCACTGACTCGAACAAGGACATAGACTGGAACACAGACACAGACACAAGCAGTCTGCTTCCTCTACAGTGAAGAAATGGAACAGTGAAGGAAACTACCAGAACTCATCAAGAACTGACCGAGCACGAGGCCCACGAAACGGAAGGTTGTCAGCAACCAAATTGACAATCACTCTACAATCTACTTCTGAACGACCCAACGGGGGAGAAATTACCAAAAGGGACTAACTAAAACTATTCCTAACCAAAGAAAGTGGGTACTTACCCCATATATCCAAAACGCAAATTAGCATATCAACGGACGCACCCCAACCGAAGACTACGCAGTCCGAAGTCCTCTCCTCTGTCCGGGGTACGGCTCGCCTCGAAGGCCAAGTGCAGTGAACCCCGAAACCACGAATCACCGGCAACTGTCTAAAGGGATTGGTGAGCATAGCCCCTGAACCCTAAGAGCTATAACTTAGTTAGTTAGGGGAATTGGGAGGTGGGAGGCTGGGATAACTTGTGTAAATGTATCTGCATTCTCCTCTTTACTCCATTTACAGTTTAAGCTGTATTCTTTTCCCCACAGGCTGTAATTTGACAATTTATTCAAAGTGTTGTACCCCTCAGTGTGTATTGGTCTGTGTGTGTTATTAAAGGTGTGCCTTTTACTTCTTTATAAACACAATAAAGCCATACCTTCTTCCTACCTTGAAACCGATTGTCTGTCCAAGTCTTTTACAGTCCCTTCATAATTCCAGTGTCGAGAACCAAGGGTCAGCGAGCGATTCGGAACCGCTCATATAAGGTCAGAAGGGCAAGCTGACCCCCTGAAAACCACCCCTTACACTGCCGGCCACAACTCCTTCATAACCGATCTTATTCCTCTCACTACTTCTTTACCCATGGATTCCTCGTGAGGTTGTGGTGACCTGAAATTTCTAAAATCTTAATTTAAAACTAGAACTCTTCAACATTCTTAAACTCATATCGTGCTATTATATACATCTGCCACCCGTCTCCGACTGGCCAAGTTAATCCCTGTTCTTCTCCTTCCCTTATTCAGCCTCTGGTTTGCCTGTGTGGCCGGCGGTAAGGCGGTCTGTACCGCAGGACCCAGAGTGTTCTGACTGGAGGTGTGCCTGAGTCCCACATTATCGGGGGAATGGCCCCTCTGGGGCAACAACACACTTCCCCTTTAGGTGTGGCTGCTGAGTTCATTTCATCAACTGAGGATTCTGCACAGCCGGGGGCTGTAGGCTGGGGACTCTTAGTTAGTGGCTGGTCCACCACGACCTCTCCCGTGAGTCCCTCACCGCTGAAGGCTGCCGGCTGGGGATCCCTGTCCGTAGACTGATCCCTGATCTTGGGTATTCTCTAACGGATGGCCAACCTCCCGGGGCTGACCCACTGAAACTGGGGCACTGGTGACCACGGTGTCTCCGGGAAGCGAGCCGGGACAGCTTTGTCAGGAATCTGTTTGAACATCTTAAACAGATTCACTGGCAGGCTGCTAACAACATGGGCAATGAACTCAGCACTTTAGCTTGAGTGTTCAGGACAGAACGCGCCCCTGAGCATGTATGAGGAAAAAGCTCCAGAAAATATTCTCGGCCAGGGAGCTTTCGCTTGTGAGGTGAACGTGTTAAGCGCGACACTGCGGAAACATCTCCACTTTCAGCACCAGGTCAGACAGAAATGTGAAGCGAGCAGGTGGACTGCAGAATCCCACTTTTAAGGAGTTGGTCGTGGTGTCAAACAAAGAGTTTCACTAAATGATTAAAAATAAGAAATGTCAAATTCGAACATGCATCTTCAGAGGAGACTGCAATCTGAACACAGCACTTTAAACCACTCCGCCACCCTGAGTATTCAATGCTCGATCTGGCCACCTGCAGGTTGATTTTGAACTTTTGTGTCTTGCCACATGAAATAAATGAGGGCAGCAGGCGTATCTCTGCCTGACACCGGGGAAACAGTGAGACAGATCTTGGAGCAAGGGTCTGGTTATTGCCAAACAGCAAAGAAAATATTTTCTGGAAGAACAATGTTGAAAATAATTGCAACCACAACATGATCAGAACACACAACCTTTTGATTTGGAGTCAGGCATGCTACCATTGCCTGACAAGGTCCACACATGAAGTCTGAGATGTTCGGCGATATGAAGGTTTAACAATACAAGGGGCTTTAAAATCCCCGCCCATTCCCACCAGGTATCAGAAGCAGCGCTCACCTGCCAGTCACCGTATTTTTTTTCTTAAACTTTTGTATTGTTTTCACGGCAAAGCATCATTAATTAACCCCTCACCTTCTTTTGCACAATGAAAGAAATGCTAACTGAGGGAGAGTCGATACTTCAATCATTTGTCCTGTGCTTTGGGGAGTGGGCAGGGAAGTGGACCTGAGTCCATGATTGCATCGGCCATGTTCGTATTAAATGTCGGAGCAGGCTCGAGGGGCGTATGGTCGACTACTGCTCCTATTTCTTATCTTCTTATGTTCTTATGCATGTTGACCCATTTTACTCACTGTATTTTAGGAGTCTGGTTCAAAATCTTCATTGCTGATGACACCAGGAATCTGGGGCAACTTTTGTCAAATTTAACAGCACCGGTTATTCCGACCGTGCACAGAAAATAGAATCAGTAGTGAAGATAAAATCCTACGGTGCTCATTTTCAGATTCAATGCAGCAGGATTTCAAATAAAGTAAAAGAATTTTACAGTGAAAAGATTTAGAAGTGTTACTTGTATTTGTGTCTTTAATTAAACTTTGTGGCGTCTGATTCCCGTTCATGCCACTGCTGAAGAAGATAGGAGGGTTTGACGTTGACCAGACTGCACTGCCCCTGATATTTGTGAGCTCATCCTTTATATTCAGTGCTTTCTCACCCTTTGATGGGCTGCAGTGTGGCGGATATCACGTTGGCCTCACACACGAAAGGTCCCCGGTGGATCCGTTTCACTCACTGAAAGTTATCTATTTATTGGTTAAATAAAGAGCAATTCAGGATTAAGGGAGCCCTTTTGCCAGGAGAATAAATAGCAAATAAAAACAGCAAATTCTGCAAATCTCAGCAAATCAGGCAGCATTTGCCAGGAGACTCAACTCGCCTCCGATTGTTCCCATTTGGCAAGTTGAAACAAAATGCTTCTGCCTGGGATCGAACCAGGGACCTTTTGCGTGTAAAGCAAACATGATAACTAATACACTACAGAAACCACTGAAACAACAGCCCCAACAGAGGGGAGCTGACCAGTGAGCTCCCTCTGTGCTGATCAAAAATGAGGAGGTTCACCTGAAACAACTTCTGTCCCACACTGAAAGTTCTCAATCCTTCTCCTCCACTGCCCTTTACAGAAATGTCACGAATCATCCAGCCACCGTGTTCACTTCCACATCCTCACAGTGGGGCCACAGAGGCTCCTACCGTCTCCCCGCGATCAGTGAACTCACACAGTTTGTAAAATTAAACCCGGAACACGTGCCCGGCAAAGGGCAGGAGAAGCCAGATAGTCTGTAAGCTCGGTCTATCACAGAAAGTATTGGTATTCATGGTGATTACAGCAATTATTAATCGTCTCACAGACCTCAATTATTTTTATGCGATGAATTGATCGAGTATCGTTACCACGTCAGTGCGGCAGATCTTAACCCCTCGACAACCTGGGAACAGTTATGATAGATGTTGATATATTTATATATATTTATATAAGAACCTGAATATCAACGGCTAGCTACCTTGACCTCATGGCGAACAGCAGTGCATCTAACTTTGAGTGAAGTAAATTGTTCCACAATGAAACCCATTTCATCTTTTGTTCCCTTTTAAACACTAGAAACTGAGACAGGGGGAATAAATAGAGAAATAAAAGCACAGGGATAGAGACAAGAGGAAGAGAGAAGGGGAAAGATACTGCCCCCACCCAGAACTAATGCAGAAACCCCTCTGCTGCGCTCGGGGTGGCCACCCGCAGCCTGGATACACTAACGGGAGAACACCAGCGGCAGGTCGGGGCCATAAAAGGAACGGCGAGCAGCCCTGGGAGCAGCTTGGAGTTCCCGGGAGACTACTCCAGGGAGCAGCGCGAGCTGGTGCAGGAGGGCGGCGGCAGCGAAGAGTGATGTCATCAAGGTCCAGGTCAGTGATGGGAGCGTGGGCAGATACAGCAGGAGCAGCGAGATCGTTGCGAAGGAGCGGTGAGAGACTGTGGAGTGATGTGATCAGGGCCCAGGGGAGGCATGAGTTCAGGGCCAGGGGCCCAGGGGCAGCACGGGCCAGCCCACACTGCGATATGTGTGCACACTGGGTCCGTGCAGCAGAGCTGGTCTCCAGTCGTCTTGTTTAACCCTTGCCACTGGACGAATACCTCGCTCTGTCAAGCTCGTGTGATGGCTTGGGTGCAACGGCCATCACACGTTAAGAAAATCCACGCAAAGGCATCTTCCACCCTTCAACATACATTTCAGGACCTGGAATATTGAAACACCTGTGAACTCATCCTTTTTTGGCGAGGAAGCAAGTCATCCTCGCTTCGAGGGACTGCCTATGATGATGATGAACTGGATTTGCTGCAGTCCGTGGGCAGCAGGTGATGAGAGCGGGCGTGAGAGGGTGAGTGACAGGTGGGCACTGCTTCTGATGCTGTCTGAACCACGCTGGGAGCGGCCGGGGATTTTAAAGCCCTTTCATTGCACCAATGCAGGGTAAATTAAACTGTGTTTCAGGAACCTTCATGTTTCCAAACATGGACAATTTGCACTGTCGAGCTTATGGTGCAACGGTAGTGTGTTTGACTCCTGATCAGAAAGCTGTGTATTCAAATCATGTCGGGATCATTGTTCTTCAAAAGTTGCAAACTTCTTTGCTATTTGGCAATAACCTGACACTTGCTCCAATGTTTGTCTCACTGTTTCCCCGGTATCAGGTACAGATATACCAGATGCCTTCATTTACTTCATGTGACAAGACACAAAAGTTCAAAATTTAAATTAACTTACAGTCTGGATGGCCGAGCCGTCGAAGGTGCTGCGTTCAGTTTGCAGTCTGCTCTTAAAGCTCGGTTTCAAATCCCTTTTCTTATTTTTAGTCATTAAGCAAAACTCATTTGCTTGGCACCACGACCAGCTCCTTAAAAGTGGGATTCAGCAGTTCACCTGCTCGCTTAACATTTCCGTCTGACCTGGTGCTGAAAGTGGAGATGTTTCCGCAGTGTAACGGTTCACATCTTTGCCTCACACGCGAAAGCTCACCGAGTGGGAATATTTTTTCTGGAACTTTCACCTCATGCATGCTCAGGGCGAGATTGTTCTCCTGTGAAAGGTCATATGATCATAAACATGTAAGGATTAGGAGCTGGAGTAGGCCATTCGGCCCCTCGAGCCTGGTCCACCATTCAAGAAGATCCTGGCAGTTCTTCGACATTAAGTTTAAACATCTGGGTACCGGAGCCAACAGGCGCCTGGTTGCAATCAGTGAAAAAACGTTTGCTTTAGCAGAAGCACAGCGAGCTCAGTTGATACAGCGTGAGATTTTTAATCTCAGATTCTCGGGTTCGAACACCAAGTTTGTTGATTACTTTTTAATTACATTTTATGTTGCTTTCACGGGAATACATCGTTAATTAACCGATGATCTTCTTTTGCACAAATAAAGAAATTCTAACTGAAGGAGAGTCCATAATTGGATAATTTATCTATGCTCTGCAAGTTAACTCTTAAACCACAAACCATTTTACACACTGCTTTCGGGGTCTGGTTCAAAATGTTCATTGCTGGTAACATCAACAGGAGACTGGGGAAACAGTGAGACTGACTTTAGAGCAAAGGTCTAGTTATTGTGAAACACCAAAGAAAATATACATTCTGGAAGAATAACATCGAAAGGAAATGTGACCCGACACCCAGAAAGAAGTGTTAAGACAGAAGATGAAATGCTGCATCCCTTTCTGCAAAAAAATTCCTTTCACAAAAATTTCTCTGACCGAAGCTGCACAAAACAAAAATGTTCGTTTCAAAGTCATTAACTCCCGAATTTCCGCTTCACCAGAATCTCCTGAATCAGATGCCTCTAGTTTTGCTGACTCAATCCATGTCCCTTTGCAATGTTCTGCTTCCACCCACACTATGAAATGTGCCACTAACTTATAGAATCATGGAATGGTTACAGCACGGAAGGCCATTTGGCCCGTCGAGCCCGTGCCGACTCTCAGCGAGTCCCACTCCCCCGCCCTTTCCCCGTAGCCTTGCAATTGTTGTTCCTTCAGACACTTATCCAACTCCCGTTTGAAAGATAAGATTGAGTCTGCCTCCACCACCCTTTCAAGCCGTGCATTCCAGATCCTAACCACTTGCTGCTAAATGGCCACCTCCTGTTCCGATGTGTAAAGTCTGGGAAACACGAGATCAATTCCTGCCACACTCACAGCCTTCCTAAATATAGCACCGTCTTTCTATTCTCGTAAAACCAGCTCCTGAAGTATAGTCCAGCTGTGTCGGTGAAAGCTTTGGTTGTGTTCCTAACATCACTTTAATTGCAGTGTTTCCGTAGTGTAGTGGTTGTCACATTTTTTTCACCCACGAATGATCTTTGGTTCGAAACTTGGGGGGAAACATTTTGAAAACTCATTTAATTAAATATTAGAAAAAATGGATTTATTCATATTAGTGGTTCAATATTAACAAAACACAATGTCCCACAGCCTTGTTAAATTTTCTGATATTCTGTTCAGTTCTGTATACACTCAAACTCGACACTTGAACTGAATGGTCATAAAGGTATTGGAGTGGCAACTCACTGGATAACAGCAGAGCTGGCAATGTTTGCGGAATATATTCGTGACACCAAAGCACACAATGACAACCTGGAACTGTGCGGCACAGAATCGTCAGGGAAAACATCTGAAGTCCCTGGCAGGAGGGCTTGAACCACCAACCTTTCGGTTAATAACCAAACACGCTAACCCACAGAGACTGACACAAATGTACACTGCAAGACATCCCAATCCAGGGCGTCCGTCAGTTAAAGCTTCAGATTGCTCCGACCGGTTGGAACTTGTACACTCTCAGTTGCATTTTTCTTAAATAAAGGGTGGGACATTCTTGTGGATGTGTGAAAGCAGTCTGGTCCCACACACTGCAGACACTTCCATGTCACCCCAACCAGCTGTCCCACAACCGATGTGATCTACCTTCCAGCCTTCTGGTGCCTTGTCTGTGACAAAGTATTCTGATTGTCCCGAAGTCGGTATTAGGTTTGAATTCCTTTTCAGCTCCTGACTGCGGATATTCCTGTGATTAAACGGGAACTAAATGCTGACAGGGACAGTTGGATTCACCATTTCTTTGCTTGGTGAAATTTCAAAGATTGAAAGTGATGCACGTCAACCCCAAAACTCGTCACCTACTCGCTAACCGCTACACGCTGCTCCCGTGAGATGGAAGTCCAGTTGCTGTTTCAAGCTTGAATGCAGGGACAAGCAGAACTCATTCAAAGAAAGTCCAAGTCCCTGAGGCACTTATTATTTGCACCGAACTCCTTCGCAAAGAGTTGAGGTTCGTGTGGGGTGATTTGGGCACATCTTTCCGCACACTACAACACTTCAAACATAACTCAACGGCTGCAAAGCGCTTTGGGGCATCATGAGTTCCTGAAAGGCACTGCAGAAATGCAAGTCCTTCTTTGCAAAATTTCTGTGCAATTTCAAAACTCGCCGGCAAAATAATGGACTCGTCCAGGATTGGAACCCAGGACTTCTCGCAAATTTCATTTAACTTCTACTAAGCAAAAGTTACAATTTTAGATCAACGAAACAACTGCTTGACAATCATAAAGGTAATGGAGAGCCATTATAAAAGCAAGTTTTTGTGTGTGGATACTCTTGATTAGAGAAGCACATGAGATCGAATCAGTGATTTTGCTTTTTCGACCTGTCTTCTGAAGCACCGCACGGTCCCACTCCGACAGTCAATGAGCTGTTGGGACGTTAGTGTAGCCAGGCTGTGACTGGCCACCCCGAGCGCAGCAGAGGGGTTTCTGCATTCGTTCTGGGTGGGGACAGTATTTCCCCTTCTCTCTTCCTCTTGTCTATATCCCTCTGCTTTGTTTTCTGAATTTATTTCCCTGTCTCAGATTCAATGTTTGAAAGGGAACAAAAGATGAAATGGGTGTTACTGTGGAACAATTTCTCTCACTCAAAGTTAGATTCACTACCGTTGTGCCATGAGGTCTAGACAGCTAGCTGTCGATATTCAGGTTCATATATAAATATATATTTTTATATTGATACAAATTATCGAAGCTGTTCCCTGGTGGTCGAGGGGTTAAGATCCCGAGCATTAACCCTTTCCATTCTCAATCAGTTCATCGCAGAAACATAATTGAGGTGTGTGAGAGGATTAATGATTGCTGTAATCGCCGTTAATAACCTCACTACTATCTGTTACAGAACGAGCTGACACACTCTCCCGCTTCTCCTGCCCTTTGCTGGACACGTTTCCCGGGTTTAATTTTACAAACTGGGCGAGTTCGCTGATCGCTGGGAGACGGTAGGAGCCTCTGTGGCCCCGCTGTGAGGATGTGGAAGTGAACACGGTGGCTGGGTGATCCGTGACATTTCTGTAAAGGGCAGCGGAGGAGAAGGATTGAGAACTTTCAGAGTGGGACAGAAGTTGTTTAAGGTGAGCCAACACATTCCTGATCCTCCTCTCTTCTTCGGTAATCCCCTGAGTCGAGGATGACTTGCTTCCACATTAAAAATCAGTGGTGATCAGCACAGAGGGAGCTCACTGGTCAGCTCCCCTCTGTTGTGGCCGCTGTGCCAGAGGTTTCCGCAGTCGAGCGGTTATCACGTTTGTTTTACACGTTAAAGGTCACCGGTTCGATGCCGGGTGGGAACATTGTGTTGAAATTTCCGATAGGGGAACAATCGGAGGCGAGTCTTGTCTCCTGGCTAATGCGAACTGACCTGCTGAGATTTCCAGCATTTGTTGTTTTTATTTGCTATTTATTCTCCTAGCAAAAGGGCTCCCTTATTCCTTAATTGCTCTTTATTTCACCAATAAATAGATAACTTTTAGCGAGAGAAAATGGATCCACCGGGGAACTTTCGCGTGTAGGAATAACCGGTGCTGTTAAATTTGACAAAAGTTGCCCCAGATTCCTGGTCTCGCCAGCGATGAGGATTTTGAACCAGACTCCTAAAACACAGTGTGTAAACTGGGATATGGTTTAACAGTAAACATGCAAAGCACAGAACAAATGATTGAAGTATCGACTGTCCCTCAGTCAGCACTTCTTTCATTGTACAAAAGAAGATGACGGGTTAATTAATGATGCTTTCCCGTGAAAGCAACACAAAAGTTAAACAAAAAACATACGGTGACTGGCAGGTGAGCGCTTCTTCTGATACCTGGTGGGAATGGGCAGGGATTTTAAAGCCCCTTATATTGCGGAATCTTCATATAGACGAACATCTCAAGCTCCCTGTGTAGACCTTGTGGCACAACGGTAGCGCGTCTGAATCCAGATCAGAAGGTTGTGTGTTCTAATCACGTCGAGGTCACTGCTTTTTTGGGTAATCCCGGAATTAATATTTTCTTTGCTGTTTGGCGATAACCAGACCCTTGCTCCAAGGTCTGTCTCACTGTTTCTTCGGTGTCAGTCAGAGAAACACCTGTTGCCCTCATTTATTTCTTGTGACAAGACACAAAAGTTCAAAATCAACCTGCAGGTGGCCATACAACGCACTGGATAGTCAGGACAGCCGAGCGGTCGAAGCTGTTGTGTTCAGTCTGCTCTGAAAGTGTGGGTTTGAATCTCACTTCTAGCACCTTTTATTTTTCGTCATTAAGCAAAACTCATTTGCTTGGCACAACGATCAGCTCCTAAAAAGTGGGATTCTGCAGTTCACCTGCTCACTCAGCATCTCCGTCTGACCTGGTGCTGAAGGTGGAGATGTTTCCGCAGTGTGGCCGTTCACACGTTCGCCTTACTGTCATGTATCTCACACCACTCTGCAGTTCTAAGTCGTTTTGAACATCTCTTTCAGCCAGGTGTGGGTACTTTCAAAGGGGCTAAAGTTAAAATCTACATCACACAGGATGCCAGACCGGTCCATCACAAGGCTAGAGCTGTGCCTTATGTGATGAGGGAAAAGATTGAACACGAACTGGACCTGCGGGAAGGCATTATCTCATCCGGGGAATTTAGCGACTGGTCAAGTCCCATCATCCCCGTCATGAAGCCTGATGGATCCGTACAAATCTGTGGGGATTACAAGTCTACCATAACAGAGTCTCCCTACAGGACCAATACCCGCTGCCCAGAGCAGAGGACCTATTTGCCACGTTGGCTGGAGGAAAACTTTTCTCGAAATTAGATCTTACATCTGCGTATATGACGCAAGAACTGACCGAAGAGTCTCAGCTACTCACCACCATCAACACACATCGAGGCCTTATTATCTACAATCGATGCCCATTCGGCATCAGGTCGGCAGCTGCTATATTCCAGCGCAACATGGAGAGTCTGCTCAAGTCCACCCTGGGGACGGTTGTGTTTTAAGATGACATACTCATCACGGGCAGGGACACCGACTCCCATCTCCGCAATTTGCAGGAAGTACTAAGTCGATTGGATCGAGTAGGCCTAAGAGTTAAGAAATCCAAGTGTCTGTTTCTCGCGCCTGAGGTTGTATTTTTGGGCAGAAGAATTGCCGCTGATGGAATCCGCCCAACAGAATCAAAAACCGAAGCAATTCGTCTGGCACCCAGGCCCTGGAATATCTCCGAACTGCCTGCCTTTCTCGGGCTATTCAATTACTTTGGGAACTTTATGCAGAACTTGAGCAAACTGCTGGAGCCTCTCCACATGCTACTCAGAAAGGGGTGCGATTGGTTTTGGGGGGACGCCCAAGAACGCGCCTTCAATAAAGAACTCAATCTTCTATGTTCCAACAGTGTTTTAGCCTTTTTTGACCCAGGTAAAAAGTTAGTTCTTACATGTGATGCATCAGCGTACGGGGTCGGGTGCGTTTTACAGCATGTCAATGATGCGGGTAAATTACAACCCATTGCTTATGCCTCCAGGTCACTTTCGCGGGCGGCGTGCGGTTATGGTATGGTTGAGAAGGAGGCGCTCGCGTGCGTGTACGGTGTCAAAAAGATGCACCAATACCTTTTCGTGGCCAATTTCGGGTTAGAAACCAACCACAAATCCCTCACGTCCCGCTATCTGAGTGCAAGGCAATAAACGCCAAAGCCTCGGCGCGCATTCAGCGGTGGGCGCTCATGCTGGTGTCTTACGACTACACAATAATGCACAGACCAGGCACAAACAACTGTGCCGACGCGCTTAGCAGGCTACCTCTGGCGACCACGGAAGGTTCGGACGAACAGGACTGTGAGATGGTCATGGCAATCAATGCCTTTGAATCCACAGGTTCGCCCATGATGTCTCACCAAATCAGAGCCTGAACGACCAGCGACTCCACGTTATCCTTAGTCAAAAGATGCGTTTTAACTGGTGACTGGGCAGAGAACCGCGATGCCTGCCCCAAGGAGATCAAACCTTTCCATAGGCACATGCATGAACTATCACGACAGGCAGACTGCCTGATGTGGGGCAGCCGAGTAGTTATGCCCTTGCGAGGCTGAGAGGCGTTTGTCCGAGAGCTCCACCG
The DNA here is from genome assembly GCF_044704955.1 of Pristiophorus japonicus. Classification (NCBI taxonomy): domain Eukaryota; kingdom Metazoa; phylum Chordata; class Chondrichthyes; family Pristiophoridae; genus Pristiophorus; species Pristiophorus japonicus. The sequence goes on from NW_027250967.1 coordinate 1,486,144, forward strand.
CGAGCACCCGGGGATTGTCCTAATGAACGCCATAGCCAGATCCCACGTTTGGTGGCCTGGCATTGACGCGGACTTGGAGCTCTGTATCCGTCGGTGCACCATTTTTGCCCAACTCAGTAATGCCCACAGGGAGGCCCCCCTAAGCCCCTGGCCCTGGCCCACAAAAACCATGGTCGCGGGTGCATGTAGACTATGCGGGCCGTTCATGGGCAAAATGTTCCTCGTAGCCGTTGATGCATTTTCAAAATGGATCGAGTTCACCATTTTAAACTCGAGCACCACCTGCACCACTGTGGAGAGCCTGAGAACCATGTTTGCAAATGCACGGAATTCCTGACATATTGTCAGTGATAATGGTCCGTGCTTCACTAGCGCAGAATTTCAAGATTTTATAGTTGACCACGGCATAAATCACGTAAAGACGGCACCGTTCAAGCCGGCCTCCAATGGCCAGGCGGAGCAAGCAGTGCAGATCATTAAACAAGGAATGCTCAGAATCCAAGGTCCCACACTGCAGAGCCGCCTGTCGTGACTGCTGCTGGCATACAGATCTCGTCCACATTCATTGATTGGGGTTCCCCCCGCGCAACTATTGATGAAATGAACCTTAAAGACCAGGCTCTCGTTAATCCTCCCAGACATGCATGAAATTGTTGAGGCTAAGCGCCGGAAGCTAACTGAGTACCATGAACTAAATTTGAAGGGGAGGTGGAATGAGATAGGGGACAAAGTGCTTGTGCTAAACTATGGCAGGGGTCCCAAATGACGTACAGGGACAGTAACAGGCAAGGAAGGAAACAGGCTACTGGTTGTACAAATAGACAATCGCCAAACCTGTCGGAGGCATGTAGACCAAGTAAAAAGTAGATTCACCAACAATACTGCAGGACGAGAGGCAGACTACAGTATGGAACTCACACCACACCTGGTGGACAGACAGAGGGAACAACCTGAAGAAAGGGCAGTCTCAACAGACAGCCCAGGCGAGATACCAGCAATCACACTGAAAGAAAAACAGGCACCAAGGCAAACAACTGAACCACAACTAAGACGCTCCACGCGAGAGCGTAGACCACCTGAGAGTCTGAATCTATAAAGACAATAAGACCTTGGGGGAGTTTGATGTCATGTATCTCACACTACTGTATATAACTGTATCTTACCATGCTATACATGACTATAACTAGATATGACCTGTAACCACAAGTATACGTTACCACCAGAGGCGCACTTGCAGGAGACACTGCATACCTGTTCCACACAGGTATATAAAGGCAGGTCTCAGGCAAGTGTGGCACTTGAGAGCTGTGAAATAAAGGTGCAGGTCCAGAGTGAACTTGACTTCAGCATGTACCTCGTCTGAGTCTGTACTGCAGGGTCAGGACTTTACAATTACAAACGAAAGCTCACCGGGTGGTAATATTTTCTGGAGCTTTCTCCTCATGCATACTCAGGGGCGAGTTTGTTCTCCTGTGAAAGGTTATAAGATCATAAACATGTCAGGATTCGGAGCCGGAGTAGGCCTTTCGGCCCCTCGAGCCTGGTCCACCATTCAAGAGGATCCTGGCAGTTCCTCGACAGAAAGTTTAAACATCTGGGGCGGAGCCAACAGGCGCCTGGCTGCAATCAGCGACAAAAAGGTGCATTTGGCAGAAGCCCGGCGAGGTCAATCGGTCGAGCATGAGAATCTTAATCTTGGATTCAGGGGTGTGAGCCCCACGTTATTTGTTAAAACATGTCCCATTTTACACACTGTGCTTTAGGGATCTGATTCAAAATGTTCATTGCTGGTAACATCAACAGGAGACTGGGGAAACAGTGCGACTGACTTTAGAGCAAGGGTCTGGTTATTGTGAAACAGCAAATGAAATATCAATTCTGGAAGAATGACATCGAAAAGAAATGTGACCCCGACACACAGAAAGAAGTGTTAAGGCAGAAGATTAAATGCTGCATTCCTCTGTGCAAAAAATTCCTTTCACAAACATTTCTCTGACCAAAACAGCACAAAACAAAAATGTTCCTTTCAAAGTCATTAAACTCCTGAATTTCCACGCCCCCCGAATCTCCTGAATCAGATGCATCTTGTTTTGCCGACTCAATCCATGTCCCTTTGCCATGTTCTGCTTCCACCCACACTATGAAATGTGCCACTAACTTATAGAATCATGGAATGGTTACAGCACGGAAGGCCATTCGGCCCGTCGAGCCCGTGCCGACTCTCAGCGAGACCCACTCCCCCGCCCTTTCCCCTGAGGGCTGCAATTGTTTTTCCTTCAGACACTTATCCAACTCCCGTTGAAAGATAAGTTTGAGTCTGCCTCCAGCACATTCCAGATACTAACCACTCGCTGATAAATGGCCAGCTCCTGTTCCTATGTGTAAAGTCTGGGAAACACTGGATCAATTCCTACCACACTCACAGCTTTCCTAAATATAGCACCGTCTTTCTATTCTCGTAAAACTAGCACTTGAAGTATAGTCCAGCTGTGTAGGTTAAAGCTCTGGTTATGTTCCTAACATTGCTTCAAATGCAGTGTTTCCGTAGTGTAGTGGTTGTCACATTTGCCTCACACGCGAAAAGTTCCTGGTTCAAAATTGGGTGGAAACATTTGAAAACTTGCTCAATTATATATTAGAAAAAATGGATTGATTCATATTCGTGGTTCAATATTAACAAAACACAATGTCCCACAGCCTTGTTAAATTTTCTGATATCACTGCACAGTTCTGTATGCACACAAACTCTACACTTGAATTGAATGCTCATAAAAGTATTGGAGTGGGAACTCACTGGATAACAGCAGAGCTGTCAATGTTTGCGGAATATGTTTGTGCAGTCAAAACGCACAATGACAAACTGGAACCGTGCGGCACCGAATTCTCGGGGAAAACGCAATTAAAAACTTCGCCACTGGGTGGGCTCGAACCACCAACTTTTAGGTTAATAGCCCAACGCGCTGAACCATTGCGTCACAGAAACTGACGCAAGTGCACACTGCAAGACATCCAAAACCAGGGTGTCCATCAGTTGAAGCTTCAGATTGCTCCGACCAGTTGGAACTTGTCCACTCTCAGTTGCACTTTTCACAAATAAAGGGTGGGACATTCATTGTGGATGCGTGGAAGCAGTCTGATCCCGCACATTGCAGACACTTCCATGTCACTACCAACCAGCTCTCCCACAACCGGTGTGATCTACCTTCCAGCCTTCCGGTGCCTTGTCTGTGACGAAGTATTCTGATTGTCCCGAAGACGGTATTCGGTTTTAATTCCTTTTCTGCTCCCGACTGCGGGTATTCCTGTGAATAAACGCGAACAAAGTTCTTACAGGGTCAGTTCGATTGACCGTTTCTTTGCTTGGTGAAATTTCAAAAATTGAAAGCGACGCACATCAACCCCAGAAAATGCTGGAAACACTCAGCAGGTCGGGCAGTATCTGTGCAGGTGGCGAAGTGGGAATAATCGATTGGTTTGTTTGTGGCTTTGATCTGCTGCTGGCAAGTGAGGCAGCACTGCAGGATGCTTTTTTTCGAGGTGTAAGCAGAGGTTTCCGTCGTGTAACGGTTATCACGTTCGCCACACATGTGAAATATCCCCGGTTTGAGCACGGACAGAAATATTATTTTGGAGAATATTTTTCTGTGGAATACATTTTTAAAAATTAGCCCCAGGTTCCTTGTATCATGAGCAATGGGCATTTTAACTCACTCTGCTAAAATACAGTGTGTGTAAAATCAGATAGGAGATAAAACTTCATCAATGATTAAAGTTCCTTAACTCAGTAAAGTTCAGTTATTGAAGTTTCCATCAATTCATTTCATAAACATAATTGAAGTGTGTGAGAGAATTAATAA